>NC_092417.1:177192608-178392608 GCF_040894005.1 Engystomops pustulosus | reverse complement strand
AAAAAACGCATGCGTTTTTGACCACTTTGATTTAAGATAATTGGTCAAACCCCTTATTGGGTGACAATGGACGCCCGTTTTTCTCGATGTGGCGCCACACCCGTCCTCAGGTCACATGCGGGATTGCAGCTCGGCTCCACTTTGAGTCATTACCAGAGACCACCTGTAGACAGACGCGGGGGCTATTTATGGGGGGTTATTTAACACTTTCAGTCCGTCCCTTTAATGTTGCAGCAGGTCAAAATCTCAACCTGCCCCCTACATCAGTGTATCCAGGACCCCCACTCAATTCATGATGGTCCCAGCAAATATGGGATGTTGTGTCCATCTCATTAATTGTTGTGTATATAATACAAGTCCAGGATTTTTTATTCATTTATTATTTTTATTTTTCCCCATTTATTTCACACATTTTAATACCATTATATATACATATAGTATTCGTCTTCTGGGATAAAATAAGAAATACAGTTTTCATATGTTCTGAATATTCATGAAACCCCGACCCATATATATATATATTTAGCGGTCCCCGACTTACAGACGACCCCTAGTTACAAACAGACCCCTAGATGTTGGTAATGTCCAGTGCCTTAGCCTACAATAAACAGCTATAACAGTTATCACAGGTGTCTGCAATTAAGCTTTATTAATTTGTCTTGGGCTACAATTATAAAATATACAGTTCCGACTTACATACAAATTCAACTTAAGAACAAACCTCCAGAACCTATTTTATATATAATATGATGAAGAAATATGGCAGCACTCCAAAGTTGTGAAGCAAAGTACTGGTTTATTCCAACATGTGCAAAACAGCTATGTTTCGGCTCCTATGGCCTGGAGCCTTCTTCAATCTCCTGTGTGTGTATATTGTGTATATTCTTTTGTACGTGTGTGTATAATGTATATGTGTGTATAATGTATATGTGTGTTTTATACACTGGAGATAAAAAAAAACTACAGAACAAGGTCTGATCACTGGATTTTTACAGGAATAATATCATCTCCATTAATGAACATGTGATGGATGTACGGGGTCTCCAGGTCACTACAACAGGGTTCTACACAACTACAAAGTATAAACATAAAAATTTTATTTTACAAAAAAACCTGATTTACCTGTTTTCCTGTGTGATGGGGCTTTACCCAGCATGGAAATTGCTGCTGATTGAGTGAATCGCACAAGCAAGGAGCCGTGTGTTGTAGAAGAAGGTTCTGATACTTGTATTCCCTCTGCCGTGTAGCTGTATGAGAAGTCCTGCTGCAGAAAACATTCCGCAAACCATGACACTTCCTCCACCACATATCACTGACTTCTTTGCACACTTTGGGTTCAGTCTTTACGAGTTTTTCGATAAACATAAAATCCAAATAAATGAATCTTTCTTTCGTCCCTAAACCTGTGCACCACTTCTCCTCAACACAACCCGCTCCTCAGTAAGAGCCAGTCTCGACCTTTGATTCTTTCTGCTAACCTCCCACCATGGCTGATGATGTAAGAGTGACATAGAACCTCCCACCAAGGCTGATGATGTCACAATGACATAGAACCTCCCACTATGGCTGATGATGTCACAATGACATAGAACCTCCCACCATGGCTGATGATGTCAAAGTGATACAGAACCTCCCACCATGGCTGGCGATGTTACAGTGAGATAGAATTTCCCACCATGGCTGATGATGTCACAGTGACATAGAACCTCCCACCATGGCTGATGATGTGACAATGACATAATACCTCCGACCATAGCTGATGATGTTACAGTGACATAGTACCTCCCACAATGGCTGACGATGTTACAGTGACATAGAACCTCCCACCATGGCTGACGATGTTACAGTGACATAGAACCTCCCACCATGGCTGACGATGTTACAGTGACATAGAACCTCCCACCATGGCTGACGATGTTACAGTGACATAGAACCTCCCACCATGGCTGATGATGTCACAGTGACATAGAACCTCCCACCATGGCCGACGATGTCAGAATGACATAGAACCTCCCACCATGGCTGACGATGTCACAGTGACATAGAACCTCCCACCATGGCTGACGATGTCACAATGACATAGAACCTCCCACCATGGCTGACAATGTCACAGTGACATAGAACCTCCCACCATGGCTGGCGATGTTACAGTGACATAGAACCTCCCACCATGGCTGACGATGTCCCAGTGACATAGAACCTCCCACCATGGCTGACGATGTTACAATGACAAAGAACCTCCCACTATGGCTGACGATGTTACAGTGACATAGAACCTCCCACCATGGCTGACGATGTCCCAGTGACATAGAACCTCCCACCTTGGCTGTCGATGTTACAGTGACATAGAACCTCCCACCATGGCTGATGATGTCCCAGTGACATAGAACCTCCCACCATGGCTGACGATGTTACATTGACATAGAACCTCCCACAATGGCTGACGATGTTACAGTGACATAGAACCTCCCACCATGGCTGACGATGTCACAGTGACATAGAACCTCCCACCATGGCTCACGATGTTACAGTGACATAGAACCTCCCACCATGGATGATGAAGTCACAGGGACATAGAACCTCCCACCATGGCTGGCGATGTTACAGTGACATAGAACCTCCCACCATGGCTGGCGATGTTACAGTGACATAGAACCTCCCACCATGGCTGGCGATGTTACAGTGACATAGAACCTCCCACCATGGCTGACGATGTCCCAGTGACATAGAACCTCCCACAATGGCTGACGATGTTACAATGACATAGAACCTCCCACCATGGCTGACGATGTTACAGTGACATAGAACCTCCCACCATGGCTGACGATGTTACAGTGACATAGAACCTCCCACCATGGCTGACGATGTCCCAGTGACATAGAACCTCCCACCATGGCTGACGATGTTACAATGACATAGAACCTCCCACCATGGCTGACGATGTTACAGTGACATAGAACCTCCCACCATGGCTGACGATGTTACAGTGACATAGAACCTCCCACCTTGGCTGTCGATGTTACAGTGACATAGAACCTCCCACCATGGCTGACGATGTTACAGTGACATAGAACCTCCCACCATGGCTGACGATGTCCCAGTGACATAGAACCTCCCACCATGGCTGACGATGTTACAATGACATAGAACCTCCCACCATGGCTGACGATGTTACAGTGACATAGAACCTCCCACCATGGCTGACGATGTCCCAGTGACATAGAACCTCCCACCATGGCTGACGATGTTACAGTGACATAGAACCTCCCACCATGGCTGACGATGTTACAGTGACATAGAACCTCCCACCATGGCTGACGATGTTACAGTGACATAGAACCTCCCACCATGGCTGATGATGTCACAATGACATAGAACCTCCCACCATGGCTGATGATGTCACAATGACATAGAACCGCCCCCCATGGCTGATGATGTCACAATGCCACGTAGATAACTGACCAATCAGGAGCAAGATAGCTTAGCCCCGCCCACTCACCAGGGTATAAAAGCCCGCGCGCAGTGCCCACCTGCTCATTCTCTCCTGAGCCATGGAGAGAGCAACATCTCCTACTAGCCTTATGGAGCAAGCCATCCTGGACGAGTATGACCAGATCCAGGAGCAACTCCAAGGCTTGGAGTATGCCATATACAATGAGTATAATGATGCAACATCTACCATTACCAGCCCTGTAGAGCCGCCCATCCTGGAGGACAACACCCAGGAGCAGCTCCAAGGCTTGGAGGATGCCATATACAATGAGTATAATGGTGCAACATCTACCATGACCAGCCCTGTAGAGCCGCCCATCCTGGATGAAAACACCCAGGAGCAGCTCCAAGGCTTGGAGGATGCCATATACAATGAGTATAATGGTGCAACATCTACCATGACCAGCCCTGTAGAGCCGCCCATCCTGGATGAAAACACCCAGGAGCAGCTCCAAGGCTTGGAGGATGCCATATACAATGAGTATAATGGTGCAACATCTACCATGACCAGCCCTGTAGAGCCGCCCATCCTGGAGGACAACACCCAGGAGCAGCTCCAAGGCTTGGATACCCTGTACACCCAGGACTGTGGTGCACAGGAGGAGGACAACCGACATGGAGGAAACCCACTGGAGAACATTAACACTGAGGATGGAGAACCAGAGGAAGAGAAGGAACCAGGGAAGAAGAAATCCAAGAGAGGTAAAAAGAGCAAGTTCTTAGCCTGGATCCTGAAACCTTGGAGATGGATCTCTAGTCTCAACCAAAGAGGGACCTACCACATCAAGGAAGACCCTGCTAGTGAGATCCCAGGACCCAGCCACATGGTGGACACCAGAGGTATGAGAAAATCCAGACCCGTGCAGGATGCCCACCCTGACTCCAGCTCTCTAGACACTAACACACCAGAGGAGCTTCACAGGTCCTCACCAACATCTGAGAGCAGAAGCTGCCAGAACATAGGCAGTGACCACCGCTCTCTAGACCTAAACCCACCAGAGATGCTCCAAAGGTCTGTGTCATCATCTGAGAGCAGCGGCGGCTGGAACATCTCCATTGACCAAAGCTACGCAGACCCTGAGACAGGAGAGGAGCTCCGAAGGTCTGTGTCATCATCTAAAAGCAGAATGTTCTTTATAGGTGATCCGTCATCTAACAAAGATGGGGGGAACACTGCTAACACTTCGAGCAGAAAGATTGCCAGAAAATCCAAACCTGTGCAGGATGCCCACCCTGACTCCAGCTCTCTAGACACTAACACACCAGAGGAGCTTCACAGGTCCTCGCCAACATTAGAGAGCAGAAGCTGCCAGAACATAGGCAGTGACCACTGCTCTCTAGACCTAAACCTAACAGAGATGCTCCAAAGGTCTGTGTCATCATCTGAGAGCAGCGGCGGCTGGAACACCTCCATTGACCAAAGCTACGCAGATCCTGAGACAGGAGAGGAGCTCCGAAGGTCTGAGCCATCATCTAAAAGCAGAATGTTCTTTATAGATGATCCGCAATCTAACAGAAAATCCAGACCTGTGCAGGATGCCCGCCCTGACTCCAGCTCTCTAGACACTAACACACCAGAGGAGCTCCGCAGGTCTATGTCACCATCTAAAAGCAGAATGTTCTTTATAGATGATCCATCATCTAACAGAAAATCCAGACCTGTGCAGGATGCCCGACCTTTCTCCAGCTCTCTAGACACTAACACACCAGAGGAGCTATGCGTCATGCAGTCTATGTCATCATCTAAAAGCAGAAGGTGCCAGGACATTAAAACCACCAAAGCCGTAACCTCTGTGGAAGAAGCCAGCGCTTCTGCAGGACCATCAGCTGCCACAGTGCCCTTATCACTTGGGTGCTTCAACTTCCACCAGAAACTGGGTCAAGGAGGCTTTGGAAATGTCTACTTTGCGACAGACAACTTCCTCAAAGAGCGTGTCGCCATCAAAGTGATGGACAAAGCGGTTTATACAACACATCGCTTCAGTCTTGTAGAGCATCAAATCCTCCAGATGTCACATGGAAGCCCGTATCTCATCCATGGCCTGGCTGCTTTCCACACCAGGAACTTCGTCTATTACGTGATGGAGCTGGCTGATAGAGGGGACTTGAATCATTTCTTCCAAGGACGTCGGCCTGATGTCGCAACTGTAAAATTCATCGCAGCAGAAGTGGTCTGTGGCGTAGAGTTCCTACACAAGCAAGGAATTCTCCATCGTGACCTAAAGCTAAATAACATACTCCTGACCACTGAAGGCCACATAAAAATCACTGACTTTGGCCTTGCTGTGACTGATGCATTCAATGGTACTAAAAGCCGTTGCAGAGGTAACCCAGGATATGCAGCCCCAGAACTGATTCTCGGCTTGCCCCATGGGAGAGGAGCTGACTACTTTGCCATCGGCATGATCCTCTACAGACTCCTCACATCACAGAGTGCATTCCCTGGAAATAATCGTAGAGAACGTGAGCACGCTGTCCTCCATCATACTCCAGTCTTCCAAGAGTCTCTAACTCCCGACCAA
Organism: Engystomops pustulosus; assembly: GCF_040894005.1. Taxonomy (NCBI): domain Eukaryota; kingdom Metazoa; phylum Chordata; class Amphibia; order Anura; family Leptodactylidae; genus Engystomops; species Engystomops pustulosus. The sequence goes on along the minus strand of NC_092417.1, from coordinate 178,386,594 downwards.
GTCAGCATCTTGGAAGGCCTGTTGTGTAAAGACCAGTACCAGCGCCTGGGAGTCAGTGGAGATGTCCGTACACATCCATTCTTCTCCGATATAAACTGGGAAGATGTGGAGGCCAGGAGAATGGAACCACCATTCGTCCTGAGGAGACTCCGTCTTGACCTGAATACTGAAGAATCCCTGCACTACGCTGAACCAATCCTCAGAAGAAGAATCCCACAGAGGAAGTTTCAGCAGTTCAGCTACGTATGTCCAGCATGGTCAAAGCAATATTATCCTATCATCACAGAGACCAGAGAGAGCTGGATAAGCAGACTCTTCAACAGTTTGTCATGCATAAAGTAGGAACTATGGTCAATATATAGACAGCTCCTTCCCTGATTCTCCAAGCAAGTCTCCTGCTACCTCCGTAGTACGACACCATTATTGGACTTTTACCCACCGGTCTTGGCCTCTTGAAGAGTAGCGTCTCGCTTCTTCATCATGCATCCATAGACCTTCTGAAGGTTGCATCTTGCGCCTTCAGTCACTGGACTTGTCCGCTTGAAGAGTAGTAACGTCTTGCGCCTTCAAGCACTGCAAATGGACTGCCTGAAGGTAGCGTCTCGCTTCTTCAGCATGCATCCATAGACCTTCTGAAGGTTGCGTCTTGCGCCTTCAGTCACTGGACTTGTCCGCTTGAAGAGTAGCGTCTTGCGCCTTCAAGCACTGGAAAATGGACTGCCTGAAGTTAGCGTCTTGCTTCTTCAGCATGCATCCATAGACCTTCTGAAGGTTGCGTCTTGCGCCTTCAGTCACTGGACTTGTCCGCTTGAAGAGTAGCGTCTTGCGCCTTCAAGCACTGCAAATGGACTGCCTGAAGTTAGCGTCTTGCTTCTTCAGCATGCATCCATAGACCTTCTGAAGGTTGCGTCTTGCGCCTTCAGTCACTGGACTTGTCCGCTTGAAGAGTAGCGTCTTGCGCCTTCAAGCACTGGAAAATGGACTGCATGAAGTTAGCATCTTGCTTCTTCAGCATGCACCCATAGACCTTCTGAAGGTTGCGTCTTGCGCCTTCAGTCACTGGACTTGTCCGCTTGAAGAGTAGCGTCTTGCGCCTTCAAGCACTGGAAAATGGACTGCATGAAGTTAGCATCTTGCTTCTTCAGCATGCACCCATAGACCTTCTGAAGGTTGCGTCTTGCGCCTTCAGTAACTGGACTTGTCCGCTTGAAGAGTAGCGTCTTGCGCCTTCAAGCACTGCAAATGGACTGCCTGAAGTTAGCGTCTTGCTTCTTCAGCATGCATCCATAGACCATCTGAAGGTTGCGTCTTGCGCCTTCAGTCACTGGACTTGTCCGCTTGAAGAGTAGCGTCTTGCGCCTTCAAGCACTGCAAATGGACTGCCTGAAGTTAGCGTCTTGCTTCTTTAGCATGCATCCATAGACCTTCTGAAGGTTGCGTCTTGCGCCTTCAGTCACTGGACTTATCCGCTTGAAGAGTTGCGTCTTGCGCCTTCAAGCACTGGAAAATGGACTGCATGAAGTTAGCATCTTGCTTCTTCAGCATGCACCCATAGACCTTCTGAAGGTTGCGTCTTGCGCCTTCAGTCACTGGACTTGTCCGCTTGAAGAGTAGTGTCTTGCGCCTTCAAGCACTGCAAATGGACTGCCTGATGGTAGCGTCTTGCTTCTTCAGCATGCATCCATAGACCTTCTGAAGGTTGCGTCTTGCGCCTTCAGTCACTGGACTTGTCCGCTTGAAGAGTAGCGTCTTGCGCCTTCAAGCACTGGAAAATGGACTGCATGAAGTTAGCATCTTGCTTCTTCAGCATGCACCCATAGACCTTCTGAAGGTTGCGTCTTGCGCCTTCAGTAACTGGACTTGTCCGCTTGAAGAGTAGCGTCTTGCGCCTTCAAGCACTGCAAATGGACTGCCTGAAGTTAGCGTCTTGCTTCTTCAGCATGCATCCATAGACCTTCTGAAGGTTGCGTCTTGCGCCTTCAGTCACTGGACTTGTCCGCTTGAAGAGTAGCGTCTTGCGCCTTCAAGCACTGGAAAATGGACTGCATGAAGTTAGCATCTTGCTTCTTCAGCATGCACCCATAGACCTTCTGAAGGTTGCGTCTTGCGCCTTCAGTAACTGGACTTGTCCGCTTGAAGAGTAGCGTCTTGCGCCTTCAAGCACTGCAAATGGACTGCCTGAAGTTAGCGTCTTGCTTCTTCAGCATGCATCCATAGACCTTCTGAAGGTTGCGTCTTGCGCCTTCAGTCACTGGACTTGTCCGCTTGAAGAGTAGCGTCTTGCGCCTTCAAGCAATGCAAATGGACTGCCTGAAGGTAGCGTCTCGCTTCTTCAGCATGCATCCATAGACCTTCTGAAGGTTGCGTCTTGCGCCTTCAGTCACTGGACTTGTCCGCTTGAAGAGTAGCGTCTTGCGCCTTCAAGCACTGGAAAATGGACTGCCTGAAGTTAGCGTCTTGCTTCTTCAGCATGCATCCATAGACCTTCTGAAGGTTGCGTCTTGCGCCTTCAGTCACTGGACTTGTCCGCTTGAAGAGTAGCGTCTTGCGCCTTCAAGCACTGGAAAATGGACTGCATGAAGTTAGCATCTTGCTTCTTCAGCATGCACCCATAGACCTTCTGAAGGTTGCGTCTTGCGCCTTCAGTAACTGGACTTGTCCGCTTGAAGAGTAGCGTCTTGCGCCTTCAAGCACTGCAAATGGACTGCCTGAAGTTAGCGTCTTGCTTCTTCAGCATGCATCCATAGACCTTCTGAAGGTTGCGTCTTGCGCCTTCAGTCACTGGACTTGTCCGCTTGAAGAGTAGCGTCTTGCGCCTTCAAGCAATGCAAATGGACTGCCTGAAGGTAGCGTCTCGCTTCTTCAGCATGCATCCATAGACCTTCTGAAGGTTGCGTCTTGCGCCTTCAGTCACTGGACTTGTCCGCTTGAAGAGTAGCGTCTTGCGCCTTCAAGCACTGGAAAATGGACTGCCTGAAGTTAGCGTCTTGCTTCTTCAGCATGCATCCATAGACCTTCTGAAGGTTGCGTCTTGCGCCTTCAGTCACTGGACTTGTCCGCTTGAAGAGTAGCGTCTTGCGCCTTCAAGCACTGCAAATGGACTGCCTGAAGTTAGCGTCTTGCTTCTTCAGCATGCATCCATAGACCTTCTGAAGGTTGCGTCTTGCGCCTTCAGTCACTGGACTTATCCGCTTGAAGAGTTGCGTCTTGCGCCTTCAAGCACTGGAAAATGGACTGCATGAAGTTAGCATCTTGCTTCTTCAGCATGCACCCATAGACCTTCTGAAGGTTGCGTCTTGCGCCTTCAGTCACTGGACTTGTCCGCTTGAAGAGTAGTGTCTTGCGCCTTCAAGCACTGCAAATGGACTGCCTGATGGTAGCGTCTTGCTTCTTCAGCATGCATCCATAGACCTTCTGAAGGTTGCGTCTTGCGCCTTCAGTCACTGGACTTGTCCGCTTGAAGAGTAGCGTCTTGCGCCTTCAAGCACTGGAAAATGGACTGCATGAAGTTAGCATCTTGCTTCTTCAGCATGCACCCATAGACCTTCTGAAGGTTGCGTCTTGCGCCTTCAGTAACTGGACTTGTCCGCTTGAAGAGTAGCGTCTTGCGCCTTCAAGCACTGCAAATGGACTGCCTGAAGTTAGCGTCTTGCTTCTTCAGCATGCATCCATAGACCTTCTGAAGGTTGCGTCTTGCGCCTTCAGTCACTGGACTTGTCCGCTTGAAGAGTAGCGTCTTGCGCCTTCAAGCACTGGAAAATGGACTGCATGAAGTTAGCATCTTGCTTCTTCAGCATGCACCCATAGACCTTCTGAAGGTTGCGTCTTGCGCCTTCAGTAACTGGACTTGTCCGCTTGAAGAGTAGCGTCTTGCGCCTTCAAGCACTGCAAATGGACTGCCTGAAGTTAGCGTCTTGCTTCTTCAGCATGCATCCATAGACCTTCTGAAGGTTGCGTCTTGCGCCTTCAGTCACTGGACTTGTCCGCTTGAAGAGTAGCGTCTTGCGCCTTCAAGCAATGCAAATGGACTGCCTGAAGGTAGCGTCTCGCTTCTTCAGCATGCATCCATAGACCTTCTGAAGGTTGCGTCTTGCGCCTTCAGTCACTGGACTTGTCCGCTTGAAGAGTAGCGTCTTGCGCCTTCAAGCACTGGAAAATGGACTGCCTGAAGTTAGCGTCTTGCTTCTTCAGCATGCATCCATAGACCTTCTGAAGGTTGCGTCTTGCGCCTTCAGTCACTGGACTTGTCCGCTTGAAGAGTAGCGTCTTGCGCCTTCAAGCACTGGAAAATGGACTGCATGAAGTTAGCATCTTGCTTCTTCAGCATGCACCCATAGACCTTCTGAAGGTTGCGTCTTGCGCCTTCAGTAACTGGACTTGTCCGCTTGAAGAGTAGCGTCTTGCGCCTTCAAGCACTGCAAATGGACTGCCTGAAGTTAGCGTCTTGCTTCTTCAGCATGCATCCATAGACCTTCTGAAGGTTGCGTCTTGCGCCTTCAGTCACTGGACTTGTCCGCTTGAAGAGTAGCGTCTTGCGCCTTCAAGCAATGCAAATGGACTGCCTGAAGGTAGCGTCTCGCTTCTTCAGCATGCATCCATAGACCTTCTGAAGGTTGCGTCTTGCGCCTTCAGTCACTGGACTTGTCCGCTTGAAGAGTAGCGTCTTGCGCCTTCAAGCACTGGAAAATGGACTGCCTGAAGTTAGCGTCTTGCTTCTTCAGCATGCATCCATAGACCTTCTGAAGGTTGCGTCTTGCGCCTTCAGTCACTGGACTTGTCCGCTTGAAGAGTAGCGTCTTGCGCCTTCAAGCACTGCAAATGGACTGCCTGAAGGTAGCGTCTTGCTTCTTCAGCATGCATCCATAGACCTTCTGAAGGCTGCGTCTTGCACCTTCAGTCACTGGACTTGTCCGCTTGAAGAGTAGCGTCTTGCGCCTTCAAGCACTGCAAATGGACTGCCTGAAGGTAGCGTCTTGCTTCTTCAGCATGCATCCATAGACCTTCTGAAGGCTGCGTCTTGCGCCTTCAGTCACTGGACTTGTCCGCTTGAAGAGTAGCGTCTTGCGCCTTCAAGCACTGCAAATGGACTGCCTGAAGGTAGCGTCTTGCTTCTTCAGCATGCATCCATAGACCTTCTGAAGGCTGCGTCTTGCACCTTCAGTCACTGGACTTGTCCGCTTGAAGAGTAGCGTCTTGCGCCTTCAAGCACTGCAAATGGACTGCCTGAAGGTAGCGTCTTGCTTCTTCAGCATGCATCCATAGACCTTCTGAAGGCTGCGTCTTGCGCCTTCAGTCACTGGACTTGTCCGCTTGAAGAGTAGCGTCTTGCGCCTTCAAGCACTGCAAATGGACTGCCTGAGGGTAGCGTCTTGCTTCTTCAGCATGCATCCATAGACCTTCTGAAGGTTGCCTCTTGCACCTTCAGTCACTGGGCTTGTCCTCTTGAAAAGTAGCATCCTGTGCCTTCAAGTACTGCAAATGGACTACCTGAAGGCAGCTGCACAGGTCCTCTTCAACATCTGAGAGCATAAGCTGCCAGAACATAGGCAGGGACGACCGCTCTCTAGACCTTAACCTAGCAGAGGAGCTCCACAGGTCCTCACCAACATCTGAGAGCAGAAGCTAGCAGAACATAAGCAGTGACCACCAATCTCTAGACCTAAACCCATCAGAGGAGCTCCATGGGTCCACACCAACATCTGAGAGCAGAAGCTGCCAGAACATAGGGAGTCACCACTGCTCTCTAGACCTAAATCCACCCGAGAAGCTCCACGGGTCCTCAAATACATCTGAGAGCAGAAGTTGCCAAAACAAAGGCAGTCAACACCGCTCTTTAGACCTAAACCCAAGAGAGGAGATCCACAGGTCCTCACCAGCATCTGAGAGCAGAAGCTGCAAGTACAAATGCAGTCAACACCGCTCTTTAGACCTAAACCCACCAGAGGAGCTCCACAGGTCCTCACCAGCATCTGAGAACAGATGGTGCCAGAACATAGGCAGTCACCACCACTCTCTAGACCTAAACCCACCAGAGGAGGTCCACAGGTCCTCACCAACATCTGAGAGCAGAAGTTGCCACAACATAGACAGTGACCACCGCTCTCTAGACCTAAACCCTCCAGAGGAACTCCACAGGTGCTCACCAACATCTGTTAGCAGAAACTGCCAGAACATAGGCAGTGACCACTGCACTCAAGAACTAAACCCACCGGAGGAGCTCCACGGGTCCTCACCAACATCTGAGAGCATAATCTGCCAGAACCTAGGCATTGACCACCACTCTCTAGACCTAGGCCACAGGAGGTCCACGGGTTCTCACCAACATCTGAGAGCAGAAGCTAGCAGAACATAAGCAGTGACCACCAATCTCTAGACCTAAACCCATCAGAGGAGCTCCATGGGTCCACACCAACATCTGAGAGCAGAAGCTGCCAGAACATAGGGAGTCACCACTGCTCTCTAGACCTAAATCCACCCGAGAAGCTCCACGGGTCCTCAAATACATCTGAGAGCAGAAGTTGCCAAAACAAAGGCAGTCAACACCGCTCTTTAGACCTAAACCCAAGAGAGGAGATCCACAGGTCCTCACCAGCATCTGAGAGCAGAAGCTGCAAGTACAAATGCAGTCAACACCGCTCTTTAGACCTAAACCCACCAGAGGAGCTCCACAGGTCCTCACCAGCATCTGAGAACAGATGGTGCCAGAACATAGGCAGTCACCACCACTCTCTAGACCTAAACCCACCAGAGGAGGTCCACAGGTCCTCACCAACATCTGAGAGCAGAAGTTGCCACAACATAGACAGTGACCACCGCTCTCTAGACCTAAACCCTCCAGAGGAACTCCACAGGTGCTCACCAACATCTGTTAGCAGAAACTGCCAGAACATAGGCAGTGACCACTGCACTCAAGAACTAAACCCACCGGAGGAGCTCCACGGGTCCTCACCAACATCTGAGAGCATAATCTGCCAGAACCTAGGCATTGACCACCACTCTCTAGACCTAGGCCACAGGAGGTCCACGGGTTCTCACCAACATCTGAGAGCAGAAGCTGCCAGAACATATGTAGTGACCACCGCTCTTTAGACCTAAACCCACGAGAGGAGCTCGTCCTCACCAGCATCTGAGAGCAGAAGCTGCAAGTACAAACGCAGTCAACACCGCTCTTTAGACCTAAACCCACCAGAGGAGCTCCATGGGTCCTCACCAACATCTGAGAACAGAAGGTGCCAGAACATAGGCAGTGACAACCGCTCTCTAGACGTAAACCCACTAGAGGAGCTCCACAGTTCCTCACCAACATCTGAGAGCAGAAGCTGCCAGAACATAGGCAGTCACCACAGCTCTCTAGACCTAAACCCACCAGAGGAGCTCAACGTGTTCTCATCAACATCTGAGAGCAGAAGGTGTCAGAACATAGAAAGTGACAACTCCTCTTTAGACCTAAACCACCACAGGAACTCCACAGGTGCTCACCAACATCTTAGGGCAGAAGCTGCAAGTACAAACGCAGTCAACACCGCTCTTAGGACCTAAACCCACCAGATGAGCTCCACAGGTCCTCACCAACATCTGAGAGCAGAAGCTTCCAGAACATGGGCAGTCACCACCGCTCTCTAGACCTAAACCACCCAGAGGAGCTACACAGGTGCTCACCAACATCTGAGAGCAAAAACTGCCAGAACATAGGCAGTGACTACCACTCTCTAGACCAAAACCCACCAGAGGAGCTCCACAGGTCCTCACCAACATCTTAGAGCAGAAGCTGCAAGTACAAACGCAGTCAACACCGCTCTTAGGACCTAAACCCACCAGATGAGCTCCACAGGTCCTCACCAACATCTGAGAGCAGAAGCTTCCAGAACATGGGCAGTCACCACCGCTCTCTAGACCTAAACCACCCAGAGGAGCTACACAGGTGCTCACCAACATCTGAGAGCAAAAACTGCCAGAACATAGGCAGTGACTACCACTCTCTAGACCAAAACCCACCAGATGAGCTCCACAGGTCCTCACCAACATCTGAGAGCAGAAGCTTCCAGAACATGGGCAGTCACCACCGCTCTCTAGACCTAAACCACCCAGAGGAGCTATACAGGTGCTCACCAACATCTGAGAGCAAAAACTGCCAGAACATAGGCAGTGACTACCACTCTCTAGACCTAAACCTACCAGAGGAGCTCCACAGGTCCTCACTGACATCTGAAAGCAGAAGCTGCCAGATCATAGGCAGTCACCACCGCTCTCCAAACCTAAACCCACCAGAGGAGCTTAACGGGACCTCATCAACATCTGAGAGCAGAAGCTGCCAAAACAAAGGGAGTGGCCACCGCTCTCTAGACCTAAACCCACCAGAGGAGCTCCACAGGTCCTCACCAACTCTGAGAGCAGAAGCTGCCAGAACAAAGGGAGTGGCCACCGCTCTCTAGACCTAAACCCACTAGAGGAGCTCCACAAGTGCTCAGCAACATCTGAGAGCAGAAGCTGCCAGAACATAGGCAGTGACCACAGCTCTCTAAACCTAGGCACACCAGAGGAGTTTCCCGGGTCTCCACCAACATCTGAGAGCAGAAGCTGCCAGAACATAGACAGTGACCAGCGGTCTTTAGATCTAAACCCATCAGAGAAGCTCCATAGGCACTCACCAACATCTGAGAGCAGTAGCTGCCAGAACATAGGCAGTGACCACCGCTCTCTAGAGCTAAACCTACCAGAGGAGCTCCACAGGTCCTCATCAACATTAGAGAGCAGTAGGTGTCAGAACATAGGCAGTGACCATTGCTCTTTAGACCAAAATGCACCAGAGAAGCTCCACGGGTTGTCACCAAAATCTGAGACCAGAAGCTGCCAGAACATAGGCAGTCACCGCGCTCTCTAGACCTAAACCCACCAGAGGAGCTCCATGGGACCTCACCAAGATCTGAGACCAGAAGCTGCCAGAACATAGGCAGTGACCACAGCTCTCTAGACCTAAACCCACCAGAGGAGCTCCACCGGCCCTCCTTAACAGCTGAGAGCAGAAGCTGCCAGAACATAGGAAGTGTCCACCGCTTTCTAGACCTAAACCCACCATAGGAGCTCAACGTGTTCTCATCAACATCTGAGAGCAGAAGGTGTCAGAACATAGAAAGTGACAACTCCTCTTTATACCTAAACCACCAGAGGAGCTCCTCAGGTGCTCACCAACATCTTAGAGCAGAAGCTGCAAGTACAAACGCAGTCAACACCGCTCTTAGGACCTAAACCCACCAGATGAGCTCCACAGGTCCTCACCAACATCTGAGAGCAGAAGCTACCAGAGCATAGGCAGTCACCACCGCTCTCTAGACCTGAACAAACCAGAGGAGCTCCACAGGTGCTCACCAACATCTGAGAGCAAAAACTGCCAGAACATAGGCAGTGACCACCTCTCTCTGGAACTAAACCCACCAGAGGAGCTCCACAGGTCCTCACCAACATCTGAGAGCAGAAGCTGCCAGAACATAGACAGTGACTACCACTCTCTAGACCTAAACCCACCAGAGGAGCTCCATAGGTCCTGACCAACATCTGAGAGCAGAAGCTGCCAGAACAAAGGGAGTGGCCACCGCTCTCTAGACCTAAACCCACCAGAGGAGCTTCACAAGTGCTCAGCAACATCTGAGAGCAGAAGCTGCCAGAACATAGGCAGTGACCACTGCTCTCTAAACCTAGGCACGCCAGAGGAGCTTCCCGGGTCTTCACCAACATCTGAGAGCAGAAGCTGCCAGAACATAGACAGTGACCAGCGGTCTTTAGACCTAAACCCACCAGAGAAGCTCCACAGGCCCTCACCAACATCGGAGAGCAGTAGCTGCCAGAACATAGGCAGTCACCACCGCTCTCTAGAGCTAAACCCACCAGAGGAGCTCCACAGGTCCTCATCAACATTAGAGAGCAGTAGGTGTCAGAACATAGGCAGTGACCATCGCTCTTTAGACCTAAAAGCACCAGAGAAGCTCCATGGGTTCTCACCAACATCTGAGACCAGAAGCTGCCAGAACATAGGCAGTTACAACGCTCTCTAGACCTAAACCTTCCAGAAGAGCTCCATGGGTCCTCACCAACATCTGAGAGCAGAAGCTGACAGAACATAGGCAGTGACCACGGCTCTCTAGACCTAAACCCACCAGAGGAGCTCCACCGGCCCTCCTTAACAGCTGAGAGCAGAAGCTGCCAGAACATAGGAAGTGTCCACCGCTTTCTAGACCTAAACCCACCAGAGGAGCTCAACGTGTTCTCATCAACATCTGAGAGCAGAAGGTGCCAGAACATAGGCAGTGACAACTGCTCTCTAGACGTAAACCCACTAGAGGAGCTCCACAGTTCCTCACCAACATCTGAGAGCAGAAGCTGCCAGAACATAGGCAGTCACCACAGCTCTCTAGACCTATACCCACCAGAGGAGCTCAACGTGTTCTCATCAACATCTGAGAGCAGAAGGTGTCAGAACATAGAAAGTGACAACTCCTCTTTAGACCTAAACCACCACAGGAGCTCCACAGGTGCTCACCAACATCTTAGGGCAGAAGCTGCAAGTTCAAACGCAGTCAACACCGCTCTTAGGACCTAAACCCACCAGATGAGCTCCACAGGTCCTCACCAACATCTGAGAGCAGAAGCTTCCAGAACATGGGCAGTCACCACCGCTCTCTAGACCTAAACCACCCAGAGGAGCTACACAGGTGCTCACCAACATCTGAGAGCAAAAACTGCCAGAACATAGGCAGTGACTACCACTCTCTAGACCTAAACTCACCAGAGGAGCTCCACAGGTCCTCACCAACATCTGAGAGCAGAAGCTGCCAGAACACAAACAGTGGCTACCACTCTCTAGACTTAAACCTACCAGAGGAGCTCCATGGGTCCTCACCAACATCTGAGAGCAAAAACTGCCAGAACATAGGCAGTGACCACCGCTCTCTGGAACTAAACCCACCAGAGGAGCTCCACAGGTCCTCACCAACATCTGAGAGCAAAAACTGCCAGAACATAGGCAGTGACCACCGCTCTCTGGAACTAAACCCACCAGAGGAGCTCCACAGGTCCTGATCAACATCTGAGAGCAGAAGCTGCCAGAACAAAGGGAGTGGCCACCGCTCTCTAGACCTAAACCCACCAGAGGAGCTCCACAAGTGCTCAGCAACATCTGAGAGCAGAAGCTGCCAGAACATAGGCAGTGACCACTGCTCTCTAAACCTAGGCACACCAGAGGTGCTTCCCGGGTCTTCACCAACATCTGAGAGCAGAAGCTGCCAGAACATAGACAGTGACCAGCGGTCTTTAGACCTAAACCCACCAGAGAGGCTCCACAGGCCCTCACCAACATCGGAGAGCAGTAGCTGCCAGAACATAGGCAGTCACCACCACTCTCTAGAGCTAAACCGACCAGAGGAGCTCCACAGGTCCTCATCAACATTAGAGAGCAGTAGGTGTCAGAACATAGGCAGTGACCATCGCTCTTTAGACCTAAAAGCACCAGAGAAGCTCCACGGGTTCTCACCAAAATCTGAGACCAGAAGCTGCCAGAACATAGGCAGTTACCACACTCTCTAGACCTAAACCCACCAGAGGAGCTCCATGGGTCCTCACCAACATCTGAGAGCAGAAGCTGCCAGAACATAGGCAGTGACCACGGTTCTCTAGACCTAAACCCACCAGAGGAGCTCCACCAGCCCTCCTTAACAGCTGAGAGCAGAAGCTGCCAGAACATAGGAAGTGTCCACCGCTTTCTAGACCTAAACCCACCAGAGGAGCTCAACGTGTTCTCATCAACATCTGAGAGCAGAAGGTGTCAGAACATAGAAAGTGATAATTTCTCTATAGACCTAAACCAACAGAGGAGCTCCACAGGTGCTCACGACCATCTTAGAGCAGAAGCTGCAAGTACAAACGCAGTCAACACCGCTCTTAGGACCTAAACCCACCAGATGAGCTCCACAGGTCCTCACCAACATCTGAGAGCAGAAGCTTCCAGAACATAGGCAGTCACCACCGCTCTTTAGACCTAAACCACCCAGAGGAGCTCCACAGGTGCTCACCAACATCTGAGAGCAAAAACTGCCAGAACATAGGCAGTCACCACTGCTCTCTGGAACTAAACCCACCAGAGGAGCTCCACAGGTCCTCACCAACATCTGAGAACAGAAGCTGCCAGAACATAGACAGTGAATACCACTCTCTAGACCTAAACCCACCAGAGGAGCTCCACAGGTCCTCACCAACATCTGAGAGCAGAAGCTGCCAGAACAAAGGGAGTGGCCACCACTCTCTAGACCTAAACCCACCAGAGGAGCTCCACAGGTCCTCAACAACTCTGAGAGCAGAAGCTGCCAGAACAAAGGGAGTGGCCACCGCTCTCTAGACCTAAACCCACCAGAGGAGCTCCACAAGTGCTCAGCAACATCTGAGAGCAGAAGCTGCCGGAACATAGGCAGTGACCACTGCTCTCTAAACCTAGGCACACAAGAGGAGCTTCCCGGGTCTTCACCAACATCTGAGAGCAGAAGCTGCCAGAACATAGACAGTGACCAGCGGTCTTTAGACCTAAACGCACCAGAGAAGCTCCCGGGTTCTCACCAAAATCTGAGACCAGAAGCTGACAGAATATAGGCAGTCACCGCGCTCTCTAGACCTAAACCCACCAGAGGAGCTCCACAGGTCCTCACCAACATCTGAGAGCAGAAGCTGCCAGAACATAGGCAGTGACCACAGCTCTCTAGACCTAAACCCACCAGAGGAGCTCCACCAGCCCTTCTAAACAGCTGAGAGCAGAAGCTGCCAGAACATAGGAAGTGTCCACCGCTTTCTAGACCTAAACCCACCAGAGGAGCTCCACATGTTCTCACCAACATCTGAGAGCAGAAGCTGCCTATGTTCTGGCAGCTTCTACTCTCAGTTGTTGGTGAGGACCCGGGGAGCTCTGTTGGGTTTCGGTCTAGAGAGCGGTGGTCACTGTTTATGTTCTGGCAGCTTTTGCTCTCAGATGTTGGTGAGCACCTTTGTTGCTCCACTGGTAGGTTTAGGTCTAGAGAGCTTTGGTCACTGCTTATGTTCTGGAAGATGATGCTGTTCTGGCAGCTTCTGCTCTCAGATGTTGGTGAGAACCTTTGGAGCTCTGGTGGGTTTTGGTCTAGAGAGTGGTGGTCACTGCTTATGTTCTGGCAGCTTTTGCCCACCAGAGGAGCTCCACGGGTCCTCACCAACACCTGAGAGCTGAAGCTGCCAAAACTTAGGCATTGACCACCAGTATCTAGACCTAAACCCACCAGAGGAGCTCCACTGATCCTCACCAACAACTGAGAGCAGAAGCTGCCAGAAGAAAGGGAGTGGCCACCGCTTTCTAGACCTAAACCCACCAGAGGAGCTCCACAGGTCCTCAACAACTCTGAGAGCAGAAGTTGCCAGAACATAGGCAGTGACCACAGCTCTCTAGACCTAAACCCACCAGAGGAGCTCCACCAGCCCTCCTAAACAGCTGAGAGCAGAAGCTGCCAGAACATAGGAAGTGTCCACCGCTTTCTAGACCTAAACCCACCAGAGGAGCTCCACATGTTCTCACCAACATCTGAGAGCAGAAGCTGCCTATGTTCTGGCAGCTTCTACTCTCAGTTGTTGGTGAGGACCCGGGGAGCTCTGTTGGGTTTCGGTCTAGAGAGCGGTGGTCACTGTTTATGTTCTGGCAGCTTTTGCTCTCAGATGTTGGTGAGCACCTTTGTTGCTCCACTGGTAGGTTTAGGTCTAGAGAGCTTTGGTCACTGCTTATGTTCTGGAAGATGATGCTGTTCTGGCAGCTTCTGCTCTCAGATGTTGGTGAGAACCTTTGGAGCTCTGGTGGGTTTTGGTCTAGAGAGTGGTGGTCACTGCTTATGTTCTGGCAGCTTTTGCCCACCAGAGGAGCTCCACGGGTCCTCACCAAAACCTGAGAGCTGAAGCTGCCAAAACTTAGGCATTGACCACCAGTATCTAGACCTAAACCCACCAGAGGAGCTCCACTGATCCTCACCAACAACTGAGAGCAGAAGCTGCCAGAAGAAAGGGAGTGGCCACCGCTTTCTAGACCTAAACCCACCAGAGGAGCTCCACAGGTCCTCAGCAACTCTGAGAGCAGAAGTTGCCAGAAGATAGGCAGTGACCACTGCTCTCTAAACCTAGGCACACCAGAGGAGGTTCCAGGGTCTTCACCAACATCTGAGAGCAGAAGCTGCCAGAACATAGACAGTGACCAGCGGTCTTTAGACCTAAACCCACCATCGAAGCTCCACAGGCACTCACCAACATCGGAGAGCAGTAGCTGCCAGAACATAGGCAGTCACCACCGCTCTCTAGAGCTAAACCCACTAGAGGAGCTCCACAGGTCCTCATCAACATCTGAGAGCAGTAGGTGTCAGAACATAGGCAGTGACCACCGCTCTTTAGACCTACATCACCAGAGAAGCTCCACGGGTTCTCACCAAAATCTGAGACCAGAAGCTGCCAGAACATAGGCAGTCACCGCGCTCTCTAGACGTAAACCCACCAGAGGAGCTCCATGGGACCTCACCAACATCTGAGAGCAGAAGCTGCCAGAACATAGGCAGTGACCACAGCTCTCTAGACCTAAACCCACCAGAGGAGCTCCACCAGCCCTCCTTAACAGCTGAGAGCAGAAGCTGCCAGAACATAGGAAGTGTCCACCGCTTTCTAGACCTAAACCCACCAGAGGAGCTCAACGTGTTCTCATCAACATCTGAGAGCAGAAGGTGTCAGAACATAGAAAGTGACAACTCCTCTTTATACCTAAACCACCAGAGGAGCTCCACAGGTGCTCACCAACATCTGAGAGCAGAAGCTGCAAGTACAAACGCAGTCAACACTGCTCTTAGGACCTAAACCCACCAGATGAGCTCCACAGGTCCTCACCAACATCTGAGAGCAGAAGCTGCCAGATCATAGGCAGTGACCACCGCTCTCTGCAACTAAACCCACCAGAGGAGCTCCACTGGTCCTCACCAACATCTGAGAGCAGAAGCTGCCAGAACATAGACAGTGACTACCACTCTCTGGATCTAAACCCACCAGAGGAGCTCCACAGGTCCTCACCAACATCTGAGAGCAGAAGCTGCCAGATCATAGGCAGTCACCACCGCTCTCCAAACCTAAACCCACGGGAGGAGCTCAACGGGTCCTCATCAACATCAGAGAGCAGAAGCTGCGAGAACATAGGCAGTCACCACCACTCTCTAGAGCTAAACCCACCAGAGGAGCTCCACGGATACTCACTAACATCTGAGAGCAGAAGCTGCCAGAACAAAGGGAGTGACCACCGCTCTCTAGACCTAAACCCACCAGAGGAGCTCCACAGGTCCTCACCAACTCTGAGAGCAGAAGCTGCCAGAACAAAGGGAGTGGCCACCGCACTCTAGACCTAAACCCAGCAGAGGAGCTCCGCAAGTGCTCAGCAACATCTGAGAGCAGAAGCTGCCGGAACATAGGCAGTGACCACTGCTCTCTAAA
Organism: Engystomops pustulosus; assembly: GCF_040894005.1. NCBI lineage: Eukaryota > Metazoa > Chordata > Amphibia > Anura > Leptodactylidae > Engystomops > Engystomops pustulosus. The sequence continues at coordinate 178,371,078 of NC_092417.1, read as the reverse complement.
CCTAGGCACATCAGAGGAGCTTCCCAGGTCTTCACCAACATCTGAGAGCAGAAGCTGCCAGAACATAGACAGTGAGCAGCGGTCTTTAGACCTAAACGCACTAGAGAAGCTCCACGGGTTCTCACCAAAATCTGAGACCAGAAGCTGCCACAACATAGGCAGTCACCGCGCTCTCTAGACCTAAACCCACCAGAGGAGCTCCATGGGTCCTCAACAACATCTGAGAGCAGAAGCTGCCAGAACATAGGCAGTGACCCCAGCTCTCTAGACCTAAACCCACCAGAGGAGCTCCACCAGCCCTCCTTAACAGCTGAGAGCAGAAGCTGCCAGAACATAGGAAGTGTCCACCGCTTTCTAGACCTAAACCCACCAGAGGAGCTCCACATGTTCTCACCAACATCTGAGAGCAGAAGCTGCCTATGTTCTGGCAGCTTCTGGTCTCAGATGTTGGTGAGGACCTGGGGTGCTCTGGTGGGTTTCGGTCTAGAGAGCGGTGGTCTCTGCTTATGTTCTGGCAGCTTTTGCTCTCAGATGTTGGTGAGCACCTTCGTTTCTCTTCTGGTAGGTTTAGACCTAGAGAGCTTTGGAAGATTATGCCTATGTTCTGGAAGATTATGCTTTTCTGGCAGCTTCTGCTCTCCGGTGTCGGTGAGGACCTTTGGAGCTCTGGTGGGTTTTAGTCTAGGGACTGGTGGTCACTGACTATGTTCCGGCAGCTTTTGCCCACCAGAAGAGCTCTACGGGTCCTCACCAACATCTGACAGCAGAAGCTGCCAGAACATAGGCATCCACCACCGCTCTCTAGACCTAAACCCACTAGAGGAGCTCCACGGTTCCTCACCAACATAAGAGAGCAGAAGCAGCCAGAACATAGGCAGTGACTAGCCCTCTCTAGACCTAAACCCACCAGAGGAGCTCCATGGGTCCTCACCAACATCTGAGAGCAGAATCTGCCAGAACATAGGCAGTCACCACAGCTCTCTAGACCTAAACCCACCAGAGGAAACCTATAGGACCTCACCAACAATTGAGAACAGAAGCTGTCAGAACATAGCAGTGACAACCGCTCTATGCACCTAAACCCACCAGAGGAGCTCCACACGTGCTTACCCACATCTGAAAGCAGAAGATGCCTGAACATAGGCAGTCACCACCGCTCTCCAGACCTAAACCCACCAGAGGAGCTCCACAGTTCCTCACCCACATCTGAGAGCAGAAGCTGCAAGTACAAATGGAGTTAACACCGCTCTTTAGAACTAAACCCACCAGAGGAGCTCCACAGGTCTTCACCAACATCTGAGAGCAGATGCTGCCAGAACACAGGGAGTGACCACCACTCTCTAGACCTCTACCCACCACAGGAGCTCCACAGGTGCTCACCAACATCTGAGAGCAGAAGCGGCCAGAATATAGGCAGTCACCACCGCTCTCTAGACCTAAACCCAACTGAGGAGCTCCACAGGTCCTAACCAACATCTGAGAGCAGAAGCTGCCAGAACATAGGGAGTGACCACCACTCTCTAGACCTCTACCCACCAGAGGAGCTCCAAGGTGCTCACCAACATCTGAGAACAGAAGCTGCAAAAACATAGGAAGTGACCACCGCTCTCTAGACCTAAACCCACCAGAGGAGCTTCCCGGGTCTTCACCAACATCTGAGAGCAGAAGCTGCCACAAAAGAGGCAGTGTCCATCGTTTCTAGATCTAAAGCCACCAGAGAAGCTCCACAGGTCCTCACCAACATCTGAGAGCAGAAGCTGCCATAACATAGGCAGTCACCACCGCTGTCTAGACCTAAACACACCAGAGGAGCTCCACGGGTCCTCACCCACATCGGAGAGCAGAAGCTGCCAGAACATAGGCAGTCAGCACCGTTCTCTAGACCTAAAGCCACCAGAGGAGCTCCACAGGTCCTCACCAACATCTGTGAGCAGAAGCTGCCGGAAAAAAGGGAGTAACCACCGCTCTCTAGACCTAAACCCACCAGTGGAGCTCCACAAGTGCTCAACAACATCTGATTGCAGAAACTGCCAGCACATAGGCAGTCACCACCGCTCTCTAGACGTAAACCCACCAGAGGAGCTCAACGGGTCCTCATCAACATCGGAGAGCAGTAGGTGTCAGAACATAGGCAGTGACCACCGCTCTTTAGACCTAAACCCACCAGAGAAGCTCCATGGGTTCTCACCAAAATCTGAGACCAGAAGCTGCCAGAACATAGGCAGTCACCACCGCTGTCCAGACCTAAACCCTCCAGAGGAGCTCCACATGTTCTCACCAACATCTGAGAGCAGAAGCTGCCTATGTTCTGGCAGCTTCTGGTCTCAGATGTTGGTGAGGACCTGGGGTGCTCTGGTGGGTTTCGGTCTAGAGAGCGGTGGTCTCTGCTTATGTTCTGGCAGCTTTTGCTCTCAGATGTTGGTGAGCACCTTCGTTTCTCTTCTGGTAGGTTTAGACCTAGAGAGCTTTGGTCACTGCCTATATTCTGGAAGATTATGCTTTTCTGGCAGCTTCTGCTCTCCGGTGTTGGTGAGGACCTTTGGAGCTCTGGTGGGTTTTAGTCTAGGGAGTGGTGGTCACTGACTATGTTCCGGCAGCTTTTGCCCACCAGAAGAGCTCTACGGGTCCTCACCAACATCTGACAGCAGAAGCTGCCAGAACATAGGCATCCACCACCGCTCTCTAGACCTAAACCCACTAGAGGAGCTCCATGGTTCCTCACCAACATCAGAGAGCAGAAGCAGCCAGAACATAGGCAGTGACTAGCCCTCTCTAGACCTAAACCCACCAGAGGAGCTCCATGGGTCCTCTCCAACATCTGAGAGCAGAATCTGCCAGAACATAGGCAGTCACCACAGCTCTCTAGACCTAAACCAACCAGAGGAGCTCCATAGGTCCTTCTTAACAGCTGAGAGCAGTAGCTGCCAGAACATAGCAAGTGACCACTGTTCTCAAGACCTAAACCCACCAGAGGAGCTCCACAGGTCCTCACCAACATCTGAGAGCAGAAGCTGCCATAACATAGGCAGTCACCACCGCTGTCTAGACCTAAACACACCAGAGGAGCTCCACGGGTCCTCACCCACATCGGAGAGCAGAAGCTGCCAGAACATAGGCAGTCAGCACCGTTCTCTAGACCTAAAGCCACCAGAGGAGCTCCACAGGTCCTCACCAACATCTGTGAGCAGAAGCTGCCGGAAAAAAGGGAGTAACCACCGCTCTCTAGACCTAAACCCACCAGTGGAGCTCCACAAGTGCTCAACAACATCTGATTGCAGAAACTGCCAGCACATAGGCAGTCACCACCGCTCTCTAGACGTAAACCCACCAGAGGAGCTCAACGGGTCCTCATCAACATCGGAGAGCAGTAGGTGTCAGAATATAGGCAGTGACCACCGCTCTTTAGACCTAAACCCACCAGAGAAGCTCCATGGGTTCTCACCAAAATCTGAGACCAGAAGCTGCCAGAACATAGGCAGTCACCACCGCTCTCCAGACCTAAACCCTCCAGAGGAGCTCCACATGTTCTCACCAACATCTGAGAGCAGAAGCTGCCTATGTTCTGGCAGCTTCTGGTCTCAGATGTTGGTGAGGACCTGGGGTGCTCTGGTGGGTTTCGGTCTAGAGAGCGGTGGTCTCTGCTTATGTTCTGGCAGCTTTTGCTCTCAGATGTTGGTGAGCACCTTCGTTTCTCTTCTGGTAGGTTTAGACCTAGAGAGCTTTGGTCACTGCCTATATTCTGGAAGATTATGCTTTTCTGGCAGCTTCTGCTCTCCGGTGTTGGTGAGGACCTTTGGAGCTTTGGTGGGTTTTAGTCTAGGGAGTGGTGGTCACTGACTATGTTCCGGCAGCTTTTGCCCACCAGAAGAGCTCTACGGGTCCTCACCAACATCTGACAGCAGAAGCTGCCAGAACATAGGCATCCACCACCGCTCTCTAGACCTAAACCCACTAGAGGAGCTCCATGGTTCCTCACCAACATCAGAGAGCAGAAGCAGCCAGAACATAGGCAGTGACTAGCCCTCTCTAGACCTAAACCCACCAGAGGAGCTCCATGGGTCCTCTCCAACATTTGAGAGCAGAATCTGCCAGAACATAGGCAGTCACCACAGCTCTCTAGACCTAAACCAACCAGAGGAGCTCCATAGGTCCTTCTTAACAGCTGAGAGCAGTAGCTGCCAGAACATAGCAAGTGACCACTGTTCTCAAGACCTAAACCCACCAGAGGAGCTCCATGTGTCCTCACCAACATCTGGCAGCAGAAGCTGCCAGTAAATAGGCAGTGACCACTGCTCTCTAGACCTAAACCCACCAGAGGAGCTCCACAGGTCCTTGTCAACATCTAAGAGCAGAAGTTGCCAGAACATAGACATTTCCCACCGCTCTCTAGATCTAAACCCACCAGAGGTGCTCCATGGGTCCTCACCAATATCTGAGAACAGAAGCTGCCAGAACATAGACAGTGACCTCCGCTCTCTAGACCCAAACCCACCAGAGCAGCTCAACAGGCCCTCACCAACATCTGAGAGCAGAAGCTGACAGAACATAGGCAGTGACCACTGTTTTCTAGACCTAAACCCACCAGAGGAGCTCCACGGGTCCTCACCAACATCTGAGAGAAGAAGCCGCCAGAACATAGGCAGTCACCACCGCTCTCCAGACCTAAACCCACCAGAGGATCTCAACGGGTCCTCATCAACATCGCAGAGCAGAAGGTGTCAGAACATAGGCAGCCACCACCGCTCTCCAGACCTAAACCCACCAGAGGAGCTCAACGGGTTCTTATCAACATCGCAGAACAGAAGGTGTCAGAACATAGGCAACCACCGCTCTCCAGACCTAAACCCACCAGAAGAGCTCCACAAGTCCTCACCAACATCTGAGAGCAGAAGCTGACAGACCAAAGGGAGTGACCACTGCTCTCTAAACCTAGACCCACCAGTGGAGCTTCCCGGGTTCTCACCAACATCTGAGAGCCGAAGCTGCTAGAACATAAGCAGTGACCACCGATCTCCAGAACTTATCCCACCAGAGGAGCTCCACAGGTCCTCACCAACATCTGAGAGCAGAAGCTGCCAGAACATAAACAGTGACCACCGATCTCCAGATCTAAACCCACCAGTGGAGCTCTGCAGGTCTGTGGCAGCCTTTAATGCCATAACATCTGAATGATTCAAGCTCCGTATTAGACCCTGAGACTGAATAGGTCATCATCTCAAAGCAGCAGGTGCTTGAACAATGGGGCTTATTTACTAATGGTCCATCGGACGCATTTTCGTCGGGTTTCCCGTCGATTCCCGTTTGGGGCGCAAAATTGTCCCGGCATTTTGGCGCACACGATCGGATTTTGGTGCTTCGGCGCCGGCTTGCATGCATGGGGCGGACCGTCGGACAACCCGACGGATTCGGACCAAGCACGGAATTTAAAAAAGGATTTGTGTCGCAAGATCAAGCATTTACATGCACCAGCAAGAAGAAGGTGAACTCCGGCGGACCTCGGCGCAGAAGCAACACATGCAGGAACTCGGACGCACGATCTTAGTGAATCGCGCCGGACCCGAATCCTCGTCGGACAACGCACCGCGGGGTCTCAAAGGGACCGGGTAAGTAAATCTGCCCCAATAAGTCCACCACAGCCATAACCACTTTGGAAGACCATCCGCTGCCACCGCGCCACTATCATTGGCGTGCTTCAATTTCCACCGGAGACGTTGCATCATCTTGACACAGAGGGGCTCATTTACTAAAGGAGCACATTTTCCCGACGATTTCCGTTTTGCGACGGATTGCCCCGGGTTTTTGGCACACACGATCGGATTTTGGCGCATCAGTGCCGGCTTACAGAAGACAGAAATCGGGGGGCGGGCCGTTGAACAACCCGACGGATTCGGACAACGCGCAAGATTTAACATTTAGAATTGTGTCACAAGACACACACTTACAAGCACCGGAAAGAAGAAGTTGAACTCTGGCGGACCTCGGCGGGGAAGCGACGTATGCGGGAACTTGGGCGCACGATCTTCATGAATCGCACCAGAATTCATCCTCGTCGGACCGTCCGAATCAACAGGACCGGGTAAGTAAGTTTGCCACAAACACAAGGAATTCTCCCACGTGACCTGATGCCACGGAATGTACCACTGAAGGCCATATAAAAATTACTGACTTTAGCCTTGCTGTGACTGGACATTCTATGGCACAAAAAGCCTTTGCTGAGGTACCTCAAGATATGCAGCTCCAGAAATGGTCCTTAACTTGCGCTATGGGAGGGGGTTGACTACTTTACCATCTATGTCATTCTCTATAGATTCCTGACATCACAGGCCGATTTCCATGGAAGAAATCAAAGAGGTTGTGAGCAATCTGTCCTCCATCACTCTCCAGTTTTCCTAGATTCTCGAACTCCTGACCAAGTCAGCATCTTAGAAGGCTTACTGTGTGAAGACCAGTACCAGCGCCTGGGAGTCAAAGGAGACATCCGGACACATCCATTCTTCTCCAGTAATCACCATACATCCTGAGGAGAGACTCTCTTGATCTGAATACTGAAGAATTCTTGTACTGAGCTGAACCAACCATCAACACAGGAATTTTCAGCAGTTCAGTTCTGTTAATCCAGTATGGTCAAAGCAATATTATCCTATCACCACAGAGAGCAGAAAGCTGGATCAGCAGACATTTCCCTAGTTTCTCATGAATACAATGGCAACTTTTGTGAATTGTTGATACGGGTGGACGGCTCATTAATCCTTCCCTTATTCATCACCCCAGTCTCCTGCAACCTCCAATAGACAACACCATTATCGGACTTTCAACCACCAGACTTGAACTCTTGACGGTTGCATCTTGCCCCTTCAGCCTCCGGACTTGACCTCTTGAAGGTTGTGTCTTACGCCTTCTATAAGTGTCCAAGGACCTTCAACTGCTGGATTTGGCTGTCAAAAAATAAAAAAAACAATAAAAGTATAAAAAATATCTGGAGAGTGTGTCTAAATTATTTGCATAATTTAAAGAACTGCAAGAGAACCTACCATTTAAATGATCCCACCCAAAATAAATACCTAATTAATAACTATAATTAAAAATAATTGCCCTTATCTCTAAATGGTTCATTTCCGCGGCTGCAATGTTAAAATATCAGTTTTTAAATTGTATGCAGTTCACCTGACGTGGGCCTATGAGTGAGTTCTGCATATGGTATTTTACTTGCACTGCTCCGCCTTCTTCTTCCTGATTGAGAGGTCTCACTGCTGGGGTATGCTGCTGTATGGAACACTGAGAGAGAGCTCTGTTATATCATTGAGCACTTCATGTCATGTGGCCCGGGTGATGTCATATAAGGTCCTTTATTCAGTTACATTTACAATGTCTACTCCAAATATGTATCTGATCACATGAAATCACAGCAGCCTCCATGAACTTCTACTCCTCCCCATCCTCCATGGAGGCTGCTCTCATTTCATGTGATCAGATACACACATGGGGTAGACTTTGCCAGTCTTTCTAGGTAAACGACCCTTCATGACATCACCCTGGTCACATGATATTAAGTGCTGAATGCTGAGAAGAGGCATGTGTGATGGGGATGGTCAGTTCCCAATATTATTAACATGTCAGGTTGGCTCCAGATTTGGGTCATTTCCTTTGTGCAGGATCCTATAGCGGCACAAGGTCGGCAGTGACCATCACACAACATTTTATATGGAGGTAATATAACACTGGATAACACTGGGATCTCCTAAGGCTCATGACAGGAATGGCTCCTTCAAATCCAGTTACAATTCAATTCAAATTCTATTCAAATATAAGCGGCTTGAGGAAGGCTCCAGGCCATAAGAGCCGAAACGTAGCTGTTTGGCACATGTTGGAATAAACCAGTACTTTGCTTCACAACTTTGGAGTGCTGACATTTTTCTTCATCCTGAATTGAGAGGGGCCCATTGTCTGTGTCCTGGGATGTGCACCCAACCTATATCTTTTATTCGGAACTTCTTATATATATATATATATATATACCTCCTGTGTGTGTATATTGTGCATATTCTTTTGTACGTGTGTGTATAATGTATATGTGTGTATAATGTATATGTGTGTTTTATACACTGGAGATAAGAAACTACAGAACAAGGTCTGATCACTGGATTTTTACAGGAATAATATCATCTCCATTAATGAACATGTGATGGATGTACGGGGTCTCCAGGTCACTACAACAGGGTTCTACACAACTACAAAGTATCACCATAAAAACTTTATTTTACGAAAAAAACTTGATTTACCTGTTTTGCTGTGTGATGGGGCTTTACCCAGCATGGAAATTGCTGCTGATTGAGTGAATCGCACAAGGAAGGAGCCGTGTGTTTTAGAAGAAGGTTCTGATACTTGTATTCCCTCTGCCATGTAGCTGTATGAGAGGTTCTGCTGCAGAAAACATTCCCCAAACCCTGACACTTCATCCACCACATATCACTGACTTCTTTGCACACTTTGGGTTCAGTCTTTACGAGTTTTTCGATGAACATAAAATCCAAATAAATTAATAATTAGCCATGGCTGATAATGTTACAGTGACATAGAACCTCCCACCATGGCTGATGATGTCAAAGTGATACTGAACCTCCCACCATGGCTGATGATGTCACAGTGACATAGAACGTCCAACCATGGCTGATGACGTCACAATGACATAGAACCTCCCACCATGGCTGATGATGTCACAGTGACATAGAACCTCCCACCATGGCTGATGATGTCTCAGTGACATAGAACCTCCCACCATGGCTGATGATGTCACAGTGACATAGAACCTCCCACCATGGCTGATGATGTTACAGTGACATAGAACCTCTCACCATGGCTGATGATGTCAAATGATACAGAACCTCCCACCATGGCTGATGATGTCAAAGTGATATAGAACCTCCCACCATGGCTGATGATGTCAAAGTGATACAGAACCTCCCATCATGGCTGATGATGTTACAGTGACATAGAACCTCCCACCATGGCTGATGATGTCAAAGTGATACAGAACCTCCCATCATGGCTGATGATGTCAAAGTGATATGGAACCTCCCACCATGGCTGATGATGTCAAAGTGATATGGAACCTCCCACCATGGCTGACAATGTCAAAGTGACACAGAACATCCCATCATGGCTGATGATGTCAAAGTGATATGGAACCTCCCACCATGGCTGATGATGTCAAAGTGATATGGAACCTCCCACCATGGCTGACGATGTCAAAGTGACACAGAACCTCTCACCATGGCTCTATGTATACTGTATATACGGTATATTGTGTATATTACAGTATATAAGGTATTTTGTGTATATTACAGTATATACGGTATATTGTGTATATTACAGTATATACGTTCTACATGGTATAGTGTGTATATGCTGTGGACCTCAAATTCCCTTCTGGGAAATCCTATACTACCTGCAGCCACCACTAGGGGGAGCTCAGGAGCTTCCTGTATACAGTACAATAGATTGGGACTGAGCTGCAATACCAGGGACAGCCCCTTTATTTGTTAACCTATTTTAGGTGTTTAACTATTCAACAAACTTTACTTAAATCATTTTTTATAAATAAATGTTGTTGTTGTTTTTTAGATTTTGGCCCAAAAGGCAAGAAATGGAAAACTGTTACCGGAGGAATACCAAGGGGGATCCTTCAGGTATATTTGTGTGACTGTGCACCTTTTTGTAGCACAGTCATGTCTGATACACTGTTGCTATGGACTTGATATGGGCCGTTTCGTGTACACAGCTCCTCTGCAAAGCTACTTTCCTTCATTCCTGACCATGTCTGTGGTCTTATCCTGCGGTCATGTGGTGTTTTCACCATTTTCTCCATGAAATAACTCCTAAAGGCGGAATCAGACTACACTTCTAATGTTTGTAGTCTGTTACTATGACAACACGTACATAATGCATTAAATACAGTGTAAGAAGCTTTAAATTGATATTTAAAGGACACCTGTCATCAGGTCTCTGCCACTAGTCCTGTCACCTCTACCTGTTGGAGCAGCTCACAAGGATCCCATCCCAGCATTTATCTAGTTATTTCATACATTATTCATTGTAAAATCATCTATCCTTTATTATGTAAATGAGGCTGGTCACATGGTCAGAGGCAGTGATGTCACTCACCCCTGTTACCCCCTCCCCTCTCCTCCCCCTGCTCATGTCTGTGTGTAATGTATAATAAAGCATGGCTAATGTGTTTGCTGCATCCTCCTAATATACAGAGACACAGACATCAGCTACACAAGTACCTGACATGTTCTGCTGTAACATGGCTGCCTGGAGCTGCTGTATCTCTCCTATACACACACACATGCACACACAGGCTGCAGGGGGTGTGGTCACCAGCACCAGGAAGCACATCATTATACAGCCTCACATCATTATACAGGCTGTCAGTCAAGCACTGGGGGTGTGGCTGTGCCTCCCACTCATGAATAGAGTGGAAAGCTTGAATATGCTAATGCTTCATTGGACATTTCACAGGTCATTTGCATACAGCTTTAGGACCTCATTGCTTAGGTTTACAGGCATGTAGTGGGACAATGAAGGGATACAGGCAATGCTCTCTAATGGCAGTTTATGAAAATATATTTAGTTTAGGGGGGTTATTTTGCATGACGGGTTCTCTTTAACACCACAAAATCCACAGACTTAAGTTCATGTTTGAGCTTGTAAGAGTCAAGTTAAACTTAGCTACACGCATAGACTCGCACTGGAGCTGCATAAACAAAACGGTGGTGTTTTATATAAAAAATAACTCTTAGACGAGTGAAAAATTATAAATTTTTTCTTCCTTTGGGGGTGCAGCATCTCTAACCTTGGCATGTACGGCATCACGGGGTTCAGCGCAGTCATTAACCCCCCGCAGTCCTGTATCCTGGCGGTGGGACGCTCCAGGACAGAGTTGGCTCTAGAGGAAGATGAAGAGGGGAACCCGGAGGTGAAGAGGAAGGAGATGCTGAATGTGACCCTGTCCAGTGACGGCCGCCTGGTCAGCGATGATCTGGCATCCATGTTCCTGGATCGTTTCCGAACCAACCTGGAAAACCCAATGAACTCTGCCCTGCTGTGAGGGGCCGCACGTTGTGATCTGATAGTGGGGGGTCCGGAGCGGCCGCGTACTCCCCCCACAGGAGAGAACAAACCTTATAGGATGGATTAATAATAAAGATTAATTTATTAGAACCCAAAGTGTGAGACTCTTCCTATTCTTCCCAGTATTAGAGATCACAGGGAGATGTAGGCCCGAAGCCTGAGGCTGTAGTAATGGGAGAATCCAATGGAAAGTGTTGTCATGGAGACATAGCACCGTTCTGAGACGGAAACCAATCACAGTGCAGAAACTAAAATGAAAGCCATGCTGTGATTGGTTGAGGCTCAGTTTGGGGATCTGAATACAATGGGGGAGATTTATCTTAAGTTTCTGAGGTAAAACTGTTCTAGTTGCCCATGGAAACCAATCAGAGCTCAGCTGTAATTTTATAAACAGGTGTGGGAAAATGAAAGCTGAGCTCTGATTGGTTACCATGGGTAACTAGAACAGCTCTGCTCTAAGAGACTTCTGATAAATCTCCCCCAATATTTTGCTACCTACCTGTGTTTACTTACAGGTAAATCTATGAATGGGGTGATTTGGATTTACATAAATCTCACAGTATTAGGCAGCTGTGTGTGGCGGTAATGACTGCGTCTCCGTGGTTAAAGACTACAAACAGTCCCTCAATGTAGTCGGATGGGTCGTGGTGACTTCTCTCTGTACTTTTATGTTTCTGGACTGAATCTGTACCTGAAAAAAACACATGAATGTTTAATCAGACAACATGGGGCTTGTTGGTAGTCTGTAACCATGGAGACATATAGATCTGAATACACAAAACCAAACTGGGTTATTTTTTTCGTTTTTGTTTTTAAAGCTTCAGCGTCTGAGGTAAAACTGTTCTGGTTTCCCACGGAAACCAATCAGAGCTCAGCTTTCATTTTATAAACAGCTGTGGGAAAATGGAAGCTGAGCTCTGATTGGTTGCAATGGACAACTAGAACGGTTCTGCTCTCAGATGTTTCTGATAAATCTCTCCAAATGACTTCATTAAGTCCGGGACGCTGCGCTCTTCTCTTCCTGGACGGGTTCTGTTCCATCTGTACATTTAGGATGATGCCACACGCTAAGCAGTCCGTCAAAAAACGCATGCGTTTTTGACCACTTTGATTTAAGATAATTGGTCAAACCCCTTATGGGGTGACAATGGACGCTCGCTTTTCTCGATGTGGCGCCACACCCGTCTTCAGGTCACATGCTGGATTGCAGCTCGGCTCCACTTTGAGTCATTACCAGAGACCACCTGTAGACAGACGCGGGGGGGGGGGGGGCTGTTTATGGGAGGGGGAGGTTATTTAACACTTTCAGTCCGTCCCTATAATGTTGCAGCAGGTCAAAATCTCAACCTGCCCCCTACATCAGTGTATCCAGGACCCCCACTCAATTCATGATGGTCCCAGCAATTATGGGATGTTGTGTCCATCTCATTAATTCTTGTGTATATAATACAAGTCCAAGATTTTTTATTCATTTATTATTTTTATTTTTCCCCATTTATTTCACACATTTTAATACCATTATATATACATATAGTCATCCGTCTTCTGGGATAAAATAAGAAATACAGTTTTCATATGTTCTGAATATTCATGAAACCCCGACCCATATATATATATATTTAGCGGTCCCCGACTTACAGACGACCCCTAGTTACAAACAGACCCCTAGATGTTGGTAATGTCCAGTGCCTTAGCCTACAATAAACAGCTATAACAGTTATCACAGGTGTCTGCAATTAAGCTTTATTAATTTGTCTTGGGCTACAATTATAAAATATACAGTTCCGACTTACATACAAATTCAACTTAAGAACAAACCTCCAGAACCTATTTTATATATAATATGATGAAGAAATATGGCAGCACTCCAAAGTTGTGAAGCAAAGTACTGGTTTATTCCAACATGTGCAAAACAGCTATGTTTCGGCTCCTATGGCCTGGAGCCTTCTTCAATCTCCTGTGTATGTATATTGTGTATATTCTTTTGTACGTGTGTGTATAATGTATATGTGTGTATAATGTATATGTGTGTTTTATACACTGGAGATAAAAAAAAACTACAGAACAAGTTCTGATCTCTGGATTTTTACAGGAATAATATCATCTCCATTAATGAACATGTGATGGATGTACGGGGTCTCCAGGTCACTACAACAGGGTTCTACACAACTACAAAGTATCAACATAAAAATTTTATTTTACAAAAAAACCTGATTTACCTGTTTTGCTGTGTGATGGGGCTTTACCCAGCATGGAAATTGCTGCTGATTGAGTGAATCGCACTAGGAAGGAGCCGTGTGTTGTAGAAGAAGGTTCTGATACTTGTATTCCCTCTGCCATGTAGCTTTATGAGAGGTCCTGCTGCAGAAAACATTCCGCAAACCATGACACTTCCTGCACCACATATCACTGACTTCTTTGCACACTTTGGGTTCAGTCTTTACGAGTTTTTTGATGAACATAAAATCCAAATAAATGAATCTTTCTTTCGTCCCTAAACCTGTGCACCACTTCTCCTCAACACAAACTGCTCCTCAGTAAAGGCCAGTCTCGACCTTTGATTCTTTCTGCTAACGAGAGGTCACTTTCATTCCAAATGCTCTTAAACATTGTAGCACTGTCAGGTCAAATTTATGCAGAATTATGAAAAAAAGTTTTTTTTTCTCATGACTATAAATATATGTAATCACATACAACATAGAATCTATATTATATTGATGTAAATGTAGTATCCTGGCCATGGCTGATAATGTCACAGTGACGTAGAAACTCCCACCATGGCTGATGATGTCACAGTGACATAGAACCTCCCACAATGGCTGATGATGTCACAGTGACATAGAACCTCCCACCATGGCTGATGAAGTCCTGACGATGTTACAGTGACATAGAACCTCCCACCATGGCTGATGATGTTACAGTGACATAGAACCTCCCACCATGGCTGATGATGTTACAGTGACATAGAACCTCCCACCGTGGCTGATGATGTCACAATGACATAGAACCTCCCACCATGGCTGATGATGTCACAATGACATAGAACCTCACACCATGGCTGATGATGTCACAATGACATAGAACCTCCCACCATGGCTGATGATGTCACAATGACATAGAACCGCCCACCATGGCTGATGATGTCACAATGACATAGAACCTCTCACCATGGCTGATGATGTCACAATGATATAGAACCTCCCACCATGGCTGATGATGTCACAATGACATAGAACCGCCCACCATGGCTGATGATGTCACAATGCCACGTAGATAACTGACCAATCAGGAGCAAGATAGCTTAGCCCCGCCCACTCACCAGGGTATAAAAGCCTGCGCGCAGTGCCCACCTGCTCATTCTCTCCTGAGCCATGGAGAGAGCAACATCTCCTACTAGCCTTATGGAGCAAGCCATCCTGGACGAGTATGACCAGATCCAGGAGCAACTCCAAGGCTTGGAGGATGCCATATACAATGAGTATAAGGATGCAACATCTACCATTACCAGCCCTGTAGAGCCGCCCATCCTGGAGGACAACACCCAGGAGCAGCTCCAAGGCTTGGAGGATGCCATATACAATGAGTATAATGGTGCAACATCTACCATGACCAGCCCTGTAGAGCCACCCATCCTGGATGAAAACACCCAGGAGCAGCTCCAAGGCTTGGAGGATGCCATATACAATGAGTATAATGGTGCAACATCTACCATGACCAGCCCTGTAGAGCCGCCCATCCTGGAGGACAACACCCAGGAGCAGCTCCAAGGCTTGGAGGATGCCATATACAATGAGTATAATGGTGCAACATCTACCATGACCAGCCCTGTAGAGCCGCCCATCCTGGAGGAAAACACCCAGGAGCAGCTCCAAGGCTTGGAGGATGCCATATACAATGAGTATAATGGTGCAACATCTACCATGACCAGCCCTGTAGAGCCACCCATCCTGGATGAAAACACCCAGGAGCAGCTCCAAGGCTTGGAGGATGCCATATACAATGAGTATAATGGTGCAACATCTACCATGACCAGCCCTGTAGAGCCGCCCATCCTGGAGGAAAACACCAAGGAGCAGCTCCAAGGCTTGGATACCCTGTACACCCAGGACTGTGGTGCACAGGAGGAGGACAACCGACATGGAGGAAACCCACTGGAGAACATTAACACTGAGGATGGAGAACCAGAGGAAGAGAAGGAACCAGGGAAGAAGAAATCCAAGAGAGGTAAAAAGCGCAAGTTCTTAGCCTGGATCCTGAAACCGTGGAGATGGATCTCTAGTCTCAACCAAAGAGGGACCTACCACATCAAGGAAGACCCTGCTAGTGAGATCCCAGGACCCAGCCACATGGTGGACACCAGAGGTATGAGAAAATCCAGACCTGTGCAGGATGCCCGCCCTGACTCCAGCTCTCTAGACATTAACACACCAGAGGAGCTTCACAGGTCCTCACCAACATCTGAGAGCAGAAGCTGCCAGAACATAGGCAGTGACCACCGCTCTCTAGACCTAAACCCACCAGAGATGCTCCAAAGGTCTGTGTCATCATCTGAGAGCAGCGGCGGCTGGAACATCTCCATTGACCAAAGCTACGCAGACCCTGAGACAGGAGAGGAGCTCCGAAGGTCTGTGTCATCATCTAAAAGCAGAATGTTCTTTATAGGTGATCCGTCATCTAACAAATATGGGGGGAACACTGCTAACACTTCGAGCAGAAAGATTGCCAGAAAATCCAAACCTGTGCAGGATGCCCACCCTGACTCCAGCTCTCTAGACACTAACACACCAGAGGAGCTTCACAGGTCCTCGCCAACATTAGAGAGCAGAAGCTGCCAGAACATAGGCAGTGACCACCGCTCTCTAGACCTAAACCTAACAGAGATGCTCCAAAGGTCTGTGTCATCATCTGAGAGCAGCGGCGGCTGGAACATCTCCATTGACCAAAGCTACGCAGACCCTGAGACAGGAGAGGAGCTCCGAAGGTCTGAGCCATCATCTAAAAGCAGAATGTTCTTTATAGATGATCCGCAATCTAACAGAAAATCCAGACCTGTGCAGGATGCCCACCCTGACTCCAGCTCTCTAGACACTAACCCACCAGAGGAGCTCTGCAGGTCTGTGTCACCATCTAAAAGCAGAATGTTCTTTATAGATGATCCGCAATCTAACAGAAAATCCAGACCTGTGCAGGATGCCCACCCTGACTCCAGCTCTCTAGACACTAACCCACCAGAGGAGCTCTGCAGGTCTGTGTCACCATCTAAAAGCAGAATGTTCTTTATAGATGATCCGTCATCTAACAGAAAATCCAGACCTGTGCAGGATGCCTGCCCTGACTCCAGCTCTCTAGACACTAACACACCAGAGGAGCTCCGCAGGTCTGTGTCACCATCTAAAAGCAGAATGTTCTTTATAGATGATCAGTCATCTAACAGAAAATCCAGACCTGTGCAGGATGCCTGCCCTGACTCCAGCTCTCTAGACACTAACACACCAGAGGAGCTATGCGTCATGCAGTCTATGTCATCATCTAAAAGCAGAAGGTGCCAGGACATTAAAACCATCAAAGCCGTAACCTCAGTGGAAGAAGCCAGCGCTTCTGCAGGACCATCAGCTGCCACAGTGCCCTTATCACTTGGGTGCTTCAACTTCCACCAGAAACTGGGTCAAGGAGGCTTTGGAAATGTCTACTTTGCGACAGACAACTTCCTCAAAGAGCGTGTCGCCATCAAAGTGATGGACAAAGCAGTTTATACAACACATCGCTTCAGTCTTGTAGAGCATCAAATCCTCCAGATGTCACATGGAAGCCCGTATCTCATCCATGGCCTGGCTGCTTTCCACACCAGGAACTTTGTCTATTACGTGATGGAGCTGGCTGATAGAGGGGACTTGAATCATTTCTTCCGAGGACTTCGTCCTGACATCGCAACTGTAAAATTCATCGCAGCAGAAGTGGTCTGTGGTGTAGAGTTCCTACACAAGCAAGGAATTCTCCATCGTGACCTAAAGCTAAATAACATACTCCTGACCACTGAAGGCCACATAAAAATCACTGACTTTGGCCTTGCTGTGACTGATGCATTCAATGGTACTAAAAGCCGTTGCAGAGGTAACCCAGGATATGCAGCCCCAGAACTGATTCTCGGCTTGCCCCATGGGAGAGGAGCTGACTACTTTGCCATCGGCATGATCCTCTACAGACTCCTCACATCACAGAGTGCATTCCCTGGAAATAATCGTAGAGAACGTGAGCACGCTGTCCTCCATCATACTCCAGTCTTCCCAGAGTCTCTAACTCCCGACCAAGTCAGCATCTTGGAAGGCCTGTTGTGTAAAGACCAGTACCAGCGCCTGGGAGTCAGTGGAGATGTCCGTACACATCCATTCTTCTCCGATATAAACTGGGAAGATGTGGAGGCCAGGAGAATGGAACCACCATTCGTCCTGAGGAGACTCCGTCTTGACCTGAATACTGAAGAATCCCTGCACTACGCTGAACCAATCCTCAGAAGAAGAATCCCACAGAGGAAGTTTCAGCAGTTCAGCTACGTATGTCCAGCATGGTCAAAGCAATATTATCCTATCATCACAGAGACCAGAGAGAGCTGGATAAGCAGACTCTTCAACAGTTTGTCATGCATAAAGTAGGAACTATGGTCAATATATAGACAGCTCCTTCCCTGATTCTCCAAGCAAGTCTCCTGCTACCTCCGTAGTACGACACCATTATTGGACTTTTACCCACCGGTCTTGTCCTCTTGAAGAGTAGCGTCTCGCTTCTTCATCATGCATCCATAGACCTTCTGAAGGTTGCATCTTGCGCCTTCAGTCACTGGACTTGTCCGCTTGAAGAGTAGTAACGTCTTGCGCCTTCAAGCACTGCAAATGGACTGCCTGAAGGTAGCGTCTAGCTTCTTCAGCATGCATCCATAGACCTTCTGAAGGTTGCGTCTTGCGCCTTCAGTCACTGGACTTGTCCGCTTGAAGAGTAGCGTCTTGCGCCTTCAAGCACTGGAAAATGGACTGCCTGAAGTTAGCGTCTTGCTTCTTCAGCATGCATCCATAGACCTTCTGAAGGTTGCGTCTTGCGCCTTCAGTCACTGGACTTGTCCGCTTGAAGAGTAGCGTCTTGCGCCTTCAAGCACTGCAAATGGACTGCCTGAAGTTAGCGTCTTGCTTCTTCAGCATGCATCCATAGACCTTCTGAAGGTTGCGTCTTGCGCCTTCAGTCACTGGACTTGTCCGCTTGAAGAGTAGCGTCTTGCGCCTTCAAGCACTGGAAAATGGACTGCATGAAGTTAGCATCTTGCTTCTTCAGCATGCACCCATAGACCTTCTGAAGGTTGCGTCTTGCGCCTTCAGTCACTGGACTTGTCCGCTTGAAGAGTAGCGTCTTGCGCCTTCAAGCACTGCAAATGGACTGCCTGATGGTAGCGTCTTGCTTCTTCAGCATGCATCCATAGACCTTCTGAAGGTTGCATCTTGCGCCTTCAGTCACTGGACTTGTCCGCTTGAAGAGTAGCGTCTTGCGCCTTCAAGCACTGGAAAATGGACTGCCTGAAGTTAGCGTCTTGCTTCTTCAGCATGCACCCATAGACCTTCTGAAGGTTGCGTCTTGCGCCTTCAGTCACTGGACTTGTCCGCTTGAAGAGTAGCGTCTTGCGCCTTCAAGCACTGCAAATGGACTGCCTGAAGTTAGCGTCTTGCTTCTTCAGCATGCATCCATAGACCTTCTGAAGGTTGCGTCTTGCGCCTTCAGTCACTGGACTTGTCCGCTTGAAGAGTAGCGTCTTGCGCCTTCAAGCACTGGAAAATGGACTGCATGAAGTTAGCATCTTGCTTCTTCAGCATGCACCCATAGACCTTCTGAAGGTTGCGTCTTGCGCCTTCAGTCACTGGACTTGTCCGCTTGAAGAGTAGCGTCTTGCGCCTTCAAGCACTGGAAAATGGACTGCCTGAAGTTAGCGTCTTGCTTCTTCAGCATGCATCCATAGACCTTCTGAAGGTTGCGTCTTGCGCCTTCAGTCACTGGACTTGTCCGCTTGAAGAGTAGCGTCTTGCGCCTTCAAGCACTGCAAATGGACTGCCTGAAGGTAGCGTCTTGCTTCTTCAGCATGCATCCATAGACCTTCTGAAGGCTGCGTCTTGCACCTTCAGTCACTGGACTTGTCCGCTTGAAGAGTAGCGTCTTGCGCCTTCAAGCACTGCAAATGGACTGCCTGAAGGTAGCGTCTTGCTTCTTCAGCATGCATCCATAGACCTTCTGAAGGCTGCGTCTTGCGCCTTCAGTCACTGGACTTGTCCGCTTGAAGAGTAGCGTCTTGCGCCTTCAAGCACTGCAAATGGACTGCCTGAAGGTAGCGTCTTGCTTCTTCAGCATGCATCCATAGACCTTCTTAAGGCTGCGTCTTGCACCTTCAGTCACTGGACTTGTCCGCTTGAAGAGTAGCGTCTTGCGCCTTCAAGCACTGCAAATGGACTGCCTGAAGGTAGCGTCTTGCTTCTTCAGCATGCATCCATAGACCTTCTGAAGGCTGCGTCTTGCGCCTTCAGTCACTGGACTTGTCCGCTTGAAGAGTAGCGTCTTGCGCCTTCAAGCACTGCAAATGGACTGCCTGAGGGTAGCGTCTTGCTTCTTCAGCATGCATCCATAGACCTTCTGAAGGTTGCCTCTTGCACCTTCAGTCACTGGGCTTGTCCTCTTGAAAAGTAGCATCCTGAGCCTTCAAGTACTGCAAATGGACTACCTGAAGGCAGCTGCACAGGTCCTCTTCAACATCTGAGAGCATAAGCTGCCAGAACATAGGCAGGGACGACCGCTCTCTAGACCTTAACCTAGCAGAGGAGCTCCACAGGTCCTCACCAACATCTGAGAGCAGAAGCTAGCAGAACATAAGCAGTGACCACCAATCTCTAGACCTAAACCCATCAGAGGAGCTCCATGGGTCTACACCAACATCTGAGAGCAGAAGCTGCCAGAACATAGGGAGTCACCACTGCTCTCTAGACCTAAATCCACCCGAGAAGCTCCACGGGTCCTCAAATACATCTGAGAGCAGAAGTTGCCAAAACAAAGGCAGTCAACACCGCTCTTTAGACCTAAACCCAAGAGAGGAGATCCACAGGTCCTCACCAGCATCTGAGAGCAGAAGCTGCAAGTACAAATGCAGTCAACACCGCTCTTTAGACCTAAACCCACCAGAGGAGCTCCACGGGTCCTCACCAGCATCTGAGAACAGATGGTGCCAGAACATAGGCAGTCACCACCACTCTCTAGACCTAAACCCACCAGAGGAGGTCCACAGGTCCTCACCAACATCTGAGAGCAGAAGTTGCCACAACATAGACAGTGACCACCGCTCTCTAGACCTAAACCCTCCAGAGGAACTCCACAGGTGCTCACCAACATCTGTTAGCAGAAACTGCCAGAACATAGGCAGTGACCACTGCACTCAAGAACTAAACCCACCGGAGGAGCTCCACGGGTCCTCACCAACATCTGAGAGCATAATCTGCCAGAACCTAGGCATTGACCACCACTCTCTAGACCTAGGCCACAGGAGGTCCACGGGTTCTCACCAACATCTGAGAGCAGAAGCTGCCAGAACATATGTAGTGACCACCGCTCTTTAGACCTAAACCCACGAGAGGAGCTCGTCCTCACCAGCATCTGAGAGCAGAAGCTGCAAGTACAAACGCAGTCAACACCGCTCTTTAGACCTAAACCCACCAGAGGAGCTCCATGGGTCCTCACCAACATCTGAGAACAGAGGTGCCAGAACATAGGCAGTGACAACCGCTCTCTAGACGTAAACCCACTAGAGGAGCTCCACAGTTCCTCACCAACATCTGAGAGCAGAAGCTGCCAGAACATAGGCAGTCACCACAGCTCTCTAGACCTAAACCCACCAGAGGAGCTCAACGTGTTCTCATCAACATCTGAGAGCAGAAGGTGTCAGAACATAGAAAGTGACAACTCCTCTTTAGACCTAAACCACCACAGGAACTCCACAGGTGCTCACCAGCATCTTAGGGCAGAAGCTGCAAGTACAAACGCAGTCAACACCGCTCTTAGGACCTAAACCCACCAGATGAGCTCCACAGGTCCTCACCAACATCTGAGAGCAGAAGCTTCCAGAACATGGGCAGTCACCACCGCTCTCTAGACCTAAACCACCCAGAGGAGCTACACAGGTGCTCACCAACATCTGAGAGCAAAAACTGCCAGAACATAGGCAGTGACTATCACTCTCTAGACCAAAACCCACCAGAGGAGCTCCACAGGTCCTCACCAACATCTTAGAGCAGAAGCTGCAAGTACAAACGCAGTCAACACCGCTCTTAGGACCTAAACCCACCAGATGAGCTCCACAGGTCCTCACCAACATCTGAGAGCAGAAGCTTCCAGAACATGGGCAGTCACCACCGCTCTCTAGACCTAAACCACCCAGAGGAGCTACACAGGTGCTCACCAACATCTGAGAGCAAAAACTGCCAGAACATAGGCAGTGACTACCACTCTCTAGACCAAAACCCACCAGATGAGCTCCACAGGTCCTCACTAACATCTGAGAGCAGAAGCTTCCAGAACATGGGCAGTCACCACCGCTCTCTAGACCTAAACCACCCAGAGGAGCTACACAGGTGCTCACCAACATCTGAGAGCAAAAACTGCCAGAACATAGGCAGTGACTACCACTCTCTAGACCTAAACCTACCAGAGGAGCTCCACAGGTCCTCACTGACATCTGAAAGCAGAAGCTGCCAGATCATAGGCAGTCACCACCGCTCTCCAAACCTAAACCCACCAGAGGAGCTCAACGGGACCTCATCAACATCTGAGAGCAGAAGCTGCCAAAACAAAGGGAGTGGCCACCGCTCTCTAGACCTAAACCCACCAGAGGAGCTCCACAGGTCCTCACCAACTCTGAGAGCAGAAGCTGCCAGAACAAAGGGAGTGGCCACCGCTCTCTAGACCTAAACCCACTAGAGGAGCTCCACAAGTGCTCAGCAACATCTGAGAGCAGAAGCTGCCAGAACATAGGCAGTGACCACAGCTCTCTAAACCTAGGCACACCAGAGGAGTTTCCCGGGTCTCCACCAACATCTGAGAGCAGAAGCTGCCAGAACATAGACAGTGACCAGCGGTCTTTAGATCTAAACCCATCAGAGAAGCTCCATAGGCACTCACCAACATCTGAGAGCAGTAGCTGCCAGAACATAGGCAGTGACCACCGCTCTCTAGAGCTAAACCTACCAGAGGAGCTCCACAGGTCCTCATCAACATTAGAGACCAGTAGGTGTCAGAACATAGGCAGTGACCATCGCTCTTTAGACCAAAATGCACCAGAGAAGCTCCACGGGTTGTCACCAAAATCTGAGACCAGAAGCTGCCAGAACATAGGCAGTCACCGCGCTCTCTAGACCTAAACCCACCAGAGGAGCTCCATGGGTCCTCACCAACATCTGAGACCAGAAGCTGCCAGAACATAGGCAGTGACCACAGCTCTCTAGACCTAAACCCACCAGAGGAGCTCCACCGGCCCTCCTTAACAGCTGAGAGCAGAAGCTGCCAGAACATAGGAAGTGTCCACCGCTTTCTAGACCTAAACCCACCATAGGAGCTCAACGTGTTCTCATCAACATCTGAGAGCAGAAGGTGTCAGAACATAGAAAGTGACAACTCCTCTTTATACCTAAACCACCAGAGGAGCTCCTCAGGTGCTCACCAACATCTTAGAGCAGAAGCTGCAAGTACAAACGCAGTCAACACCGGTCTTAGGACCTAAACCCACCAGATGAGCTCCACAGGTCCTCACCAACATCTGAGAGCAGAAGCTTCCAGAGCATAGGCAGTCACCACCGCTCTCTAGACCTGAACAAACCAGAGGAGCTCCACAGGTGCTCACCAACATCTGAGAGCAAAAACTGCCAGAACATAGGCAGTGACCACCTCTCTCTGGAACTAAACCCACCAGAGGAGCTCCACAGGTCCTCACCAACATCTGAGAGCAGAAGCTGCCAGAACATAGACAGTGACTACCACTCTCTAGACCTAAACCCACCAGAGGAGCTCCATAGGTCCTGACCAACATCTGAGAGCAGAAGCTGCCAGAACAAAGGGAGTGGCCACCGCTCTCTAGACCTAAACCCACCAGAGGAGCTCCACAAGTGCTCAGCAACATCTGAGAGCAGAAGCTGCCAGAACATAGGCAGTGACCACTGCTCTCTAAACCTAGGCACGCCAGAGGAGCTTCCCGGGTCTTCACCAACATCTGAGAGCAGAAGCTGCCAGAACATAGACAGTGACCAGCGGTCTTTAGACCTAAACCCACCAGAGAAGCTCCACAGGCCCTCACCAACATTGGAGAGCAGTAGCTGCCAGAACATAGGCAGTCACCACCGCTCTCTAGAGCTAAACCCACCAGAGGAGCTCCACAGGTCCTCATCAACATTAGAGAGCAGTAGGTGTCAGAACATAGGCAGTGACCATCGCTCTTTAGACCTAAAAGCACCAGAGAAGCTCCATGGGTTCTCACCAACATGTGAGACCAGAAGCTGCCAGAACATAGGCAGTTACAACGCTCTCTAGACCTAAACCTTCCAGAAGAGCTCCATGGGTCCTCACCAACATCTGAGAGCAGAAGCTGACAGAACATAGGCAGTGACCACGGCTCTCTAGACCTAAACCCACCAGAGGAGCTCCACCGGCCCTCCTTAACAGCTGAGAGCAGAAGCTGCCAGAACATAGGAAGTGTCCACCGCTTTCTAGACCTAAACCCACCAGAGGAGCTCAACGTGTTCTCATCAACATCTGAGAGCAGAAGGTGCCAGAACATAGGCAGTGACAACCGCTCTCTAGACGTAAACCCACTAGAGGAGCTCCACAGTTCCTCACCAACATCTGAGAGCAGAAGCTGCCAGAACATAGGCAGTCACCACAGCTCTCTAGACCTATACCCACCAGAGGAGCTCAACGTGTTCTCATCAACATCTGAGAGCAGAAGGTGTCAGAACATAGAAAGTGACAACTCCTCTTTAGACCTAAACCACCACAGGAGCTCCACAGGTGCTCACCAACATCTTAGGGCAGAAGCTGCAAGTTCAAACGCAGTCAACACCGCTCTTAGGACCTAAACCCACCAGATGAGCTCCACAGGTCCTCACCAACATCTGAGAGCAGAAGCTTCCAGAACATGGGCAGTCACCACCGCTCTCTAGACCTAAACCACCCAGAGGAGCTACACAGGTGCTCACCAACATCTGAGAGCAAAAACTGCCAGAACATAGGCAGTGACTACCACTCTCTAGACCTAAACTCACCAGAGGAGCTCCACAGGTCCTCACCAACATCTGAGAGCAGAAGCTGCCAGAACACAAACAGTGGCTACCACTCTCTAGACTTAAACCTACCAGAGGAGCTCCATGGGTCCTCACCAACATCTGAGAGCAAAAACTGCCAGAACATAGGCAGTGACCACCGCTCTCTGGAACTAAACCCACCAGAGGAGCTCCACAGGTCCTCACCAACATCTGAGAGCAAAAACTGCCAGAACATAGGCAGTGACCACCGCTCTCTGGAACTAAACCCACCAGAGGAGCTCCACAGGTCCTGATCAACATCTGAGAGCAGAAGCTGCCAGAACAAAGGGAGTGGCCACCGCTCTCTAGACCTAAACCCACCAGAGGAGCTCCACAAGTGCTCAGCAACATCTGAGAGCAGAAGCTGCCAGAACATAGGCAGTGACCACTGCTCTCTAAACCTAGGCACACCAGAGGTGCTTCCCGGGTCTTCACCAACATCTGAGAGCAGAAGCTGCCAGAACATAGACAGTGACCAGCGGTCTTTAGACCTAAACCCACCAGAGAGGCTCCACAGGCCCTCACCAACATCGGAGAGCAGTAGCTGCCAGAACATAGGCAGTCACCACCGCTCTCTAGAGCTAAACCGACCAGAGGAGCTCCACAGGTCCTCATCAACATTAGAGAGCAGTAGGTGTCAGAACATAGGCAGTGACCATCGATCTTTAGACCTAAAAGCACCAGAGAAGCTCCACGGGTTCTCACCAAAATCTGAGACCAGAAGCTGCCAGAACATAGGCAGTTACCACACTCTCTAGACCTAAACCCACCAGAGGAGCTCCATGGGTCCTCACCAACATCTGAGAGCAGAAGCTGCCAGAACATAGGCAGTGACCACGGTTCTCTAGACCTAAACCCACCAGAGGAGCTCCACCAGCCCTCCTTAACAGCTGAGAGCAGAAGCTGCCAGAACATAGGAAGTGTCCACCGCTTTCTAGACCTAAACCCACCAGAGGAGCTCAACGTGTTCTCATCAACATCTGAGAGCAGAAGGTGTCAGAACATAGAAAGTGATAATTTCTCTTTAGACCTAAACCAACAGAGGAGCTCCACAGGTGCTCACGACCATCTTAGAGCAGAAGCTGCAAGTACAAACGCAGTCAACACCGCTCTTAGGACCTAAACCCACCAGATGAGCTCCACAGGTCCTCACCAACATCTGAGAGCAGAAGCTTCCAGAACATAGGCAGTCACCACCGCTCTCTAGACCTAAACCACCCAGAGGAGCTCCACAGGTGCTCACCAACATCTGAGAGCAAAAACTGCCAGAACATAGGCAGTCACCACTGCTCTCTGGAACTAAACCCACCAGAGGAGCTCCACAGGTCCTCACCAACATCTGAGAACAGAAGCTGCCAGAACATAGACAGTGACTACCACTCTCTAGACCTAAACCCACCAGAGGAGCTCCACAGGTCCTCACCAACATCTGAGAGCAGAAGCTGCCAGAACAAAGGGAGTGGCCACCACTCTCTAGACCTAAACCCACCAGAGGAGCTCCATAGGTCCTCAACAACTCTGAGAGCAGAAGCTGCCAGAACAAAGGGAGTGGCCACCGCTCTCTAGACCTAAACCCACCAGAGGAGCTCCACAAGTGCTCAGCAACATCTGAGAGCAGAAGCTGCCGGAACATAGGCAGTGACCACTGCTCTCTAAACCTAGGCACACAAGAGGAGCTTCCCAGGTCTTCACCAACATCTGAGAGCAGAAGCTGCCAGAACATAGACAGTGACCAGCGGTCTTTAGACCTAAACGCACCAGAGAAGCTCCCGGGTTCTCACCAAAATCTGAGACCAGAAGCTGACAGAATATAGGCAGTCACCGCGCTCTCTAGACCTAAACCCACCAGAGGAGCTCCACAGGTCCTCACCAACATCTGAGAGCAGAAGCTGCCAGAACATAGGCAGTGACCACAGCTCTCTAGACCTAAACCCACCAGAGGAGCTCCACCAGCCCTTCTAAACAGCTGAGAGCAGAAGCTGCCAGAACATAGGAAGTGTCCACCGCTTTCTAGACCTAAACCCACCAGAGGAGCTCCACATGTTCTCACCAACATCTGAGAGCAGAAGCTGCTTATGTTCTGGCAGCTTCTACTCTCAGTTGTTGGTGAGGACCCGGGGAGCTCTGTTGGGTTTCGGTCTAGAGAGCGGTGGTCACTGTTTATGTTCTGGCAGCTTTTGCTCTCAGATGTTGGTGAGCACCTTTGTTGCTCCACTGGTAGGTTTAGGTCTAGAGAGCTTTGGTCACTGCTTATGTTCTGGAAGATGATGCTGTTCTGGCAGCTTCTGCTCTCAGATGTTGGTGAGAACCTTTGGAGCTCTGGTGGGTTTTGGTCTAGAGAGTGGTGGTCACTGCTTATGTTCTGGCAGCTTTTGCCTACCAGAGGAGCTCCACGGGTCCTCACCAACACCTGAGAGCTGAAGCTGCCAAAACTTAGGCATTGACCACCAGTATCTAGACCTAAACCCACCAGAGGAGCTCCACTGATCCTCACCAACAACTGAGAGCAGAAGCTGCCAGAAGAAAGGGAGTGGCCACCGCTTTCTAGACCTAAACCCACCAGAGGAGCTCCACAGGTCCTCAACAACTCTGAGAGCAGAAGTTGCCAGAACATAGGCAGTGACCACAGCTCTCTAGACCTAAACCCACCAGAGGAGCTCCACCAGCCCTCCTAAACAGCTGAGAGCAGAAGCTGCCAGAACATAGGAAGTGTCCACCGCTTTCTAGACCTAAACCCACCAGAGGAGCTCCACATGTTCTCACCAACATCTGAGAGCAGAAGCTGCCTATGTTCTGGCAGCTTCTACTCTCAGTTGTTGGTGAGGACCCGGGGAGCTCTGTTGGGTTTCGGTCTAGAGAGCGGTGGTCACTGTTTATGTTCTGGCAGCTTTTGCTCTCAGATGTTGGTGAGCACCTTTGTTGCTCCACTGGTAGGTTTAGGTCTAGAGAGTTTTGGTCACTGCTTATGTTCTGGAAGATGATGCTGTTCTGGCAGCTTCTGCTCTCAGATGTTGGTGAGAACCTTTGGAGCTCTGGTGGGTTTTGGTCTAGAGAGTGGTGGTCACTGCTTATGTTCTGGCAGCTTTTGCCCACCAGAGGAGCTCCACGGGTCCTCACCAACACCTGAGAGCTGAAGCTGCCAAAACTTAGGCATTGACCACCAGTATCTAGACCTAAACCCACCAGAGGAGCTCCACTGATCCTCACCAACAACTGAGAGCAGAAGCTGCCAGAAGAAAGGGAGTGGCCACCGCTTTCTAGACCTAACCCCACCAGAGGAGCTCCACAGGTCCTCAGCAACTCTGAGAGCAGAAGTTGCCAGAAGATAGGCAGTGACCACTGCTCTCTAAACCTAGGCACACCAGAGGAGGTTCCAGGGTCTTCACCAACATCTGAGAGCAGAAGCTGCCAGAACATAGACAGTGACCAGCGGTCTTTAGACCTAAACCCACCATCGAAGCTCCACAGGCACTCACCAACATCGGAGAGCAGTAGCTGCCAGAACATAGGCAGTCACCACCGCTCTCTAGAGCTAAACCCACCAGAGGAGCTCCACAGGTCCTCATCAACATCTGAGAGCAGTAGGTGTCAGAACATAGGCAGTGACCACCGCTCTTTAGACCTACATCACCAGAGAAGCTCCACGGGTTCTCACCAAAATCTGAGACCAGAAGCTGCCAGAACATAGGCAGTCACCGCGCTCTCTAGACGTAAACCCACCAGAGGAGCTCCATGGGACCTCACCAACATCTGAGAGCAGAAGCTGCCAGAACATAGGCAGTGACCACAGCTCTCTAGACCTAAACCCACCAGAGGAGCTCCACCAGCCCTCCTTAACAGCTGAGAGCAGAAGCTGCCAGAACATAGGAAGTGTCCACCGCTTTCTAGACCTAAACCCACCAGAGGAGCTCAACGTGTTCTCATCAACATCTGAGAGCAGAAGGTGTCAGAACATAGAAAGTGACAACTCCTCTTTAGACCTAAACCACCAGAGGAGCTCCACAGGTGCTCACCAACATCTGAGAGCAGAAGCTGCAAGTACAAACGCAGTCAACACTGCTCTTAGGACCTAAACCCACCAGATGAGCTCCACAGGTCCTCACCAACATCTGAGAGCAGAAGCTACCAGATCATAGGCAGTGACCACCGCTCTCTGCAACTAAACCCACCAGAGGAGCTCCACTGGTCCTCACCAACATCTGAGAGCAGAAGCTGCCAGAACATAGACAGTGACTACCACTCTCTGGATCTAAACCCACCAGAGGAGCTCCACAGGTCCTCACCAACATCTGAGAGCAGAAGCTGCCAGATCATAGGCAGTCACCACCGCTCTCCAAACCTAAACCCACATGAGGAGCTCAACGGGTCCTCATCAACATCAGAGAGCAGAAGCTGCGAGAACATAGGCAGTCACCACCACTCTCTAGAGCTAAACCCACCAGAGGAGCTCCACGGATACTCACTAACATCTGAGAGCAGAAGCTGCCAGAACAAAGGGAGTGACCACCGCTCTCTAGACCTAAACCCACCAGAGGAGCTCCACAGGTCCTCACCAACTCTGAGAGCAGAAGCTGCCAGAACAAAGGGAGTGGCCACCGCACTCTAGACCTAAACCCAGCAGAGGAGCTCCGCAAGTGCTCAGCAACATCTGAGAGCAGAAGCTGCCGGAACATAGGCAGTGACCACTGCTCTCTAAACCTAGGCACATCAGAGGAGCTTCCCAGGTCTTCACCAACATCTGAGAGCAGAAGCTGCCAGAACATAGACAGTGAGCAGCGGTCTTTAGACCTAAACGCACTAGAGAAGCTCCACGGGTTCTCACCAAAATCTGAGACCAGAAGCTGCCACAACATAGGCAGTCACCGCGCTCTCTAGACCTAAACCCACCAGAGGAGCTCCATGGGTCCTCAACAACATCTGAGAGCAGAAGCTGCCAGAACATAGGCAGTGACCACAGCTCTCTAGACCTAAACCCACCAGAGGAGCTCCACCAGCCCTCCTTAACAGCTGAGAGCAGAAGCTGCCAGAACATAGGAAGTGTCCACCGCTTTCTAGACCTAAACCCACCAGAGGAGCTCCACATGTTCTCACCAACATCTGAGAGCAGAAGCTGCCTATGTTCTGGCAGCTTCTGGTCTCAGATGTTGGTGAGGACCTGGGGTGCTCTGGTGGGTTTCGGTCTAGAGAGCGGTGGTCTCTGCTTATGTTCTGGCAGCTTTTGCTCTCAGATGTTGGTGAGCACCTTCGTTTCTCTTCTGGTAGGTTTAGACCTAGAGAGCTTTGGAAGATTATGCCTATGTTCTGGAAGATTATGCTTTTCTGGCAGCTTCTGCTCTCCGGTGTCGGTGAGGACCTTTGGAGCTCTGGTGGGTTTTAGTCTAGGGACTGGTGGTCACTGACTATGTTCCGGCAGCTTTTGCCCACCAGAAGAGCTCTACGGGTCCTCACCAACATCTGACAGCAGAAGCTGCCAGAACATAGGCATCCACCACCGCTCTCTAGACCTAAACCCACTAGAGGAGCTCCACGGTTCCTCACCAACATCAGAGAGCAGAAGCAGCCAGAACATAGGCAGTGACTAGCCCTCTCTAGACCTAAACCCACCAGAGGAGCTCCATGGGTCCTCACCAACATCTGAGAGCAGAATCTGCCAGAACATAGGCAGTCACCACAGCTCTCTAGACCTAAACCCACCAGAGGAAACCTATAGGACCTCACCAACAATTGAGAACAGAAGCTGTCAGAACATAGCAGTGACAACCGCTCTATGCACCTAAACCCACCAGAGGAGCTCCACACGTGCTTACCCACATCTGAAAGCAGAAGATGCCTGAACATAGGCAGTCACCACCGCTCTCCAGACCTAAACCCACCAGAGGAGCTCCACAGTTCCTCACCCACATCTGAGAGCAGAAGCTGCAAGTACAAATGGAGTTAACACCGCTCTTTAGAACTAAACCCACCAGAGGAGCTCCACAGGTCTTCACCAACATCTGAGAGCAGATGCTGCCAGAACACAGGGAGTGACCACCACTCTCTAGACCTCTACCCACCAGAGGAGCTCCACGGATACTCACTAACATCTGAGAGCAGAAGCTGCCAGAACAAAGGGAGTGACCACCGCTCTCTAGACCTAAACCCACCAGAGGAGCTCCACAGGTCCTCACCAACTCTGAGAGCAGAAGCTGCCAGAACAAAGGGAGTGGCCACCGCACTCTAG
Source organism: Engystomops pustulosus (assembly GCF_040894005.1). Classification (NCBI taxonomy): domain Eukaryota; kingdom Metazoa; phylum Chordata; class Amphibia; order Anura; family Leptodactylidae; genus Engystomops; species Engystomops pustulosus. Next base: position 178,340,361 of record NC_092417.1, on the reverse strand, counting down.
ACCTAAACCCAGCAGAGGAGCTCCGCAAGTGCTCAGCAACATCTGAGAGCAGAAGCTGCCGGAACATAGGCAGTGACCACTGCTCTCTAAACCTAGGCACATCAGAGGAGCTTCCCAGGTCTTCACCAACATCTGAGAGCAGAAGCTGCCAGAACATAGACAGTGAGCAGCGGTCTTTAGACCTAAACGCACTAGAGAAGCTCCACGGGTTCTCACCAAAATCTGAGACCAGAAGCTGCCACAACATAGGCAGTCACCGCGCTCTCTAGACCTAAACCCACCAGAGGAGCTCCATGGGTCCTCAACAACATCTGAGAGCAGAAGCTGCCAGAACATAGGCAGTGACCCCAGCTCTCTAGACCTAAACCCACCAGAGGAGCTCCACCAGCCCTCCTTAACAGCTGAGAGCAGAAGCTGCAAGAACATAGGAAGTGTCCACCGCTTTCTAGACCTAAACCCACCAGAGGAGCTCCACATGTTCTCACCAACATCTGAGAGCAGAAGCTGCCTATGTTCTGGCAGCTTCTGGTCTCAGATGTTGGTGAGGACCTGGGGTGCTCTGGTGGGTTTCGGTCTAGAGAGCGGTGGTCTCTGCTTATGTTCTGGCAGCTTTTGCTCTCAGATGTTGGTGAGCACCTTCGTTTCTCTTCTGGTAGGTTTAGACCTAGAGAGCTTTGGAAGATTATGCCTATGTTCTGGAAGATTATGCTTTTCTGGCAGCTTCTGCTCTCCGGTGTCGGTGAGGACCTTTGGAGCTCTGGTGGGTTTTAGTCTAGGGACTGGTGGTCACTGACTATGTTCCGGCAGCTTTTGCCCACCAGAAGAGCTCTACGCGTCCTCACCAACATCTGACAGCAGAAGCTGCCAGAACATAGGCATCCACCACCGCTCTCTAGACCTAAACCCACTAGAGGAGCTCCACGGTTCCTCACCAACATCAGAGAGCAGAAGCAGCCAGAACATAGGCAGTGACTAGCCCTCTCTAGACCTAAACCCACCAGAGGAGCTCCATGGGTCCTCACCAACATCTGAGAGCAGAATCTGCCAGAACATAGGCAGTCACCACAGCTCTCTAGACCTAAACCCACCAGAGGAAACCTATAGGACCTCACCAACAATTGAGAACAGAAGCTGTCAGAACATAGCAGTGACAACCGCTCTATGCACCTAAACCCACCAGAGGAGCTCCACACGTGCTTACCCACATCTGAAAGCAGAAGATGCCTGAACATAGGCAGTCACCACCGCTCTCCAGACCTAAACCCACCAGAGGAGCTCCACAGTTCCTCACCCACATCTGAGAGCAGAAGCTGCAAGTACAAATGGAGTTAACACCGCTCTTTAGAACTAAACCCACCAGAGGAGCTCCACAGGTCTTCACCAACATCTGAGAGCAGATGCTGCCAGAACACAGGGAGTGACCACCACTCTCTAGACCTCTACCCACCACAGGAGCTCCACAGGTGCTCACCAACATCTGAGAGCAGAAGCGGCCAGAACATAGGCAGTCACCACCGCTCTCTAGACCTAAACCCAACTGAGGAGCTCCACAGGTCCTAACCAACATCTGAGAGCAGAAGCTGCCAGAACATAGGGAGTGACCACCACTCTCTAGACCTCTACCCACCAGAGGAGCTCCAAGGTGCTCACCAACATCTGAGAACAGAAGCTGCAAAAACATAGGCAGTGACCACCGCTCTCTAGACCTAAACCCACCAGAGGAGCTTTCCGGGTCTTCACCAACATCTGAGAGCAGAAGCTGCCACAAAAGAGGCAGTGTCCATCGTTTCTAGATCTAAAGCCACCAGAGAAGCTCCACAGGTCCTCACCAACATCTGAGAGCAGAAGCTGCCATAACATAGGCAGTCACCACCGCTGTCTAGACCTAAACACACCAGAGGAGCTCCACGGGTCCTCACCCACATCGGAGAGCAGAAGCTGCCAGAACATAGGCAGTTAGCACCGTTCTCTAGACCTAAAGCCACCAGAGGAGCTCCACAGGTCCTCACCAACATCTGTGAGCAGAAGCTGCCGGAAAAAAGGGAGTAACCACCGCTCTCTAGACCTAAACCCACCAGTGGAGCTCCACAAGTGCTCAACAACATCTGATTGCAGAAACTGCCAGCACATAGGCAGTCACCACCGCTCTCTAGACGTAAACCCACCAGAGGAGCTCAACGGGTCCTCATCAACATCGGAGAGCAGTAGGTGTCAGAACATAGGCAGTGACCACCGCTCTTTAGACCTAAACCCACCAGAGAAGCTCCATGGGTCCTCACCAAAATCTGAGACCAGAAGCTGCCAGAACATAGGCAGTCACCACCGCTCTCCAGACCTAAACCCTCCAGAGGAGCTCCACATGTTCTCACCAACATCTGAGAGCAGAAGCTGCCTATGTTCTGGCAGCTTCTGGTCTCAGATGTTGGTGAGGACCTGGGGTGCTCTGGTGGGTTTCGGTCTAGAGAGCGGTGGTCTCTGCTTATGTTCTGGCAGCTTTTGCTCTCAGATGTTGGTGAGCACCTTCGTTTCTCTTCTGGTAGGTTTAGACCTAGAGAGCTTTGGTCACTGCCTATGTTCTGGAAGATTATGCTTTTCTGGCAGCTTCTGCTCTCCGGTGTTGGTGAGGACCTTTGGAGCTCTGGTGGGTTTTAGTCTAGGGAGTGGTGGTCACTGACTATGTTCCGGCAGCTTTTGCCCACCAGAAGAGCTCTACGGGTCCTCACCAACATCTGACAGCAGAAGCTGCCAGAACATAGGCATCCACCACCGCTCTCTAGACCTAAACCCACTAGAGGAGCTCCATGGTTCCTCACCAACATCAGAGAGCAGAAGCAGCCAGAACATAGGCAGTGACTAGCCCTCTCTAGACCTAAACCCACCAGAGGAGCTCCATGGGTCCTCTCCAACATCTGAGAGCAGAATCTGCCAGAACATAGGCAGTCACCACAGCTCTCTAGACCTAAACCAACCAGAGGAGCTCCATAGGTCCTTCTTAACAGCTAAGAGCAGTAGCTGCCAGAACATAGCAAGTGACCACTGTTCTCAAGACCTAAACCCACCAGAGGAGCTCCATGTGTCCTCACCAACATCTGGCAGCAGAAGCTGCCAGTAAATAGGCAGTGACCACTGCTCTCTAGACCTAAACCCACCAGAGGAGCTCCACAGGTCCTTGTCAACATCTAAGAGCAGAAGTTGCCAGAACATAGACATTTCCCACCGCTCTCTAGATCTAAACCCACCAGAGGTGCTCCATGGGTCCTCACCAATATCTGAGAGCAGAAGCTGCCAGAACATAGACAGTGACCTCCGCTCTCTAGACCCAAACCCACCAGAGCAGCTCAACAGGCCCTCACCAACATCTGAGAGCAGAAGCTGACAGAACATAGGCAGTGACCACTGTTTTCTAGACCTAAACCCACCAGAGGAGCTCCACGGGTCCTCACCAACATCTGAGAGAAGAAGCCGCCAGAACATAGGCAGTCACCACCGCTCTCCAGACCTAAACCCACCAGAGGATCTCAACGGGTCCTCATCAACATCGCAGAGCAGAAGGTGTCAGAACATAGGCAGCCACCACCGCTCTCCAGACCTAAACCCACCAGAGGAGCTCAACGGGTTCTTATCAACATCGCAGAACAGAAGGTGTCAGAACATAGGCAACCACCGCTCTCCAGACCTAAACCCACCAGAGGAGCTCCACAAGTCCTCACCAACATCTGAGAGCAGAAGCTGACAGACCAAAGGGAGTGACCACTGCTCTCTAAACCTAGACCCACCAGTGGAGCTTCCCGGGTTCTCACCAACATCTGAGAGCCGAAGCTGCTAGAACATAAGCAGTGACCACCGATCTCCAGAACTTATCCCACCAGAGGAGCTCCACAGGTCCTCACCAACATCTGAGAGCAGAAGCTGCCAGAACATAAACAGTGACCACCGATCTCCAGATCTAAACCCACCAGTGGAGCTCTGCAGGTCTGTGGCAGCCTTTAATGCCATAACATCTGAATGATTCAAGCTCCGTATTAGACCCTGAGACCGAATAGGTCATCATCTCAAAGCAGCAGGTGCTTGAACAATGGGGCTTATTTACTAATGGTCCATCGGACGCATTTTCGTCGGGTTTCCCGTCGATTTCCGTTTGGGGCGCAAAATTGTCCCGGCATTTTGGCGCACACGATCGGATTTTGGTGCTTCGGCGCCGGCTTGCATGCATGGGGCGGACCGTCGGACAACCCGACGGATTCGGACCAAGCACGGAATTTAAAAAAGGATTTGTGTCGCAAGATCAAGCATTTACATGCACCAGCAAGAAGAAGGTGAACTCCGGCGGACCTCGGCGCAGAAGCAACACATGCAGGAACTCGGACGCACGATCTTAGTGAATCGCGCCGGACCCGAATCCTCGTCGGACAACGCACCGCGGGGTCTCAAAGGGACCGGGTAAGTAAATCTGCCCCAATAAGTCCACCACAGCCATAACCACTTTGGAAGACCATCACCTGCCACCGCGCCACTATCATTGGCGTGCTTCAATTTCCACCGGAGACGTTGCATCATCTTGACACAGAGGGGCTCATTTACTAAAGGAGCACATTTTCCCGACGATTTCCGTTTTGCGCCGGATTGCCCCGGGTTTTTGGCACACACGATCGGATTTTGGCGCATCAGTGCCGGCTTACAGAAGACAGAAATCGGGGGGCGGGCCGTTGAACAACCCGACGGATTCGGACAACGCGCAAGATTTAACATTTAGAATTGTGTCACAAGACACACACTTACAAGCACCGGAAAGAAGAAGTTGAACTCTGGCGGACCTCGGCGGGGAAGCGACGTATGCGGGAACTTGGGAGCACGATCTTCATGAATCGCACCAGAATTCATCCTCGTCGGACCGTCCGAATCAACAGGACCGGGTAAGTAAGTTTGCCACAAAGACAAGGAATTCTCCCACGTGACCTGATGCCACGGAATATACCACTGAAGGCCATATAAAAATTACTGACTTTAGCCTTGCTGTGACTGGACATTCTATGGCACAAAAAGCCTTTGCTGAGGTACCTCAAGATATGCAGCTCCAGAAATGGTCCTTAACTTGCGCTATGGGAGGGAGGTTGACTACTTTACCATCTATGTCATTCTCTATAGATTCCTGACATCACAGGCCGATTTCCATGGAAGAAATCAAAGAGGTCGTGAGCAATCTGTCCTCCATCACTCTCCAGTTTTCCTAGATTCTCGAACTCCTGACCAAGTCAGCATCTTAGAAGGCTTACTGTGTGAAGACCAGTACCAGCGCCTGGGAGTCAAAGGAGACATCCGGACACATCCATTCTTCTCCGGTAATCACCATACATCCTGAGGAGAGACTCTCTTGATCTGAATACTGAAGAATTCTTGTACTGAGCTGAACCAACCATCAACACAGGAATTTTCAGCAGTTCAGTTCCGTTCATCCAGTATGGTCAAAGCAATATTATCCTATCACCACAGAGAGCAGAAAGCTGGATCAGCAGACATTTCCCTAGTTTCCCATGAATACAATGGCACCTTTTGTGAATTGTTGATACGGGTGGACGGCTCATTAATCCTTCCCTTATTCATCACCCCAGTCTCCTGCAACCTCCAATAGACAACACCATTATCGGACTTTCAACCACCAGACTTGAACTCTTGACGGTTGCATCTTGCCCCTTCAGCCTCCGGACTTGACCTCTTGAAGGTTGCGTCTTACGCCTTCTATAAGTGTCCAAGGACCTTCAACTGCTGGATTTGGCTGTCACAAAATAAAAAAAAACAATAAAAGTATAAAAAATATCTGGAGAGTGTGTCTAAATTATTTGCATAATTTAAAGAACTGCAAGAGAACCTACCATTTAAATGATCCCACCCAAAATAAATTCATAATTAATAACTATAATTAAAAATAATTGCCCTTATCTCTAAATGGTTCATTTCCGCGGCTGCAATGTTAAAATATCAGTTTTTAAATTGTATGCAGTTCACCTGACGTGGGCCTATGAGTGAGTTCTGCATATGGTATTTTACTTGCACTGCTCCGCCTTCTTCTTCCTGATTGAGAGGTCTCACTGCTGGGGTATGCTGCTGTACTGAACACTGAGAGAGAGCTCTGTTACATCATTGGGCACTTCATGTCATGTGGCCCGGGTGATGTCATATAAGGTCCTTTATTCAGTTACATTTACAATGTCTACTCCAAATATGTATCTGATCACATGAAATCACAGCAGCCTCCATGAACTTCTACTCCTCCCCATCCTCCATGGAGGCTGCTCTCATTTCATGTGATCAGATACACACATGGGGTAGACTTTGCCAGTCTTTCTAGGTAAACGACCCTTCATGACATCACCCTGGTCACATGATATTAAGTGCTGAATGCTGAGAAGAGGCATGTGTGATGGGGATGGTCAGTTCCCAATATTATTAACATGTCAGGTTGGCTCCAGATTTGGGTCATTTCTAGAGATGAGCGAACATGCTCGTCCGAGCTTGATGCTCGGTCGAGCATTAGGGTACTCGAAACTGCTCGTTGCTCGGACGAATACTTCGCCCGCTCGAGAAAATGGCAGCTCCCGCCGTTTTGCTTTTTGGCGGCCAGAAACAGAGCCAATCACAAGCCAGGAGACTCTGCACTCCACCCAGCATGACGTGGTACCCTTACACGTCGATAGCAGTGGTTGGCTGGCCAGATCAGGTGACCCTGGGATAGACTAGCCGCTGGCCGCGCTGCTCGGATCATTCTGTGTCTGGATGCCGCTAGGGAGAGAGCTGCTGCTGGTCAGGGAAAGCGTTAGGGTGTTCTATTAGCTTACTGTTAGGCAGGAGTGATTCTCCAAGAACCCAACAGCCCTTCTTAGGGCTACAATAACGTTCTACTTTTTTTATTTTAATTTGCATCTAGTACCATTTTGTGAGGAATTAGCAGGGGGACTTGCTACCGTTGTGTTTAGCTCTTAGTGGCACACATATCCATAGCAAAGACCGAAGTGGGAAAATTCAGTAGGGGTTGGATTTCAATTAGGCACTAACTCAGTGTCATCTCATCTGGCATAGTAGTGTGCTTTGATACTTGGCTAGAAAATAGCCATAGGAGAATACAAAGAGCTTACTTACGCGTACAGTAGCGTTCTATATATTTGATTTCTGGTTGATCTGCTGGTGGCTGTACTTTCTGCAGTGCATGTACTAGCCAATTCTGAGCAATTTGTAGTGAGACTTGCGACCGCTGTGTTCTGCGCTTAGTGACGCACATATCCATAGCAAAGACCGAAGTGGGAAAATTTAGTAGGGGTTGGATTTCAATTAGGCACTAACTCAGTGTCATCTCATCTGGCATAGTAGTGTGCTTTGATACTTGGCTAGAAAATAGCCATAGCAATAGGATAGCATTGTTTGGTTTTAAAAACTCAAAAAAAAAAAAAAAAACACAAAAAAAAACAAAAAACACAAAAAAAAAAAAAAAAAGTTAAAAAAAAAATAAAGTTATAACTCTCATTTTAAAAATGTTTAACCCGAGGGCTAGGGGTAGAGGACGAGGGCGGGGACGTGGGCGTCCAACTACTGCAGGGGTCAGAGGCCGTGGTCCTGGGCGGGGTGAGACACCACCTGCTGATGAGGGAGCAGGGGAACGCCGCAGAGCTACACTCCCTAGGTTCATGTCTGAAGTTACTGGGACTCGTGGTAGAGCACTGTTGAGGCCAGAACAGTGCGAACAGGTGATGTCGTGGATTGCTGACAATGCTTCGAGCAATTTGTCCACCACCAGTCAGTCTTCCACGCAGTCCACCCATGTCACCGAAATCGCCACTCCTCCAGCTCCTGCACCTCAGCCTCCTCCCCCCCAGTCTGCCCCCTCCCAGGAAAATTTGCCATTTGAACCGGCATACTCTGAGGAACTGTTTTCTGGACCCTTCCCACAGTCACAAACCACTTGTCCGGTTGCTGCTGAGCAATTTTCCGATGCCCAGGTTTTCCACCAGTCACAGTCTGTGGGTGATGATGACCTTCTTGACGTAGTGGAAGCGTGTAAAGAGGTGTCCGACGATGAGGAGACACGGTTGTCAGACAGTGGGGAAGTTGTTGTCAGGGCAGGAAGTCCGAGGGGGGAGCAGACTGAGGGATCGGAGGATGATGAGGTGACAGACCCAAGCTGGGTTGAGAGGCCGGGTGAACACAGTGCTTCTGAGACGGAGGAGAGTCCTCGACCAGAACAGGTTGGAAGAGGCAGTGGTGGGGCCAGACGGAGAGGCAGGGCCAGAGCTGGTGCATCAGCGCCAAATGTGTCAACTAGTGAAGCTCCCGTGGCGAGGGCTCTTGCGGCGAGGGCTAGATCTTCAGAAGTCTGGAGGTTCTTTAAGGAAACACCGGATGACCGACGGACTGTGGTGTGCAACATTTGCCAAACCAGGCTCAGCAGGGGTTCCACCACTACTAGCTTAACTACCACCAGTATGCGCAGGCATATGAATGCTAAGCACCCCACTCAGTGGCAACAAGCCCGTTCACCTCCGGCCGTGCACACCACTGCTCCTTCCCCTGTGTCAGCTGCTAGTCAGCCCCCTGCCCAGGACCCTGCCACAAAAACCCCATCGTCGCCTCCACGATCCTCCACAGCATCCACCAGCGTTCAGCTCTCCATACCCCAGACGCTGGAGCGGAAACGCAAATATAGTGCAACCCACCCGCACGCCCAAGCCCTTAATGTGCACATCTCCAGATTTCTTAGCCTGGAGATGCTGCCCTATAGGCTAGTAGAGACCGAGGCCTTTCGCAACCTCATGGCGGCGGCCGCCCCTCGGTATTCGGTCCCCAGCCGCCACTACTTTTCCCGATGTGCCGTCCCAGCCCTGCACCAGCACGTGTCAGACAACATCATCCGTGCCCTGACCAACGCCGTTTCTGACAAGGTCCACCTGACCACGGACACGTGGACGAGTGCTGCCGGGCAGGGCCACTATATATCGCTGACGGCACATTGGGTTAACTTGGTGGAGGCTGGGACCGAGTCTGACCCTGGGGCTGCTCATATACTGCCGACGCCGAGGATTGCGGGGCCTACCTCGGTCCAGGTGTTTCAGGCCTACTATGCCTCCTCCTCCTCCCACCCCTCCTCCACCTCCTCCTCCGAACTACCATCCGTGGGCACGGCGCCATCAGTCGGTAGCTCTAGGCACAGCAGCAGTGCCGTCACTAAGCGACAGCAGGCGGTGCTCAAACTGCTGAGCCTAGGCGACAAAAGGCACACCGCCCAAGAGCTATTACAGGGCATCACGGCGCAGACTGATCTGTGGCTGGCACCGCTGAACCTAAAGCCGGGAATGGTTGTGTGTGACAACGGCCGTAACCTGGTGGCGGCTCTGCAACTCGGCAGACTGACACATGTGCCATGCCTGGCCCATGTGTTAAATCTGATAGTTCAGCGTTTCCTCAAGACATACCCCAATCTTTCTGATTTGCTCACGAAGGTGCGCCGCATCTGTGCGCATTTCAGGAAGTCCAGCCCAGATGCTGCCACTCTCAGGGCAGCGCAGCGCCGCCTCCAACTGCCCGCTCACCGACTGTTGTGCGACGTGCCCACGAGGTGGAATTCAACACTGACCATGTTATCCAGAGTTTACCAGCAGCGCAGAGCGATTGTAGACTGCCAGATGTCAACTTCCACCAGAACTGGTAGTCAGGTCAGTCAGCTTCCTCAAGTCTACAATGAGGAGTGGACGTGGATGTCTGATATCTGTCAGGTGCTGAGTAACTTTGAGGAGTCAACACAGATGGTCAGTGGCGATGCCGCCATCATCAGCCTCACCATCCCGCTGCTTGGCCTGTTGAAAAACTCTCTGGTCAGCATGAAGTCGGAAGCTTTGCGCTCATCACAAGAGACAGGGGAAGAATATTACCTTGTTGATAGCCAAAGCACCCTCAGGTCTGTTTCTCAGCGCATATCGGAGGAGGTGGAGGTGGAGGAGGATGAGGAGGAAGAGGAGGAGAATGTTGGCGAGACACAAGAGGGGAGCATTGCTCAGACCTTCACTGTTCAGCGTGTATGGGCAGAAGAAGAGGAGTTGGAGGAGTTGGAGGAGGAGGAAATGGACAGTCAGGCCAGTGAGGGGAGTGAATTCTTACGCGTTGGTACTCTGGCGCATATGGCAGATTTCATGCTAGGCTGCCTATCCCGTGACCCTCGCGTTCAAAGAATTTATTCCAGCACCGATTACTGGGTGTTCACTCTCCTGGACCCACGGTACAAGCAAAATCTTTCCACTCTCATCCCTGCAGAGGAAAGGAGTGTGAGAATGCATGAATACCAGCAGGCCCTGGTGCACAAGCTGAAACAGTATTTCCCTTCTGACAGCGCTAGCGGCAGAGTGCGTAGTTCTGCGGGACAAGTAGCGAGGGAGAGTAGGCGAGCAGGCAGCTTGTCCAGCACTGGCAAGGGTACGCTTTACAAGGCTTTTGCCAGCTTTATGTCACCCCAGCAAGACACTGTCACCTGTCCCCAGTCTCGGCAGAGTAGGGCTGATCTTTACAGAAAGATGGTGAGGGAGTACGTAGCTGACCATACCATCGTCCTAAATGATCACACAGCTCCCTACAACTACTGGGTTTCAAAGCTGGACATGTGGCACGAACTGGCGCTGTACGCCTTGGAGGTTCTTGCCTGCCCTGCCGCTAGCGTCTTGTCCGAGCGGGTTTTCAGTGCAGCTGGTGGCATCATCACCGATAAGCGTACACGCCTGTGGACTGACAGCGCTGACAGGCTGACGCTTATTAAAATGAATAAAGGCTGGATTTCTCAGAATTTCCAATCTCCACCAGGTGAAGGAAGCTCAACCTGAATAATTGATCCACTCCTCCTCCTCCTCATTTTCCTCCTTCTCCTCCTCTTTGTACAGTAAAGCAGAGGAAACTGGCTATTTTTTGACAGGGCCCACTGGCTCTAGCTATAGTACTTTATGCATTTAATTTTTCTGGAGGGCCACCTACCCGGTCCTCTGTTTTAAACAATTTTTGGGAGTGCCACATACAGGCACTCAATGTATTCCATTTTTCTGGAGGGCCACCTACCCGGTCCTCTGTTTTAAACAATTTTTGGGAGTGCCACATACAGGCACTCAATCTATTCCATTTTACTGGAGGGCCACCTACCTGCTCCTCTGGTTTGAAAACTTTTTGGGAGTGCCACATACAGGCACTCAATCTATTCCATTTTACTGGAGGGCCACCTACCTGCTCCTCTGGTTTGAAAACTTTTTGGGACTGCCACATACAGGCACTCAATCTATTCCATTTTACTGGAGGGCCACCTACCTGCTCCTCTGGTTTGAAAACTTTTTGGGAGTGCCACATACAGGCACTCAATCTATTCCATTTTACTGGAGGGCCACCTACCTGCTCCTCTGGTTTGAAAACTTTTTGGGACTGCCACATACAGGCACTCAATCTATTCCATTTTACTGGAGGGCCACCTACCTGCTCCTCTGGTTTGAAAAATTTTTGGGACTGCCACATACAGGCACTCAATCTATTCCATTTTACTGGAGGGCCACCTACCTGCTCCTCTGGTTTGAAAACTTTTTGGGACTGCCACATACAGGCACTCAATCTATTCCATTTTTCTGGAGGGCCACCTACCTGCTCCTCTGGTTTGAAAACTTTTTGGGACTACCACATACAGGCACTCAATCTATTCCATTTTTCTGGAGGGCCACCTACCTGCTCCTCTGGTTTGAAAAATTTTTGGGACTGCCACATACAGGCACTATCCAAATTAAATTGTCTCCATAGCAGCCTCCACACGTTGTCTCCATTGCTACCTCCAAAAGTCGTCCATATAGTTGCCTCCATACATCGTCCCTTTATCAAACGAGGTGTGTCAGGCACAAATTTGGGTTGTTTTCATGGATTCCACATCAAAGTTGTTAACTTTGTCGCCACCCTGCTGTGTAATCCACAAAATATACTGGCAAACTTTTATCATGTACCGATATTATTTGAGCGCTTCTTGCTCACCTCCTTTGGTTCCTCTCTGCCACCCATTGGTTTGAAGCCTGAGTCCATTTAGGGTATGTCGCCATGCCACTCTCTAGCCTGCTGCCGCTGCCTCTGCATGCCGTCCCCTATAGTGTCAGGGTCAATTATTGCATGTTTTAGATGCTATCTAGCTTCATTCTGTCACTCTGTCATGGCCATGCTGTTGCCCATAATTTTGGCATAATGGTGCGATTATGCAGCCTCAGAGGCATCCATGCATGCTGCCCCTGCTGTTTCCTGTCCATTTCCGTGGTGTTTCCATCCTTTTCTGAGGTTCCCAGGTGTTTGGCCAAGCTTCCCTGTGCAGAGCCTTGGTCCCCTTGAAAAATGCTCGAGTCTCCCATTGACTTCAATGGGGTTCGTTATTCGAGACGAGCACTCGAGCATCGGGAAAAGTTCGTCTCGAATAACGAGTACCCGAGCATTTTAGTGTTCGCTCATCTCTAGTCCTCACCAACATCTGAGAGCAGAAGCCGCCAGAACATAGGGAGTGACCACCGCTCTCTAGACATAAACCCACCAGAGGAGCTCCACGGGTCCTCACCAACATCAGAGAGCAGAAGTTTCAAGAACATAGGCCGTCACGACCGTTCTCCAGACCTAAACCCACCAGAGGAACTCAACGGGTTCTCTCAACATCGGAGAGAAGAAGGTGTCAGAACATAGGCAGTGACCATCACTCTTTAGAGCTAACCCACCAGAGGAGCTCCACGGGTTCTCACAAACATCTGAGAGCAGAAGCTGCCTAAACATAGGCAGTCACCACAGCTCTCTAGTCCTAAACCCACCAGAGTAGCTCCACAGGTCATCCTTAACAGCTGAGAGCAGAAGCTGACAGAACATAGGAAGTGACCACGGCTCTCTAGACCTAAACCCACCAGAGGAGCTCCACAGGTCCTCACCAACATCTGAGAGCAGAAGCTGCCAGAACATACGCAGTGATTACCGTTCTCAATACCTAAACCCACCAGAGGAGCTCCACAGGTCCTCACCAACATCTGAGAGCAGAAGCTGCCAAAACGTAGGCAGTGACCACCGCTCTATACACATAAACCCACCAGAGGAAACCTACAGGACCTCACCAACAACTGAGAGCAGAAGCTGCCAAAACTTAGGCAGTGACCACCACTCTCTACACCTAAACCCACCAGAGGAGTTCCACAGGTCCTCACAAACATCTGAGAGCAGAAGCTGCCAAAACTTAGGCAGTGACCACCGCTCTCTAGACCTAAACCCACCAGAGGAGCTCCACGGGTCCTCACCAACATTTGAGAGCAGAACCTGCTAGAACATAGGCAGTGACCACCACTCTTTAGACCTAACCCACCAGAGCTCCCTGGGTTCTCACAAACATTTGAGAGCAGAAGCTGCCTGAACATAGGCAGTCACCACAGCTCTCTAGACCTAAACCCACCAGAGTAGCTCCAAAGGTTCTCCTTAACAGCTGAGAGCAGAAGCTGACAGAACATAGGAAGTGACCACGGCTCTCTAGACCTAAACCCACCAGAGGAGCTCCGCAAGTCCTCACCAACATCTGAGAGCAGAAGCTGCAAGAACATAAGCAATCACCACCGCTCTCCAGACCTAAACCCACCAGAGGAGCTCCACGGGTCCTCAGCAACAACTGAGAGCAGAAGCTGCCAGAACATTTGCAGTGATGACCGTTCTCAACAGCTAAACCCACCAGAGGATTTCCACATGTCCTCACCAACATCTGAGAGCAGAAGCTGCCAGAACGTAGGCAGTGACCACCGCTCTATACACCTAAACCCACCAGAGGAAACCTACAGGACCTCACCAACATCTGAGAGCAGAAGCTGTCAGAACATAGGCAGTGACCACCGCTCTATACACCTAAACCCACCAGAGGAGCTCCACAGGTCCTCACCAACATCTGAGAGCAGACGCTGCCAGAACATAGGCAGTGACCACCTCTCTCTAGACCTAAACCCACCAGAGGAGCTCCACAGGTCCTCACCAACATCTGAGAGCAGAAGCTGCCAGAACTTAGGCAGTGTCCATCGCTCTCTACACCTAAACCCACCAGAGGAGCTCCACAGGTCCTCACCAACATCTAAGAGCAGAAGCTGCCAGAACATAGGCAGTCACCAACGCTCTCCAGACCTCAACCCACCAGAGGAGCTCCACGGGTCCTCACCAACATCTGAGAGCAGAATCTGCTAGAACATAGGCAGTGACCACCACTCTTTAGACCTAACCCACCAGAGGAGCTCCACGGATTCTCACAAACATCTGAGAGCAGAAGCTGCCTGAACATAGGCAGTCACCACAGCTCTCTAGAACTAAACCCACCAGAGGAGCTCTACAGGTCCTCCTTAACAGCTGAGAGCAGAAGCTGACAGAACATAGGAAGTGACCACGGCTGTCTAGACCTAAACCCACCAGAGGAGCTCCACAGGTCCATGCCAACATCTAAGAGCAGAAGCTGCCAGAACATAGACAGTGACCACACCGCTCTCTAAAACCTCAACCCACCAGAGGAGCTCCACAGGTCCTCACCAACATCTGAGAGCAGAAGCTGCCAGAACATAAGCAATCACCACCGTTCTCCAGACCTAAACCCACCAGAGGAGCTCCACGGGTCCTCACCAACATCTGAGAGCAGAAGCTGCCAGAACATACGCAGTGATGACCGTTCTCAACACCTAAACCCACCAGAGGAGCTCCACAGGTCCTCACCAACATCTGAGAGCAGAAGCTGCCAGAACGTAAGCAGTGACCACAGCTCTATACACCTAAACCCACCAAAGGAAACCTACAGGACCTCACCAACAACTGAGAGCAGAAGCTGTCAGAACATAGGCAGTGACCACCCCTTTATACACATAAACCCACCAGAGGAGCTCCACAGGTCCTCACCAACATCTGAGAGCAGAAGCTGCCAGAACATAGGCAGTGAACACCTCTCTCTAGACCTAAACCCACCAGAGGAGCTCCACAGGTCCTCACCAAAATCTGAGAGCAGAAGCTGCCAAAACTTAGGCAGTGACCACCGCTCTCTACACCTAAACCCACCAGAGGAGCTCCATAGGTCCTCACCAACATCTAAGAGCAGAAGTTGCCAAAACATAGGCAGTCACCACCGCTCTCTAGACATGAACCCACCAGTGGAGTTCCACAGGTCCTCACCAACATCTGAGAGCAGAAGCTGCCAGAACATAGGCAGTGACCACTGCTCTCTAGACCTAAACCCACCAGAGGAGCTCCACGGGTCCTCACCAACATCTGAGAGCAGAATCTGCTAGAACATAGGCAGTAACCACCGCTCTCTACAGCTAAACCCACCAGTGGAGCTCCACAGGTCCTCACCAACATCTGAGAGCAGAAGCTGCCAGAACATAGGCGGTGACCACCGTTCTCTAGACCTAATCCCACCAGAGGAGTTCCACGGGTCCTCACCAACATCTGAGAGCAGAATCTGCTAGAACATAGGCAGTAACCACCGCTCTCTACACCTAAACCCACCAGAGGAGTTCCACGGGTCCTCACCAACATCTGAGAGCAGAATCTGCTAGAACATAGGCAGTAACCACCGCACTCTACACCTAAACCCACCAGAGGAGCTCCACAGGTCATCACCAACATCTAAGAGCAGAATCTGCTAGAACATAGGCAGTAACCACCGCTCTTTAGACCTAAACCCACCAGAGGAGCTCCACAGGTGCTCACAAACATCTTAGAGCAAAAGCTGTCAGTACCTAGGCATTTACCACTGCTCTCCAGACCTAAACCCACCAGAGAAGCTCCACAGGTCCTCATCAATATCTGAGAGCAGAAGTTGTCAGAGCATAGGCAGTGATCACCGCTCTTTAGACCTAAATCCACAAGAGGAGCTCCGGAATGCTCACCAACATCTGAGAGCAGAAGCTGCCAGAACATAGACAGTGACCACAGCTCCCTAGACCTAAACCCACCACAGGAACTCCACAGGTCCTCACCAACATCTGAGAGCAGAAGCTGCCAAAACTTAGGCAGTGACCACCGCTCTCTAGACCTAAACGCACCAGAGGAGCTCCATAGGTCCTCACCAACATCTAAGAGCAGAAGTTGCCAGAACATAGGCAGTCACCACCGCTCTCTAGACCTAAACCCAACAGTGGAGCTCCACAGGTCCTCACCAACAACTGAGAGCAGAAGCTGCCAGAACATAGGCAGTAACCACCGCTCTCTAGACCTAAACCCACCAGAGGAGCTCCACAGGTGCTCACAAACATCTTAGAGCAAAAGCTGTCAGTACCTAGGCAGTTACCACTGCTCTCCAGACCTAAACCCACCAGAGGAGCTCCACAGGTCCTCATCAATATCTGAGAGCAGAAGTTGTCAGAGCATAGGCAGTGATCACCACTCTTTAGACCTATATCCACCAGTGGAGCTCCAGAATGTTCACCAACATCTAAAAAAGATGCTGCCAGAACATAGACAGTCACCACCGCTTTTTAGACCTAAACCCACCTGAGGAGCTCCACAGGTCCCCGCCAACATCTGAGAGCAGAAGCAGCCAGAACATAGGCAGTGACCACCCCTCTCTAGACCTAAACACAAAAGAGGAGCTCCCCGGGTCCTCACCAACATCTGAGAGCAGAAGCTGCCAGAAGAACGTAGGCAGTGACCACCTCTTTCTAGACCAAATCCCACCAGAGGAGCTCCACAGGTCTTCACTAACATCTGAAAATCAGAAGCTACCTGAACACAGGCAGTGATCACCGTTCTCTACACCTAAAGTCACCAGAGGAAACCTACATTTCCTCACCAACATCTGAGAGCAGAAGCTGACAGAACATAGGCAGTGACCACCGTTTTCTACACTTAAACCCACCAGCGGAGCTCCACAGGTCCTCACCAACATCTGAGAGCAGAAGCTGCCAGAACATACGCATTGACCTCCTCTCTCTGGACCTTAACCCACCAGAGGAGCTCCAAAGGTCTGTGTCATCATCTTAGAGCAGCGGCGGCCGGAACATCTCCATTGAGCAAAGCTCCTCAGACCATGAGAGGAGCTACTCAGGTCTATGTCATCATCTAAAAGCAGGAAGTGCCAGTACATTAGGCACATCAAAGCCGAAACCTCCATGGAAGAAGCCAGCACTTCTGCAGGACCATCAGCTGCAAGTGTCCTTATCACTTGGTTGTTTCAACTTCTACTGAAAACTGGGTCAAGGAGGCTTCGGAATGTCTACTTTGCGACAGAGGACTTCCTCAAAGAGCATGTCGCCATCAAAGTCGTGTACATAGAGTTTTATACAACACATCGCTTCAGTCTTGTAGAGCATCAAATCCTCCAGATGTCACGTGGAAACCTGTAACTCATCCCTGGCCGTGCCGCTTTCCACACCAGGAACTTTGTCTATTACGTTATGGAACTGGCTGATAGAGGGGACTTAATTTTTCCGAGGACGTCGGCCTGACGTCACAACTGTAAAAGTCATCACAGTAGAAGTGGTCTGTGGCGTAGAGTTCCTACACAAACAAGAAATTCTACATCCTGTCCTAAAGCTAAATAACATACTCCTGACCACTGAAGGCCACATAAAAATCACTGACTTTGGCCTTGCTGTGACTGATGCATTCAATGGTATAAAATGCCATTGCAGAGGTCACCCAGGATATGCAGCCCCAGAACTGATTCTTGGCTTGCTCCATGGGAGAGGAGCTGACTACTTTTCCATCAAATACATCACACAGAAAAAACAAGAGGAATAACGTACAAACTATGTAGAAGATAAATGAATAGACTTTATTAATCCCAAAACATGATAAAATATATCCATTAAAAAGTATGGCTACAGGAGAGACAGAGGTTTACATGGCCAGGGACCACAGTACATAGGGTCAATCAGTTATAGTAAAGGGCATAATAAAGTAACACACAGTTATGAAATTTGCCCATCCGGATCACAATTGTATGTTCCAAATTACTACAGTAGAATGGCACTTTGAAATAAGAATATATACATTTAATATGTGACTGTGAACCAGATAACTATGACCTGGAGTTTTACCTGGAGTGTCAGATCCCCAACGCGCGTTTCAACCCGCCAGTCTTTCTCAAGCCACAGAAATCGGGGGGCCGTGCTTTCGGACGACCAGACGGATTCGGACAAACTGCAAAATTTAAAAACGATTTTGTGTCGCAAGATCAAGCAGTCACATGCACCAGGAAGAAGAAGGTGAACTCCGGCGGATCTCAGCGCGGAAACGATACATGCAGGAAATTGGATGCACAGTCTTAGTGAATCATGCTGGACCCGAATCCTCGTTGGACAATGCGCCACGGGATCGCGACAGGACTGGGTAAGTAAATCTACCCCAATATGTTTTCAACAATAGGGCACAGCCACCCCAAAATGGGATCACTGCAAAATACATCTCATCCCGCAAAAAATTGCCTCCACATGGCCCCACTAAAGACTAAAATTTTATAGCCAACGAAAGGGCTCAATGCCTAGGTTTGTTTATGAATGTTCGGATGTCCTCATTGGTCGTACAGAGGCAGATGCTCTTTTTGGTGTTGAACACCAATTCTGCTGCCACAGGTTTGGATTTGGCCCCAACCGGAAAATCTGGGTCATGAGCTACTGAGCAACCAATCATCCAGCTTATAGTCTCAAGCTACCACATCCATGGCCAAGACCAAGAAGGAAGAGGCAGGAATAGGGCAGATAGGGGAAAGTATTATTAATTGCCCTTTTCAGGGCAGGTAGGGGCTGGAGGCTGCTTAATGAGGGACAGATACAAATTTTAAATGATTGCCCTTTTCAGGGCAGTGTATGCTGTTTGGCCGCTATAGAGCAGGGCCAGTGATAGTACTAATTTCATCTATATTCTCATACAGTACAGGTCATGGTAAAGATTTCACCATTTTCCCATAGCTTTGTGATAAATATGGCCAGGGGCAGGGGGTCTTATACTCATCAGTGTTAGTACAAATTCCCTCTTTCCTCCATCTTGATTAATTGAGCTACAATGTTGTCTCCAGGAGGTAGCTACTCAAAGGACTTCCTCAGCCGTAGCAGCTCCAAGGATCTCTCAGAGGCTTCCCTCCATTTTGGTTGACAACAGAGAAAAAAAATCTCAGACCTATATGTTGGTTATGGGCAGTTATGGAGTTTTGATCCATCTCAGCCCAAGGCCAGATACTTTTCTTTGGCATCAGTGTAGCCAAAGGATCGTATAGCTATGGTTGTAGCATTCTTAAACACAATGGTATAAATATCTCTGAATGGGACCATAGCAAATGGGTCAGGTTTGGTGTCAATGCGATCCAGGGATTTACTCGGATCCAATGAGACCAGAACCCTGACCCTATGACTTTTCCATGTATTTGTACTCTTTTAACTGTATATAATGTATATCTATTGTGTGTACTGTTTGTCTAGTTTGCCCATAAGACAATTATATATAAAATTTAACCTGTGTTGCTCTTTTATCTCGATCCACGAATCCCATCGTCCGTGTCTTGGTTGTATACAAGCTACCGGGTTGTTTCCTCACCCTGTATTGTCCCGTCAGGGACCGGGCTTTATATTATAGGAGAACTGGTGGCAGCTTATTGGGTTGATAAGTTTCTGTTTCACTGAGGGGTCTTATTGCCATTCAGGGTTGTGATTTATTGTTGTGTGGACAAACTCTAAATTGCTTCCTCCACCTTCCAGGACCCGTGCATAAAGGGAGTGTCTATAGAAGAATAATTAATTGACCTAGCGTAGCCCTCAGTGGTCTGAAGCGTCACATTGTCATCACAAGCGTCTTCTAAAGTACAGCATTTTATTTGCTGTTAATTTTTTTAAATTTCTTTATTTTTTGTTTATGATTTTAAGTGTTGTTCATTAGCTCATTTTTAGCAGAACAATTGCCCTCATTACCCCCATTTTGTAGCCCTTGACCCCATGCAACCACCATTTCACAACCATTTACGGGTCACCAAGTAGGGGGGTTCAAGTTTGGGTCTAATCTGGGTAGCGAAGCAAACTTTTTTCCGAAGTTTCCACAAACCAGTCAAACTTGAATTTTGATGGGTTCACTCAACACGAAGTCCACTGATTGGCTGAAGGGGTGCAGTGACCCCGGCCAAGACAAGAAGACTGCAGGCACAAGGTCTACGCTCTGCCGTGGAGTCACCTGAAGTCAAACCTGTCCAAAATCTGCAGGGGAATAGACCTCCACTTCATTCATTGCCACTTCATTTTCCGATTGAGTTCCGGACCCAGTTTGGATCAGGGAGCCACAGATCTAGAATCACCTTCTAATTTGCTGAGGTGGTAACTTGGTGAGATTCCTGGGCCCTATAGTCCACCGGGATCTGCTGCAGTGCTCAGGTGTGTCTCATGGGGGCGCTGTCTGTGGAGCACTCACCCTGTGCGTCTGGTGAACGCTCGGTCCATGTGGAATGCATTGTTACTGGATGACTGAGTACAGATGCCGCGATCCTGAGCTATTTTTATCTGCTCGGGATTAATCCGCTCTCTGGACGGCCGCCCGCACGTTACGCTGATGTCATTGTTTGTAACATCCAGGCAGTGACTTCATTAAGTAACGGACGCTGCGCTCTTCTCTTCTCTTCTCTTCCTGGATGGATTCTGTTCCATCTGTCCATTTATGGAGAGACAAAGGAAAGCTGTTATTCACGAAACAGGGCTACACCTGTCCTGGCTGCTGGTGACTGCGGTATCTAAGGGGTTAAACAAAGGTGCAATATTGTGCAAGGAGCTGAAGCAGATAATGAAGGGTTCACATACTTTACACTAAACCCACCAGAGGAGCTCCACAGGTCCTCACCAACATCTGAGACCAGAAGCTGCCAGAACATAGGGAGTGACCACCGCTCTCTAGACCTAAACCCACCAGAGGAGCTCCACAGCTCCTCACCAACAGCTGAGAGCAGAAGCTGCCAGAACATAGGCAGTGACCAGCGGTCTTTAGACCTAAACCCACCGGAGGAGCTCTGCAGGTCTTTGTCATCATTTGATGCCATAACATCTGCATTAACCCCTTAAGGACGCAGCCATTTTGTAGCTTAAGGCTCAGCCCGATTTTTTGGATTCTGACCTGCTACTCTTTATATGGTTATAACTTTTGAACACTGTTACTTATCAAAGCGATTCTGAGATTGTTTTTTCCCCACATGTTGTGCTTCATTTTAGTGGTAAATTTTGGCAGATAAGTTTTGCGTTTATTTACAAAAAAAAAGAAAATATGATAAATTTTTGGAAAAATTTGCCATTTTCGAAATTCAAAATCATTGCGTTTTCAGGCAGATCGATTTACCACCTAAATAAGTTGCTGAATAACATTTCCCATTTGTCTACTTTACATTTTCATAATTTCTGAAATGTTTGGATAATTTATTTTGATGTCACGCGGCTTGCAAATAGAATATCGCTTTTCCGGATTTTCAGAATTGACTATTTTGGGGATAAATACAGTTTTGAATGAAATTTTACATATTTAGCATCAAAACCCCCTATATAACCAACCCATTTTCAAATCTGCACCCCTCAAGCTATCAGAAACAGCTTTTACGAAGATTGTTAACCCCTTGAGATCTTCATAGTAATTGAATCAAAATGGAGGTGAAATTTAGAGTGGTCATTGTTCCCTTATACGTTCATTTAGCCCTAAAATTTACACATTTCCAAAAGATAAAAAGAGAAAACCCACCATACAATTTGTTCTGCAATTTCTCCTGAGTACAAAGACCCCCCACATGTGGCTGTTACTTGTGTTATGGGGGCACAGCGAGGCGCAGAAGGGAAGGAGCGCCCTGCAGCTGCCAGGATTTTAGTTTCCTCATTGGCCCCTTTTGAAGGCTATAAAATTTTCGCTTTTCCGTTATTGGGGCCATGTGATGCCATTTTTTTTGCGGGATGAGATGCTTTTTCCAGTGTTACCATTTTTGGGTTTGTATCACCTATTGTTGAAAATTTAGGAACTTTTTTTGAGGACAGGAGTAGAAAAGCATCAATTCTGTACTGGATTTTTTACTTCTTTTTTTTTTGGTGTTCACCGTGTAGACTAATAATCCTGTTATCTTTATTCTATGGGTCGATACGATTACGGGGATACCAGACATGAATATATTTTCTTACGTTTTACTAAATTTGTCAAACAAAACCCTAATGTGGGAAAAAATCTATCATTTATGTATTGCCGTCTTCCAAGTGGCATAACATTGTTAATTTTTTGGCTACGGAGCTGGTTGATGGCTTGTTTTTTGCGGGACATGTTGTACTTTGCACCAGTATCATGTCGCAGTACATATGGTTTTTTGATCACATTTTATAGCATTTTTTGTGGGATTGAAAAGGTAAAAATCATAATTTTTGGAGGGTTTATAACAGTTTTTTTTTACGGCGTTTATCGTGGGGGTTCAATAATGATTTACTTTTATTCTACGGGTTGTTACGGACGCGGTGATACTATATATGTGGGGTTTGTGTTATGATTTAGACTTTTTTTTTTAGTTATATGTCTCTTTATATGTTTTGGGGGTTTGGGGCATTTTTAGTGATTTATGACTTTATTTTTTTATTGAATAACTTTTTTTTTTACTTTTTCACTTTTATACCATGGGACATGAAGAAGCAATCATCTGATTGCTTGTTCATGATAATATTCTGCAATAATCATGTATTGCAGAGTATTATCAGTGTCAGCCTATACACTTGCATAGGCTGGCACTGTGCCAGTAAGATGACGTCACAGACGCCATCTTACCGGCAATTCTTGCAGGTAACTCTGGGGTCCAGATCGGACCCCAGAGTTACTATAGCAACGATCGGCGCACCCCGAAAACGGTTCGGGGGGGCCGATCGTGGGGGAAAGACCCCCCAGAGGCATGTTAGATGCCGCGGTCGCGCTGACCGCGGCATTTAACGGGTTAAGCACCCGCGATCGGAGACAACTCCGATCGCGGGTGTTACACTGGGGTGCCGGCTATCAGTCACAGCCGGCACCCCGTCTTTCCCGATGCCGGTTCGGCTCAGATCTTGAGCTGAACCGGCATCAGCTCAGCGTCCGATATATCGGACGCTGAGCACTAAGTCACTGCGCTCAGCGTCCGATATATCGGACGCTGAGCGTTAAGAGGTTAACCAAGCTCCGTAGACCGTGAGTCATCATCTCAAAGCAGCAGGTGCTAGAACAAGAAGTCCACCACAGCCAAAACCGCTGTGGAAGACCATTCACCATGCAATGTTAAAAAAATCAGTTTTTAAATTATATGCAGTTCACCTGACGTGGGCCTATGAGTGAGTTCTGCATATGGTATTTTACTTGCACTGCTCCGCCTTCTTCTTCCTGATTGACAGGTCTCATTGCTGGGTTATGCTGCTGTATGGAACACTGAGAGAGAGCTCTGTTACATCATTGGGCACTTCATGTCATGTGGCCCGGGTGATGTCATATAAGGTCCTTTATTCAGTTACATTTACAATGTCTACTCCAAATATGTATCTGATCACATGAAATCACAGCAGCCTCCATGAACTTCTACTCCTCCCCATCCTCCATGGAGGCTGCTCTCATTTCATGTGATCAGATACACACATGGGGTAGACTTTGCCAGTCTTACTAGGTAAACAACCCTTCATGACATCACCCTGGCCATATGATAAGTGCTGAATGCTGAGAAGAGGCATGTGTGATGGGGATGGTCAGTTCCCAATATTATTAACATGTCAGGTTGGCTCCAGATTTGGGTCATTTCCTTTGTGCAGGATCCTATAGCGGCACAAGGTCGGCAGTGACCATCACACAACATCTTATATGGAGGTAATATAACACTGGAGATTGGGATCTTCTAAGCCTCATGACAGGAAAGTTGAGGGCTACACAGAGACACCGAGCAGACTATGGCCAGATATCGCAGGGTGACGCTGCCTTCATCACAGATAATGGCCATCAGTGGAACAATCTGTAATAAGACCTTGCTCTATGTTGTTAGTAGCAGCAGAACTGTGATATATGGGTTTATATTCCAGGATTGTAGCTTCTCCTACTGCACTGGTGCTGTATCCAAACACTGCTGTGCTCTGTGCTCTCTGGAGCCAGTGTTCCGTATTGTCCCTGGAGAGATGTGTAATCAGACCTCACACTGCTGTGCTCTGTGCTCTCTACAGCCAGTGTTATGTATTGTCCCTGGAGTGATGTGTAATCAGACCTCACACTGCTGTGCTCTGTGCTCTCTGCAGCCAGTGTTATGTACTGTCCCTGGAGAGATGTGTAATCAGACCTCACACTGCTGTGCTCTGTGCTCTCTGCAGCCAGTGTTATGTACTGTCCCTGGAGAGATGTGTAATCAGACCTCACACTGCTGTGCTCTGTGCTCTCTGCAGCCAGTGTTATGTATTGTCCCTGGAGAGATGTGTAATCAGACCTCACACTGCTGTGCTCTGTGCAGCCAGTGTTATGTATTGTCCCTGGAGAGATGTGTAATCAGACCTCACACTGCTGTGCTCTGTGCTCTCTGCAGCCAGTGTTATGTATTGTCCCTGGAGAGATGTGTAATCAGACCTCACACTGCTGTGCTCTGTGCTCTCTGCAGCCAGTGTTATGTATTGTCCCTGGAGAGATGTGTAATCAGACCTCACACTGCTGTGCTCTGTGCTCTCTGCAGCCAGTGTTATGTATTGTCCCTGGAGAGATGTGTAATCAGACCTCACACTGCTGTGCTCTGTGCTCTCTGGAGCCAGTGTTATATATTGTCCCTGGGAGATGTGTAATCAGAGCTTTGTGTATGTATGTTAGTAGCAGCAGGACTGCATGTTTTACTCTGAGCAGAGAGGAGGCGATGTGGAGCAGTCGGTTGCAGGAACAATACCTAAAACTGCCACAAAACTGCTGACACATTCCCTTTAAGTGACTCTAAAGCCCCACATATCCTGGAGATGAGATGGATCCCTCCATTACTCCGGAGCAGTCTTTGAGATGAATCATGAGACAAAGTGGAAAATAACTCCTGGAAAAGATAAACAGTCAGGATTAAGGAGCGCGCCGAATTTCCATGAGACTCTAGATGTGACCGTGGTGATGACTTTGTTCCCCTCCACATTGTTTATGGCTGTTACAATGTCTCTATGTCGCAACCCTGCACCTCGGAAGATGATCAGATGTAGCAGTGTGGAACGTGCTGTTACACTGTTAAGTGTGAACAATGGCGCCTCACCTGCCTGCAGGTTGTGTCTGGTACTGCAGCCAGACTCCCGTGGATTGGTTCTGGTTCACACCTGGACTGGGGTTCTAGTGAGCAGATTACAGAAGTGCTGGTCCATGGGGGTCCCTGGCGAGCGGCCATAGTGGCTGTGAACGCTTTGTGACAGATGTGAACAGCGCCTGAAGATGTAAGAGGGGACGGGAGACACATGGTGACAGTCACTACTTTCCCCGTGGAATATGTTGGCGCCATATAAGAGAAAAACTGGAAAAAATTCGAATGTGATTCATTGGTTTTGCAGATTTAATTATAAATCTCCCTGAGCTCCTGATATCACAAGACATGAAAGGATCTCATTGTGGAGGGCGTCTGGTGGCGCAGCGAAGGCGCCCGAGGAGGACTCAACGCTGCTACTAATAACGGATTCAGCTGATAAAAATTAAGTCTGAACAACTAAGAAGAGAAACAGAAAAAAAATACAGTCCAAAAAAGTAACAGACTGGACCGAAAAACACATCTTCAGGACAGTCATGAATGTTAGAGGGAACCTGTCAGCAGGTGTGCCCAACCAAAGTGCAGCCAGTCCCTGGAGAGATGTGTAACCAGACCTCACACTGCTGTGCTCTGTGCTCTCTGCAGCCAGTGTCGGAAAAATTCGGGTAACACGTTGGGAAAACGCGAATCGGCCCTTAGTAAATGACCCCCAATCTCTGGAGAGATGTATAATCAGACCTCACACTGCTGTGCTCTGTGCTCTCTACAGCCAGTGTTATGTATTGTCCCTGGAGAGATGTGTAATCAGACCTCACACTGCTGTGCTCTGACCTCTCTGCAGCCAGTGTTATGTACTGTCCCTGGAGAGATGTGTAGTCAGACCTCACACTGCTGTGCTCTGTGCTCTCTGCAGCCAGGGTTATGTATTGTCCCTGGAGAGATGTGTAATCAGACCTCACACTGCTGTGCTCTGTGCTCTCTGCAGCCAGTGTTATGTATTGTCCCTGGAGAGATGTGTAATCAGACCTCACACTGCTGTGCTCTGTGCTCTCTGCAGCCAGTGTTATGTACTGTACCTGGAGAGATGTGTAATCAGACCTCACACTGCTGTGCTCTGTGCTCTCTGCAGCCAGTGCTATGTATTGTCCCTGGAGAGATGTGTAATCAGACCTCACACTGCTGTGCTCTGTGCTCTCTGCAGCCAGTGTTATGTATTGTCCCTGGAGAGATGAGTAATCAGACCTCACACTCCTGTGCTATGTGCTCTCTGCAGCCAGTGTTATGTATTGTCCCTAGAGACATGTATAATCAGACCTCACACTGCTGTGCTCTGTGCTCTCTGCAGCCAGTGTTATGTATTGTCCCTGGAGAGATGTGTAATCAGACCTCACACTGATGTGCTCTGTGCTCTCTGCAGCCAGTGTTATGTATTGTCCCTGGAGAGATGTGTAATCAGACCTCACACTCCTGTGCTATGTGCTCTCTGCAGCCAGTGTTATGTATTGTCCCTGGAGAGATGTGTAATCAGACCTCACACTGCTGTGCTCTGTGCTCTCTGCAGCCAGTGTTATGTATTGTCCCTGGAGAGATGAGTAATCAGACCTCACACTCCTGTGCTATGTGCTCTCTGCAGCCAGTGTTATGTATTGTCCCTGGAGAGATGTGTAATCAGACCTCACACTTCTGTGCTCTGTGCTCTCTGCAGCCAGTGTTATGTATTGTCCCTGGAGAGATGTGTAATCAGACCTCACATTGCTGTGCTCTGTGCTCTCTGCAGCCAGTGTTATGTATTGTCCCTGGAGAGATGTATAATCAGTCCTCACACTGCTGTGCTCTGTGCTCTCTGCAGCCAGTGTTATGTATTGTCCCTGGAGAGATGTGTAATCAGACCTCACACTGCTGTGATCTGTGCTCTCTGCAGCCAGTGTTATGCATTGTCCCTGGAGAGATGTGTAATCAGACCTCACACTGCTGTGCTCTGTGCTCTCTGCAGCCAGTGTTATGTATTGTCCCTGGAGAGATGTGTAATCAGACCTCACACTGATGTGCTCTGTGCTCTCTGCAGCCAGTGTTATGTATTGTCCCTGGAGAGATGTGTAATCACACCTCACACTGCTGTGCTCTGTGCTCTCTGCAGCCAGTGTCATATATTATCCCTGGAGAGATGTGTAATCAGACCTCACACTGCTGTGCTCTGTGCTCTCTGCAGCCAGTGTTATGTATTATCCCTGGAGAGATGTGTAATCAGACCTCACACTGCTGTGCTCTGTGCTCTGTGCTGTCAATGTTAGGTATTGTTCCAGGAGAGATGTGTAATCAGACCTCACACTGCTGTGCTCTGTGCTCTGTGCAGCCAGTGTTGTGTATTGTCCCTGGAGTGATGTGTATTCATACCTCACACTGCTGTGCTCTGTGCTCTCTGCAGCCAGTGTTATGTATTGTCCCTGGAGAGATGTGTAATCAGACCTCACACTGCTGTGCTCTGTGCTCTCTGCAGCCAGTGTTATGTATTGTCCCTGGAGAGATGTGTAATCAGACCTCACACTGCTGTGCTCTGTGCTCTCTGCAGCCAGTGTTATGTATTGTCCCTGGAGAGATGTGTAATCAGACCACACACTTCTGTGCTCTGTGCTCTCTGCAGCCAGTGTTATGTATTGTCCCTGGAGAGATGTGTAATCAGACCTTAGAGAATGTTGTTAGTAGCAGCAGGACTGTGATGTTTGGCTTTATATTCCAGTATTGCATCTTCTCTAAGTGCACTGGGATTGTATCCTCACACTGCTGTGCTCTCTGCTCTCTGCAGCCAGTGTAATGTATTGTCCCTGGAGAGATGTGTAATCAGACCTCACACTGCTGTACTCTGTGATCTCTGCAGCCTGTGTTATGTATTGTCCACAGAGAAATGTGTAATGAGACTTTTGTGTATATTGTTAGTAGCAGCAGGACTGTGATATATGGATTTATATTTCAGGATTGTAGCTTCTCCAAGTGCACTGGAGGCGTGTCCACACGCTGCTGTGCTCTGAGCTCTTTGAAGCCAGTATTATTTGATGTCCCTGGAGAGATGAATAATCAGACCTTTATTTTGTTAGTAATAGCAGCAGGACTGTGATATATGGTTATACATTACAATATTGTAGCTTCTCCAAGTGCACTGGGGTTGCATCCTCACACTGCTGTGCTCTGTGCTCTATGTATCCATTGTTAGGTATTTTCCCTGGAGAGATATGTAATCAGACCTATATGTATTTTATTATTAGCAGCAGGACTGTGAAATATGGTTCCTGAGTGATGTGCCTCTTAAAGGGATCTTTTCCCCACCCTCCTGGTTGTGCAGTCTCAGTCTTTTTATGCAGAAATTGAAAATTACATTAATGAACCTTCAGAAAACAATAACCGTGTAATCCTCACCAACACAAAAAGTGACGGAACCGGTTCTGTGACCCGACTCGTCCCTTCTCCCGCTAATTGCCCTTAAATAATTTTCAGGTCGGGTCATGTTCCTTGATAAGATCTCTATGTATCAATGGTTAGGACTTTAATAAATCTAGATCTTAGATGAGATGAACTGGAGTAACCTCATAGCGCAGGGAGAGGTGGCTGATGGGTAAGAGCTGCCGGCTTCATAGAGAAGGACCTGAAGAGGGGCATAGGCAGACGGGGCAAAAGCCACAGGACTGCACGACTCCCTACATACCCTGACAAGAGGAGCAGGAATTATGGGTGTGCAGTATGCAAATTAATGACATAGGGGGAACATAACACCGGCCCGAGAGCCCCCTGCCCAGGAATCTCCATATCCCCCCATACAATCATTGTTATCTGCAGGGGATGTCTCCTCCATCTGGCCCAGGATGTCATGGTAGCTTCTTCCAGGCATCTTCTATCTGTAAAGTTCAGAAAATGGATATATTGAATATAATGGGGCAGATTTACTTACCCGGCCCATTCGCGATCCAGCACGTTCTCTGCGGTGGATTCGGGTCCGGCTGGGATTTATGAAGGTAGTTCCTCCGCCGTCCACCAGGTGGCGCTGCTGCGCTGAAAAGCATCTGAACGCGCAAGAATTCATCGAGGCCGGCTGAGTGAAGGTAAGCACAAGCTTCGCGACACATTTTCGGTTTTTAAATACGTCGGGTTTTCGTTCGGCCACGCCCCCACGATTTCCGTTTTGCGCATGCCGGCGCCGATTCGCCACAATCCGATCGCGTGCGCCACAATCCCAGGGCAATACAGGGGAAATCGGCGCAAATCGGAAATATTCGGGTAACACGTCGGGAAAACGCGAATCGGCCCTTAGTAAATGACCCCCAATGTATATATTGCTTGTAATTTTCTTAGAATTTCCAATTTAGATACTGATCAGTAGCCAGTCAGTAGTCATCACCCTAATCCCGATCCCGGCCGAGGGTGCATGTCATTATAATAGGGAAAGAGCTTTATTTCAAATGGGCTGTAAAGGATTAGAACAACCTGGCTGTGCATCACACGTCTTGCATTTGGTTTTGCAGCCATAAGGTCAAGTAGTTGGTCCTAAACTAAAACAGCCAGACTGGCTCCACCCACTTGACAGCTGAGAGCTTGATTAGCATATTAATCATTAAGTTCTCAGCACTTATTGTTTGGGAATTGCAAGGACTAGAGAAATAATTGCAACTGCACCAAAATCAGTGGAGCAACATGAACTAATAGATGGGACTGAGCTGCAATACTACACACAACCTGTAGCAAGAGGAGGCGCTGTTCATAGAAAAAAATTATTATCAATAATGAATGCAAAAAGGAAGTGAAGCTGTTATCATAGTTCCGGGGCTACAATGTAGAGGAAATTTTAATGAGCCGTGTATAACAGGGATGTCATCCTACTGACATGTATGAGGTATGGAGAGAATTTGTATGTCCTAAATAAAGTACAAGGGACATTCTTCAGATGACGAGGATAACGATGAGAACATTCCAATAGCGAGGCCACAAGCTCAGCACAGAACGACTACAATGTGAGGGATATAGAAGATGTGATTGATTCAGAGATCGGTCAGAGCGCCCATGCTAACCCCTGACCACTGCTGGCTATGATAGAAAGGTGTCAGGACACACAGGACATGGCAGCTCGCTGTGTATGGGGGGGTGTAGTTACAGAGGGGTCAGAGCGCCCATGCTGACCACTGACCACTGCTGGCTATGATAGAAAGGTGTCAGGACACACAGGACATGGCAGCTCGCTGTGTATGGGGGGGTGTAGTTACAGAGGGGTCAGAGCGCCCATGCTGACCCCTGACCACTGCTGGCTATGATAGAAAGGTGTCAGGACACACAGGACATGGCAGCACGCTGTGTATGGGAGGTGTAGTCACAGAGGGGTCAGAGCACCCATGCTGACCCCTGACCACTGCTGGCTATGATAGAAAGGTGTCAGGACACACAGGACATGGCAGCTCGCTGTGTATGGGGGTGTAGTCACAGAGGGGTCAGAGCACCCATGCTGACCCCTGACCACTGCTGGCTATGATAGAAAGGTGTCAGGACACACAGGACATGGCAGCTCGCTGTGTATGGAGGGTGTAGTCACAGAGGGGTCAGAGCGCCCATGCTGACCCCTGACCACTGCTGGCTATGATAGAAAGGTGTCAGGACACACAGGACATGGCAGCTCGCTGTGTATGGAGGGTGTAGTCACAGAGGGGTCAGAGCGCCCATGCTGACCCCTGACCACTGCTGGCTATGATAGAAAGGTGTCAGGACACACAGGACATGGCAGCTCGCTGTGTATGGGGGGTGTAGTCACAGAGAGGTCAGAGGGCCCATGCTGACCCCTGACCACTGCTGGCTATGATAGAAAGGTGTCAGGACACACAGGACATGGCAGCTCGCTGTGTATGGGGGGTGTAGTCACAGAGGGGTCAGAGCGCCCATGCTGACCCCTGACCACTGCTAGCTATGATAGAAAGGTGTCAGGACACACAGGACATGACAGCTCGCTGTGCATGGGGGGTGTAGTCACAGAGGGGTCAGAGCGCCCATGCTGACCCCTGACCACTGCTGGCTATGATAGAAAGGTGTCAGGACACACAGGACATGGCAGCTCGCTGTGTATGGGGGTGTAGTCACAGAGGGGTCAGAGCACCCATGCTGACCCCTGACCACTGCTGGCTATGATAGAAATGTGTCAGGACACACAGGACATGGCAGCTCGCTGTGTATGGGGGGTGTAGTCACAGAGGGGTCAGAGCGCCCATGCTGACCCCTGACCACTGCTGGCTATGATAGAAAGGTGTCAGGACACACAGGACATGGCAGCTCGCTGTGTATGGGGGGTGTAGTCACAGAGGGGTCAGAGCGCCCATGCTGACCCCTGACCACTTCTAGCTATGATAGAAAGGTGTCAGGACACACAGGACATGACAGCTCGCTGTGTATGGGGGGTGTAGTCACAGAGGGGTCAGAGCGCCCATGCTGACCCCTGACCACTGCTGGCTATGATAGAAAGGTGTCAGGACACACAGGACATGGCAGCTCGCTGTGTATGGGGGGTGTAGTCACAGAGGGGTCAGAGCGCCCATGCTGACCCCTGACCACTGCTGGCTATGATAGAAAGGTTTCAGGACACACAGGACATGGCAGCTCGCTGTGTATGGGGGTGTAGTCACAGAGGGGTCAGAGCACCCATGCTGACCCCTGACCACTGCTGGCTATGATAGAAAGATGTCAGGACACACAGGACATGGCAGCGCGCTGTGTATGGGGGATGTAGTCACAGAGGGGTCAGAGCGCCCATGCTGACCCCTGACCACTGCTGGCTATGATAGAAAGGTGTCAGGACACACAGGACATGGCAGCTCGCTGTGTATGGGGGTGTAGTCACAGAGGGGTCACAGTGCCCATGCTGACCCCTGACCACTGCTGGCTATGAAAGAGAGGTGTCAGGACACACAGGACATGGCAGCTCGCTGTGTATGGGGGGTGTAGTCACAGAGGGGTCAGAGCACCCATGCTGACCCCTGACCACTGCTGGCTATGATAGAAAGGTGTCAGGACACAGGACATGGCAGCTCGCTGTGTATGAGGGGGTGTAGTCACAGAGGGGTCAGAGCGCCCATGCTGACCCCTGACCACTGCTGGCTATGATAGAAAGGTGTCAGGACACACAGGACATGGCAGCTCGCTGTGTATGGGGGTGTAGTCACAGAGGGGTCAGAGCACCCATGCTGACCCCTGACCACTGCTGGCTATGATAGAAAGGTGTCAGGACACAGGACATGGCAGCTCGCTGTGTATGGGGGGTGTAGTCACAGAGGGGTCAGAGCGTCCATGCTGACCCCTGACCACTGCTGGCTATGATAGAAAGGTGTCAGGACACAGGACATGGCAGCTCGCTGTGTATGGGGAGTGTAGTCACAGAGGGGTCAGAGCGCCCATGCTGACCCCTGACCACTGCTGGCTATGATAGTAAGGTGTCAGGACACACAGGACATGGCAGCTCTCTGTGTTTGGGGGGTGTAGTCACAGAGGGGTCAGAGCACCCATGCTGACCCCTGACCACTGCTGGCTATGATAGAAAGGTGTCAGGACACACAGGACATGGCAGCTCGCTGTGTATGGGGGGGTGTAGTCACAGAGGGGTCAGAGCGCCCATGCTGACCCCTGACCACTGCTGGCTATGATAGAAAGGTGTCAGGACACAGGACATGGCAGCTCGCTGTGTATGGGGGGTGTAGTCACAGAGGGGTCAGAGCGCCCATGCTGACCCCTGACCACTGCTGGCTATGATAGAAAGGTGTCAGGACACAGGACATGGCAGCTCCCTGTGTATGGGGGGTGTAGTCACAGAGGGGTCAGAGCGCCCATGCTGACCCCTGACCACTGCTGGCTATGATAGAAAGGTGTCAGGACACAGGACATGGCAGCTCGCTGTGTATGGGGGGTGTAGTCACAGAGGGGTCAGAGCGCCCATGCTGACCCCTGACCACTGCTGGCTATGATAGAAAGGTGTCAGGACACAGGACATGGCAGCTCGCTGTGTATGGGGGGTGTAGTCACAGAGAGGTCAGAGCGCCCATGCTGACCCCTGACCACTGCTGGCTATGATAGAAAGGTGTCAGGACACAGGACATGGCAGCTCCCTGTGTATGGGGGGTGCAGTCACAGAGGGGTCAGAGCACCCATGCTGACCCCTGACCACTGCTGGCTATGATAGAAAGGTGTCAGGATACACAGGACATGGCAGCTCGCTGTGTATGGGGGTGTAGTCACAGGGGGGTCAGAGCGCCCATGCTAACCCCTGACCACTGCTGGCTATGATAGAAAGGTGTCAGGACACACAGGACATGGCAGCTCGCTGTGTATGGGGGGTGTAGTCACAGAGGGGTCAGAGTGCCCATGCTGACCCCTGACCACTGCTGGCTATGATAGAAAGGTGTCAGGACACACAGGACATGGCAGCTCGCTGTGTATGGGGGGTGTAGTCACAGAGGGGTCAGAGCGCCCATGCTGACCCCTGACCACTGCTGGCTATGATAGAAAGGTGTCAGGACACACAGGACATGGCAGCCCGCTGTGTATGGGGGGTTTAGTCACAGAGGGGTCAGAGCGCCCATGCTGACCCCTGACCACTGCTGGCTATGATAGAAAGGTGTCAGGATACAGGACATGGCAGCTCGCTGTGTATGAGGGGGTGTAGTCAAAGAGGGGTTAGAGCGCCCATGCTGACCCCTGACCACTGCTGGCTATGATAGAAAGGTGTCAGGACACACAGGACATGGCAGCTCGCTGTGTATGGGGGGTGTAGTCAGAGAGAGATCAGAGCACCCATGCTGACCCCTGACCAGTGCCGGCTTTGATAGAATGGTGTCAGGACACAGGACATGGCAGCTCGCTGTGTATGGGGGGTGTAGTCACAGAGGGGTCAGAGCACCCATGCTGATTCCTGACCACTGCTGGCTATGATAGAAAGGTGTCAGGACACACAGGACATGGCAGCTCGCTGTGTATGGGGGGTGTAGTTACAGAGAGGTCAGAGCACCCATGCTGACCCCTGACCACTGCTGGCTATGATAGAAAGGTGTCAGGACACACAGGACATGGCAGCTCGCTGTGTATGGGGAGTGTAATCACAGAGGGGTCAGAGCGTCCATGCTCACCCCTGACCACTGCTGGCTATGATAGAAAGGTGTCAGGACACACAGGACATGGCAGCTCGCTGTGTATGGGGGGTGTAGTCACAGAGAGGTCAGAGCACCCATGCTGACCCCTGACCACTGCGGGCTATGATAGAAAGGTGTCAGGACACACAGGACATGGCAGCTCGCTGTGTATGGGAGTGTAGTCACAGACGGGTCAGAGCGCCCATGCTGACCCCTGACCACTGCTGGCTATGATAGAAAGGTGTCAGGACACACAGGACATGGCAGCTCACTGTATATGGGAGGGTGTAGTCACAGAAGGGTCAGAGCGTCCATGCTGTCCCCTGACCACTGCTGGCTATGATAGAAAGGTGTCAGGACACACAGGACATGGCAGCTCGCTCTGTATGGGGGGTGTAGTCACAGAGGGGTCAGAGCGCCCATGCTGACCCCTGACCACTGCTGGCTATGATAGAAAGGTGTCAGGACACAGGACATGGCAGCTCGCTGTGTATGGGGGGTGTAGTAACAGAGGGGTCAGAGCGCCCATGCTGACCCCTGACCACTGCTGGCTATGATAGAAAGGTGTCAGGACACACAGGACATGGCAGATCGCTGTGTATGGGGGGTGTAGTTACAGAGAGGTCAGAGCACTCATGCTGACCCCTGACCACTGCTGGCTATGATAGAAAGGTGTCAGGACACACAGGACATGGCAGCTCGCTGTGTATGGGGAGTGTAATCACAGAGGGGTCAGAGCGTCCATGCTCACCCCTGACCACTGCTGGCTATGATAGAAAGGTGTCAGGACACACAGGACATGGCAGCTCGCTGTGTATGGGGGGTGTAGTCACAGAGAGGTCAGAGCACCCATGCTGACCCCTGACCACTGCGGGCTATGATAGAAAGGTGTCAGGACACACAGGACATGGCAGCTCGCTGTGTATGGGGGTGTAGTCACAGACGGGTCAGAGCACCCATGCTGACCCCTGACCACTGCTGGCTATGATAGAAAGGTGTCAGGACACACAGGACATGGCAGCTCACTGTATATGGGAGGGTGTAGT
This sequence comes from Engystomops pustulosus, assembly GCF_040894005.1. Lineage (NCBI taxonomy): Eukaryota > Metazoa > Chordata > Amphibia > Anura > Leptodactylidae > Engystomops > Engystomops pustulosus. Next base: position 178,304,962 of record NC_092417.1, on the reverse strand, counting down.
CACAGAGGGGTCAGAGCGCCCATGCTGTCCCCTGACCACTGCTGGCTATGATAGAAAGGTGTCAGGACACACAGGACATGGCAGCTCGCTCTGTATGGGGGGTGTAGTCACAGAGGGGTCAGAGCGCCCATGCTGACCCCTGACCACTGCTGGCTATGATAGAAAGGTGTCAGGACACAGGACATGGCAGCTCGCTGTGTATGGGGGGTGTAGTCACAGAGGGGTCAGAGCGCCCATGCTGACCCCTGACCACTGCTGGCTATGATAGAAATGTGTCAGGACACACAGGACATGGCAGATCGCTGTGTATGGGGGTGTAGTCACAGAGGGGTCAGAGCGCCCATGCTGACCCCTGACCACTGCTGGCTATGATAGAAAGGTGTCAGGACACAGGACATGGCAGCTCGCTGTGTATGGGGGGTGTAGTCACAGAGGGGTCAGAGCGTCCATGCTGACCCCTGACCACTGCTGGCTATGATAGAAAGGTGTCAGGACACAGGACATGGCAGCTCGCTGTGTATGGGGAGTGTAGTCACAGAGGGGTCAGAGCGCCCATGCTGACCCCTGACCACTGCTGGCTATGATAGTAAGGTGTCAGGACACACAGGACATGGCAGCTCTCTGTGTTTGGGGGGTGTAGTCACAGAGGGGTCAGAGCACCCATGCTGACCCCTGACCACTGCTGGCTATGATAGAAAGGTGTCAGGACACACAGGACATGGCAGCTCGCTGTGTATGGGGGGGTGTAGTCACAGAGGGGTCAGAGCGCCCATGCTGACCCCTGACCACTGCTGGCTATGATAGAAAGGTGTCAGGACACAGGACATGGCAGCTCGCTGTGTATGGGGGGTGTAGTCACAGAGGGGTCAGAGCGCCCATGCTGACCCCTGACCACTGCTGGCTATGATAGAAAGGTGTCAGGACACAGGACATGGCAGCTCGCTGTGTATGGGGGGTGTAGTCACAGAGGGGTCAGAGCGCCCATGCTGACCCCTGACCACTGCTGGCTATGATAGAAAGGTGTCAGGACACAGGACATGGCAGCTCGCTGTGTATGGGGGGTGTAGTCACAGAGAGGTCAGAGCGCCCATGCTGACCCCTGACCACTGCTGGCTATGATAGAAAGGTGTCAGGACACAGGACATGGCAGCTCCCTGTGTATGGGGGGTGCAGTCACAGAGGGGTCAGAGCACCCATGCTGACCCCTGACCACTGCTGGCTATGATAGAAAGGTGTCAGGATACACAGGACATGGCAGCTCGCTGTGTATGGGGGTGTAGTCACAGGGGGGTCAGAGCGCCCATGCTAACCCCTGACCACTGCTGGCTATGATAGAAAGGTGTCAGGACACACAGGACATGGCAGCTCGCTGTGTATGGGGGGTGTAGTCACAGAGGGGTCAGAGTGCCCATGCTGACCCCTGACCACTGCTGGCTATGATAGAAAGGTGTCAGGACACACAGGACATGGCAGCTCGCTGTGTATGGGGGGTGTAGTCACAGAGGGGTCAGAGCGCCCATGCTGACCCCTGACCACTGCTGGCTATGATAGAAAGGTGTCAGGACACACAGGACATGGCAGCCCGCTGTGTATGGGGGGTTTAGTCACAGAGGGGTCAGAGCGCCCATGCTGACCCCTGACCACTGCTGGCTATGATAGAAAGGTGTCAGGATACAGGACATGGCAGCTCGCTGTGTATGAGGGGGTGTAGTCAAAGAGGGGTTAGAGCGCCCATGCTGACCCCTGACCACTGCTGGCTATGATAGAAAGGTGTCAGGACACACAGGACATGGCAGCTCGCTGTGTATGGGGGGTGTAGTCAGAGAGAGATCAGAGCACCCATGCTGACCCCTGACCAGTGCCGGCTTTGATAGAATGGTGTCAGGACACAGGACATGGCAGCTCGCTGTGTATGGGGGGTGTAGTCACAGAGGGGTCAGAGCACCCATGCTGACCCCTGACCACTGCTGGCTATGATAGAAAGGTGTCAGGACACACAGGACATGGCAGCTCGCTGTGTATGGGGGGTGTAGTTACAGAGAGGTCAGAGCACCCATGCTGACCCCTGACCACTGCTGGCTATGATAGAAAGGTGTCAGGACACACAGGACATGGCAGCTCGCTGTGTATGGGGAGTGTAATCACAGAGGGGTCAGAGCGTCCATGCTCACCCCTGACCACTGCTGGCTATGATAGAAAGGTGTCAGGACACACAGGACATGGCAGCTCGCTGTGTATGGGGGGTGTAGTCACAGAGAGGTCAGAGCACCCATGCTGACCCCTGACCACTGCGGGCTATGATAGAAAGGTGTCAGGACACACAGGACATGGCAGCTCGCTGTGTATGGGAGTGTAGTCACAGACGGGTCAGAGCGCCCATGCTGACCCCTGACCACTGCTGGCTATGATAGAAAGGTGTCAGGACACACAGGACATGGCAGCTCACTGAATATGGGAGGGTGTAGTCACAGAGGGGTCAGAGCGCCCATGCTGTCCCCTGACCACTGCTGGCTATGATAGAAAGGTGTCAGGACACACAGGACATGGCAGCTCGCTCTGTATGGGGGGTGTAGTCACAGAGGGGTCAGAGCGCCCATGCTGACCCCTGACCACTGCTGGCTATGATAGAAAGGTGTCGGGACACAGGACATGGCAGCTCGCTGTGTATGGGGGGTGTAGTAACAGAGGGGTCAGAGCGCCCATGCTGACCCCTGACCACTGCTGGCTATGATAGAAAGGTGTCAGGACACACAGGACATGGCAGATCGCTGTGTATGGGGGGTGTAGTTACAGAGAGGTCAGAGCACTCATGCTGACCCCTGACCACTGCTGGCTATGATAGAAAGGTGTCAGGACACACAGGACATGGCAGCTCGCTGTGTATGGGTAGTGTAATCACAGAGGGGTCAGAGCGTCCATGCTCACCCCTGACCACTGCTGGCTATGATAGAAAGGTGTCAGGACACACAGGACATGGCAGCTCGCTGTGTATGGGGGGTGTAGTCACAGAGAGGTCAGAGCACCCATGCTGACCCCTGACCACTGCGGGCTATGATAGAAAGGTGTCAGGACACACAGGACATGGCAGCTCGCTGTGTATGGGGGTGTAGTCACAGACGGGTCAGAGCACCCTTGCTGACCCCTGACCACTGCTGGCTATGATAGAAAGGTGTCAGGACACACAGGACATGGCAGCTCACTGTATATGGGAGGGTGTAGTCACAGAGGGGTCAGAGCGCCCATGCTGTCCCCTGACCACTGCTGGCTATGATAGAAAGGTGTCAGGACACACAGGACATGGCAGCTCGCTCTGTATGGGGGGTGTAGTCACAGAGGGGTCAGAGCACCCATGCTGACCCCTAACCACTGCTGGCTATGATAGAAAGGTGTCAGGACACAGGACATGGCAGCTCGCTGTGTATGGGGGGTGTAGTCACAGAGGGGTCAGAGCGCCCATACTGACCCCTGACCACTGCTGGCTATGATAGAAATGTGTCAGGACACACAGGACATGGCAGATCGCTGTGTATGGGGGGTGTAGTCACAGAGGGGTCAGAGCGCCCATGCTGACCCCTGACCACTGCTGGCTATGATAGAAAGGTGTCAGGACACACAGGACATGGCAGCTCGCTGTGTATGGGGGGGTGTAGTCACAGAGGGATCAGAGCGCCCATGCTGACCCCTGACCACTGCTGGCTATGATAGAAAGGTGTCAGGACACACAGGACATGGCAGCTCGCTGTGTATGGGGGGTGCAGTCACAGAGGGGTCACAGTGCCCATGCTGACCCCTGACCACTGCTGGCTATGATAGAAAGGTGTCAGGACACACAGGACATGGCAGCTCGCTGTGTATGGGGGGTGTAGTCACAGAGGGGTCAGAGCGCCCATGCTGACCCCTGACCACTGCTGGCTATGATAGAAAGGTGTCAGGACACACAGGACATGGCAGCTCGCTGTGTATGGGGGGTGTAGTCACAGAGGGGTCAGAGCGCCCATGCTGACCCCTGACCACAGCTGGCTATGATAGAAAGGTGTCAGGACACACAGGACATGGCAGCCCGCTGTGTATGGGGGGTTTAGTCACAGAGGGGTCAGAGCGCCCATGCTGACCCCTGACCACTGCTGGCTATGATAGAAAGGTGTCAGGATACAGGACATGGCAGCTCGCTGTGTATGAGGGGGTGTAGTCAAAGAGGGGTTAGAGCGCCCATGCTGAACCCTGACCACTGCTGGCTATGATAGAAAGGTGTCAGGACACACAGGACATGGCAGCTCGCTGTGTATGGGGGGTGTAGTCAGAGAGAGGTCAGAGCACCCATGCTGACCCCTGACCAGTGCCGGCTTTGATAGAATGGTGTCAGGACACAGGACATGGCAGCTCGCTGTGTATGGGGGGTGTAGTCACAGAGGGGTCAGAGCACCCATGCTGACCCCTGACCACTGCTGGCTATGATAGAAAGGTGTCAGGACACACAGGACATGGCAGCTCGCTGTGTATGGGGGGTGTAGTTACAGAGAGGTCAGAGCACCCATGCTGACCCCTGACCACTGCTGGCTATGATAGAAAGGTGTCAGGACACACAGGACATGGCAGCTCGCTGTGTATGGGGAGTGTATTCACAGAGGGGTCAGAGCGTCCATGCTCACCCCTGACCACTGCTGGCTATGATAGAAAGGTGTCAGGACACACAGGACATGGCAGCTCGCTGTGTATGGGGGGTGTAGTCACAGAGAGGTCAGAGCACCCATGCTGACCCCTGACCACTGCGGGCTATGATAGAAAGGTGTCAGGACACACAGGACATGGCAGCTCGCTGTGTATGGGGGTGTAGTCACAGACGGGTCAGAGCGCCCATGCTGACCCCTGACCACTGCTGGCTATGATAGAAAGGTGTCAGGACACACAGGACATGGCAGCTCACTGTATATGGGAGGGTGTAGTCACAGAGGGGTCAGAGCGCCCATGCTGACCCCTGACCACTGCTGGCTATGATAGAAAGGTGTCAGGACACACAGGACATGGCAGATCAATGTGTATGGGGGGTGTAGTTACAGAGAGGTCAGAGCACTCATGCTGACCCCTGACCACTGCTGGCTATGATAGAAAGGTGTCAGGACACACAGGACATGGCAGCTCGCTGTGTATGGGGGGTGTAGTCACAGAGGGGTCAGAGCGCCCATGCTGACCCCTGACCACTGCTGGCTATGATAGAAAGGTGTCAGGACACACAGGACATGGCAGCTTGTTGTGTATGGGGGGTGTAGTCACAGAGGGGTCAGAGCGCCCATGCTGACCCCTGACCACTGCTGGCTATGATAGAAAGGTGTCAGGACACACAGGACATGGCAGCTCGCTGTGTATGGGGAGTGTAATCACAGAGGGGTCAGAGCGTCCATGCTCACCCCTGACCACTGCTGGCTATGATAGAAAGGTGTCAGGACACACAGGACATGGCAGCTCGCTGTGTATGGGGGTGTAGTCACAGACGGTTCAGAGCGCCCATGCTGACCCCTGACCACTGCTGGCTATGATAGAAAGGTGTCAGGACACACAGGACATGGCAGCTCACTGTATATGGGAGGGTGTAGTCACAGAGGGGTCAGAGCGCCCATGCTGTCCCCTGACCACTGCTGGCTATGATAGAAAGGTGTCAGGACACACAGGACATGGCAGCTCGCTCTGTATGGGGGGTGTAGTCACAGAGGGGTCAGAGCGCCCATGCTGACCCCTGACCACTGCTGGCTATGATAGAAAGGTGTCAGGACACAGGACATGGCAGCTCGCTGTGTATGGGGGGTGTAGTCACAGAGGGGTCAGAGCGCCCATGCTGACCCCTGACCACTTCTGGCTATGATAGAAAGGTGTCAGGACACACAGGACATGGCAGATCGCTGTGTATGGGGGTGTAGTCACAGAGGGGTCAGAGCGCCCATGCTGACCCCTGACCACTGCTGGCTATGATAGAAAGGTGTCAGGACACACAGGACATGGCAGCTCGCTGTGTATGGGGGGTGTAGTCACAGAGGGGTCAGAGCACCCATGCTGACCCCTGACCACTGCTGGCTATGATAGAAAGGTGTCAGGACACACAGGACATGGCAGCCCGCTGTGTATGGGGGGTTTAGTCAAAGAGGGGTCAGAGCGCCCATGCTGACCCCTGACCACTGCTGGCTATGATAGAAAGGTGTCAGGATACAGGACATGGCAGCTCGCTGTGTATGAGGGGGTGTAGTCAAAGAGGGGTTAGAGCGCCCATGCTGACCCCTGACCACTGCTGGCTATGATAGAAAGGTGTCAGGACACACAGGACATGGCAGCTCGCTGTGTATGGGGGGTGTAGTCAGAGAGAGGTCAGAGCACCCATGCTGACCCCTGACCAGTGCCGGCTTTGATAGAATGGTGTCAGGACACACAGGACATGGCAGCTCGCTGTGTATGGAGGTGTAGTCACAGAGGGGTCAGAGCGCCCATGCTGACCCCTGACCACTGCTGGCTATGATAGAAAGGTGTCAGGACACACAGGACATGGCAGCTCACTGTGTATGGGGGGTGTCGTCACAGAGGAGTCAGAGCGCCCATGCTGACCCCTGACCACTGCTGGCTATGATAGAAAGGTGTCAGGACACACAGGACATGGCAGCTCGCTGTGTATGGGGGGTGTAGTCACAGAGAGGTCAGAGCACCCATGCTGACCCCTGACCACTGCGGGCTATGATAGAAAGGTGTCAGGACACACAGGACATGGCAGCTCGCTGTGTATGGGGGTGTAGTCACAGACGGGTCAGAGCGCCCATGCTGACCCCTGACCACTGCTGGCTATGATAGAAAGGTGTCAGGACACACAGGACATGGCAGCTCACTGTATATTGGAGGGTGTAGTCACAGAGGGGTCAGAGCGCCCATGCTGTCCCCTGACCACTGCTGGCTATGATAGAAAGGTGTCAGGACACACAGGACATGGCAGCTCGCTCTGTATGGGGGGTGTAGTCACAGAGGGGTCAGAGCGCCCATGCTGACCCCTGACCACTGCTGGCTATGATAGAAAGGTGTCAGGACACAGGACATGGCAGCTCGCTGTGTATGGGGGGTGTAGTCACAGAGGGGTCAGAGCGCCCATGCTGACCCCTGACCACTGCTGGCTATGATAGAAAGGTGTCAGGACACACAGGACATGGCAGCTCGCTGTGTATGGGGGGTGTAGTTACAGAGAGGTCAGAGCACCCATGCTGACCCCTGACCACTGCTGGCTGTGATAGAAAGGTGTCAGGACACACAGGACATGGCAGCTCGCTGTGTATGGGGAGTGTAATCACAGAGGGGTCAGAGCGTCCATGCTCACCCCTGACCACTGCTGGCTATGATAGAAAGGTGTCAGGACACACAGGACATGGCAGCTCGCTGTGTATGGGGGGTGTAGTCACAGAGAGGTCAGAGCACCCATGCTGACCCCTGACCACTGCGGGCTATGATAGAAAGGTGTCAGGACACACAGGACATGGCAGCTCACTGTATATGGGAGGGTGTAGTCACAGAGGGGTCAGAGCGCCCATGCTGTCCCCTGACCACTGCTGGCTATGATAGAAAGGTGTCAGGACACAGGACATGGCAGCTCGCTGTGTATGGGGGGTGTAGTCACAGAGGGGTCAGAGCGCCCATGCTGACCCCTGACCACTGCTGGCTATGATAGAAAGGTGTCAGGACACACAGGACATCGCACCTCGCTGTGTATGGGGGGTGTAGTCACAGAGGGGTCAGAGCGCCCATGCTGACCCCTGACCACTGCTGGCTATGATAGAAAGGTGTCAGGACACAGGACATGGCAGATCGCTGTGTATGGGGGTGTAGTCACAGAGGGGTCAGAGCACCCATGCTGACCCCTGACCACTGCTGGCTATGATAGAAAGGTGTCAGGACACACAGGACATGGCAGCTCGCTGTGTATGGGGGGTGTAGTTACAGAGAGGTCAGAGCACCCATGCTGACCCCTGACCACTGCTGGCTATGATAGAAAGGTGTCAGGACACACAGGACATGGCAGCTCGCTGTGTATGGGGAGTGTAATCACAGAGGGGTCAGAGCGTCCATGCTCACCCCTGACCACTGCTGGCTATGATAGAAAGGTGTCAGGACACACAGGACATGGCAGCTCGCTGTGTATGGGGGGTGTAGTCACAGAGAGGTCAGAGCACCCATGCTGACCCCTGACCACTGCGGGCTATGATAGAAAGGTGTCAGGACACACAGGACATGGCAGCTCGCTGTGTATGGGGGTGTAGTCACAGACGGGTCAGAGCGCCCACGCTGACCCCTGACCACTGCTGGCTATGATAGAAAGGTGTCAGGACACACAGGACATGGCAGCTCGCTGTGTATGGGGGTGTAGTCACAGAGGGGTCAGAGCGCCCATGCTGACCCCTGACCACTGCTGGCTATGATAGACAGGTGTCAGGACACACAGGACATGGCAGCTCGCTGTGTATGGGGGGTGTAGTCACAGAGGGGTCAGAGCGCCCATGCTGACCCCTGACCACTGCTGGCTATGATAGAAAGGTGTCAGGACACACAGGACATGGCAGCTCGCTGTGTATGGGGGGTGTAGTCACAGAGGGGTCAGAGCGCCCATGCTGACCCCTGACCCCTGCTGGCTATGATAGAAAGGTGTCAGGACACAGGACATGGCAGCTCGCTGTGTATGGGGGGTGTAGTCACAGAGGGGTCAGAGCGCCCATGCTGACCCCTGACCACTGCTGGCTATGATAGAAAGGTGTCAGGACACACAGGACATGGCAGTTCGCTGTGTATGGGGGGTGTAGTCACAGAGAGGTCAGAGCACTTATGCTGACCCCTGACCACTGCTGGCTATGATAGAAAGGTGTCAGGACACACAGGACATGGCAGCTCGCTGTATATGGGGGGTGTAGTCGAAGAGAGGTCAGAGCACCCATGCTAACCCCTGACCACTGCTGGCTATGATAGAAAGGTGTCAGGACACAGGACATGGCAGCTCGCTGTGTATGGAGGGTGTAGTCACAGAGGGGTCAGAGCACCCATGCTGACCCCTGACCACTGCTGGCTATGATAGAAAGGTATCAGGACACACAGGACATGGCAGCTCCCTGTGTATGGGGGGTGTAGTCACAGAGGGGTCAGAGCGCCCATGCTGACCCCTGACCACTGCTGGCTATGATAGAAAGGTGTCAGGACACAGGACATGGCAGCTCCCTGTGTATGGGGGGTGTAGTCACAGAGGGGTCAGAGCGCCCATGCTGACCACTGACCACTGCTGGCTATGATAGAAAGGTGTCAGGACACAGTATATGGCAGCTCGCTGTGTATGGGGGGTGTAGTCACAGAGGGGTCAGAGCGCCCATGCTGACCCCTGACCACTGCGGCTATGATAGAAAGGTGTCAGGACACACAGGACATGGCAGATCGCTGTGTATGGGGGTGTAGTCACAGAGGGGTCAGAGCACCCATGCTGACCCCTGACCACTGCGGCTATGATAGAAAGGTGTCAGGACACACAGGACATGGCAGCTCGCTGTGTATGGGGGTGTAGTCACAGAGGGGTCAGAGCGCCCATGCTGACCCCTGACCACTGCTGGCTATGATAGAAAGGTGTCAGGACACAGGACATGGCAGCTCGCTGTGTATGGGGGGTGTAGTCACAGAGGGGTCAGAGCACCCATGCTGACCCCTGACCACTGCTGTCTATGATAGAAAGGTGTCAGGACACACAGGACATGGCAGCTCGCTGTGTATGGGGGTGTAGTCACAGAGGGGTCAGAGCGCCCATGCTGACCACTGACCACTGCTGGCTATGATAGAAAGGTGTCAGGACACAGTATATGGCAGCTCGCTGTGTATGGGGGGTGTAGTCACAGAGGGGTCAGAGCACCGATGCTGACCCCTGACCACTGCTGTCTATGATAGAAAGGTGTCAGGACACAGGACATGGCAGCTCGCTGTGTATGGGGGTTGTAGTCACAGAGGGGTTAGAGCGCCCATGCTGACCCCTGACCACTGCTGGCTATGATAGAAAGGTGTCAGGACACAGGACATGGCAGCTCGCTGTGTATGGGGGGTGTGGTCACAGAGGGGTCAGAGCGCCCATGCTGACCCCTGACCAATGCTGGCTATGATAGAAAGGTGTCAGGAGACACAGGACATGGCAGCTCGCTGTGTATGGGAGGTGTAGTCACAGAGGGGTCAGAGCGCCCATGCTGATCCCTGACCACTGCTGGCTATGATAGAAAGGTTTCAGGACACACAGGACATGGCAGCTCGCTGTGTATGGGGGGGTGTAGTCACAGAGGGGTCAGAGCACCCATGCTGACCCCTGACCACTGCTGGCTATGATAGAAAGGTGTCAGGACACACGGGACATGGCAGCTCGCTGTGTATGGGGGGTGTAGTCACAGAGGGGTCAGAGCACCCATGCTGACCCCTGACCACTGCTGGCTATGATAGAAAGGTGTCAGGACACACAGGACATGGCAGCTCGCTGTGTATGGGGGGTGTAGTCACAGAGGGGTCAAAGCGCCCATGCTGACCCCTGACCACTGCTGGCTATGATAGAAAGGTGTCAGGACACACAGGACATGGCAGCTCGCTGTGTATGGAGGGTGTAGTCACAGAGAGGTCAGAGCGCCCATGCTGACCCCTGACCACTGCTGGCTATGATAGAAAGGTGTCAGGACACACAGGACATGGCAGCTCGCTGTGTATGGGGGATGTAGTCACAGAGGGGTCAGAGCGCCCATGCTGACCCCTGACCACTGCTGGCTATGATAGAAACATGTCAGGACACAGAGGACATGGCAGCTCGCTGTGTATGGGGGTGTAGTCACAGAGGGGTCAGAGCGCCCATGCTGACCCCTGACCACTGCTGGCTATGATAGAAAGGTGTCAGGATACACAGGACATGGCAGCTCGCTGTGTATGGGGGGTGTAGTCACAGGGGGGTCAGAGCGCCCATGCTGACCCCTGACCACTGCTGGCTATGATAGAAAGGTGTCAGGACACACAGGACATGGCAGCTCGCTGTGTATGGGGGGTGTAGTCACAGAAGGGTCAGAGCGCCCATGCTGAACCCTGACCAATGCTGGCTATGATAGAAAGGTGTCAGGACACACAGGACATGGCAGCTCCCTGTGTATGGGGGGTGTAGTCACAGAGGGGTCAGAGCGCCCATGCTGACCCCTGACCACTGCTGGCTATAGAAAGGTGTCAGGACACACAGGACATGGCAGCTCGCTGTGTATGGGGGGTGTAGTCACAGAAGGGTCAGAGCGCCCATGCTGACCCCTGACCAATGCTGGCTATGATAGAAAGGTGTCAGGACACACAGGACATGGCAGCTCCCTGTGTATGGGGGGTGTAGTCACAGAGGGGTCAGAGCGCCCATGCTGACCCCTGACCACTGCTGGCTATGATAGAAAGGTGTCAGGACACACAGGACATGGCAGCTCGCTGTGTATGGAGGGTGTAGTCACAGAGGGGTCAGAGCACCCATGCTGACCCCTGACCACTGCTGGCTATGATAGAAAGGTGTCAGGACACACAGGACATGGCAGCTCCCTGTGTATGGGGGGTGTAGTCACAGAGGGGTCAGAGCGCCCATGCTGACCCCTGACCACTGCTGGCTATGATAGAAAGGTGTCAGGACACAGGACATGGCAGCTCCCTGTGTATGGGGGGTGTAGTCACAGAGGGGTCAGAGCGCCCATGCTGACCCCTGACCACTGCTGGCTATGATAGAAAGGTGTCAGGACACAGTATATGGCAGCTCGCTGTGTATGGGGGGTGTAGTCACAGAGGGGTCAGAGCACCCATGCTGACCCCTGACCACTGCTGTCTATGATAGAAAGGTGTCAGGACACACAGGACATGGCAGCTCGCTGTGTATGGGGGTTGTAGTCACAGAGGGGTTAGAGCGCCCATGCTGACCCCTGACCACTGCTGGCTATGATAGAAAGGTGTCAGGACACAGGATATGGCAGCTCGCTGTGTATGGGGGGTGTAGTCACAGAGGGGTCAGAGCGCCCATGCTGACCCCTGACCACTGCTGGCTATGATAGAAAGGTGTCAGGACACACAGGACATGGCAGCTCGCTGTGTATGGGGGGTGTAGTCACAGAGGGGTCAGAGCACCCATGCTGACCCCTGACCACTGCTGGCTTTGATAGAAAGGTGTCAGGAGACACAGGACATGGCAGCTCGCTGTGTATGGGAGGTGTAGTCACAGAGGGGTCAGAGCGCCCATGCTGATCCCTGACCACTGCTGGCTATGATAGAAAGGTTTCAGGACACACAGGACATGGCAGCTCGCTGTGTATGGGGGGTGTAGTCACAGAGGGGTCAGAGCGCCCATGCTGACCCCTGACCACTGCTGGCTGTGATAGAAAGGTGTCAGGACACACAGGACATGGCAGCTCTCTGTGTATGGGGGGTGTAGTCACAGACGGGTCAGAGCACCCATGCTGACCCCTGACCACTGCTGGCTATAATAGAAAGGTGTCAGGACACACAGGACATAGCAGCTCCCTGTGTATGGGGGGTGTAGTCACAGAGGGGTCAGAGCGCCCATGCTGACCCCTGACCACTGCTGGCCATGATAGAAAGGTGTCAGGACACAGGACATGGCAGCTCGCTGTGTATGGGGGGTGTAGTCACAGAGGGGTCAGAGCGCCCATGCTGACCCCTGACCACTGCTGGCTATGATAGAAAGGTGTCAGGACACAGGACATGGCAGCTCGCTGTGTATGGGGGGTGTAGTCACAGAGGGGTCAGAGCGCCCATGCTGACCCCTGACCACTGCTGGCTATGATAGAAAGGTGTCAGGACACACAGGACATGGCAGCTCGCTGTGTATGGGGGGTGTAGTCACAGAGGGGTCAGAGCGCCCATGCTGACCCCTGACCACTGCTGGCTATGATAGAAAGGTGTCAGGACACACAGGACATAGCAGCTCCCTGTGTATGGGGGGTGTAGTCACAGAGGGGTCAGAGCGCCCATGCTGACCCCTGACCACTGCTGGCCATGATAGAAAGGTGTCAGGACACACAGGACATGGCAGCTCGCTGTGTATGGGGGGGTGTAGTCACAGAGGGGTCAGAGCGCCCATGCTGACCCCTGACCACTGCTGGCTATGATAGAAAGGTGTCAGGACACACAGGACATGGCAGCTCGCTGTGTATAGGGGGTGTAGTCACAGAGGGGTCAGAGCGTCCATGCTGACCCCTGACCACTGCTGGCTATGATAGAAAGGTGTCAGGACACACAGGACATGGCAGCTCGCTGTGTATGGAGGGTGTAGTCACAGAGAGGTCAGAGCGCCCATGCTGACCCCTGACCACTGCTGGCTATGATAGAAAGGTGTCAGGACACACAGGACATGGCAGCTCGCTGTGTATGGGGGATGTAGTCACAGAGGGGTCAGAGCGCCCATGCTGACCCCTGACCACTGCTGGCTATGATAGAAAGATGTCAGGACACAGAGGACATGGCAGCTCGCTGTGTATGGGGGTGTAGTCACAGAGGGGTCAGAGCACCCATGGTGACCCCTGACCACTGCTGGCTATGATAGAAAGGTGTCAGGACACACAGGACATGGCAGCTCGCTGTGTATGGGGGGTGTAGTCACAGAGGGGTCAGAGCGCCCATGCTGACCCCTGACCACTGCTGGCTATGATAGAAAGGTGTCAGGACACAGGACATGGCAGCTCGCTGTGTATGGGGGGTGTAGTCACAGAGGGGTCAGAGCACCCATGCTGACACCTGACCACTGCTGGCTATGATAGAAAGGTGTCAGGACACAGGACATGGCAGCTCCCTGTGTATGGGGGGTGTAGTCACAGAGGGGTCAGAGCACCCATGGTGACCCCTGACCACTGCTGGCTATGATAGAAAGGTGTCAGGACACACAGGACATGGCAGCTCGCTGTGTATGGGGGGTGTAGTCACAGAGGGGTCAGAGCGCCCATGCTGACCCCTGACCACTGCTGGCTATGATAGAAAGGTGTCAGGACACACAGGACATGGCTGCTCGCTGTTTATGGGGGTTGTAGTCACAGAGGGGTTAGAGCGCCCATGCTGACCCCTGACCACTGCTGGCTATGATAGAAAGGTGTCAGGACACAGGACATGGCAGCTCGCTGTGTATAGGGGGTGTAGTCACAGAGGGGTCAGAGCGCCCATGCTGACCCCTGACCACTGCTGGCTATGATAGAAAGGTGTCAGGACACAGGACATGGCAGCTCGCTGTGTATGGGGGGTGTAGTCACAGGGGGGTCAGAGCGCCCATGCTGACCCCTGACCACTGCTGGCTATGATAGAAAGGTGTCAGGACACACAGGACATGGCAGCTCGCTGTGTATGGGGGGTGTAGTCACAGAGGGGTCAGAGCGCCCATGCTGACCCCTGACCACTGCTGGCTATGATAGAAAGGTGTCAGGACACACAGGACATGGCAGCTCGCTGTGTATGGAGGGTGTAGTCACAGAGGGGTCAGAGCGCCCATGCTGACCCCTGACCACTGCTGGCTATGATAGAAAGGTGTCAGGACACACAGGACATGGCAGCTCGCTGTGTATGGGGGGTGTAGTCACAGAGGGGTCAGAGCACCCATGCTGACCCCTGACCACTGCTGGCTATGATAGAAAGGTGTCAGGACACACAGGACATGGCAGCTCGCTGTGTATGGCGGGTGTAGTCACAGAGGGGGTGAGAGCACCCATGCTGACCCCTGACCACTGCTGGCTATGATAGAAAGGTGTCAGGACACACAGGACATGGCAGCTCGCTGTGTATGGGGGGTGTAGTCACAGAAGGGTCAGAGCACCCATGCTGACCCCTGACCACTGCTGGCTATGATAGAAAGGTGTCAGGACACACAGGACATGGCAGCTCGCTGTGTATGGGGGGTGTAGTCACAGAGGGGTCAGAGAGGCGTTCCCTCCCCTATATCTGGCAGTGCAGAGGACGACATCTGTGGTGAGAGAAGCCGCTGTAGTCTGGTCCTGCACATGTTTCAGCTCAGATTCTGCTCTTCTCGCGGCTGCAGTTTTGCTTCCTTGGATACTAAACATTTCTTTGTTATGGGGTTTTACATCATGGAGATGCGGGGTCCTCTCTGTACAGTACGAGGATCTCCGGGGGACTCATCCTAATACTGAGTCATCTCTGCATAGCATCAGCATTATCCCATGGCAGGCGGCCGGTGGGGGTGATAGTCTGCAGATTATATTATGGGAGGAATCCCATCCATCCACCCTCTGTATATTTGTCTTCCTTTTGTGCTATATACAGCCGGCTGCAGGCTCAGTCTCCGGATTGTCAGCTTTTGGGTCAAGTCTTGTGTATGTTTTTGGACAATCAGATCTGTCTGCGGTTCCTATGGGTCTGGGGTTTTGGATGACAATTCTATACCATCTCCCCTCCCCCCAGGAGTAGCATAATAGACACCTACAGCGCGGCCCCACATTACTCTATATTTAAAGGTGCGTTACACCTAGAGATATTTATACCTTCTAATTACCTTCATTAATAATTTCACATATTTCATAACTAATGACTGTAATCATGCTCTCCGTCGCCCTGAACCCAGGGTCAATTAAAATTTCAACATATCTCATGTAAATCCGGAGACGGAAGGTTCTGGGTTCAGGTAACAGGCAGATGACATGGAATATACTCCAGAGCTGCACTCGCAATTCTGCACCTTCCTATTGGACACTGTCAGTGGGGGATATTTATCATACGCTGGCGCTCGTGCGCCAGCGTATGATAGCCCCGCTGCTACAAATTCGCAGCCCGATACATGAAGAGGCTTCTGCCTCTTCATGTATCGGGCTGCCAGTTGCGTAGAGTGTATCCTACGCCAGGCCCTGCCTGGCGTAGAAAAAAACGCAACCGGCGACTTTTCACGTATGAAAAGTCGCCGGCAGCAGCGAGTGCACAGGCACGGGGACAGTAACGCCCCGCGCCGGCCCACTCCCGTCCGGCCACGCCCCCCGCTCGGCCGGCCGCGCCCCCCCCCTTGCGGCCGCGCCCCCCCCCACTGGCGTGAAGGTGGCGGATTGGGGAAAATAATCGCAAAAGCTAGCAATAAGCCAGCATTTGCGATTATTTCAGGGCCTCTGCGCCAGTGGCGGTGCGCAGAGGTCCTGATAAATATGCCCCAGTAAGTCTATGCACAGACACCACCATCCCCTGACAATTTTTTAGTACAGATGGAATCATATAAGAGAAGTCATTCAGGGTAGTTATAGATGGGAGACACTCATGATCTCATTCAATAAGCGGTAGGAAATGGCAGCTACAAAGAGTTTCTCGTGTTGGAGGACCCAGAACCTCACTGCTTATATCAACAGCCATTGATTTTAATAAGACCTGTGTAATACCATATTTTGCCTCTGGGGGTGCTATAGGAATGCTGAACACTTGCCTCAAGGATCCTCCGCAGACTATAATTGATCACCGATGGCTCTTGCATGGCGATAACCTGAGAATTTTTTTTTACTTAAAGGGTTGTTAAATAGTGGAGTATCCCTTTAAGAGTCTGAAGAAATATCTTATTATCTTCTGCTCGTTGCTCGTGTTATAAGATCCTCATTTGCAGTTACAGAGAATAGACTGCTGCTGTAATTACCCGTCTGACATTTCTGGGCATTGATCGGAGTCATTGATCACGGCGCAGAGGTCACCGAGGCAACAACTAATCAGGGCGGATATGAAACCGATTGGGTATCAGTAAACGCGTCCGCCTGATTAATTAGTCTCATATCAGAACATCATCGCTGAAGTCTATTGACAACCTCTGGATCATATCTGTGAAATTCTGGCAAGAAACGGGCAGGATCCATCGGAATAATACGTGGTGTAAAGATTTAAAGGGGAAGTCCTACATGTAATCACCGATACACAATGGTCTCTGATATGATATGACCGTGACATATGACCCACGTGAGAAGAAGCTGGTGGCCCTAAAACTTCTAGGACCTACAACCATCAAGAACCTCGTTCCCCGCCCGTCTTGTGGCTTCAGTGAGAGAAGAGGTTCACTTCCTCATTCACTTCTGTGGGAACTTCCAAGAATAATGAAGATAGATGATATATAAATGTCCTAGATGACCAGTAGTCAACATAGGAGGCCAAATTGGTGGAATTTAGAACTCCGAAAGTCCAACCTTTGGGACCTCTATAGATCACAATGACTAGAAGTCAACCACTGAGAGGCCCATGTTGATCCAACCAAGAATTGGAGCTCAACCACTGGGACCCTCATTGAACCCAAGGTTGTCTATTCAACTAGTAGGATCTTCATCCATGGGGGTCCAGCCACTGGGAGCCTTACTATCAATAAGAATTGGGTTCTAACTACTGACTGAGTTGCCTTGATCACATAAATTGGGGTCAAACCACTGGAGAACTAGAGATTCTACCTAATTGGACCTCACTGACCAAAAGATTTTTTGATCCAACCACAACAATACTCATAAATTCGGTTAAATCACTTGGAAATCGGGGCTCGAGAATGGAGATTTGATTGTGAGAATGGAATTCCACCAACTCAAACTCCACAAAAATGGAGGTCCAACACATGTAACATCTAGGGGTCTACTGAAACCACCCAAGCACAAAAATGTGGGCACAAATACTAGAATCTTCTTTGTTATAGCATGGAGGTCCTACCACTGGGATCTCTCTGATGATGAGAATGGAAGTCCAACCACTTGGACCTCGACTGAACAGAACTATGGTACAATCACTGGGACACCTACTCTGCAGAAGAATGTTGATCCAACCTCTGTGGTCCTCATCAATCATGAGAATGGAGGTCCAACAATGAAGACTTCCACAAATTATTGGAATGGAGTTCCTCTAAAGCCTCTATGAGCACAAAAATTTAACAGGATTCTACAGGATCATGAGAACCAGGATTCCACCACTAAGATCATCGCAATCAAGAGAAATGGGACTTCCAACGCGAAGACCTCCACTGAGAATGGGGTCCATGAATATGACCATGGTTCTATCACTGGGATCCTCTCTGAGAATGGAGGTCCAACTACTGGGACAATGACTGGAAGTGTCCATCCGACTGAGATCCTAAATTACAAGAATGAGGTCAAACTATTGGGATAGAGGACCCAACCACTGGGATCTCTCTGATGATGAGAATGGAAGTCCAACCACTGGGACCTCCACTGAACAGAAGGACTATGTTTCAATCACTCGGACACCCACTCTGCAGAAGAATGTTGATCCAACCACTGTGGTCCTCATGAGTCATGAGAATGGGGGTCCAACAATGAAGACTTCCACAAATTATAGGAATGGAGTTCCTCTAAAGCCTCTATGGTCACAAATATTGGGACCCAACCAACAGGATTCTAAGTGATCACGAGAACAAGAATTCCACCACTAAGATCATCACAATCAAGAGAATGGGACTTCAAACACGAAGACCTCTACTGAGAATGGGGTCCCTGAATATGAAAATGGTGGTTCTATCACTGGGATCCTCTCTGAGAATGGAGGTCCAACTACTGGGACAATGACTGGAAGTGTCCATCCAACTGAGATCCTAAATTACAAGAATGAGGTCAAACTATTGGGATAGAGGACCCAACCACTGGGATCTCTCTGATGATGAGAATGGAAGTCCAACCACTGGGACCTCGAACCGAACAGAAGAACTATGGTTCAATCACTGGGACACCCACTCAGCAGAAGAATGTTGATCTTACTTCTGTGGTCCTCATGAGTCATGTGAATGGGGGTCCAACAATGAAGACTTCCACAAATTATAGGAATGGAGTTCCTCTAAAGCCTCTATGGTCACAAATATTGGGACCCAACCAACAGGATTCTAAGTGATCACGAGAACAAGAATTCCACCACTAAGATCATCACAATCAAGAGAAATGGGACTTCAAACACGAAGACCTCTACTGAGAGGGATCCCTGAATATGACCATGGTTCTATCACTGGGATCCTCTCTGAGAATGGAGGTCCAACTACTGGGACAATGACTGGAAGTGTCCATCCAACTGAGATCCTAAATTACAAGAATGAGGTCAAACTATTGGGATAGAGGACCCAACCACTGGGATCTCTTTGATGATGAGAATGGAGGTCCAACCACTGGGACCTCGAACCGAACAGAAGAACTATGGTTCAATCACTGGGACACCCACTCAGCAGAAGAATGTTGATCTTACTTCTGTGGTCCTCATGAGTCATGTGAATGGGGGTCCAACAATGAAGACTTCCACAAATTATAGGAATGGAGTTCCTCTAAAGCCTCTATGGTCACAAATATTGGGACCCAACCAACAGGATTCTAAGTGATCACGAGAACAAGAATTCCACCACTAAGATCATCACAATCAAGAGAAATGGGACTTCAAACACGAAGACCTCTACTGAGAGGGATCCCTGAATATGACCATGGTTCTATCACTGGGATCCTCTCTGAGAATGGAGGTCCAACTACTGGGACAATGACTGGAAGTGTCCATCCAACTGAGATCCTTAATTATAAGAATGAGGTCAAACTATTGGGATAGAGGACCCAACCACTGGGATCTCACTGATGATGAGAATGGAAGTCCAACCACTGGGACCTCGAACCGACCGGAAGAACCCAACTCATTGCAACCTCAGTCATCGTGAGAATGGGGGTATCTTCACAAGATCTTTGAAGACAAGGCTGATCCAATCACTGGGGTTGCCAGTGATGAAGAAGAGAGATCTATCTCCCCTATGATGAGGCCACCATCATGGGCACTCTAGTTTTTGGACCCCTCTTTTGCCTTATTAAGTCCAAGCACCATCGAAGAACTAGTATTGTAGACATTTCAGAGGCCTTCATGTTCCACCTACCACCAGCCGCTGCTCCAGAATCAGGTCAACCATTAAAATCTCATCCATAATACAGTGAGAGCCCCCTCCTCACCTCCGAGACGCGTCATCAATATACCGTGTCACCATAGTAACCATATAAGTGACACACATAGGAATACGCCTGACCTGGTATTGCAGGAGGGGGATGGGCAGGTGTGGAGATACATAAACACCCCGGCTACATACAGCCATCCCGGGGGGAAACACATGGGGCCACCATGTAAGGAGCCTCTTAGCGCCACCACAACCCAATGGGCGCCTAAGGTATTGCAGCTGAAACCCTGCATAGAAGAACCAGAGGAACAGCACAAGATGACAGATACAGACAGAAGCTTCTGTGTTTAATGATGTTTTTGATAGTAGATTGTACAGAGGAGGAAGTGGGAAGCCGCATTAATAGAGAGACAGTCATAAATAGAGAGACAGTCATAAATAGAGAGACAGTTATACTGAGACAGTCAGGAGGAGCGACCACACAGACTGTAGCCAGTGTTATGTATTGTCCCTGGGGACCTTTGTGTATGTTGTTAGTAGCAGCAGGACTGTGATATATGGATTTATACTCCAGGATAGTACATGATAGTATGACCTCAGGTGATATAACATAAAGTTAATTTGATGGGGAGCACAGTATGGTGGTATTATGTGAGCACTGTATGCTGGTATTATGTGAGCACTGTATGGTGGTATTATGTGAGCACTGTATGCTGGTATTATGTGAGCACTGTATGCTGGTATTATGTGAGCACTGTATGGTGGTATTATCTGAGCGCTGTATGGTGGTATTATCTGAGCACTGTATGGTGATGTTATCTGAGCACTGTATGGTGGTATTATGTGAGCACTGTATGGTGGTATTATGTGAGCACTGTATGGTGGTATTATGTGAGCACTGTATGCTGGTATTATGTGAGCACTGTATGGTGGTATTATCTGAGCCCTGTATGGTGGTATTATGTGAGCATTGTATGGTGGTATTATCTGAGCGCTGTATGGTGGTATTATCTGAGCACTGTATGGTGGTATTATCTGAGCGCTGTATGGTGGTATTATGTGAGCGCTGTATGGTGGTATTATGTGAGCCCTGTATGGTGGTATTATCTGAGCACTGTATGGTGGTATTATGTGAGCCCTGTATGGTGGTATTATCTGAGCGCTGTATGGTGGTATTATTGAAGCCCTGTATGGTGGTATTATCTGAGCGCTGTATGGTGGAATTATGTGAGCACTGTATGGTGGTATTATGTGAGCACTGTATGGTGGTATTATGTGAGCACTGTCTGGTGGTATTATGTGAGCACTGTATGCTGGTATTATGTGAGCACTGTATGCCGGTATTATGTGAGCACTGTATGCTGGTATTATGTGAGCACTGTATGGTGGTATTATGTGAGCACTGTATGGTGGAATTATGTGAGCACTGTATGCTGGTATTATGTGAGCGCTGTATGGTGGAATTATGTGAGCACTGTATGCTGGTATTATGTGAGCACTGTATGGTGGTATTATGTGAGCACTGTATGCTGGTATTATGTGAGCACTGTATGGTGGTATTATGTGAGCACTGTATGCTGGTATTATGTGAGCACTGTATGCTGGTATTATGTGAGCACTGTATGGTGGTATTATGTGAGCACTGTATGATGGTATTATGTGAGCACTGTATGGTGGTATTATGTGAGCACTGTATGCTGGTATTATGTGAGCGCTGTATGGTGGAATTATGTGAGCACTGTATGCTGGTATTATGTGAGCACTGTATGCTGGTATTATGTGAGCACTGTGTGGTGGTATTATGTGAGCACTGTATGGTGGTATTATGTGAGCACTGTATGGTGGTATTATGTGAGCCCTGTATGCTGGTATTATGTGAGCACTGTATGCTGGTATTATGTGAGCACTGTATGGTGGTATTATGTGAGCACTGTATGCTGGTATTATGTGAGCACTGTATGGTGGTATTATGTGAGCCCTGTATGCTGGTATTATGTGAGCACTGTATGCTGGTATTATGTGAGCACTGTATGGTGGTATTATGTGAGCACTGTATGCTGGTATTATGTGAGCACTGTATGGTGGAATTATGTGAGCACTGTATGGTGGTATTATGTGAGCGCTGTATGGTGGAATTATGTGAGCACTGTATGGTGGTATTATGTGAGCACTGTATGATGGTATTATGTGAGCACTGTATGGTGGTATTATGTGAGCACTGTATGCTGGTATTATGTGAGCGCTGTATGGTGGAATTATGTGAGCACTGTATGCTGGTATTATGTGAGCACTGTATGCTGGTATTATGTGAGCACTGTATGCTGGTATTATGTGAGCACTGTATGCTGGTATTATGTGAGCACTGTATGCTGGTATTATGTGAGCACTGTATGGTGGTATTATGTGAGCACTGTATGATGGTATTATGTGAGCACTGTATGGTGGTATTATGTGAGCACTGTATGGTGGTATTATGTGAGCGCTGTATGGTGGTATTATGTGAGCACTGTATGGTGGTATTATGTGAGCACTGTATGGTGGTATTATGTGAGCACTGTATGATGGTATTATGTGAGCACTGTATGGTGGTATTATGTGAGCACTGTATGCTGGTATTATGTGAGCACTGTATGGTGGTATTATGTGAGCACTGTATGCTGGTATTATGTGAGCACTGTATGGTGGTATTATGTGAGCACTGTATGGTGGAATTATGTGAGCACTGTATGCTGGTATTATGTGAGCACTGTATGGTGGTATTATGTGAGCACTGTATGGTGGTATTATGTGAGCACTGTATGGTGGTATTATCTGAGCGCTGTATGGTGGTATGATGTGAGCACTGCATGCTGGTATTATGTGAGCACTGTATGGTGGTATTATCTGAGCGCTGTATGGTGGTATTATCTGAGCACTGTATGCTGGTATTATGTGAGCACTGTATGGTGGTATTATCTGAGCGCTGTATGGTGGTATTATGTGAGCACTGTATGCTGGTATTATGTGAGCACCGTATGCTGGTATTATGTGAGCATTGTATGGTGGTATTATCTGAGCTCTGTATGGTGGTATTATTGAGCACAGTATGGTGGTATTATGTGAGCACTGTATGGTGGTATTATGTGAGCACTGTATGCTGGTATTATGTGAGCACTGTATGCTGGTATTATGTGAGCACTGTATGCTGGTATTATGTGAGCACTGTATGCTGGTATTATGTGAGCACTGTGTGGTGGTATTATGTGAGCACTGTATGCTGGTATTATGTGAGCACTGTATGCTGGTATTATGTGAGCACTGTGTGGTGGTATTATGTGAGCACTGTATGCTGGTATTATGTGAGCACTGTGTGGTGGTATTATGTGAGCACTGTATGGTGGAATTATGTGAGCGCTGTATGGTGGAATTATGTGAGCACTGTATGGTGGTATTATGTGAGCGCTGTATGGTGGAATTATGTGAGCACTGTATGGTGGTATTATGTGAGCACTGTATGGTGGTATTATGTGAGCGCTGTATGGTGGAATTATGTGAGCACTGTGTGGTGGTATTATGTGAGCGCTGTATGGTGGAATTATGTGAGCACTGTATGGTGGTATTATGTGAGTACTGTATGGTGGAATTATGTGAGCACTGTGTGGTGGTATTATGTGAGCACTGTATGGTGGAATTATGTGAGCACTGTATGGTGGTATTATGTGAGCACTGTATGGTGGTATTATGTGAGCGCTGTATGGTGGAATTATGTGAGCACTGTGTGGTGGTATTATGTGAGCGCTGTATGGTGGAATTATGTGAGCACTGTGTGGTGGTATTATGTGAGCACTATATGGTGGTATTATGTGAGCACTGTGTGGTGGTATTATGTGAGCACTGTATGGTGATATTATGTGAGCGCTGTATGGTGGAATTATGTGAGCACTGTGTGGTGGTATTATGTGAGCACTGTATGGTGGTATTATGTGAGCACTGTATGGTGGTATTATGTGAGCACTGTATGCTGGTATTATGTGAGCATTGTATGCTGGTATTATGTGAGCACTGTATGGTGGTATTATGTGAGCACTGTATGCTGGTATTATGTGAGCACTGTATGGTGGTATTATGTGAGCACTGTATGGTGGTATTATGTGAGCACTGTATGGTGGTATTATGTGAGCACTGTATGGTGGTATTATGTGAGCACTGTATGCTGGTATTATGTGAGCACTGTATGCTGGTATTATGTGAGCACTGTATGCTGGTATTATGTGAGCATTGTATGCTGGTATTATGTGAGCACTATATGGTGGTATTATGTGAGCACTGTGTGGTGGTATTATGTGAGCACTGTGTGGTGGTATTATGTGAGCACTGTGTGGTGGTATTATGTGAGCACTGTGTGGTGGTATTATGTGAGCACTGTATGGTGGAATTATGTGAGCACTGTGTGGTGGTATTATGTGAGCACTGTGTGGTGGTATTATGTGAGCACTGTATGGTGATATTATTAGAGCACTGTATGATGGTATTATGTGAGCGCTGTATGGTGGTATTATTGAAGCACTGTATGCTGGTATTATGTTAGCACTGTGTGGTGGTATTATGTGAGCGCTGTATGGTGGTATTATTGAAGCACTGTAGGCTGGTATTATGTGAGTACTCTATGGTGGTATTATGTGAGCACTGTATGGTGGTATTATGTGAGCATTGTATGGTGGTATTATCTGAGCTCTGTATGGTGGTATTATCTGAGCGCTGTATGGTGGTATTATCTGAGCACTGTATGGAGGTATTATGTGAGCACTGTATGGTGATGTTATCTGAGCGCTGTATGGTGGTATTATCTGAGCGCTGTATGCTGGTATTATGTGAGCACTGTATGCTGGTATTATGTGAGCACTGTCTGGTGGTATTATGTGAGCACTGTATGGTGGTATTATCTGAGCACTGTATGGTGGTATTATGTGAGCCCTGTATGGTGGTATTATCTGAGCGCTGTATGGTGGTATTATCTGAGCGCTGTATGGTGGTATTATGTGAACACTGTATGGTGGTATTATGTGAGCACTGTATGGTGGTATTATTGAGCACAGTATGGTGGTATTATCTGAGCACTGTATGCTGGTATTATGTGAGCACTGTATGGTGGTTTTATGTGAGCCCTGTATGGTGGTATTATGTGAGCACTGTATGGTGGTATTATGTGAGCACTGTATGCTGGTATTATGTGAACACTGTATGCTGGTATTATGTGAGCACTGTATGCTGGTATTATGTGAGCACTGTGTGGTGGTTTTATGTGAGCATTGTATGGTGGTATTATCTGAGCTCTGTATGGTGGTATTATCTGAGCGCTGTATGGTGGTATTATCTGAGCACTGTATGGAGGTATTATGTGAGCACTGTATGGTGATGTTATCTGAGCGCTGTATGGTGGTATTATCTGAGCGCTGTATGCTGGTATTATGTGAGCACTGTATGCTGGTATTATGTGAGCACTGTCTGGTGGTATTATGTGAGCACTGTATGGTGGTATTATCTGAGCACTGTATGGTGGTATTATGTGAGCCCTGTATGATGGTATTATGTGAGCGCTGTATGGTGGTATTATCTGAGCGCTGTATGGTGGTATTATGTGAACACTGTATGGTGGTATTATGTGAGCACTGTATGGTGGTATTATTGAGCACAGTATGGTGGTATTATCTGAGCACTGTATGCTGGTATTATGTGAGCACTGTATGGTGGTTTTATGTGAGCCCTGTATGGTGGTATTATGTGAGCACTGTATGGTGGTATTATGTGAGCACTGTATGCTGGTATTATGTGAACACTGTATGCTGGTATTATGTGAGCACTGTATGCTGGTATTATGTGAGCACTGTGTGGTGGTTTTATGTGAGCCCTGTATGGTGGTATTATGTGAGCACATTATGGTGGTATTATGTGAGCACTGTATGGTGGTATTATGTGAGCACTGTATGCTGGTATTATGTGAACACTGTATGCTGGTATTATGTGAGCACTGTATGCTGGTATTATGTGAGCACTGTATGGTGGTATTATTGGAGCCCTGTATGGTGGTATTATGTGAGCGCTGTATGCTGGTATTATGTGAGCCCTGTATGGTGGTATTATGTGAGCACTGTATGGTGGTATTATGTGAGCCCTGTATGGTGGTATTATGTGAGCACTGTATGGTGGTATTATTGGAGCACCGTATGCTGGTATTATGTGAGCACTGTATGGTGGTATTATGTGAGCACTGTATGCTGGTATTATGTGAGCACTGTATGGTGGTATTATGTGAGCACTGTATGCTGGTATTATGTGAGCACTATATGGTGGTATTATGTGAGCACTGTATGCTGGTATTATGTGAGCACTGTATGCTGGTATTATCTGAGCACTGTATGGTGGTATTATGTGAGCACTGTGTGGTGGTATTATGTGAGCACTGTATGGTGGAATTATGTGAGCACTGTATGCTGGTATTATGTGAGCACTGTCTGGTGGTATTATGTGAGCGCTGTATGGTGGTATTATGTGAGCACTGTATGATGGTATTATGTGAGCACTGTCTGGTGGTATTATGTGAGCACAGTATGGTGGTATTATGTGAGCACTGTATGCTGGTATTATGTGAGCACTGTATGCTGGTATTATGTGAGCACTGTATGGTGGAATTATGTGAGCACTGTATGCTGGTATTATGTGAGCACTGTCTGGTGGTATTATGTGAGCACTGTATGGTGGTATTATGTGAGCACTGTATGCTGGTATTATGTGAGCACTGTATGCTGGTATTATGTGAGCACTGTATGGTGGTATTATGTGAGCACTGTATGCTGGTATTATGTGAGCACTGTATGGTGGTATTATGTGAGCACTATATGGTGGTATTATCTGAGCACTGTATGGTGGTATTATGTGAGCACTGTATGCTGGTATTATGTGAGCACTGTATGGTGGTATTATGTGAGCACTGTATGGTGGTATTATGTGAGCACTGTATGGTGGTATTATGTGAGCACTGTATGATGGTATTATGTGAGCACTGTCTGGTGGTATTATGTGAGCACTGTCTGGTGGTATTATGTGAGCACTGTATGATGGTATTATTTGAGCACTGTATGGTGGTATTATGTGAGCACTGTATGGTGGTATTATCTGAGCACTGTATGGTGGTATTATGTGAGCACTGTATGCTGGTATTATGTGAGCACTGTATGGTGGTATTATGTGAGCACTGTATGGTGGTATTATGTGAGCACTGTATGGTGGTATTATGTGAGCACTGTATGATGGTATTATGTGAGCACTGTCTGGTGGTATTATGTGAGCACTGTCTGGTGGTATTATGTGAGCACTGTATGATGGTATTATTTGAGCACTGTATGGTGGTATTATGTGAGCACTGTATGCTGGTATTATGTGAGCACTGTATGCTGGTATTATGTGAGCACTGTATGCTGGTATTATGTGAGCACTGTGTGGTGGTATTATGTGAGCACATTATGGTGGTATTATGTGAGCACTGTATGCTGGTATTATGTGAGCACTGTATGCTGGTATTATGTGAGCACTGTATGCTGGTATTATGTGAGCACTGTATGGTGGTATTATGTGAGCACTGTATGCTGGTATTATGTGAGCACTGTATGCTGGTATTATGTGAGCACTGTATGCTGGTATTATGTGAGCACTGTATGCTGGTATTATGTGAGCACTGTATGGTGGTATTATGTGAGCACTGTATGGTGGTATTATGTGAGCACTGTATGGTGGTATTATGTGAGCACTGTCTGGTGGTATTATGTGAGCACTGTATGCTGGTATTATGTGAGCACTGTATGGTGGTATTATGTGAGCACTGTATGGTGGTATTATGTGAGCACTGTATGGTGGTATTATGTGAGCACTGTATGGTGGTATTATGTGAGCACTGTATGCTGGTATTATGTGAGCACATTATGGTGGTATTATGTGAGCACTGTATGCTGGTATTATGTGAGCACTGTGTGGTGGTATTATGTGAGCACTGTATGGTGGTATTATTGAGCACAGTATGGTGGTATTATGTGAGCACTGTATGGTGGTATTATGTGAGCACTGTATGGTGGTATTATGTGAGCACTGTATGCTGGTATTATGTGAGCACTGTATGCTGGTATTATGTGAGCACTGTATGGTGGTATTATGTGAGCACTATATGGTGGTATTATCTGAGCACTGTATGGTGGTATTATGTGAGCACTGTATGCTGGTATTATGTGAGCACTGTATGGTGGTATTATGTGAGCACTGTATGGTGGTATTATGTGAGCACTGTATGGTGGTATTATGTGAGCACTGTATGATGGTATTATGTGAGCACTGTCTGGTGGTATTATGTGAGCACTGTCTGGTGGTATTATGTGAGCACTGTATGATGGTATTATTTGAGCACTGTATGGTGGTATTATGTGAGCACTGTATGGTGGTATTATCTGAGCACTGTATGGTGGTATTATGTGAGCACTGTATGCTGGTATTATGTGAGCACTGTATGGTGGTATTATGTGAGCACTGTATGGTGGTATTATGTGAGCACTGTATGGTGGTATTATGTGAGCACTGTATGATGGTATTATGTGAGCACTGTCTGGTGGTATTATGTGAGCACTGTCTGGTGGTATTATGTGAGCACTGTATGATGGTATTATTTGAGCACTGTATGGTGGTATTATGTGAGCACTGTATGCTGGTATTATGTGAGCACTGTATGCTGGTATTATGTGAGCACTGTATGCTGGTATTATGTGAGCACTGTGTGGTGGTATTATGTGAGCACATTATGGTGGTATTATGTGAGCACTGTATGCTGGTATTATGTGAGCACTGTATGCTGGTATTATGTGAGCACTGTATGCTGGTATTATGTGAGCACTGTATGGTGGTATTATGTGAGCACTGTATGCTGGTATTATGTGAGCACTGTATGCTGGTATTATGTGAGCACTGTATGCTGGTATTATGTGAGCACTGTATGCTGGTATTATGTGAGCACTGTATGGTGGTATTATGTGAGCACTGTATGGTGGTATTATGTGAGCACTGTATGGTGGTATTATGTGAGCACTGTCTGGTGGTATTATGTGAGCACTGTATGCTGGTATTATGTGAGCACTGTATGGTGGTATTATGTGAGCACTGTATGGTGGTATTATGTGAGCACTGTATGGTGGTATTATGTGAGCACTGTATGGTGGTATTATGTGAGCACTGTATGCTGGTATTATGTGAGCACATTATGGTGGTATTATGTGAGCACTGTATGCTGGTATTATGTGAGCACTGTGTGGTGGTATTATGTGAGCACTGTATGGTGGTATTATTGAGCACAGTATGGTGGTATTATGTGAGCACTGTATGGTGGTATTATGTGAGCACTGTATGGTGGTATTATGTGAGCACTGTATGCTGGTATTATGTGAGCACTGTATGCTGGTATTATGTGAGCACTATATGGTGGTATTATGTGAGCACTGTATGCTGGTATTATGTGAGCACTGTATGCTGGTATTATGTGAGCACTATATGGTGGTATTATGTGAGCACTGTATGCTGGTATTATGTGAGCACTATATGGTGGTATTATGTGAGCACTGTATGCTGGTATTATGTGAGCACTATATGGTGGTATTATGTGAGCACTGTATGCTGGTATTATTGAGCACAGTATGGTGGTATTATTGAGCACTGTATGCTGGTATTATGTGAGCACTGTATGGTGGTATTATTGAGCGCTGTATGGTGGTATTATGTGAGCACTGTATGGTGGTATTATGTGAGCACTGTATGGTGGTATTATGTGAGCACTGTATGCTGGTATTATGTGAGCACTGTATGGTGGTATTATGTGAGCACTGTATGGTGGTATTATGTGAGCACTGTATGGTGGTATTATGTGAGCACTGTATGGTGGTGTTATGTGAGCACTATATGGTGGTATTATGTGAGCACTGTATGGTGGTATTATGTGAGCACTGTATGGTGGTATTATGTGAGCACTGTATGGTGGTATTATGTGAGCACTGTATGCTGGTATTATGTGAGCACTGTATGGTGGTATTATGTGAGCACTGTATGCTGGTATTATGTGAGCACTGTATGCTGGTATTATGTGAGCACTGTATGCTGGTATTATGTGAGCACTGTATGCTGGTATTATGTGAGCACTGTATGCTGGTATTATGTGAGCACTATATGGTGGTATTATGTGAGCACTGTCTGGTTAAATGAAGACTAAAGGAGTCCCCGGGGTTTGTGTTACATGTGGCGGCAGTAGCGGGAGCCCTCTGACCCTCAGTAAGTTTTTCCGCTGTGTCGGTTTCTCCGGGTGTGCGAGTACTCGGCTCTCACCCTGCAATTACCCGGCAGCTCTTCTCTCCCACATGTAATTAGGAGCCGTCCCCGGGATGCAGCAGCCCCGCCCCGTGTACCGCGCCGTCCATACAGCTGTCACATCTCCACGATCAGAACATTCTGCATAATTATACATTTACACATAATCACATTCACATATGAAATAAAACCATCTATAAAACACAACGTCCCCACTCAACATCTTGTCTGGAGAATATTTTGCATTGTTTGTGGATGAAACTACAAATGTGAAGGAATTCATGAAACATTGTATCTATAATAGAGCGGCACAGAACAATACATCTATATAGTGCCAGCCTGCAGCATTGTGTATACAGTACAACCAGCCTGCAACATTGTATCTATAGTAGAACCAGCCTGCAACATTGTATCTATAGTAGAACCAGCCTGCAACATTGTATCTATAGTAGAACCAGCCTGCAACATTGTATCTATAGTAGAACCAGCCTGCGGCATTGTATCTATAGTAGAACCAGCCTGCAACATTGTATCTATAGTAGAACCAGCCTGCAACATTGTATCTATAGTAGAACCAGCCTGCAACATTGTATCTATAGTAGAACCGGCCTGCAATATTGTATCTATAGTAGAACCAGCCTGCAACATTGTATCTATAGTAGAACCAGCCTGCAGCATTGTATCTATAGTAGAACCGGCCTGCAACATTGTATCTATAGTAGAACCAGCCTGCGGCATTGTATCTATAGTAGAACCAGCCTGCAACATTGTATCTATAGTAGAACCAGCCTGCAACATTGTATCTATAGTAGAACCAGCCTGCAACATTGTATCTATAGTAGAACCGGCCTGCAATATTGTATCTATAGTAGAACCAGCCTGCAACATTGTATCTATAGTAGAACCAGCCTGCAGCATTGTATCTATAGTAGAACCAGCCTGCAATATTGTATCTATAGTAGAACCAGCCTGCAACATTGTATCTATAGTATAATCAGCCTGCAACATTGTATCTATAGTAGAACCGGCCTGCAACATTGTATCTATAGTAGAACCAGCCTGCAACATTGTATCTATAGTAGAACCGGCCTGCAACATTGTATCTATAGTAGAACCAGCCTGCAACATTGTATCTATAGTAGAACCAGCCTGCAACATTGTATCTATAGTAGAACCAGCCTGCAGCATTGTATCTATAGTAGAACCGGCCTGCAACATTGTATCTATAATAGAGTGCCAAGAACATTACATCTATATCAGTGCCAGCCTGCAGCATTGTATATACAGTAGGACCAGCCTGCAACATTGTATATACAGTAGGACCAGCCTGCAACATTGTATCTATAGTAAAAACAGCCTGCAATATTGTATCTATAGTAGAACCAGCCTGCAATATTGTATCTATAGTAGAACCAGCCTGCAATATTGTATCGATAATAGAACCAGCTTGCAACATTGTATCGATTATAGAACCAGCTTGCAACATTGTATACACAGTAGAACCAGCATTCAACATTGTATCAATAGAAGAACCAGCTTGCAACATTGTATACACAGTAGAACCAGCATTCAACATTGTATCAATAGAAGAACCAGCTTGCAACATTGTATATACAGTAGAACCAGCCTGCAACATTGATTCTATAACTGAGCCACCTGGGAGATTTATCAGGTGCGTCTGCTTTGAGGAAATGAAAGCTGAGCTCTGATTGGTTGCCTTTATTAGGTCTCAGACACTTCTGATAATAAATAGTATCTATTATGGAGTCAGCCCTTGACATTTTGTCTATAATAGATATTGTAGAATATGAGACAGTAGGGGGGGCATTAAAGGAATAACTTAAAGTTGGACCTCAATCCAAAACCCACTATTTTGTATCTTTTATAGCGGTGGTCTCCTTGAAGAGGGAAAAACATCTCATGGACCCCGAAAGGTTCTCTGGCCTGAGCCGTCTGGGTCCCAGCTGATACTTTGCATCTACACTGTTACATTGTAACAAACCATCAGTTCAAGAAAGTGACTTCTATCAGACATTTTATATAATCAGTAAATATTTCTAGACTCAGAAGTTTTTGAAACCACAGATCAGAGGAAGTCGATATCGCTGCCCGTCATAGAGACTTCCGTGTTGTGATGACAAACATTCAGATTCATTTTTTGAGCAAAAATACAAGTATTCATGTCCAACAACTTCCCTAGTTACCTCCAGTTTCTACCAAACTTCAGTAAAATGTGCAGCGTCAGTGCATGAGGATATCATCATCTATAGTAGAACCGGCCTGCAACATTGTATCTATAATAGAACCGGCCTGCAACATTGTATCTATAATAGAACCGGCCTGCAACATTGTATCTATTATAGAACCTGCCTGCAACATTGTATCTATAATAGAACCGGCCTGCAACATTGTATCTATAATAGAACCGGCCTGCAACATTGTATCTATAATAGAACCAGCCTACAACATTGTATTTACAATAGAACCGGCCTGCAACATTGTATCTATAATAGAACCAGCCTGCAACATTGTATTTACAATAGAACCGGCCTACTACATCTTATCCATGATAGAACTGGCCTACAACATTGTATTCATGATAGAACCAGCCTACAACATTGTTTCTATATCAGAACCGGCCTACAACATTGTATCCATGATAGAACTGGCCTACAACATCGTATCCACGATAGAACCGGCCTACAACATCGTATCCACTATGGAACCGGCCTACAACATTGTATCTATAATAGAACCGGCCTACAACATCGTATCCACGATAGAACCGGCCTACAACATCGTATCCACGATAGAACCGGCCTACAACATTGTATCTATAATAGAACCGGCCTACAACATCGTATCCACGATAGAAACGGCCTACAACATTGTATCTATAATAGAACCGGCCTACAACATTGTATCCATGAAAGAACCACCCTACAACATCGTATCCACGATAGAACCGGCCTACAACATCGTATCCACGATAGAACCAGCCTACAACATCGTATCCACGATAGAACCGGCCTACAACATTGTATCTATAATAGAACCGGCCTACAACATTGTATCCATGAAAGAACCACCCTACAACATCGTATCCACGATAGAACCGGCCTACAACATCGTATCCACGATAGAACCGGCCTACAACATTGTATCTATAATAGAACCGGCCTACAACATCGTATCCACGATAGAACCGGCCTTCAACATTGTATCCACGATAGAACCGGCCTACAACATTGTATCCATGATAGAACCGGCCTTCAACATTGTATCCATGATAGAACCGGCCTTCAACATTGTATCCATGATAGAACCGGCCTACAACATTGTATCTATAATAGAACCGGCCTACAACATTGTATCCACGATAGAACCGGCCTACAACATCGTATCCATGATAGAACTGACCTACAACTTTGTTTCTATATCAGAACCGGCCTACAACATTGTATCCATAAAAGAACCACCCTACAACATCGTATTCATGATAGAACCGGCCTACAACATTGTATCTATAATAGACCCGGCCTCTAATATTGTATCTGTAATGATAAGGGTCAATTGTAATTTTGGTCATCATTGGGGGTCCTGCTGTGTAAGAAGTCCATTATTTATCAGATCAGATCAGATCCTCCCAGGGTCTTCTAATATCAACATTACAATTCAAAGAGAGTTGGTTCAGGTTGAGTTGGTAGTGGGGGGCTCCTTTACAGCAATGACAAACTAGGGGTGCATGTATACTGGGACTATTGTGGGACCCATCTTAATGTCTTAGGAGACCCCAGTATTCTCTAATCGGGATAATTTTTTGCCAGTCGTTTGGGGCCCCTATATTGTCTAACAATCAGAGCATCCTCTGATTTCCTGGTGGTCCTGCCCATCCAAGTCTATCAGCCAGAGATGGGACTGTCCTTAGAGTCCAATGTAGCCGGTGTAATACTTATTTTACCCTGCGGAGGCGCTGCAGATAAATTAGGTTTTGTAGTAGATAACTAGAGGTCTGAGCAGTGGCACATCCTGCAGTCAGCCCAGATCTCTACCAGATTTTGTGGATTATTAAAAGCTCCAATTAAAGGGACGTTGGAGGATGTTTGTTTTCCTCTCCCGCCATCATGTTACACTTGTTTGTGTTCTACATCAGTGAGAATAACTAATAAATGGCAGAGCCGGGCCCGTGCCGCTGAAGCCAGGATGAAGGCTGCTCCTCCGGGGGTCTGGAACAGTCGCGTTCGCTTCTCGCCAGATTCTTCCACAGAAATGGCCAAAAAAAATATTGTGAGATATAATAATAGATTTTGAGTATCTGCCAAGATTCTGGAGACGACTGGAATCTGCCAGCTCTTCCCTGGGAAAAAAAGGGCAAATTTTCATCTCCATTGATCTAAAGGCTTTTATGAGAAAACACTCAAAACGCAGCAGCTGCAACGCTCCCCTCCCCCGCCCCCTGCGCCATAGACCCTCCAAATAATTGTGTGTTTATTCACTTCAAGTCAATGCCGTACGGTTCTTGGCATCGGGGACCACATTTGTTTGCTTGTGGGGTTGGTTGACGAGCCACAGGTTGTAGACAGAATCTCTATGAGATTGAATGCGTTAACAAACAATGTAACCAGTGCTGAGGTCGTGACAGTCGCCTTATGCAAATGAGGACGGGGGGGGGGGGGGGATTGCGTCAAAGAGGATGTTCCCGTCTTGTCTTAGGGTGCAGTCACAGCTTCCATCTTAAAAATACTAAATGGGCTCAAGATCCTGATGTTAAAACATCAATAAACAATGTAACCAGTGCAAAGGTCGTGACAGTCGTCTCCTGAAAAAGAGGAGGGAAGGGTCAAAGAGGATGGTCACGTCTTGTCTTAGGGTGCAGTCACAGCTTCCATCTTAAAAATACGAAATAGGCTCAAGATCCTGATGTTAAAACATCAATAAATAATGCAACCAGTGCCATGGTGCCAAGGTCGTGACAGTCGTCTCCTGCAAATCAGGAGGGGGGGGGGGGTTAAAGAGGATGGTCACGTCTTGTCTTAGGGTGCAGTCACAGCTTCCATCTTAAAAATATAAAATGGGCTCAAGATTCTGATGTTAAAAGATTGGTAAATAATGCAAGCAGTGCTGAGGTCGTGACAGTCGTCTCCTGGAAACCTTATATGAGGTCAAGGGGGCTGCAATCCTTAGAAAGGAGTCAAGGAAACCCATGTGCAGTCACGTCTTCCATCCTCAGAATACAATATGAAATGAAGATTCTGATTTCGAAACAAACAAATATGATGGAACCAGTGTCAGGGTCATGGCAGTCGTCTCCCACAAAACCTTGGAAAGGGTCAAGGAGGCTGCAATCCTAAGGAAAGGGGTCAAATAAGCCCCAGTCTTGTGTCATGGTTCACTGATGGATTCTTAGCTAAGAATAAAATACAAATTGTTGTGAAAACATATAAATATATAAAATAATGAGGACCAAGGTCGTGACAGTCGTCTCCTTCAAAATTTGGACAAAGTCAAGGAGGTTGCAAATTATTTTCTCAGTATACAGTCTAAGATCAAGATACAAAGTAGAGATCCAGAGATTGTAGTCAGAAAGTAGATGGAATCAAAGCATTAAAGGAAACCCGTCATTTTTCACAAGTACAGCTAGTGGCAGGTTCCCATAGAGCCCTAGTAACTGACCCCCTTTTTATAGCTAAAAAATGTTTCCCTCTTATCCACATAAAATGAGAGTTATAAACTTGCCTGGTATCTGGGTATCAATATAGCAAGCCGAGGGGCTTGGGCTAATGTCATTTGACCAGGTCGACAACATCACAGGTCCTTTAGTCTCTTAACATTAGCAAACTGTACCCCATGCACATATCTGACCGCATAAAAAATCCCAGTATGCCTGTACTTCTACACCTCTCCATGAGGGTTACTGTGATTTCATGAGATATACGCTTGGTGTACAGTTTGCTGATGTTGGGAGGCTAAAGGACCTGCGATGATGTCACCCTGGTCACATGACATTACTGCTGCATGCAGGGAGGAGCTTTTGGATTTAGCCCGAGGAGGCCAGGCCAACCTCGACTCACTATAGTCATGCTTGGACACCAGGTAAAATTATAAACTTGAATATATAGGAATCTGAGAGGAGCAATTTTTTAGCTTAAATAAGGGCGTCTGTTAGTTACTAGGCCTGTAAATGAAACTGCCACTAACTGGTGGTGATAGGTTCTCTTTGACAAACAATGTAACCAGTGCCAAGGTCATGACAGTCATCTCTTACCAAATCTGGGAAGGGGTCGAAGATGCTCCAGTCTTGTTTTAGGGTCCAGTCACAGAATCAATCAGAATGGGGATCCTTTTGTCAACACAGTGCCAATGTCGTGAGAGTCATCCCCTAACAAATCTGGGAAGGGGTCGAATAAGCTGCAGCCTTGTCTCAGGGTGCAGTCATATATGTCAAAATAATGGAACCCACAACAAGGTCATGACTGTCGTCTACTACAAAACCTGAGTAGGGGTCGGAGATGATCCAATCCTGTCTCTAGTTGCAGTCATAGTATCATCTTAAGAATATAATATGGGCCGGAGGTCCTGTTGTTGAAACAATAACTAACATTGGAACCAGTGCCAAGGTCGTGACAGTCATCTCCTCCCAAACCCGGGATGGGGTCGAGGAGGTTACAATCTTTTCCCAAAGTGTAACATACATCCTAAGAATACAATATAGACTGAAGATATTGTTGTTGAAACAGTAACCAACAATTTAACCACTGCCGAGGTCATGACAGTCGTCTCCTACAAATCCTGAGGCCCTGATCTGGTTTCAGGGTGCGGCCATAACATCCATCCTTAGAATACGACATGTTCTGGAGATCTTGATTAGAGATGAGCGAACATGCTCGTCCGAGCTTGATGCTGGTTGGAGCATTAGCGTACTCGAAACTGCTCGTTACTCGGACGAATACTTCGCCCGCTCGAGAAAATGGCAGCTCCCGCCGTTTTGCTTTTTGGCGGCCAGAAACAGAGCCAATCACAAGCCAGGAGACTCTGCACTCCACCCAGCATGACGTGGTACCCTTACACGTGGATAGCAGTGGTTGGCTGGCCAGATCAGGTGACCCTGGGATAGACTAGCCGCTGGCCGCGCTGCTCGGATCATTCTGTGTCTGGATGCCGCTAGGGAGAGAGCTGCTGCTGGTCAGGGAAAGCGTTAGGGTGTTCTATTAGCTTACTGTTAGGCAGGAGTGATTCTCAAAGAACCCAACAGCCCTTCTTAGGGCTACAATAACGTTATACTTTTTTTATTTTAATTTGCATCTATTACCATTTTGTGAGGAATTAGCAGGGGGACTTGCTACCGTTGTGTTTAGCTCTTAGTGGCACACATATCCATAGCAAAGACCGAAGTGGGAAAATTCAGTAGGGGTTGGATTTCTATTAGGCAATAACTCAGTGTCATCTCATCTGGCATAGTAGTGTGCTTCCTTTGATACTTGGCTAGAAAATAGCCATAGGAGAATACAAATAGCTTCTTGAAGCCTACAGTAGCGTTCTATATATTTGATTTCTGGTTGATCTGCTGGTGGCTGTAGTTTCTGCAGTGCATGTACTTGCCAATTCTGAGCAATTTGTAGTGAGACTTGCGACCGCTGTGTTCTGCGCTTAGTGGCACACATATCCATAGCAAAGGCTGAAGTGGCAAAATTCAGTAGGGGTTGGATTTCTATTAGGCAATAACTCAGTGTCATCTCATCTGGCATAGTAGTGTGCTTCCTTTGATACTTGGCTAGAAAATAGCCATAGCAATAGGATAGGATTGTTTGGTTTTAAAAACTAAAAAAAAAACAAAAAACACAAAAAAAAAAAAAAACACAAAAAAACACAAAAAAAACAAAAAGAAGTAAAAAAAAAAAAAAAGTTATAACTCTCATTTTAAAAATGTTTAACCCGAGGGCTAGGGGTAGAGGACGAGGGCGGGGACGTGGGCGTCCAACTACTGCAGGGGTCAGAGGCCGTGGTCCTGGGCGGGGTGAGACACCACCTGCTGATGAGGGAGCAGGGGAACGCCGCAGAGCTACACTCCCTAGGTTCATGTCTGAAGTTACTGGGACTCGTGGTAGAGCACTGTTGAGGCCAGAACAGTGCGAACAGGTGATGTCGTGGATTGCTGACAATGCTTCGAGCAATTTGTCCACCAGTCAGTCTTCCACGCAGTCCACCCATGTCACCGAAATCCCCACTCCTCCAGCTCCTGCACCTCAGCCTCCTCCCCCCCAGTCTGCCCCCTCCCAGGAAAATTTGCCATTTGAACCGGCATACTCTGAGGAACTGTTTTCTGGACCCTTCCCACAGTCACAAACCACTTGTCCGGTTGCTGCTGAGCAATTTTCCGATGCCCAGGTTTTCCACCAGTCACAGTCTGTGGGTGATGATGACCTTCTTGACGTAGTGGAAGTGTGTAAAGAGGTGTCCGACGATGAGGAGACACGGTTGTCAGACAGTGGGGAAGTTGTTGTCAGGGCAGGAAGTCCGAGGGGGGAGCAGACTGAGGGATCGGAGGATGATGAGGTGACAGACCCAAGCTGGGTTGAGAGGCCGGGTGAACACAGTGCTTCTGAGACGGAGGAGAGTCCTCGACCTGAACAGGTTGGAAGAGGCAGTGGTGGGGCCAGACGGAGAGGCAGGGCCAGAGCAGGTGCATCAGCGCCAAATGTGTCAACTAGTGAAGCTCCCGTGGTGAGGGCTCTTGCGGCGAGGGCTAGATCTTCAGAAGTCTGGAGGTTCTTTAAGGAAACACCGGATGACCGACGGACTGTGGTGTGCAACATTTGCCAAACCAGGCTCAGCAGGGGTTCCACCACTACTAGCTTAACTACCACCAGTATGCGCAGGCATATGAATGCTAAGCACCCCACTCAGTGGCAACAAGCCCGTTCACCTCCGGCCGTGCACACCACTGCTCCTTCCCCTGTGTCAGCTGCTAGTCAGCCCCCTGCCCAGGACCCTGGCACAAAAACCCCATCGTCGCCTCCACGATCCTCCACAGCATCCACCAGCGTTCAGCTCTCCATACCCCAGACGCTGGAGCGGAAACGCAAATATAGTGCAACCCACCCGCACGCCCAAGCCCTTAATGTGCACATCTCCAGATTGCTTAGCCTGGAGATGCTGCCCTATAGGCTAGTAGAGACCGAGGCCTTTCGCAACCTCATGGCGGCGGCCGCCCCTCGGTATTCGGTCCCCAGCCGCCACTACTTTTCCCGATGTGCCGTCCCAGCCCTGCACCAGCATGTGTCAGACAACATCATCCGTGCCCTGACCAACGCCGTTTCTGACAAGGTCCACCTGACCACGGACACGTGGACGAGTGCTGCCGGGCAGGGCCACTATATATCGCTGACGGCACATTGGGTTAACTTGGTGGAGGCTGGGACCGAGTCTGACCCTGGGGCTGCTCATATACTGCCGACGCCGAGGATTGCGGGGCCTACCTCGGTCCAGGTGTTTCAGGCCTACTATGCCTCCTCCTCCTCCCACCCCTCCTCCACCTCCTCCTCCGAACTACCATCCGTGGGCACGGCGCCATCAGTCGGTAGCTCTAGGCACAGCAGCAGTGCCGTCGCTAAGCGACAGCAGGCGGTGCTCAAACTGCTGAGCCTAGGCGACAAAAGGCACACCGCCCAAGAGCTATTACAGGGCATCACGGCGCAGACTGATCTGTGGCTGGCACCGCTGAACCTCAAGCCGGGAATGGTTGTGTGTGACAACGGCCGTAACCTGGTGGCGGCTCTGCAACTCGGCAGACTGACACATGTGCCATGCCTGGCCCATGTGTTAAATCTGATAGTGCAGCGTTTCCTCAAGACATACCCCAATCTGTCTGATTTGCTCACGAAGGTGCGCCGCATCTGTGCGCATTTCAGGAAGTCCAGCCCAGATGCTGCCACTCTCAGGGCAGCGCAGCGCCGCCTCCAACTGCCCGCTCACCGACTGTTGTGCGACGTGCCCACGAGGTGGCATTCAACACTGACCATGTTATCCAGAGTTTACCAGCAGCGCAGAGCGATTGTAGACTGCCAGATGTCAACTTCCACCAGAACTGGTAGTCAGGTCAGTCAGCTTCCTCAAGTCTACAATGAGGAGTGGACGTGGATGTCTGATATCTGTCAGGTGCTGAGTAACTTTGAGGAGTCAACACAGATGGTCAGTGGCGATGCCGCCATCATCAGCCTCACCATCCCGCTGCTTGGCCTGTTGAAAAACTCTCTGATCAGCATGAAGTCGGAAGCTTTGCGCTCGTCACAAGAGACGGGGGAAGAATATTCCCTTGTTGATAGCCAAAGCACCCTCAGGTCTGTTTCTCAGCGCATATCGGAGGAGGTGGAGGTGGAGGAGGATGAGGAGGAAGAGGAGGAGAATGTTGGCGAGACACAAGAGGGGACCATTGTTGAGTCCTTCACTGTTCAGCGTGTATGGGCAGAAGAAGAGGAGTTGGAGGAGTTGGAGGAGGAGGAAATGGACAGTCAGGCCAGTGAGGGGAGTGAATTCTTACGCGTTGGTACTCTGGCGCATATGGCAGATTTCATGCTAGGCTGCCTATCCCGTGACCCTCGCGTTCAAAGAATTTATTCCAGCACCGATTACTGGGTGTTCACTCTCCTGGACCCACGGTACAAGCAAAATCTTTCCACTCTCATCCCTGCAGAGGAAAGGAGTGTGAGAATGCATGAATACCAGCAGGCCCTGGTGCACAAGCTGAAACAGTATTTCCCTTCTGACAGCGCTAGCGGCAGAGTGCGTAGTTCTGCGGGACAAGTAGCGAGGGAGAGTAGGCGAGCAGGCAGCTTGTCCAGCACTGGCAAGGGTACGCTTTACAAGGCTTTTGCCAGCTTTATGTCACCCCAGCAAGACACTGTCACCTGTCCCCAGTCTCGGCAGAGTAGGGCTGATCTTTACAGAAAGATGGTGAGGGAGTACGTAGCTGACCATACCATCGTCCTAAATGATCACACAGCTCCCTACAACTACTGGGTTTCAAAGCTGGACATGTGGCACGAACTGGCGCTGTACGCCTTGGAGGTTCTTGCCTGCCCTGCCGCTAGCGTCTTGTCCGAGCGGGTTTTCAGTGCAGCTGGTGGCATCATCACCGATAAGCGTACACGCCTGTCGACTGACAGCGCTGACAGGCTGACGCTTATTAAAATGAATAAAGGCTGGATTTCTCAGAATTTCCAATCTCCACCAGGTGAAGGAAGCTCAACCTGAATAATTGATCCACTCCTCCTCCTCCTCCTCATTTTCCTCCTTCTCCTCCTCTTTGTACAGTAAAGCAGAGGAAAATGGCTATTTTTTGACAGGGCCCACTGGCTCTTGCTATAGTACTTCATGCATTTAATTTTTCTGGAGGGCCACCTACCCGGTCCTCTGTTTGAAACAATTTTTGTGAGTGCCACATACAGGCACTCAATCTATTCCATTTTTCTGGAGGGCCACCTACCCGGTCCTCTGTTTTAAAAAATTTTTGGGACTGCCACATACAGGCACTCAATCTATTCCATTTTACTGGAGGGCCACCTACCTGCTCCTCTGGTTTGAAACATTTTTGGGACTGCCACATACAGGCACTCAATCTATTCCATTTTACTGCAGGGCCACCTACCTGCTCCTCTGGTTTGAACAATTTTTGGGACTGCCACATACAGGCACTCAATCTATTCCATTTTACTGGAGGGCCACCTACCTGCTCCTCTGGTTTGAAGAATTTTTGGGACTGCCACATACAGGCACTCAATCTATTCCATTTTACTGGAGGGCCACCTACCTGCTCCTCTGGTTTGAAACATTTTTGGGACTGCCACATACAGGCACTCAATCTATTCCATTTTACTGGAGGGCCACCTACCTGCTCCTCTGGTTTGAAACATTTTTGGGACTGCCACATACAGGCACTCAATCTATTCCATTTTACTGGAGGGCCACCTACCTGCTCCTCTGGTTTGAAAAATGTTTGGGACTGCCACATACAGGCACTATCCAAATTAAATTGTCTCCATAGCAGCCTCCACACGTTGTCTCCATTGCTACCTCCAAAAGTCGTCCATATAGCTGCCTCCATACATCGTCCCTTTATCAAACGAGGTGTGTCAGGCAGAAATTTGGGTTGTTTTCATGGATTCCACATCAAAGTTGTTAACTTTGTCGCCACCCTGCTGTGTTATCCACAAAATATACTGGCAAACTTTTACCATTTAGGGATATTATTTCAGCGCTTCTTGCGCATCTGTTTACATTCCCCTCACCCGGCATATCCTAAACTTATAAGAACGCTACTACACTTGATCTTATACAAAAGGTTCTTAGAAGTGCTGTTTGGGGAGTAGCCTAGAGACAGGGGCTTGGATTGGCGAAAGCTCGCCTGGCTGCAGAGCGCCAGCTCCATCACAAGATCCAACTAACATAGTTGCAGCACCTTTAATCTACTACTAGTTCACTGCCTCCATAATAATAATAATCTTTATTTATATAGCGTCATCATATTCTGTAGCGCTTTACAAATCATAGGAAACAAATACAAATGTAATGTAACAGAGCACAACATTTGTATGGAACAACAGGAGTGAGGTCCCTGCTCGCCAGAGCTTACGGTTTATGAAGATGATGGGGTGACACGAGGTAAAAGAATATTTAATGGTCAAGCCATTCTTCTTAGGGAATAGAAAAAAATATAATAAATGGAATTGCTGTCGCTTGAAACACTCAGCCGTCATCTTATATACCAGGTCCAGGGTGAATGGGACTGCAGAGAAGTCTGGTGCCTGTTGGTTGCTGGATAACAGATGGGAGGACGACACAGGACGGGTTAGTAGAAGAGTTAAAACTTCATGCAGTTAATGAGTGTTATAGGCTTGCCTAAAGAAATGGGTTTTAAGAGCACGTTTGAAACTTTGGAGGTTAGGTATTAGTCTGATAGTCCGGGGCAGAGCATTCCATAGAATTGGTGCAGCTCTAGAGAAGTCTTGGAGACGCGAGTGGGAGGTCCGCACTAGGGTAGAGGTTAATCTAAGATCACTGGCGGATCTAAGAGCACGGGTTGGGCGATAGACTGAGATAAGAGAGGAGAGGTAGGGGGGTGCAGCATTATACAGAGCTTTATGGATGAGGGTTATTATTATTTTAAACTATTCGAAAGGAGACTGGCAGCAAGTGCAGCGACTGGCATGAACTGTAAGCATACATGGTCCCCTTATCAAACGAGCTGTGTCAGGCAGAATTTGGGGTTGTTTTCATGGCTTCCATGTTAACTTTGTCGCCACCCTGCTGTGTAATCCACAAAATATACTGGCAAACTTTTATCATGTAGCGATATTATTTGAGCGCTTCTTGCTCACCTCCTTTGGTTCCTCTCTGCCACCCATTGGTTTGAAGCCTGAGTCCATTTAGGGTATGTCGCCATGACACTCTCTAGCCTGCTGCCGCTGCCTCTGCATGCCGTCCCCTATAGTGTCAGGGTCAATTATTGCATGTTTTAGATGCTATCTAGCTTCATTCTGTCACTCTGTCATGGCCATGCTGTTGCCCATAATTTTGGCATAATGGTGCGATTATGCAGCCTCAGAGGCATCCATGCATGCTGCCCCTGCTGTTTCCTGTCCATTTCCGTGGTGTTTCCATCCTTTTCTGAGGTTCCCAGGTGTTTGGCCAAGCTTCCCTGTGCAGAGCCTTGGTCCCCTTGAAAAATGCTCGAGTCTCCCATTGACTTCAATGGGGTTCGTTATTCGAGACGAGCACTCGAGCATCGGGAAAAGTTTGTCT
The DNA here is from genome assembly GCF_040894005.1 of Engystomops pustulosus. NCBI lineage: Eukaryota > Metazoa > Chordata > Amphibia > Anura > Leptodactylidae > Engystomops > Engystomops pustulosus. The sequence goes on along the minus strand of NC_092417.1, from coordinate 178,260,888 downwards.
CGAATAACGAGTACCCGAGCATTTTAGTGTTCGCTCATCTCTAATCTTGATGTCTTGAGATATTTCATACGTTGTCATCTGAGACAGGAGGTTGTGGAATGTGGAATTGTCTGACTTCCTACAAGTTCCGAGAATAACAATGTATAATTTAGGATATTTTGTAGACTCTTCCCTGGTTCTGGCACCAGAACTACGTAAAACTGGATAATTTACTGTGTGAGACTGATAACCTGCAACCTGACCATGACCTCTACTGAATACAGATAGAAGTTACACTACAGGTCCTTCCCTTCTCGTGCAGAGTGTTGAGGAGTGCCACCACCACCGGTCACAGGAGTCTCCGTCTCTAGGGATAGAGGCATTTGAGGTCCAGCGCCTCGGGCGGCTTCTTGTGATTGGCGGAACACAACTCCAGCTCCGGTAGAGGGAGGGTAGGCTTGTTAGAGGTTGTGAACCCATATGTCACCAAATCTCTTTGACTTTTGGCCTCTTCTACTGATGTTGCTTAAGGGACTTCCCTGTTTTGTACTCTTCAACCCTAATACAGGAATCTGGAGGGAGATCACTAGCTCTGTGGGTGACGGCCCACCTAGGACTGGAAACACCGAGAAAAAAACAACATGCGTGAACAAGGCGAGGTCAAAGCAGGTGGAATCCATGCAGAGTCAATGAGCAGCCTTAGGTCGGAGCAAACAGAACTAATATGGCAACTCGGGGTCAACACTGGAGATCAACAGGACAGGGATGAGTAATGTAGTAAATCAGGACATGCTCAGTATGCAGGAAGGCAGAAACTTTATTGCTCAAGGAACTTCCTCATGGGGTCGGTGCCTTGGATAACCAGAGTCCGTAGTGGATTGGGATTGGATGAAGATGGACTCTGGTCCTAGAAAATTTTATCTAGACATCTTCATTCACTCTGTGGATCATCAGAGAAGATCTGGATCTGCAGTGGCAGTGAAGAGAACCATGATCAGAAGCTGCCACTTACCTGCCGAGTGTGACCACAGGACCTGCCAGCAATACAGGACCTGGACGCCCAAGGACAACATCTGGAAAGGCTTCTTCACATGAGACAACCCTTCCAGGAGAAACATTTAGATACATTTTAGAATTGTTTGTTCTTGAACCTGCCCTGAACGTCTAATCCAGAACGAGCTCTAGAATGTGACCTAGAACATTCTGCTTTATTGACTGTATATGTTCCTGGTTTTCACGTCTTCAGCCTCTGGGGTATCTCCTGAGCTGCGGCTCTGCCGTCCTGGCGGCGTGTGATGGAGATGAATGAGCCGTGAGTCCTATCTGTACTAATCACTGCTGCTCCAGCCAATTACCCAATGCTGCTAATTACTCCTATTTGTCATCAACGGAGCCGCTTCTCTGCTCTACTGTTTTCCGAGGATTATTCTCATCCGACCCTGACATGTGACGGGGCGGCAGCCTGTAATTAGGGATGTAGGAGTTGCTGGTTCTGTCTGCAGACTGCAGCTAATTACATGTTGAGAAATTGTATCAATTCTGGCCTCGAACGAAACCGTCACGGTTATTTACTAACAAAGCACTTAGGAGCAGAATTAACAATCGGTCACAACGATCAATCACCGATCAACTGTTACCATTCATCTGCACAGTCTGCAGCCACCACTAGATGGAGCTCAGGAGCTAAGTGCATACTGTTGTATCATCGAAGTCAATGTATAGACAGTATACAGTCAGCTCTTGATCTTCCCCCTAGTGGTAACTGCAGACAGATAGATGAAAGGCACATGCATAGAGAGAGGCTGACGGAGATAAAAATAAGTTTCTATCTCTATCTCAAGTGCTTCATTCCCATCAGTATAGGTCAGTACTTCTCTATAATGCCCTATATGATCCTGCTGATGCTTCTCGATGAGAGAGGAGAGATACAGGCACAGACAGGGGCTGCTGGAGCTAGGAGAAAGTTTCTATCTCACCCCAATTGCTTCATTCCCATCAGTAAGGGTCAGTACTTCTCTATAATGTTCTATAGGATCCTCCTGATGCTTCTCGGTGAGAGAGGAGAGACACAGGCACAGACAGGGCTGCTGCAGCTAGGAGAAAGTTTCTATCTCACTTCAATTGCTTTATTTCCATCATTACAGGCCACTACTTCTCTATAATGTCCTATATGATCCTGTTGATGCTTCCAGTGATAGGGCCGAGACACGGGCACAAACCGCCGCTGCTGGAGCTAGGAGAAAGTGAATATCTCACCACAAGTGCTTTATTCCCATCAATGCAGGTCAGTACTTCTCTGTCATGCCCTATATGATCCTGCTGATGCTTCTGAGTGATAAAAGAGAGACACAGACAGTGGTAACTGGAGATAATAGTAAGTTACTATCTCACCCCAAGTGCTTTATTCCCATCAATGCAGGTCAGTACCTCTCCTTAATGCCCTATATGATCCTGCTGATGCTTCTGAGTGATAAAAGAGAGACACAGACAGTGGTAACTGGAGATAATAGTAAGTTTCTATCTCACCCCAAGTGCTTTATTCCCATCAGTACAGGTCAGTGCTTCTCTTTAGTGCCCTATATGATCCTGCTGATGTTTCCAAGTGATAGAGGAGAGACACAGGCACAGACAGAAGCTGCTGGAGATAATTGTAAGTTTCTAGCCAACCCCAAGTGCTTTACTTATATCAGTAAAATTGTCAAGGTCCCCATCGTGATCAGACAGTTACCACCCCAGGTTGGAATACAGAATGAAGAAGTGGAAAAGTAAATTGTCACCATGTTATATAGTTGTTGCCTTTTTGTTTTTGTTATCCCCTCCCTCCTATATATTTCTCCTTTTCTTCTCAGACTCTTCTACACGTATGTCATTACTTTATCGTTGGTTTGTCGGACTGTAAGTGTGTGATTTCGTTTTCCTTCTACCAACCACCTGTCCGGCCCGGCTCATGTGAGTTGTCAGAAGAAGCTGATGATCCCTGGTGGTCAGTGGTTTGTGGTTAATACATGAAATACATCACCACAAGTAGTGGAATCTATCAACCGGAAGCTGCAGGAGGAGACGTGTGAGAAATGGGAAAAGTTCAAAAGAACTGGAAGAGAATATTTTACCAAGTAAAAATACAATCAGTGAAGGATGGAGAACAAGCCAAAAGTCGTCCAATCAGCAAAAATGTCACCAAAAACACATGAAATACAACAAAAGGTGATAATTCAGGAGAAAGCAAAGCGCAAGAGAAGGAACTGGTCACCCACAACCAGAGTCAGGGTCAATCATCAGCTCAGCTGCTGCAGAACCTCATCATACAAACCTAGGCTGCTGCACAACCTTCATAATGCGCACCTCAGCTGCTGCGCAACCTCATAACTCAAAGTCATAATACAAAACGCAGCTGCTGCAGAACCTCATCATACACACCTAGGCTACTGCACAACCTTCATAATGCGCACCTCAGCTGCTGCACAACCTCATAACTCAAAGTCATAATACAAAACGCAGCTGCTGCAGAACCTCATATTAACACCTTAGCTGCTGCAAAACATTACAATACACATCTCATCTCAGCGAGGAGGATGATGGTGGAGCTGATCCTGCGCTTCCCCATGGACGGGTGATGTCATTAGGACGACCATGGATGGTGCAGCTGACACTGGATTCCTGGGCTCCGCCGGTTCCTGGGTGTGGGTCCAGCTGGGGCTTTCCTCACACTGCTGTGCGATCCAAGTCCTGACACATCGCAGCGTCACAGCTCTGGGCTCTGACAGGAGGATTACACAGCAAAGCGAAGCATTAGTCAGCGCCATCATCCTGCCCCCCGAGAGCCATCAGCCTCCTCCGATTATGGATGACACTGAATTTCCAATGATGGGGAGACCAAAAATAACTCAGAGCCGCATCACCTATTGCTCAATCTCCTTGCAGGATCCAGTTATTTGGCTGAAGGGCCATGAGTTAAAATCTGGTGCCACCACCGGCCTCATCGGTTCAGCACAATACAGACAGATGTACAGTGCCAGACCGCAGAGGCCAGTCGTAGAGTGAGACCCCTGAGGCCAGTCGTAGAGTGAGACCCCTGAGGCCAGTCGTAGAGTGAGACCCCTGAGGCCAGTTGTAGAGTGAGACCCCTGAGACCAGTCGTAGAGTGAGACCCCTGAGGCCAGTTGTAGAGTGAGACCCCTGAGGCCAGTTGTAGAGTGAGACCCCTGAGGCCAGTTGTAGAGTGAGACCCCTGAGGCCAGTTGTAGAGTGAGACCCCTGAGGCCAGTTGTAGAGTGAGACCCCTGAGGCTAATTGTATAAAGCGTGATCCCTAAAATCAGATGTGTAGTGTGAGATCGCTGAGTACAGCCTCCTCATGTATTCTTCCTCTTCTCTACACCATCCCCCCCCTTCCTGGATGAGTGTGGAGGAGGGGAGACTGAGACACAGCACACACAGGCTACAACTGCCCCTCCTCCAGAACTCACCACACGCTGCTGGCAGGGAGCCAGGTAATGTGGAATAAACTTACATAAACTACTGAAATTATTCAAAATGATGACAAAGGCATTTTTAGGATACGTAGAATAGGCTAATGGAACCAGTCATCAGTTAAAACAGGTTTTTGGACCTGACAGTCTCTCTATAAGCTGAGTTATTATCCTATATGTAAACCCTATAGCCCCTGTTTACAGTTTGAGGCAGTTTCTAGTTCTGGCCATGGGTCGGAGATCTTTTTCATATAGGGTGGTTTCAGTCCAAATCTGCTTCCACCAGTTGGACAATTTAAAGACTACCACATCATGTGAGGCCTATGATGGTGGAGACCTTCTTCAGAACCAAATATATTTACCTGGCCACCACCAATGCTAAACACTGGCCTTGTGTGGTCCAGTCTGGCCTTGTATGGTCAGGTCTGGCCTTGTATGGTCAGGTCTGGCCTTGTATGGTCAGGTCTGGCCTTGTATGGTCAGTTCTGGCCTTGTATGGTCAGGTCTGGCCTTGTATGGTCAGGTCTGGCCTTGTATGGTCAGGTCTGGCCTTGTATGGTCAGGTCTGGCCTTGTATGGTCAGGTCTGGCCTTGTATGGTCAGGTCTGGCCTTGTATGGTCAGGTCTGGCCTTGTATGGTCAGGTCTGGCCTTGTATGGTCAGGTCTGATCTTGTATGGCCAGGTCTGGCCTTGTATGGTCAGGTCTGGCCTTGTATGGTCAGGTCTGGCCTTGTATGGTCAGGTCTGGCTTGTATGGTCAGATTTTGGTCTTGTACGGTCAAGTCTGATCTTGTATGGTCAAGTCGGGCCTCGTACAGTCATGTCTGGTCTTGTATGGGCAGATTTGGTCTTGTATGGTCAGGACATCATATTGTCATGTTGTGTTCTCGTTACAATAGTCATATTTATTTAAGACCAAAGAGACCAGGAACAACAAGTAATCTCCATGGCAGCCAAAAACAGAAAAAAAATAGTTTCCCAGACAGAACGTTCCCTTTTCTTCACGTTCTACCCAATTATACCACTTTGAAAAATTCTAACTTTCCATTCCTTGGCAACGTCTTGTTTTTCCTTTCATACCTCCACACAGTCCAAGGGTTGGAGATGTTACAAGAACGAACTTCATCAAACGCATTCTATTTTTTTTATAAAGGTCCTAGAAGTTTTGTGGTTTCAGAGATGTAAACATCTTCTGGATCTTATTCCAGAACTCATGACTTCTTCCTTATCCTTACGTTTCCAAAACATTTAATAATGAATACAAACGTTTTCTTGGTTCTGTGATGGGTCTGTGATGTTGACGTCCACCATCTACCTAGAGAAGTCCTTATTCTTCACCATTGCTCAAAAAAGATAACTGCTGAGACATATGGACATTGGCAACTTGACCAGATTTTGACCCTGTAGACTTGGTCAACCAGGGTCCCAACTAAGTTGGTCCCGGAAGCTAGTAGGTTGGTCCCGGAAGCATGCGTAAAGATCTCCCTGTAGGTCCAGACTCTTCTACAAGAATGAAGGTCAAGCAGATGACAGCTCCATGTGAGAGCTGTCACAAGGGTTTACTCAATGATGTGATTATACACAGTAGTAGAACTTCTGATGGTGGACCTACAGGACCCCAACCTGACATTGCTGAAGATGCCCATGTTCTAATATCTTTAACCTTTCCTGTTGCTTGGTTCAATAAGAGACCTGAAGCCTGACAACTCTGGTTGATTGGCAGACAAGCCTAAGGAAACGATCAAGTCGGTTCTCCAGTGATGGCCTTCAAGACAGATATCAGAGGACCATATTGTTCCCTAACGTAGTCACCATGTTTTAATTTCTGCTATAACTCTACTCCCATGGAATAAGGTCCATCTAACGTGAAGCCATCTCCAATACAAATTAAAAGCTGTCTTTATGGAAGCTTCCACCAGTCAGCTCCTACGTCTAAGGGATTGGAATGATCCACCCTTCAGCTGCTACACAAGGAATCTTGACTTTTCTCCTACAGGCCCTACATTGCGCTTTTGAAAGTGGCACCTTATCAACTGGGGTATCTAAGAGGTTATCAATAGGTAAGTGACTAGACCAAGGGGCACACAGGGAGACATAGTCATGGTCAGGCATGGAGGCATAGTCATGGTCAGGCATGGAGGCATAGTCATGGTCAGGCATGGAGGCATAGTCATGGTCAGGCATGGAGGCATAGTCATGGTCAGGCATGGAGGCATAGTCATGGTCAGGCATGGAGGCATAGTCATGGTCAGGCATGGAGGCATAGTCATGGTCAGGCATGGAGGCATAGTCATGGTCAGGCATGGAGGCATAGTCATGGTCAGGCATGGAGGCATAGTCATGGTCAGGCATGGAGGCATAGTCATGGTCAGGCATGGAGGCATAGTCATGGTCAGGCATGGAGGCATAGTCATGGTCAGGCATGGAGGCATAGTCATGGTCAGGCATGGAGGCATAGTCATGGTCAGGCATGGAGGCATAGTCATGGTCAGGCATGGAGGCATAGTCATGGTCAGGCATGGAGGCATGGTCATGGTCAGGCATGGAGGCATAGTCATGGTCAGGCATGGAGGCATAGTCATGGTCAGGCATGGAGGCATAGTCATGGTCAGGCATGGAGGCATAGTCATGGTCAGGCATGGAGGCATAGTCATGGTCAGGCATGGAGGCATAGTCATGGTCAGGCATGGAGGCATAGTCATGGTCAGGCATGGAGGCATAGTCATGGTCAGGCATGGAGGCATAGTCATGGTCAGGCATGGAGGCATAGTCATGGTCAGGCATGGAGGCATAGTCATGGTCAGGCATGGAGGCATAGTCATGGTCAGGCATGGAGGCATAGTCATGGTCAGGCATGGAGGCATAGTCATGGTCAGGCATGGAGGCATAGTCATGGTCAGGCATGGAGGCATAGTCATGGTCAGGCATGGAGGCATAGTCATGGTCAGGCATGGAGGCATAGTCATGGTCAGGCATGGAGACATAGTCATGGTCAGGCATGGAGACATAGTCATGGTCAGGCATGGAGACATAGTCATGGTCAGGCATGGAGACATAGTCATGGTCAGGCATGGAGACAGAGTCATGGTCAGGCATGGAGACATAGTCATGGTCAGGCATGGAGACATAGTCATGGTCAGGCATGGAGACATAGTCATGGTCAGGCATGGAGACATAGTCATGGTCAGGCATGGAGACATAGTCATGGTCAGGCATGGAGACATAGTCATGGTCAGGCATGGAGACATAGTCATGGTCAGGCATGGAGGCATAGTCATGGTCAGGCATGGAGGCATAGTCATGGTCAGGCATGGAGGCATAGTCATGGTCAGGCATGGAGGCATAGTCATGGTCAGGCATGGAGGCATAGTCATGGTCAGGCATGGAGGCATAGTCATGGTCAGGCATGGAGGCATAGTCATGGTCAGGCATGGAGGCATAGTCATGGTCAGGCATGGAGGCATAGTCATGGTCAGGCATGGAGGCATAGTCATGGTCAGGCATGGAGGCATAGTCATGGTCAGGCATGGAGGCATAGTCATGGTCAGGCATGGAGGCATAGTCATGGTCAGGCATGGAGGCATAGTCATGGTCAGGCATGGAGACATAGTCATGGTCAGGCATGGAGACATAGTCATGGTCAGGCATGGAGACATAGTCATGGTCAGGCATGGAGACATAGTCATGGTCAGGCATGGAGACAGAGTCATGGTCAGGCATGGAGACATAGTCATGGTCAGGCATGGAGACATAGTCATGGTCAGGCATGGAGACATAGTCATGGTCAGGCATGGAGACATAGTCATGGTCAGGCATGGAGACATAGTCATGGTCAGGCATGGAGACATAGTCATGGTCAGGCATGGAGACATAGTCATGGTCAGGCATGGAGACATAGTCATGGTCAGGCATGGAGACATAGTCATGGTCAGGCATGGAGACATAGTCATGGTCAGGCATGGAGACATGGCCATGGTCACGCATGGAGACATGGTCATGGTCAGACATGGAGACATAGTCATGGTCAGACATGGAGACATAATCATGGTCAGACATGGAGACATAGTCATGGTCAGGCATGGAGACATAGTCATGGTCAGGCATGGAGACATAGTCATGGTCAGGCATGGAGACATAGTCATGGTCAGGCATGGAGACATAGTCATGGTCAGGCATGGAGACATAGTCATGGTCACGCATGGAGACATAGCCATGGTCACGCATGGAGACATAGTCATGGTCAGACATGGAGACATAGTCATGGTCAGACATGGAGACATAGCCATGGTCACGCATGGAGACATAGCCATGGTCACGCATGGAGACATAGCCATGGTCACGCATGGAGACATAGCCATGGTCAGGTAGTGGTTAAGCTATCGGAGGGTGAATACAGAAGAGTAGTTGGAGTATAGGATAGGGTCAAAGTAATCCTGAGAAACAGAAACCTGGTGAAACTCTACTCAGGGACCCAATGGAAACTCGACTTTGTGGGTGTTATGGCGCTATTAGGCACCATGAGGGGAGGGGCTTCTTTCCCCATCCGGTTGTGTCCAAATACTGGAAAATTGACATCAGATAAGAGAAGCTGCAGCCCAGGAGTCGGCCCCGGCAGTGATTAGCACAATGTACACGTGGTGAGGGGTCACAGCAGCTGCTGTAGATTCAACTAATCGTTATATAATTCCAAGGAAAACAAATCTAAAGGAAACTTCCCTGAGGATCTTCGGGGACCACATGACCGACATCCCCACAGGACATTCCTGACAGGAGGCCGGAGCGCGGAGGTTTGTAGTCACCATCATATCCCCTGAGGACAACCAGTCATTAGAAGATCGGGGAGGGCGATTATATACGGCTGAGGACGACCTTAAGAAGTCACTGAGGAGGCAGAGGTCGTAGTCGTAGTCAGAACCGGAGGGGCCGCAGGGTCTCACTGCTTTATGGAAGGAAAGTTCCTGAAGCTATTTATTATAGGAAAGACTAATGACTAGAAACATATCGGGGGACATTAATCATAGGGGTTCGCCTATTTTTGGGCCTGGTTTGTTCTTTTTCTTGTCTGGTGATCTATGACGGATGTAGTTCTGCCTTAGTAAATGCGTTTTGGAATTGTCACATGTCCGATTCATTAGCGCCCAATTTTGCGCCAAATTTGTCTCTAACTTTTACCCTACAAAGTAAATCTCATTTGTGACCAATAATGGAACCAGATAGAAATCAGGTGACAGATTTACCCGGTCCATTCGCGATCCCGCGGCACGTTCTCCAACGCTGATTCGGGTGCGGCCGGGATTCACTAAGGTCCATACGCTGATGTCCACTAGGTGTCGCTGCTGCGCTGAAGTCCGCTGGAGTTCACCGTAGTTCACTATCCTACCCTGGGTGCAGGTAAGCGCGTGTCAAGCGACACTTTTTTTTTTTTTTTTTTTTAAATACGGCAGTTTTTCCGAATCCAACGGGTTTTCCGACGGCCTGGACTTTGACGTGCACCTGAAAATGTCGCAAATTAGAGACAAATTTACTAACTGCGCCATAATGTACCTCAATTAAATGGCAAAAACAGTTATAAAAAATTATGATCAATGTCCCCCATAGAGGGGGAAACTAAGGATATATAATATTGAGATAGATAGATAGACAGGAGAGATGAAGGAGAGAGGAAGGAGAGAGGAAGGAGAGAGGAAGGAGAGAGGAAGGAGAGAGGAAGGAGAGAGGAAGGAGAGAGGAAGGAGAGAGAGAGAGAGAGGGGGGAGAGAGAGAGAGGAAGGAGAGAGGAAGGAGAGAGGAAGGAGAGAGAGAGAGGAGAGAGAGAGGAGAGAGAGAGGGGAGAGAGAGAGAGGGGAGAGAGAGGAGAGAGAGAGGAGAGAGAGAGGAGAGAGAGAGAGAGAGAGGAGAGAGAGAGAGGAGAGAGAGAGGAGAGAGAGAGGAGAGAGAGAGAGAGGAGAGAGAGAGAGAGAGAGGAGAGAGAGAGAGAGAGAGGAGAGAGAGAGAGGAGAGAAAGAGATAGATAGAGAGATAGGAGATAGATAGATAGATAGATAGATATGATAGGAGATAGATAGATAGATAGGAGATAGATAGGAGATAGATAGATAGATAGATAGATAGATAGATAGATAGATAGATAGGAGATAGATAGATAGGAGATAGATAGATAGGAGGTAGATAGATAGATAGATAGATAGATAGATAGATAGATAGGAGATAGATAGATAGATAGATAGGAGATAGATAGGAGATAGATAGATAGGAGATAGATAGATAGGAGATAGATAGATAGATAGATAGATAGATAGATAGATAGATAGGAGATAGATAGATAGGAGATAGATAGGAGATAGATAGGAGATAGATAGATAGATAGATAGATAGATAGATAGATAGGAGATAGATAGGAGATAGATAGATAGATAGATAGATAGATAGATAGATAGATAGGAGATAGATAGATAGATAGATAGATAGATAGGAGATAGATAGGAGATAGATAGATAGATAGATAGATAGATAGGAGATAGATAGATAGATAGATAGATAGATAGGAGATAGATAGGAGATAGATGGGAGATAGATAGATAGATAGATAGATATATAGGAGATAGATATGAGATAGATAGATAGATAGATAGATAGATAGATAGGAGATAGATGGGAGATAGATAGATAGATAGATAGATAGATAGATGGGAGATAGATAGATAGATAGATAGATAGATAGATAGATAGATAGATAGATAGATAGATAGGAGATAGATAGATAGGAGATAGATAGATAGATAGATAGATAGGAGATAGATAGATAGATAGATAGATAGGAGATAGATAGATAGATAGATAGATAGGAGATAGATATGAGATAGATATGAGATAGATAGATAGATAGATAGATAGATAGATAGATAGATAGATAGATAGATAGATAGATAGGAGATAGATATGAGATAGATATGAGATAGATAGGAGATAGATAGATAGGAGATAGATAGATAGATAGATAGATAGATAGATAGATAGATAGGAGATAGATATGAGATAGATATGAGATAGATAGATAGATAGATAGATAGATAGGAGATAGATAGATAGATAGATAGATAGATAGATAGATAGATAGGAGATAGATAGGAGATAGATAGATGTGTTGTATGTGTAATGATGTGACATTTCTGGATGTGTAGTATATTGCAGGTTTGCAGTCTCTGATGTGCGGCCATTAGTCGCTCGGTCTCTTTGATGGAAGATTTTATGTTTTCTCATTTATTTTTGGGGCTGTTGCAGATTATCCGCACAAATTGTCTCCAGGTGGGATACAGGACGGAGCCTCCATCTTGTCTCCAGTTTCCAGGCAGAATAGCGGGAAACATATGCCCTCACATCACCCGCCACAACAGCTGGGAATTATCCCCCTCCCCCGCCCCGGACTCTAAACATGGATTATTGTTATAGCTAAAGTTCTCATTAAATAAACCCTGCGCTGACATGGACGCCGTAATCTCCCGAGGAGGAGAAAGAAATGTAATCAGCTGCTGACACAAAGGGCTGGTTATATCCCAAACAGTGACATCCGCCCCGGCCACCAGACTATCCGACAGCCGACACATGGAATATTCTAGTAGCCAACACAACACATACAATGTATCACATCACAGAATCCATAACAGATAAATAGATAGATGCTAACTGATATTTGGTCCTGCCAATAAAGCTTCTTTGAATTGAATAGATAGATAGATAGATAGATAGATAGATAGATAGATAGATAGGAGATAGATAGGAGATAGATAGGAGATAGATAGATAGATAGATAGATAGATAGATAGGAGATAGATAGATAGATAGATAGATAGATAGATAGATAGATAGGAGATAGATAGGAGATAGATAGATAGATAGATAGATAGGAGATAGATAGATAGGAGATAGATAGATAGATAGATAGATAGGAGATAGATAGATAGATAGATAGATAGATAGATAGATAGATAGATAGATAGGAGATAGATAGATAGATAGGAGATAGATAGATAGATATAGATAGATAGATTTATAGGAGATAGATAGATATGAGATAGATATGAGATAAATAGGAGATAGAAATAGATAGATAGATAGATAGATAGATAGATAGATAGATAGGAGATAGATAGATAGGAGATAGATAGATAGATAGATAGATAGATAGATAGATAGGAGATAGATAGATAGAGAGATAGATAGGAGATAGATAGATAGATAGATAGATAGGAGATAGATAGATAGGAGATAGATAGGAGATAGATAGATAGATAGATAGATATGAGATAGATAGATAGATAGGAGATAGATAGATAGATAGATAGGAGATAGATAGATAGATAGATAGATAGATAGGAGATAGATAGATAGATAGATAGATAGGAGATAGATAGATAGATAGATAGATAGATAGATAGGAGCTAGATAGATAGATAGATAGATAGATAGATAGATAGATAGGAGATAGATAGATAGATAGATAGATAGATAGGAGATAGATAGATAGATAGATAGATAGATAGATAGATAGATAGATAGGAGATAGATAGATAGATAGATAGATAGATAGATAGATAGATAGGAGATAGATAGGGGTTCCACTCAAATGTGGGGATCGGCAATGACAAAGTTCTCATGGACAGCAGGATTCAAGTTGAAACTGTGCATGCATTCCAGAAAACACCAGTATCAAACAAAACATCAAGCATAATCCTTGCCTGTCCGGCTCTGGCTATACACTTGGCCCTCACTAGCCACTGGAGGCTTCTCCCTGCCAGCATGGAATATACGTTCAGTAGCCCCGTGTCACCCACGTGTGGCCCTCACACCCTGCAGCTTCTGTGTCTCCAGGTAGAGAGCGACTTCTGGCTGCTCCACCCCCTTCTTTAAGGGATTGCACACCTGGTGCACTGTTAGACCCATTAGACTCTGGAAGCTTTGGTCTGGAGCAGTGATCACACTTCTGTCTCCACTCCAGCAATTAGCAGGTCTTCCAAGAGACAAACACATGGGAAACAGCTTCCAGCGTCACCTTCTTCACATTCTAGTCGCTGTAATACACATAAACACTTTCTCTCCAATTCAATAGTGACCTTGTCACAATAGATAGATAGGGGGGCATTATTCATAGGCTGTTAGACTGTTTTGAGCGTCTTTTAGCGCATCTTGTTAATTAGGCGCATTTATGCGCCATTTTCTGGTGCACTGCAAAGTCCGGCACTTAGTGGTTCTGAGTCCCTGCTCCTTATCTGACATAGTGAGCGGCTGCTATACAGATGTTTGCACCGGATCTATCACTAATTTACGCCTAAAAAGGCGCAAAATAGGCCAAAATGAGCAGCTGCACTTCCAAAACAAAAAATCACTTTACATTACTAAAAACATAGATTTTAGGTTCCAAAATGAAAAATTCCCTCAATGCAACATGGAAAATACAGTTTTATAATGTAACATTTCTCCAGTAACGACTTCATCATTGTCTATGGGATCATCTCTGGGAGTGATTATTGTCTATGGGATCATCTCTGGGAGTGATTATTGTCTATGGGATCATCTCTGGGAGTGATTATTGTCTATGGGATCATCTCTGGGAGTGATTATTGTCTATGGGATCATCTCTGGGAGTGATTATTGTCTATGGGATCATCTCTGGGAGTGATTACTGTCTATGGGATCATCTCTGGGAGTGATCATTGTCTATGGGATCATCTCTGGGAGTGATTACTGTCTATGGGATCATCTCTGGGAGTGATTATTGTCTATGGGATCATCTCTGGGAGTGATTATTATCTATGGGATCATCTCTGGGAGTGATTATTGTCTATGGGATCATCTCTGGGAGTGATCATTGTCTATGGGATCATCTCTGGGAGTGATTATTGTCTATGGGATCATCTCTGGGAGTGATTATTGTCTATGGGATCATCTCTGGGAGTGATCATTGTCTATGGGATCATCTCTGGGAGTGATCATTGTCTATGGGATCATCTCTGGGAGTGATTATTGTCTATGGGATCATCTCTGGGAGTGATTATTATCTATGGGATCATCTCTGGGAGTGATTATTGTCTATGGGATCATCTCTGGGAGTGATCATTGTCTATGGGATCATCTCTGGGAGTGATTATTGTCTATGGGATCATCTCTGGGAGTGATTATTGTCTATGGGATCATCTCTGGGAGTGATTATTATCTATGGGACCATCTCTGGGAGTGATTATTGTCTATGGGATCATCTCTGGGAGTGATTATTGTCTATGGGATCATCTCTGGGAGTGATTATTGTCTATGGGATCATCTCTGGGAGTGATTACTGTCTATGGGATCATCTCTGGGAGTGATTATTGTCTATGGGATCATCTCTGGGAGTGATTATTGTCTATGGGATCATCTCTGGGAGTGATTATTGTCTATGGGATCATCTCTGGGAGTGATTATTGTCTATGGGATCATCTCTGGGAGTGATTATTGTCTATGGGATCATCTCTGGGAATGATTATTGTCTATGGGATCATCTCTGGGAGTGATTATTGTCTATGGGATCATCTCTGGGAGTGATTATTGTCTATGGGATCATCTCTGGGAGTGATTATTGTCTATGGGATCATCTCTGGGAGTGATCATTGTCTATGGGATCATCTCTGGGAGTGATTATTGTCTATGGGATCATCTCTGGGAGTGATTATTGTCTATGGGATCATCTCTGGGAGTGATCATTGTCTATGGGATCATCTCTGGGAGTGATTATTGTCTATGGGATCATCTCTGGGAGTGATTATTGTCTATGGGATCATCTCTGGGAGTGATCATTGTCTATGGGATCATCTCTGGGAGTGATTATTGTCTATGGGATCATCTCTGGGAGTGATCATTGTCTATGGGATCATCTCTGGGAGTGATTATTGTCTATGGGATCATCTCTGGGAGTGATTATTGTCTATGGGATCATCTCTGGGAGTGATCATTGTCTATGGGATCATCTCTGGGAGTGATTATTGTCTATGGGATCATCTCTGGGAGTGATTATTGTCTATGGGATCATCTCTGGGAGTGATTATTGTCTATGGGATCATCTCTGGGAGTGATTATTGTCTATGGGATCATCTCTGGGAGTGATCATTGTCTATGGGATCATCTCTGGGAGTGATTATTGTCTATGGGATCATCTCTGGGAGTGATTATTGTCTATGGGATCATCTCTGGGAGTGATCATTGTCTATGGGATCATCTCTGGGAGTGATTATTGTCTATGGGATCATCTCTGGGAGTGATTATTGTCTATGGGATCATCTCTGGGAGTGATCATTGTCTATGGGATCATCTCTGGGAGTGATTATTGTCTATGGGATCATCTCTGGGAGTGATTATTGTCTATGGGATCATCTCTGGGAGTGATCATTGTCTATGGGATCATCTCTGGGAGTGATCATTGTCTATGTGATCATCTCTGGGAGTGATTATTGTCTATGGGATCATCTCTGGGAGTGATTATTGTCTATGGGATCATCTCTGGGAGTGATTATTGTCTATGGGATCATCTCTGGGAGTGATCATTGTCTATGGGATCATCTCTGGGAGTGATCATTGTCTATGGGATCATCTCTGGGAGTGATTATTGTCTATGGGATCATCTCTGGGAGTGATCATTGTCTATGGGATCATCTCTGGGAGTGATTATTGTCTATGGGATCATATCTGGGAGTGATTATTGTCTATGGGATCATCTCTGGGAGTGATTATTGTCTATGGGATCATCTCTGGGAGTGATTATTGTCTATGGGACCATCTCTGGGAGTGATCACTGTCTATGGGATCATCTCTGGGAGTGATCATTGTCTATGGGATCATCTCTGGGAGTGATTAGTGTCTATGGGATCATCTCTGGGAGTGATTACTGTCTATGGGATCATCTCTGGGAGTGATTACTGTCTATGGGATCATCTCTGGGAGTGATCATTGTCTATGGGATCATCTCTGGGAGTGATCATTGTCTATGGGATCATCTCTGGGAGTGATCATTGTCTATGGGATCATCTCTGGGAGTGATCATTGTCTATGGGATCATCTCTGGGAGTGATTACTGTCTATGGGATCATCTCTGGGAGTGATTATCGTCTATGGGATCATCTCTATGAGTGATCATTGTCTATGGGATCATCTCTGGGAGTGATCATTGTCTATGGGATCATCTCTGGGAGTGATTATTGTCTATGGGATCATCTCTGGGAGTGATTATTGTCTATGGGATCATCTCTGGGAGTGATTATTGTCTATGGGACCATCTCTGTGAGTGATTATTGTCTATGGGATCATCTCTGGGAGTGATTATTGTCTATGGGATCATCTCTGGGAGTGATTATTGTCTATGGGATCATCTCTGGGAGTGATTATTGTCTATGGGATCATCTCTGGGAGTGATCATTGTCTATGGGATCATCTCTGGGAGTGATTATTGTCTATGGGATCATCTCTGGGAGTGATTATTGTCTATGGGACCATCTCTGGGAGTGATTATTGTCTATGGGATCATCTCTGGGAGTGATTACTGTCTATGGGATCATCTCTGGGAGTGATTATTGTCTATGGGATCATCTCTGGGAGTGATTATTGTCTATGGGATCATCTCTGGGAGTGATTATTGTCTATGGGATCATCTCTGGGAGTGATCATTGTCTATGGGATCATCTCTGGGAGTGATTATTGTCTATGGGATCATCTCTGGGAGTGATCATTGTCTATGGGATCATCTCTGGGAGTGATCATTGTCTATGGGATCATCTCTGGGAGTGATTATTGTCTATGGGATCATCTCTGTGAGTGATTATTGTCTATGGGATCATCTCTGGGAGTGATTATTGTCTATGGGATCATCTCTGGGAGTGATTATTGTCTATGGGATCATCTCTGGGAGTGATTATTGTCTATGGGATCATCTCTGGGAGTGATCATTGTCTATGGGATCATCTCTGGGAGTGATCATTGTCTATGGGATCATCTCTGGGAGTGATTATTGTCTATGGGATCATCTCTGGGAGTGATTATTGTCTATGGGATCATCTCTGGGAGTGATTATTGTCTATGGGATCATCTCTGGGAGTGATCATTGTCTATGGGATCATCTCTGGGAGTGATTATTGTCTTATTGTACAAATCTGAGAATATTATCAGACTCCATTTCATGTAAATTATAATAAAAAAGGAAAAGTCTCATTTCAGCAAGAATTTTTTTTTTTCCCATCTCTGTAACTTTTAGTCCCTGCAGTTACATCACAATGATAGTTTTTTTTGAGCAGAGATGACGCCCTGAACGTTCTGTCACATTTTCTCAGTCTCCTTTCATTATTGCTCACAAATGAGATCTAACAATATGAGACAAATTAGGCTCAAATTTAGGCGCAAATGAATGGGACATGAGACAAATCCAAAGTGCATTTACTAAGGCAGAACCAGATCCATCATAGATCAGGAGCCAAAAAGAAGAACAAACCAGGCGCAAAAACAGGCGAACCTGAGACCCCCTATGATTAATGTCCCCCTAAGTCTTTTCATAACTTAAACACATGTAAATATAATTGTAACTTTGTATCTATTTTCTGTGTTTGTGTAAACACTTTCTATGTGTTGCTATGATTACAGACTACAGATAAACCCTGTGTAGTCTGACCCTCCCATCAAAATGGATTTACTGAGATCCTTCCAAATACCACTGACTGCTCCATGACCCATAATAAATAAATACATAGTATGGTAGAGATTTTGATTGGTCTTGATAAATAATTGCACCCCCTTTCGGCGTCATTGGGGGAACATTTATCAGGGTTTGTGCTCCGGGGTTTTTCTGCCCAACGGAAAATGGGCGTGGAGGGATGTGAAGGGGGCGTGGCTGGCGGATGATTGGAGTTCCTGGCCATTCAGGCGATGGCGCATTTCTACGTGAGGCCGGAGCAAGCTTAGCCCAAGCTTATAGTTAGAGAAGAAGGGTTAATGCAGGGAGCCAAGAGCACAGCAGTGTGAGGGAAATTCAGAATCACTAAGTGGGTGATGATTTTACAGGGAACTGGAAATTTTTTTCCTCTAAATGTTAGATCCGCGGAGTCATGTGACAGCGTCCAATCAGAGCCGCTACGAGCCGTCACACTTCTATTCTCACACTTCCCGTCCATTATCTGCGATGTGCGAAAATAGCCAATCGATTCTTGTGTGAAATCTCTGGCTTCACACTGGACGATGTTATTGGGGGCTCAGTACAAAGAGCGGCCTGTGTGCTGCTGATAAATAATAGCGCCCTTGTGGTGCACACACTGGACTGCTACACACTAGCAGCTCTCAATGTCCTCACAATGTTAGTTATGACAAGTCACGCAATGCAAACATGTTGTCACCCCCCCGAATTAGGTATCCAATAAATACAGACAGATGATAGGGCGTCATTATAGAGGAGGGGGCTTCACCTCGAATGTAACAATGCTTAAAGTAAGGTGGATGGCGGTATAATATTGTACTATATTGTCTCTGGAGAGATGTGTAATCAGAGCTTTATGTATGTTGTTAGTAGCAGCAGGACTGTGATATATGAATTAACATTCCAGGATTTTAGCTTCTCATAGGGCACTGGGGGCGTGTCCTTACACTGCTGTGCTCTGTGCTCTCTGCAGCCAGTGTTATGTATTATCCCCGGAGAGATGTGTAATCAGACCTCACACTGCTGTGCTCTGTGCTCTCTGCAGCCAGTGTTATGTATTGTCCCTGGAGAGATGTGTAATCAGACCTCACACTGCTGTGCTCTGTGCACTCTGCAGCCAGTGTTATGTATTGTCCCTGGAGAGATGTGTAATCAGACCTCACACTGCTGTGCTCTGTGCTCTCTGCAGCCAGTGTTATGTATTGTCCCTGGAGAGATGTGTAATCAGACCTCACACTGCTGTGCTCTGTGCTCTCTGCAGCCAGTGTTATGTATTGTCCCTGGAGAGATGTGTAATCAGACCTCACACTGCTGTGCTCTGTGCTCTCTGCAGCCAGTGTTATGTATTGTCCCTGGAGAGATGTGTAATCAGACCTCACACTGCTGTGCTCTGTGCTCTGCAACCAGTGTTATGTATTGTCCCTGGAGAGATGTGTAATCAGACCTCACACTGCTATGCTGTGTGCTCTCTGCAGCCAGTGTTATGTATTGTCCCTGGAGAGATGTGTAATCACACATCACACTGCTGTGCTCTGTGCTCTCTGCATCCAGTGTTATGTATTATCCCTGGAGAGATGTGTAATCAGACCTCACACTGCTGTGCTCTGTGCTCTCTGCAGCCAGTGTTATGTATTGTCCCTGGAGAGATGTGTAATCAGACCTCACACTGCTGTGCTCTGTGCTTTCTGCAGCCAGTGTTATGTATTGTCCCTGGAGAGATGTGTAATCAGACCTCACACTGCTGTGCTCTGTGCTCTCTGCAGCCAGTGTTATGTGTTGTCCCTGGAGAGATGTGTAATCAGACCTCACACTGCTGTGCTCTGTGCTCTCTGCAGCCAGTGTTATGTATTGTCCCTGGAGAGATGTGTAATCAGACCTCACACTGCTGTGCTCTGTGCTCTCTGCAGCCAGTGTTATGTGTTGTCCCTGGAGAGATGTGTAATCAGACCTCACACTGCTGTGCTCTGTGCTCTCTGCAGCCAGTGTTATGTATTGTCCCTGGAGAGATGTGTAATCAGACCTCACACTGCTGTGCTCTGTGCTCTCTGCAGCCAGTGTTATGTATTGTCCCTGGAGAAATGTGTAATCAGACCTCACACTGCTGTGCTCTGTGCTCTCTGCAGCCAGTGTTATGTATTGTCCCTGGAGAGATGTGTAATCAGACCTCACACTGCTGTGCTCTGTGCACTCTGCAGCCAGTGTTATGTATTGTCCCTGGAGAGATGTGTAATCAGACCTCACACTGCTGTGCTCTGTGCTCTCTGCAGCCAGTGTTATGTATTGTCCCTGGAGAGATGTGTAATCAGACCTCACACTGCTGTGCTCTGTGCTCTCTGCAGCCAGTGTTATGTATTGTCCCTGGAGAGATGTGTAATCAGACCTCACACTGCTGTGCTCTGTGCTCTCTGCAACCAGTGTTATGTATTGTCCCTGGAGAGATGTGTAATCAGACCTCACACTGCTGTGCTCTGTGCTCTCTGCATCCAGTGTTATGTATTATCCCTGGAGAGATGTGTAATCAGACCTCACACTGCTGTGCTCTGTGCTCTCTGCAGCCAGTGTTATGTATTGTCCCTGGAGAGATGTGTAATCAGACCTCACACTGCTGTGCTCTGTGCTTTCTGCAGCCAGTGTTATGTATTGTCCCTGGAGAGATGTGTAATCAGACCTCACACTGCTGTGCTCTGTGCTCTCTGCAGCCAGTGTTATGTGTTGTCCCTGGAGAGATGTGTAATCAGACCTCACACTGCTGTGCTCTGTGCTCTCTGCAGCCAGTGTTATGTATTGTCCCTGGAGAGATGTGTAATCAGACCTCACACTGCTGTGCTCTGTGCTCTCTGCAGCCAGTGTTATGTGTTGTCCCTGGAGAGATGTGTAATCAGACCTCACACTGCTGTGCTCTGTGCTCTCTGCAGCCAGTGTTATGTATTGTCCCTGGAGAGATGTGTAATCAGACCTTTGTGTATGTTGTTAGTAGCAGCAGAACTGTGATATATGGATTTTACCAGCAATTGGCTACAAGCGTCATATCTGCTAAAATCCGACCTCTGCCATCCTTGTGTCCTCCTTCTGCACCAGACCTGCCGAGTCCTATAATAATCAGGATCCTGCCGTCCGGAATGTTCCTTGTTCTAGAATAAGTATAAAATTCTCTTATCAGATAAAATTTGGTTTATAAAGTAATAGGTTCAGCATGAATCACCGCCGCCGCGTCACGGGCAGGACATTGTGTAACCCTCCACGATGTTCGTGTGACAAGGTGCCATGACGGGTCTGGGCATTGGGGACTCATTTAAAGGTCAAGCATTAGGACCACGATTGTTAAAGGGAACTTGTCGTGTGCATTGATCTCTAAGATCAGGGCAGAGTTATATAGTTAAAATGTAACAGTCCAACTTCCAGGAGCCTCCACTAGAGGGAGCCCATGAGTTCACTGCAGACTGTTTACACATTGAGCCTTATGATGATGCTGTACACAGTGAGCTCATCAGCTCCCTCTAGTGAAAGCTTCAATCAGGTACAATGTTACTATTTAACTCTCTATTTATGCAGGGGATTTGGACCTTTGTGTCAGTAACATGGAGCACCTTTATAATACATACATTAGCTGTCAGGAAATAGATCCATATTTGTGTGCACCCAGAGGTTTAGTATGTTGATATCACACTGGTGTATGGCACATCAATACAAGGAGAACCCTGACACACTGTAACAAGCCCTCTGCTGTGAGCAGGTTATGTGGCTCACTTAAGGCTGTGCACAAAGCGTTTACATTGACAGCAGATGAGATGTAGACAAGTGCTGCAGGATGGGCTACATGACGGAAGCTGCTGACAGGCTACATGACGGAAGCTGCTGACAGGTGTGAACAGCGCACAGATACATTGTAACTACAGCAACACGTTACTTGTCATATCTGATCCCAGGCGGAAGACGACACAAACCGACATCACATGTGTCACCCATCTGAATATGCACCTCCCTCCCTACCTGCCCCATAGATACTATACCCCCGGGCACATCTTACCCCCAGCCTGTACCTGCCCCATAGATACTATACCCCCGGGCACATCTTACCCCCAGCCTGTACCTTCCCCATAGATACTATACCCCCGGGCACACCTTACCCCCAGCCTGTACCTGCCCCATAGATACTATACCCCCGGGCACACCTTACCCCCAGCCTGTACCTGCCCCATAGATACTATACCCCCGGGCACACCTTACCCCCAGCCTGTACCTGCCCCATAGATACTATACCCCCGGGCACACCTTACCCCCAGCCTGTACCTGCCCCATATATACTATACCCCCGGGCACACCTTACCCCCAGCCTTTACCTGCCCCATAGATACTATACCCCCGGGCACATCTTACCCCCAGCCTGTACCTGCCCCATAGATACTATACCCCCGGGCACACCTTACCCCCAGCCTGTATCTGCCCTATAGATACTATACCCCCGGGCACATCTTACCCCCAGCCTCTACCTGCCCCATAGATACTATACCCCCGGGCACACCTTACCCCCAGCCTGTACCTGCCCCATAGATACTATACCCCCGGGCACATCTTACCCCCAGCCTGTACCTGCCCCATAGATACTATACCCCCGGGCACATCTTACCCCCAGCCTGTACCTGCCCCATAGATACTTTACCCCCGGGCACACCTTACCCCCAGCCTTTACCTGCCCCATAGATACTATACCCCCGGGCACACCTTACCCCCAGCCTGTACCTGCCCCATAGATACTATACCCCCGGGCACATCTTACCCCCAGCCTTTACCTGCCCCATAGACACTATACCCCCGGGCACACCTTACCCCCAGCCTTTACCTGCCCCATAGATACTATACCCCCGGGCACACCTTACCCCCAGCCTGTACCTGCCCCATAGATACTATACCCCCGGGCACATCTTACCCCCAGCCTGTACCTGCCCCATAGATACTATACCCCCGGGCACACCTTACCCCCAGCCTTTACCTGCCCCATAGATACTATACCCCCGGGCACACCTTACCCCCAGCCTGTACCTGCCCCATAGATACTATACCCCCGGGCACATCTTACCCCCAGCCTGTACCTGCCCCATAGATACTATACCCCCGGGCACATCTTACCCCCAGCCTGTACCTGCCCCATAGATACTATACCCCCGGGCACATCTTACCCCCAGCCTGTATCTGCCCCATAAATACTATACCCCCGGGCACATCTTACCCCCAGCCTGTATCTGCCCTATAGATACTATACCCCCGGGCACATCTTACCCCCAGCCTGTATCTGCCCCATAAATACTATACCCCCGGGCACATCTTACCCCCAGCCTTTACCTGCCCCATAGATACTATACCCCCGGGCACACCTTACCCCCAGCCTGTATCTGCCCTATAGATACTATACCCCCGGGCACATCTTACCCCCAGCCTGTACCTGCCCTATAGATACTATACCCCCGGGCACACCTTACCCCCTGCCTGTACCTGGCCCATAGATACTATACCCCCGGGCACACCTTACCCCCAGCCTGTATCTGCCCCATAAATACTATACCCCCGGGCACATCTTACCCCCAGCCTGTACCTGCCCCATAGATACTATACCCCCGGGCACATCTTACCCCCAGCCTGTACCTGCCCCATAGATACTATACCCCCGGGCACATCTTACCCCCAGCCTGTACCTGCCCCATAGATACTATACCCCGGGCACATCTTACCCCCAGCCTGTACCTGCCCTATAGATACTATACCCCCGGGCACACCTTACCCCCAGCCTGTATCTGCCCTATAGATACTATACCCCCGGGCACACCTTACCCCCAGCCTGTACCTGCCCCATAGATACTATACCCCCGGGCACATCTTACCCCCAGCCTGTACCTGCCCCATAGATACTATACCCCCGGGCACACCTTACCCCCAGCCTATACCTGCCCCATATACTATACCCCCGGGCACATCTTACCCCCAGCCTGTACCTGGCCCATAGATACTATACCCCCGAGCACATCTTACCCCCAGCCTGTACCTGCCCCATAAATACTATACCCCCAGCCTGTACCTGCCCCATAGATACTATACCCCCGGGGAAACCTTACCCCCAGCCTGTACCTGTCCTATAAATACTATACCCCCGGGCACACCTTACCCCCAGCCTGTACCTGCCCCATAGATACTATACCCCCGGGCACACCTTACCCCCAGCCTGTACCTGCCCCATAGATACTATACCCCCGGGCACACCTTACCCCCAGCCTGTACCTGCCCCATAGATACTATACCCCCGGGCACATCTTACCCCCAGCCTGTACCTGCCCCATAAATACTATACCCCCAGCCTGTACCTGCCCTATAGATACTATACCCCTGGGCACACCTTACCCCCAGCCTTTACCTGCCCCATAGATACTATACCCCCGGGCACATCTTACCCCCAGCCTGTACCTGCCCCATAGATACTATACCCCCGGGCACACCTTACCCCCAGCCTGTACCTGCCCCATAGATACTATACCCCCGGGCACACCTTACCCCCTGCCTGTACCTGCCCCATAGATACTATACCCCCGGGCACACCTTACCCCCAGCCTGTACCTGCCCTATAGATACTATACCCCCGGGCACACCTTACCCCCAGCCTGTATCTGCCCTATAGATACTATACCCCCGGGCACATCTTACCCCCAGCCTGTACCTTCCCCATAGATACTATACCCCTGGGCACATCTTACCCCCAGCCTGTACCTGCCCCATAAATACTATACCCCCAGCCTGTACCTGCCCCATAGATACTATACCCCCGGGCACACCTTACCCCCAGCCTATACCTGCCCCATATACTATACCCCCGGGCACATCTTACCCCCAGCCTGTACCTGGCCCATAGATACTATACCCCCGAGCACATCTTACCCCCAGCCTGTACCTGCCCCATAAATACTATACCCCCAGCCTGTACCTGCCCCATAGATACTATACCCCCGGGGAAACCTTACCCCCAGCCTGTACCTGTCCTATAGATACTATACCCCCGGGCACACCTTACCCCCAGCCTGTACCTGCCCCATAGATACTATACCCCCGGGCACACCTTACCCCCAGCCTGTACCTGCCCCATAGATACTATACCCCCGGGCACATCTTACCCCCAGCCTGTACCTGCCCCATAAATACTATACCCCCAGCCTGTACCTGCCCTATAGATACTATACCCCCGGGCACACCTTACCCCCAGCCTTTACCTGCCCCATAGATACTATACCCCCGGGCACATCTTACCCCCAGCCTGTACCTGCCCCATAGATACTATACCCCCGGGCACATCTTACCCCCAGCCTGTACCTGGCCCATAGATACTATACCCCCGGGCACACCTTACCCCCAGCCTGTACCTGCCCCATAGATACTATACCCCCGGGCACATCTTACCCCCAGCCTGTACCTGCCCCATAGATACTATACCCCCGGGCACACCTTACCCCCAGCCTGTACCTGCCCCATAGATACTATACCCCCGGGCACATCTTACCCCCAGCCTGTACCTGCCCCATAGATACTATACCCCCGGGCACACCTTACCCCCAGCCTGTACCTGCCCCATAGATACTATACCCCCGGGCACACCTTACCCCCAGCCTGTACCTGCCCCATAGATACTATACCCCCGGGCACACCTTACCCCCAGCCTGTACCTGCCCCATAGATACTATACCCCCGGGCACACCTTACCCCCAGCCTGTACCTGCCCTATAGATACTATACCCCCGGGCACACCTTACCCCCAGCCTGTATCTGCCCTATAGATACTATACCCCCGGGCACATCTTACCCCCAGCCTGTACCTTCCCCATAGATACTATACCCCTGGGCACATCTTACCCCCAGCCTGTACCTGCCCCATAGATACTATACCCCCGGGCACACCTTACCCCCAGCCTGTACCTGCCCCATAGATACTATACCCCCGGGCACATCTTACCCCCAGCCTGTACCTGCCCCATAGATACTATACCCCCGGGCACACCTTACCCCCAGCCTGTACCTGCCCCATAGATACTATACCCCCGGGCACACCTTACCCCCAGCCTGTACCTGCCCCATAGATACTATACCCCCGGGCACACCTTACCCCCAGCCTGTACCTGCCCCATAGATACTATACCCCCGGGCACACCTTACCCCCAGCCTGTACCTGCCCTATAGATACTATACCCCCGGGCACACCTTACCCCCAGCCTGTATCTGCCCTATAGATACTATACCCCCGGGCACATCTTACCCCCAGCCTGTACCTTCCCCATAGATACTATACCCCTGGGCACATCTTACCCCCAGCCTGTACCTGCCCCATAAATACTATACCCCCAGCCTGTACCTGCCCCATAGATACTATACCCCGGGCACATCTTACCCCCAGCCTGTACCTGCCCCATAGATACTATACCCCCGGGCACATCTTACCCCCAGCCTGTACCTGGCCCATAGATACTATACCCCCGGGCACACCTTACCCCCAGCCTGTACCTGCCCCATAGATACTATACCCCCGGGCACATCTTACCCCCAGCCTGTACCTGCCCCATAGATACTATACCCCCGGGCACATCTTACCCCCAGCCTGTACCTGCCCCATAGATACTATACCCCCGGGCACACCTTACCCCCAGCCTGTACCTGGCCCATAGATACTATACCCCCGGGCACACCTTACCCCCAGCCTTTACCTGGCCCATAGATACTATACCCCCGGGCACACCTTACCCCCTGCCTGTACCTGGCCCATAGATACTATACCCCCGGGCACACCTTACCCCCAGCCTGTACCTGCCCCATAGATACTATACCCCCGGGCACACCTTACCCCCAGCCTTTACCTGGCCCATAGATACTATACCCCCGGGCACACCTTACCCCCAGCCTGTACCTGCCCCATAGATACTATACCCCCGGGCACACCTTACCCCCAGCCTTTACCTGGCCCATAGATACTATACCCCCGGGCACACCTTACCCCCTGCCTGTACCTGGCCCATAGATACTATACCCCCGGGCACATCTTACCCCCAGCCTGTACCTGCCCCATATATACTATACCCCCGGGCACACCTTACCCCCAGCCTTTACCTGGCCCATAGATACTATACCCCCGGGCACACCTTACCCCCTGCCTGTACCTGGCCCATAGATACTATACCCCCGGGCACACCTTACCCCCAGCCTTTACCTGCCCCATAGATACTATACCCCCGGGCACACCTTACCCCCTGCCTGTACTTGCCCCATAGATACTATACCCCCGGGCACACCTTACCCCCAGCCTGTACCTGGCCCATAGATACTATACCCCCGGGCACACCTTACCCCCTGCCTGTACCTGCCCCATAGATACTATACCCCCGGGCACACCTTACCCCCAGCCTGTACCTGCCCCATAGATACTATACCCCCGGGCACATCTTACCCCCTGCCTGTACCTGCCCCATAGATACTATAACCCCCGGGCACACCTTACCCCCAGCCTGTACCTGCCCCATATATACTATACCCCCGGGCACACCTTACCCCCAGCCTGTTCCTGCCCCATAGATACTATACCCCCGGGCACACCTTACCCTCAGCCTGTACCTGCCCCATAGATACTATACCCCCGGGCACACCTTACCCCCAGCCTGTACCTGCCCTATAGATACTATACCCCTGGGCACATCTTACCCCCAGCCTCTACCTGCCCTATAGATACTATACCCCCGGGCACACCTTACCCCCAGCCTGTACCTGCCCCATAGATACTATACCCCCGGGCACACCTTACCCCCAGCCTGTACCTGCCCCATAGATACTATACCCCCGGGCACACCTTACCCCCAGCCTGTACCTGCCCCATAGATACTATACCCCCGGGCACATCTTACCCCCAGCCTGTACCTGCCCCACAGATACTATACCCCCGGGCACACCTTACCCCCAGCCTTTACCTGCCCCATAGATACTATACCCCCGGGCACATCTTACCCCCAGCCTGTACCTTCCCCATAGATACTATACCCCTGGGCACATCTTACCCCCAGCCTGTACCTGCCCCATAAATACTATACCCCCAGCCTGTACCTGCCCCATAGATACTATACCCCGGGCACATCTTACCCCCAGCCTGTACCTGCCCCATAAATACTATACCCCCAGCCTGTACCTGCCCCATAGATACTATACCCCCGGGCACACCTTACCTCCAGCCTGTACCTGCCCCACAGATACTATACCCCCGGGCACAGCTTACCCCCAGCCTTTACCTGCCCCATAGATACTATACCCCCGGGCACACCTTACCCCCAGCCTTTACCTGCCCCATAGATACTATACCCCCGGGCACATCTTACCCCCAGCTTGTTCCTATACAAACTTCTGTAAATTTTATAAGGGAAACTATAAAATCTAGTAAAGTGTGTCTTGCGCTGCTGAGGGGTCCGGGCTCGGGGCCGGCTATGGTCCGCTGCCATCTGGTTCTGCTTTGTCCTGGGCACTAAACAGGGAATGCTGCCCCTATTAACCCCTCATGGGGTGAAAGGTTGGGAGACCTATAGACCTTAGCTTCCTGGATCGGATTACTTGGACATGGTCCTACATGATCCCCCTCAGTGGCTGCTGCTGGGGGGGTCCTGGGTTTCCCCCGGCGCTGAGACGTCTGGGGCAGCACTTTTTTTCTCCTGATGGGTGTGACTCCGCTTCCCTCCCAGTTATGACACAACTCCAGTTCCTTTGATTCAGAATAATAAGCCCTTCAAAGTTACGAGCTCCTGGGTGCACAGTGGCCGGATCCTGCGCTCCTCCAGGGATCTCCAAAAAGAAACCCAAAAAAAACCCAAAAATGGCCAAACTTCTGTGGACTTTCTGTTTGGGAATATTCTCCTGGATCAGCTTATCCCAAGCCCAGATTGGTAAGAGGCTGCAGACCATCGCACCACACAATGCACCATGTGGCTCCTAGGACAAAAACTTGTGCAGATGTTGTAGAGCCGGATTTGGTTCGAGTAGTTGAGAGGAGTTTGTTGGATTGGATTGAACTTTTTACATGTACCTTTACGTGTTGGCTGATTTTGCTAGATATATTCAGAAGATCTTGTAGAAGTGACATAGCAGAGCTGAGTTTGTTTGATGTGCAGAGATGAGTTAGTCCTGGCTTTATTTTTGTTGGATGTAGTGGTGCTGAGTTTGTTGCTTATGTTGCATCCAAGTTCTGTGTAACGTAGTTCTACTGAGTTTGTTGTGTGGTATATATAGAACCTGATTCTTGCTGATGTAGTAGAGCTGAGTTTGTTACATCTACTAGACCTGGTTCTGTTGTAGTAGTACTGGGTTTGTTGTATATATTGAGCCTGGTTCTGTTAGATGATTAGTTGTTGGCTGCCTGGATGTAGCAGAGCTGACACGTTAGACCCAGCTTTGTTAGATGTAAGACTGTAGATATGGGAATAATGTACTACATATAGCAGAGCTGAGTTTGGAACCTGGTTATATTAGATGTAGTGGAGTTGAATAAAGAAATAGTGAGTTTTGCAGGATGTATTAGGGGTAAGCTGGGTACAAAACGCAGAGCTGAGTTTGTCACTTAGCAAAATTTCACTTCAATGAGTTGAGGTTTTACATGGGACTGCATGTTATTACATGGACAAGGTTTAGAAATGATACAAAGTTACAAAACAAACTCAGCACTGCTACATCACCAGTTACTTCTGCTGCAGCCAGGTCCTGACACACACCTCAGGGGTGAATGGCGCCATTGTCAGGGTCTCGTGTGTGAGATGGGTCCTGGTTTAGGATTTCCCTGACAGATTGGGGACAATGCGGCTTTATCAGGAGGGCAAGTGATGGCCGCACGGGGCACAAAGAGTTAATATTGTCCGGCGTCCAGGACGGCGGCCGCGCCGTTTTATATCATTGCCTTTTTGGGATTTTCTTGGTGGAGTCTCTTGTGGATTCTAGATTTGCTGCAGACGTACAAATCCCAGAAAGACAAGGGACTCCAACAATGTTCTGTCACGGCATGATGGGAGTTGTAGTTGTGTGCAGTGAGGGTATGCTAGGAGTTGTAAATAGCCAGGACATGCTGGGAGTTGTAGTTATGTTAATCAATTGTGTGCTAGGAGGCGTAGTTGTGAGTGGCCAGGACATGCTGGGAGTTGTAGTTGTGTGCTGTCAAGGTATGCTGGGAGTTGTAGTTGTATGCAACTAGAGCATTCTGGGAGTTGTAGTTGTGTGCAACCAGGGCATGCTGGAAGTTATAGAAGTGTACGGTCATGTCATGCTGGGGGTTGTAGTTGTGTGCAGTGAGGGTATGCTAGGAGTTGTAAATATCCAAGACATGCTAGGAGTTGTAGTTATGTTAATCAATTGTGTGCTAGGAGGCATAATTGTTAGTGGCCAGGACTTGCTGGGAGTTGTAGTTGTGTGCTGTCAAGGTATGCTGGGAGTTGTAGTTGTAGGCAACTAGAGCATTCTGGGAGTTGTAGTTGTGTGCAACCAGGGTATGCTGCAAGTTATAGAGGTGTGGGAGTCGTAGTTGTGTGAAAACTGGAGGACATTTTTATGTATGGGAATGCTGGGGGTTGTAGTTGTGAGTTTAAAGTTCATGCTGTTGTAGTTGTGCTGGAGATGGACAACAATACTGAGAGTTGTAGTTGTGTAGCAGCTTCAAAATGATATGCTGCCTGTGCATGCTGCGAGCTGTAGTTGTGTGATGTCAGTGTATGCATGCTGGGAGTTGTAGTGTGCTGTCAGAGCATGCTGGGAGTTGTAGTGTGCTGTCAGAGCATGCTGGGAGTTGTAGTGTGCTGTCAGAGCATGCTGGGAGTTGTAGTGTGCTGTCAGAGTATGCTGGGAGTTGTAGTGTGCTGTCAGAGCATGCTGGGAGTTGTAGTGTGCTGTCAGAGTATGCTGGGAGTTGTAGTGTGCTGTCAGAGCATGCTGGGAGTAGTAGTGTGCTGTCAGAGCATGCTGGGAGTTGTAGTGTGCTGTCAGAGTATGCTGGCAGTTGTAGTTGTGTGCTGTTAGGAATGGTGCAATAAGCTGCAGGGATGCTGGGAGATGTAGTTGTGCTGCAGCAGAACAATAGAACCAGAGTGGATGCTGTTACTTGTAGTTCGTCTGAATGACTATGAATATGCTGGGACTTGTAGTTCTGCAATAACCAAAGCTGATGAGTCTGTGACTTCTTGTAACTTCTCCATTGTACAAGAGCGAAAACTTTCCTCACTCTCAGCAGTGGGTGTATCCGCAGGCCGCAGAGCATCGCAACCGCAGACACGTGCTCCCAGCATCTGAGCGCTGAGTAACACTGAGGGGGACAGATGTAGCAGAGCTGAGCTGCACTACAGAAACAGTGCAGTTACATCAGTCCCTGACTCCATATATATAGTGTGTCTATAGGTCCCTGGTGATACATTGTATATATAGTGTGTCTATAGGTCCCTGGTGATACATTGTATATACAGTATATATAGTGTGTCTATAGGTCCCTGGTGATACATTGTATATATAGTGTGTCTATAGGTCCCTGGTGATACATTGTATATATAGTGTGTCTATAGGTCCCTGGTGATACATTGTATATATAGTGTGTCTATAGGTCCCTGGTGATACATTGTATATATAGTGTGTCTATAGGTCCCTGGTGATACATTGTATATATAGTGTGTCTATAGGTCCCTGGTGATACATTGTATATACAGTATATATAGTGTGTCTATAGGTCCCTGGTGATACATTGTATATACAGTATATATATATATATATATATATATATATATATATATGCTTGCTGAGGTATTTAAGAAGTGTCCGTGCCACATTTGTGTCACACGCGATCGTTTTTTGGCGCAGCTGCACCGGTGCTCAGTCAGAATGTGCACCACCAGATTTATCATACAAAGTCCAAGAGAATTGTGTCTCACGTCCCATGCACCAAAAAAAAGTGCACCATGAAGAACGTGCACCAGAAATCCTGAATCTGGTGCCCCCTGCACATTACACAGGACACTGCACATAGTACACAGGACACTGCACATAGTACACAGGACACTGCACATAGTACACACCCTGCACATAGTACACACTGCACATAGTACACACTGCACATAGTACACAGGACACTGCACATAGTACACAGGACACTGCACATAGTACACAGGACACTGCACATAGTACACAGGATACTGCATACAGGACCCTGCACATAGTACACAGGACACTGCACATAGTACACAGGATACTGCACACAGGACCCTGCACATAGTATACAGGACACTGCACATAGTACACAGGACACTGCACATAGTACACAGGACACTGCACATAGTACACAGGACACTGCACATAGTACACAGGACACTGCACATAGTACACACTGCACATAGTACACAGGACACTGCACATAGTAGACACTGCACATAGTACACACTGCACATAGTACACAGGACACTGCACATAGTACACACTGCACATAGTAGACACTGCACATAGTACACAGGACACTGCACATAGTACATACACTGCACATAGTACACAAGGCACTGCACATAGTACACAGGACACTGCACATAGTACACACTGCACATAGTAGACACTGCACATAGTACACAGGACACTGCACATAGTACATACACTGCACATAGTACACAGGACACTGCACGTAGTACACACACACTGCACATAGTACACACTACACAGGACCCTGAACATAGCACACACTGCACATAGTACACAGGACACTGCACATAGTACACAGGGCACTGCACATAGTACACAGGACACTGCACATAGTAGACACTGCACATAGTACACACTGCACATAGTACACAGGACACTGCACATAGTACATACACTGCACATAGTACACAGGATACTGCACATAGTACACAGGACACTGCACATAGTACACAGGACACTGCACATAGTAGACACTGCACATAGTAGACACTGCACATAGTACACACTGCACATAGTACACAGGACACTGCACATAGTACATACACTGCACATAGTACACAGGACACTGCACATAGTACACACACTGCACATAGTACACAGGACACTGCACATAGTACATACACTGCACATAGTACACGCACTGCACATAGTACACGCACTGCACATAGTACACAGGACACTGCACATAGTACACAGGACACTGCACATAGTACACAGGACACTGCACATAGTAGACACTGCACATAGTAGACACTGCACATAGTACACACTGCACATAGTACACAGGACACTGCACATAGTACATACACTGCACATAGTACACAGGACACTGCACATAGTACACAGGACACTGCACATAGTACACAGGATACTGCACACAGGACCCTGCACATAGTACACAGGACACTGCACATAGTACACAGGATACTGCACACAGGACCCTGCACATAGTACACAGGACACTGCACATAGTACACAGGATACTGCACACAGGACCCTGCACATAGTACACAGGACACTGCACATAGTACACAGGACACTGCACATAGTACACAGGACGCTGCACATAGTACACAGGACACTGCACATAGTACACACTGCACATAGTACACAGGACACTGCACATAGTAGACACTGCACATAGTACACACTGCACATAGTACACAGGACACTGCACATAGTACACACTGCACATAGTACACAGGACACTGCACATAGTACATACACTGCACATAGTACACAAGGCACTGCACATAGTACACAGGACACTGCACATAGTACACACTGCACATAGTAGACACTGCACATAGTACACAGGACACTGCACATAGTAGACACTGCACATAGTAGACACTGCACATAGTACACACTGCACATAGTACACAGGACACTGCACATAGTACACAGGACACTGCACATAGTACACACCCTGCACATAGTACACACTGCACATAGTACACACTGCACATAGTACACAGGACACTGCACATAGTACACAGGACACTGCACATAGTACACAGGACACTGCACATAGTACACAGGATACTGCATACAGGACCCTGCACATAGTACACAGGACACTGCACATAGTACACAGGATACTGCACACAGGACCCTGCACATAGTATACAGGACACTGCACATAGTACACAGGACACTGCACATAGTACACAGGACACTGCACATAGTACACAGGACACTGCACATAGTACACACTGCACATAGTACACAGGACACTGCACATAGTAGACACTGCACATAGTACACACTGCACATAGTACACAGGACACTGCACATAGTACACACTGCACATAGTAGACACTGCACATAGTACACAGGACACTGCACATAGTACATACACTGCACATAGTACACAAGGCACTGCACATAGTACACAGGACACTGCACATAGTACACACTGCACATAGTAGACACTGCACATAGTACACAGGACACTGCACATAGTACATACACTGCACATAGTACACAGGACACTGCACGTAGTACACACACACTGCACATAGTACACACTACACAGGACCCTGAACATAGCACACACTGCACATAGTACACAGGACACTGCACATAGTACACAGGGCACTGCACATAGTACACAGGACACTGCACATAGTACACACTGCACATAGTACACACTGCACATAGTACACAGGACACTGCACATAGTACATACACTGCACATAGTACACAGGATACTGCACATAGTACACAGGACACTGCACATAGTACACAGGACACTGCACATAGTAGACACTGCACATAGTAGACACTGCACATAGTACACACTGCACATAGTACACAGGACACTGCACATAGTACATACACTGCACATAGTACACAGGACACTGCACATAGTACACACACTGCACATAGTACACAGGACACTGCACATAGTACACGCACTGCACATAGTACACGCACTGCACATAGTACACGCACTGCACATAGTACACAGGACACTGCACATAGTACACAGGACACTGCACATAGTACACAGGACACTGCACATAGTAGACACTGCACATAGTAGACACTGCACATAGTACACACTGCACATAGTACACAGGACACTGCACATAGTACATACACTGCACATAGTACACAGGACACTGCACATAGTACACAGGACACTGCACATAGTACACAGGATACTGCACACAGGACCCTGCACATAGTACACAGGACACTGCACATAGTACACAGGATACTGCACACAGGACCCTGCACATAGTACACAGGACACTGCACATAGTACACAGGATACTGCACACAGGACCCTGCACATAGTACACAGGACACTGCACATAGTACACAGGACACTGCACATAGTACACAGGACGCTGCACATAGTACACAGGACACTGCACATAGTACACACTGCACATAGTACACAGGACACTGCACATAGTAGACACTGCACATAGTACACACTGCACATAGTACACAGGACACTGCACATAGTACACACTGCACATAGTACACAGGACACTGCACATAGTACATACACTGCACATAGTACACAAGGCACTGCACATAGTACACAGGACACTGCACATAGTACACACTGCACATAGTAGACACTGCACATAGTACACAGGACACTGCACATAGTACATACACTGCACATAGTACACAGGACACTGCACATAGTACACACACACTGCACATAGTACACACTACACAGGACCCTGAACATAGCACACACTGCACATAGTACACAGGACACTGCACATAGTACACAGGACACTGCACATAGTAGACACTGCACATAGTACACAGGACACTGCACGTAGTACACACTGCACATAGTACACAGGACACTGCACATAGTACATACACTGCACATAGTACACAGGATACTGCGCATAGTACACAGGACACTGCACATAGTACACAGGACACTGCACATAGTACACACTGCACATAGTACACACTGCACATAGTACACAGGACACTGCACATAGTACATACACTGCACATAGTACACAGGACACTGCACATAGTACATACACTGCACATAGTACACAGGACACTGCACATAGTACACACACTGCACATAGTACACAGGACACTGCACATAGTACATACACTGCACATAGTACACAGGACACTGCACATAGTACACGCACTGCACATAGTACACAGGACACTGCACATAGTACACAGGACACTGCACATAGTAGACACTGCACATAGTAGACACTGCACATAGTACACACTGCACATAGTACACAGGACACTGCACATAGTACACACTGCACATAGTACACAGGACACTGCACATAGTACACACACTGCACATAGTACACAGGACACTGCACATAGTAGACACTGCACATAGTAGACACTGCACATAGTACATACACTGCACATAGTACACAGGACACTGCACATAGTACACACTGCACATAGTACACAGGACACTGCACATAGTACACACACTGCACATAGTACACAGGACACTGCACATAGTACACACTGCACATAGTACACAGGACACTGCACATAGTACACACTGCACATAGTACACACTGCTCATAGTACACAGGACACTGCACATAGTACATACACTGCACATAGTACACACTGCACATAGTACACACTGCACATAGTACACACTGCACATAGTACACACTGCACATAGTACACACACTGCACATAGTACACAGGACACTGCACATAGTACACAGGACGCTGCACATAGTACATACACTGCACATAGTACACAGGACACTGCACATAGTACACGCACTGCACATAGTACACAGGACACTGCACATAGTACACAGGACGCTGCACATAGTACACACTGCGCATAGTACACAGGACACTGCACATGGTACACAGGACACTGCACATAGTACACAGGACACTGCACATAGTACACCCTGCACATAGTACACACTGCGCATAGTACACACTGCGCATAGTACACAGGACACTGCACATAGTACACAGGACACTACACATAGTACACAGGACACTGCACATAGTACACAGGACACTGCACATAGTACACAGTGCACATAGTACACAGGACGCTGCACATAGTACACTGCACATAGTACACAGGACACTGTACATAGTACACAGGACGCTGCAGGCTGCTATGTGTGAGCGGCGCGGAGCGCAGTGGATGTGCCCAGGCTGGGAGTGGCACCGTGCAGGAAAGCTGAAGCGTTCACAGTCCTATAACTAGTGACAAACACACTGTAACAAAGTGCAGACACGCTGAAGACCTGAAGAGATACATGACAAACTCAGCTCTGCTATATCTCTGCACTTGATATTAAAAGTGAGGTGTAGTCTGCTCAGTTTCTCAGGAGTGTAGAAATGGGGTTCAGAGGTGACCCCAGCATTGGGTGCATCACCCAGCCGTGCCCCATATGGGCCAAACACTGCCAGCTGCTGCCACTCTGTGAGGGTCCTGGCAGGAATGTGGGGGCTGGTAATGAACCAAGATCAAGTAACAGAGGGGAAGGGGGTCCGGTGTGATGCGGGTGCGATGAAGTGGTTGGGTTTAATGTGGTGGGGGTCTGGTATAGTGGGGTGGTGGTACAGTATAGTGGGGTGGGGGTCTGGTATAGTGGGGTGGGGGTCCAGTGTAGTGGGGTGGGGGTCTGGTATAGTGGGGTGGTGGTACGGTATAGTGGGGTGGGGGTCTGGTATAGTGGGGTGGGGGTCTGGTATAGTGGGGTGGTGGTACAGTATAGTGGGGTGGGGGTACGGTATAGTGGGGTGGGGGTCTGGTATAGTGGGGTGGGGGTCTGGTATAGTGGGGTGGTGGTACGGTATAGTGGGGTGGGGGTCTGGTATAGTGGGGTAGTGGTACGGTATAGTGGGGTGGGGGTCTGGTATAGTGGGGTGGGGGTCTGGTATAGTGGGGTGGTGGTACAGTATAGTGGGGTGGGGGTACGGTATAGTGGGGTGGTGGTACGGTATAGTGGGGTGGGGGTCTGGTATAGTGGGGTAGTGGTACGGTATAGTGGGGTGGGGGTCTGGTATAGTGGGGTGGGGGTCTGGTATAGTGGGGTGGGGGTCTGGTATAGTGGGGTAGTGGTACGGTATAGTGGGGTGGGGGTCTGGTATAGTGGGGTGGGGGTCTGGTATAGTGGGGTGGTGGTACGGTATAGTGGGGTGGGGGTCTGGTATAGTGGGGTGGGGGTCTGGTATAGTGGGGTGGGGGTCTGGTATAGTGGGGTGGGGGTCCAGTGTAGTGGGGTGGGGGTCTGGTATAGTGGGGTGGGGGTCTGGTATAGTGGGGTGGGGGTCTGGTATAGTGGGGTGGGGGTACGGTATAGTGGGGTGGGGGTCTGGTATAGTGGGGTGGGGGTCTGGTATAGTGGGGTGGGGGTCCAGTGTAGTGGGGTGGGGGTCCGGTATAGTGGGGTGGGGGTCTGGTATAGTGGGGTGGGGGTCCAGTGTAGTGGGGTGGGGGTCTGGTATAGTGGGGTGGGGGTCTGGTATAGTGGGGTGGTGGTACGGTATAGTGGGGTGGGGGTCTGGTATAGTGGGGTGGGGGTCCAGTGTAGTGGGGTGGGGGTCTGGTATAGTGGGGTGGTGGTACGGTATAGTGGGGTGGTGGTAAGGTATAGTGGGGTGGGGGTCTGGTATAGTGGGGTGGTGGTACGGTATAGTGGGGTGGGGGTCTGGTATAGTGGGGTGGGGGTCTGGTATAGTGGGGTGGGGGTCTGGTATAGTGGGGTGGGGGTCTGGTATAGTGGGATGGGGGTCTGGTATAGTGGGGTGGGGGTCTGGTATAGTGGGGTGGGGGTCTGGTATAGTGGGATGGGGGTACGGTATAGTGGGGTGGGGGTCCAGTGTAGTGGGGTGGGGGTCTGGTATAGTGGGGTGGGGGTCTGGTATAGTGGGGTGGTGGTACGGTATAGTGGGGTGGGGGTCTGGTATAGTGGGGTGGGGGTCTGGTATAGTGGGGTGGTGGTACGGTATAGTGGGGTGGGGGTCTGGTATAGTGGGGTGGGGGTCTGGTATAGTGGGGTGGGGGTCTGGTATAGTGGGGTGGGGGTCTGGTATAGTGGGGTGGGGGTCTGGTATAGTGGGATGGGGGTACGGTATAGTGGGGTGGGGGTCTGGTATAGTGGGGTGGGGGTCTGGTATAGTGGGGTGGGGGTCTGGTATAGTGGGGTGGGGGTCTGGTATAGTGGGGTGGGGGTCTGGTATAGTGGGGTGGGGGTCTGGTATAGTGGGGTGGGGGTCTGGTATAGTGGGATGGGGGTACGGTATAGTGGGGTGGGGGTCTGGTATAGTGGGGTGGGGGTCTGGTATAGTGGGGTGGGGGTCCAGTGTAGTGGGGTGGGGGTCTGGTATAGTGGGGTGGGGGTCTGGTGTGGAGCGAGGGTACAGGGACCATTTGGGTCCTATCTGTCATCTCCCCCACATGATACATTGCCCCGTCCTGTGGCAGAATTAAGGAGGGGCTCGGAGGAACAGTCACTATGAGCCCATTATCACAGCTTCTCACAGCTGAGGATTTGTTACTATTTGTTACTGTATCCTGTCCACACAATCCGCTGTGAGCTAAATGCTGGAGCCTCTCTCATTCCCTCATAGTTTGTTACAATGTATCAGCGCAGAAAACAAGTATAAACCACCAGTCTGATCACATAAAATAAGAACATTTGCAATGTTTAAGATCTCTGCTTTCTGTCACTGAACAGGAAGACTTATGTTACTAACCATACAGCCTATTGTGTTTCCGAGCTGCGGGTTTGCTATAGTTGCATCCTGTCCCCGTAATGCTCTGTGATCCATCTCTCGTTACAATGTGTCAGTTAGTAAAGTATATTAGTCTGGCGTCCACTGGTTACATAGCAGCAAACTCTCAGCCATGAGATGTTCTGTCAGGATGAGCTTTATGCTGCTGGAGACTTTACCACTCACTGACAGCAAGCAGGGGTCTGGGCTTTTTTATGGAATTAATATGTAATATGACATTAGATACATTTTATCCATGTAATCCGATTAGCGATTGATTGACACCGAAAGTCCCTTCAGAAATGCGCCACTTGTGTCTATGTGATGTAGCAGTGGTGTAGTGTCATATCTGTACAGTGTGTATCCATTGTGTATTAGTGATGTGGCAGTGGTGTAGTGTAATGTACAGTGTATACTCTTCCATAGTGTATCTGTTGTGTAGCAGTGATGTAGCAGTAGTGTAGTATCATATGTACAGTGTATACTTCCTAGCAGTGATGTAGCAGTGGTGTAGTGTAATGTGCAGTCTATATTTCCATAGTGTATCTGTTGTGTAGCAGTGATGTAGCAGTGGTGTAGTGTAATGTACAGTGTATACTCTTCCATAGTGTATCTGTTGTGTAGCAGTGATGTAGCAGTAGTGTAGTATCATATGTACAGTGTATACTTCCTAGCAGTGATGTAGCAGTGGTGTAGTGTAATGCACAGTCTATATTTCCATAGTGTATCTGTTGTGTATTAGTGATGTAGCAGTGGTGTAGTGTAATGTACAGTGTATACTCTTCCATAGTGTATCTGTTGTGTAGCAGTGATGTAGCAGTGGTGTAGTATCATATGTACAGTGTATACTTCCTAGCAGTGATGTAGCAGTGGTGTAGTGTAATGCGCAGTCTATATTTCCATAGTGTATCTGTTGTGTAGCAGTGATGTAGCAGTGGTGTAGTGTCATATCTGTACAGTGTGTATCCATTGTGTATTAGTGATGTGGCAGTGGTGTAGTGTAATGTACAGTGTATACTCTTCCATAGTGTATCTGTTGTGTAGCAGTGATGTAGCAGTGCTGTAGTATCATATGTACAGTGTATACTTCCTAGCAGTGATGTAGCAGTGGTGTAGTGTAATGCGCAGTCTATATTTCCATAGTGTATCTGTTGTGTAGCAGTGATGTAGCAGTGGCGTAGTGTTGCACGCGTGTAGTGCAGTGTAGTCAGGGGGCCCAGGGTCTGGGGCGGCCTGGATGGAACAGACTCCTATTGTAATGTGTAGAGGTAGATTTCAGGAATCAATTACTCGGCGTTCGCCCCAAATGCAGCTCCCAAAGATGAAGCACATGGCCGAGGCCCCCAAACCTGGCAGCGCAAAGGGGCGAAGGAGAATGGAGCTGGATTTATAATAGGAGAGATGTAGCAGGGCTGAATGTGTTATGTGAGCAGGTGTGACCGTACAGGTGTGACTGTTGCAGCCAGTACTATGTATTGTCCCTGGAGAGATGTGTAATCAGACCTCACACTGCTGTGCTCTGTGCTCTCTGCAGCCAGTGTTATGTATTGTCCCTGGAGAGATGTGTAATCAGACCTCACACTGCTGTGCTCTGTGCTCTCTGCAGCCAGTGTTATGTATTGTCCCTGGAGAGATGTGTAATCAGACCTCACACTGCTGTGCTCTGTGCTCTCTGCAGCCAGTGTTATGTATTGTCCCTGGAGAGATGTGTAATCAGACCTTACACTGCTGTGCTCTGTGCTCTCTGCAGCCAGTGTTATGTATTGTCTCTGGAGAGATGTATAATCATACCTCACACTGCTGTGCTCTGTGCTCTCTGCAGCCAGTGTTATGTATTATCCCTGGAGAGATGTGTAATCAGACCTCACACTGCTGTGCTCTGTGCAGCCAGTGTTATGTATTATCCCTGGAGAGATGTGTAATCAGACCTCACACTGCTGTGCTCTGTGCTCTGTGCAGCCAGTGCTATGTATTGCCCCTGGAGAGATGTGTAATCAGACCTCACACTGCTGTGCTCTGTGCTCTCTGCAGCCAGTGTTATGTATTGTCCCTGGAGAGATGTGTAATCAGACCTCACACTGCTGTGCTCTGTGCTCTCTGCAGCCAGTGTTATGTATTGTCCCTGGAGAGATGTGTAATCAGACCTCACACTGCTGTGCTCTGTGCTCTTTGCAGACAGTGTTATGTATTGTCCCTGGAGAGATGTGTAATCAGACCTCACACTGCTGTGCTCTGTGCTCTCTGCAGCCAGTGTTATGTATTGTCCCTGGAGAGATGTGTAATCTGACCTCACACTGCTGTGCTCTGTGCTCTCTGCAGCCAGTGTTATGTATTGTCCCTGGAGAGATGTGTAATCAGACCTCACACTGCTGTGCTCTGTGCTCTTTGCAGACAGTGTTATGTATTGTCCCTTGAGAGATGTGTAATCAGACCTCACACTGCTGTGCTCTGTGCTCTCTGCAGCCAGTGTTATGTACTGTCCCTGGAGAGATGTGTAATCTGACCTCACACTGCTGTGCTCTGTGCTCTCTGCAGCCAGTGTTATGTATTGTCCCTGGAGAGATGTGTAATCAGACCTCACACTGCTGTGCTCTGAGCTCTCTGCAGCCAGTGTTATGTATTGTCCCTGGAGAGATGTGTAATCTGACCTCACACTGCTGTGCTCTGAGCTCTCTGCAGCCAGTGTTATGTATTGTCCCTGGAGAGATGTGTAATCTGACCTCACACTGCTGTGCTCTGTGCTCTCTGCAGCCAGTGTTATGTATTGTCCCTGGAGAGATGTGTAATCTGACCTCACACTGCTGTGCTCTGTGCTCTCTGCAGCCAGTGCTATGTATTGTCCCTGGAGAGATGTATAATCAGACCTCACACTGCTGTGCTCTGTGCTCTCTGCAGCCAGTGTTATGTATTATCCCTGGAGAGATGTGTAATCAGACCTCACACTGCTGTGCTCTGTGCAGCCAGTGTTATGTATTATCCCTGGAGAGATGTGTAATCAGACCTCACACTGCTGTGCTCTGTGCTCTGTGCAGCCAGTGCTATGTATTGTCCCTGGAGAGATGTATAATCAGACCTCACACTGCTGTGCTCTGTGCTCTCTGCAGCCAGTGTTATGTATTGTCCCTGGAGAGATGTGTAATCAGACCTCACACTGCTGTGCTCTGTGCTCTCTGCAGCCAGTGCTATGTATTGTCCCTGGAGAGATGTATAATCAGATCTCACACTGCTGTGCTCTGTGCTCCCTGCAGCCAGTGTTATGTATTGTCCCTGGAGAGATGTGTAATCAGACCTCACACTGCTGTGCTCTGTGCTCTGTGCAGCCAGTGTTATATGTTGTCCCTGGAGAGATGTGTAATCAGACCTCACACTGCTGTGCTCTGTGCTCTCTGCAGCCAGTGTTATGTATTGTCCTCACACTGCTGTGCTCTGGGCTCTCTGCAGCCAGTGTTATGTACTGTCCCTGGAGAGATGTGTAATCAGACCTCACACTGCTGTGCTCTCTGCAGCCAGTGTTATGTATTGTCCCTGGAGAGATGTGTAATCAGACCTCACACTGCTGTGCTCTGTGCTCTCTGCAGCCAGTGTTATGTAGTATCCCTGGAGAGATGTGTAATCAGACCTCACACTGCTGTGCTCTGTGCTCTCTGCAGCCAGTGTTATGTATTGTCCCTGGAGAGATGTGTAATCAGACCTCACACTGCTGTGCTCTGTGCTCTCTGCAGCCAGTGTTATGTATTGTCCCTGGAGAGATGTGTAATCAGACCTCACACTGCTGTGCTCTGTGCTCTCTGCAGCCAGTGTGTGTTGTTAGTAGCAGCAGGACTGTTATATATGGATTTATGTTCCAGAATTATAGTTTCCCCAAGTGTTGTCTATTTCCATTTATATTGATGTTATGGGGCAGGTCCTATATTACTGGACAGAGCCATGAGTTGTGCAGTATATGGCGGTTT
Organism: Engystomops pustulosus; assembly: GCF_040894005.1. NCBI lineage: Eukaryota > Metazoa > Chordata > Amphibia > Anura > Leptodactylidae > Engystomops > Engystomops pustulosus. The sequence continues at coordinate 178,217,065 of NC_092417.1, read as the reverse complement.
TATTAATGTACTCAGCATGAGCACAGATAAACAGGTGAATATGGAAATACTTGGAGGTCACTTGCATCCAAACGTCTGTATAACTTATATAATGTGCCAGCAGCCGCCATTATCACCAAATAAATCTAATTGTCGCTAAATATAACCGTCCTCTCCGTAATATATCGTCTCGAAACTCACCTGGAGACGCGATGGCGAGTAATGATATGTAACGCGGCTCTTACGTAATAAGCGTGTCAGTCCACACTGCGGGACCTGGCGTTCTATTCTGGGACACACGTTATACATAACCATCATTAATATTCATGTGTTATACACGGAGCTATGGATGTATAGAGGTCACAGGTCATGACCCTTATATAAGAGAGGGATAGATCTGAGACAATGCCGGAGCCTTCCTCGTGTAGCCCCCCCAATAACTTCCACTGCAAGGGTCTTCCTCTGAATTGGGGATGAATATCCTCTTTAGGTGAGATCCTGACCCCGCGGACCCCCTGACTCTAGGATAAGGACCCCCCCTTTCTCTATAAAAGTGTTCACAATAACACGACACTCCTCAGAGGTGGATTTTTTTTTTCCAGCGCCGTCTACATTCAGTGATATAAAAACAGGATTATTTCCCTCAACACTATGGCGGTGGCGTGCTCGCAGTGGGCGACCTCTGCCCCCCGGACCCCCAGGAGAGACCAGAGCTAGGAACAAGCTGCACTGATAGAAAGAGCAAATAGTACAGTAATGGCCGCGCTGAGTGACGAGCCGGGGGGTAGACTCCTATGACCAGGCGCCATCCATCTCATCCAAAAATTTATACACAGGAACACTCTGCATGGTATGGCGGCACTATTTGGCAGCATGATCTATGCACACAGGAGCATATTGGGAGGAGGTACTATATGGCGGCACTATTTGGCAGCATGATCTATGCACACAGGAGCATATTGGGAGGAGGTACTATATGGCGGCACTATATATATATACCGTGGCGGAGTAATCTATATCAGGGCACCAATATTTATACTATATAGGGAATCCGATGATAGGGGAACTGTATGGCGGCACTATTATTTACACTTTATCTAAACAGTAAACTCTGGTTGGGGCAAGATATGGCGGCACTATTAGGAAACGTTTGTAGGATATACCATGGCAGAGTAAACTATATCAGGACACCAATATTATATTTACACTATATAGGGAAACCTATGAGAGGGGAACTGTATGGCGGCACTATTATTTACACTTTTTCTAAACAGTAAGCTCTGTTTGGGGCAACATATGGCGGCACTATTAGGCAACGTTTGTGGGATATACCGTGGCGGTGTAATCTATATCAGGACACCAATATTTATACTATATTGGGAATCCTATGACAGGGGAACTGTATGGCGGCACTATTTTTTACACTCTAAACAGTAAACTCTGGTTGGAGCAACATATGGCGGCACTATTTGGCAATGTTTGTAGGATATACCATGGCAGAGTAAACTATATCAGGGCACCAATATTTATACTATATAGGGAATCCGATGATAGGGGAACTGTATGGCGGCACTATTTTTTACACTCTAAACAGTAAACTCTGGTTGGGGCAACATATGGCGGCACTATTTGGCAATGTTTGTAGGATATACCATGGCAGAGTAAACTATATCAGGGCACCAATATTTATACTATATAGAGAATCCGATGATAGGGGAACTGTATGGCGGCACTATTTTTTACACTCTAAACAGTAAACTCTGGTTGGGGCAACATATGGCGGCACTATTAGGAAACGTTTGTAGGATATACTGTGGCGGAGTAATCTATATCAGGACACCAATATTTACACTATATAGGGAATCCGATGATAGGGGAACTGTATGGCGGCACTATTTTTTACACTCTAAATAGTAAACTCTGGCTGGGGCGATATATGGCGGCACTATTTGGCAAGATTGACGAATGTAGATTACGGTATATCGTGGTGGAGTAATCTATATCAGGGCACCAATATTTACACTATATTGGGAATCTTATGACAGGGGAACTGTATGGCGACACTATTTATACAGGGAGCTCTCTTGCTGGGGTTTCTTTTTTACATGGCATCATTATATTTGGTGTGTTATGTGCGGGTGTATATCTGGCTGAGGCATTCTGTATGGCAGCACTATTATTTAGACTCTTTGGCTGAGGCACAGTATATGGCGGCATTGTTTTACATGGTCTGTCCATGGTATATGGCAGCACTATTATGGTAAATGGCGGCAGTATTATGGTATATGGCGGCACTATTATGGTATTTGGCGGCACTATTATGGTGTATGGCGGCACTATTATGGTATGTGGCGCACTATTATGGAATGTGGCGGCACTATTATGGTATATGGCAGCACAATTATGGTATGTGGCGGCACTATTATGGTATATGGCGGCACTGGTATATGGCAGCACTATTATGGTATATGGCAGCACTATTATGGTATGTGGCGGCACTATTATGGTATGTGGCGGCACTATTATGGTATATGGCGGCACTATTATGGTATGTGGCGGCACTATTATGGTATATGGCAGCACTATTATGGAATGTGGCGGCACTATTATGGTATATGGCAGCACTATTATGGTATGTGGCGGCACTATTATGGTATATGGGGGCACTGGTATATGGCGGCACTATTATGGTATATGGCAGCACTATTATGGTATGTGGCGGCATTATTATGGTATGTGGCGGCACTATTATGGTATATGGCGGCACTATTATGGTATGTGGCGGCACTATTATGGTATGTGGCGGCACTATTATGGTATATGGCAGCACTATTATGGTATATGGCGGCACTATTATGGAATGTGGCGGCACTATTATGGTATATGGCGGCACTATTATGGTATGTGGCGGCACTATTATGGTATATGGGGGCACTGGTACATGGCGGCACTATTATGGTATATGGCAGCACTATTATGGTATGTGGCGGCACTATTATGGTATATGGCGGCACTATTATGGTATGTGGTGGCACTATTATGGTATGTGGGGGCACTATTATGGTATATGGTGGCACTATTATGGTATATGGCGGCACTATTGTGGTATATGGCAGCACTATTGTGGTCTATGGCGGCACTATTGTGGTATATGGCGGCACTATTATGGTATATGGCGGCACTATTATGGTATATGGCAGCCCTATTATGGTATATGGCGTTACTATTATGGTATATGGCAGCACTATTTTGCATGGTATGTGGGAATCCTGGTGAACTGTATGGCGGCACTATTATCTCTCTCTCTCTGGGGGCTTCACCATTGCGCCACTATTTGGTGGTCTGCGTAGGGACATGTCATAGTTAGTATGACCCCATTATGGTGAATTTCTCCATTCATGTCTATGACAGTCTGGTTTCGGCCTAGTATGTCTAGGACATTACTGCCCGTAACATAGCGGCGGCCATTTTCTGTTGCTATGGACACCATTGAGCACAGACCCATAGCCCCTTCCCCATTATCATGGCTCTTAGGGATCATTAATTATGGGGGTCTCTGTAATCTGGTCCTAGAAACACACATTTTGGGAACATGAAAAGGTTAATTTCTGAGCCCCGGCGCGTGGTTAAAACTGATAATTTTACCACAGGAAAGAAGCTTCCTGTTTCAAAAAAGCAGATTTATGGGTTAAACGTCCAAAATTCTTTCCTATAAGTGCACAGCGCAATATACACGGATACTTACATCTTACCTCATGTGGAACATAAGAAACACCACTTCTGTTTTCTTAAAGGGGAAGCGAGGCCTTAAATAACCACCTTATTCCAAGGGAAATCTGTGAAAAACAGTTTTTCAGTGCTTTTTTTCCACAGCCGCTGTGCCTATGACAACACTCCCTGTCACATTCTGGGGAAAATCAGTCTTTCCATAGGGTTTTAAATGGGACATTAATGGGTCGCCTGATGTGTTTATATGGTAATTAGGCCATGGATATTGATCAGGATGAGGAAACACCAGATTTTGTGACAGGAATAGGGACACTAGATTTGTTCTTTCGGACCCTCAATGATGGAAGCTGCCCCCTGTGCGGTCCTCTACCTTGCCTGTCAGGGACAGGACACAGTATGATATATACTATCCACCATTACAATATTAGATAACTCAATAATATGGCTTATATACAGCAGCCTCATCTCTATGTAAGGTGGATGCCTCTATAATGGCAGCTTAGATACAGCAGCTCAGCTCTATGTAAGGTGAATACCTCTATAATGGCAGCTTAGATACAGCAGCTCATCTCTATGTAAGGAGAATACCTCTATAATGGCAGCTTAGATACAGCAGCTCAGCTCTATGTAAGGTGAATACCTCTATAATGGCAGCTTAGATACAGCAGCTCATCTCTATGTAAGGTGAATACCTCTATAATGGCAGCTTAGATACAGCAGCTCATCTCTATGTAAGGTGAATACCTCTATAATGGCAGCTTATATACAGCAGCCTCATCTCTATGTAAGGTGAATACCTCTATAATGGCAGCTTAGATACAGCAGCTCAGCTCTATGTAAGGTGAATACCTCTATAATGACAGCTTAGATACAGCAGCTCATCTCTATGTAAGGTGAATACCTCTATAATGGCAGCTTAGATACAGCAGCTCAGCTCTATGTAAGGTGAATACCTCTATAATGGCAGCTTAGATACAGCAGCTCATCTCTATGTAAGGTGGATGCCTCTATAATGGCAGCTTAGATACAGCAGCTCAGCTCTATGTAAGGTGAATACCTCTATAATGGCAGCTTAGATACAGCAGCTCATCTCTATGTAAGGTGGATGCCTCTATAATGGCAGCTTAGATACAGCAGCTCATCTCTATGTAAGGTGAATACCTCTATAATGACAGCTTAGATACAGCAGCTCATCTCTATGTAAGGTGAATGCCTCTATAATGGCAGCTTAGATACAGCAGCCTCATCTCTATGTAAGGTGAATACCTCTATAATGGCAGCTTATATACAGCAGCCTCATCTCTATGTAAGGTGAATACCTCTATAATGGCAGCTTAGATACAGCAGCTCAGCTCTATGTAAGGTGAATACCTCTATAATGGCAGCTTAGATACAGCAGCCTCATCTCTATGTAAGGTGAATACCTCTATAATGGCAGCTTAGATACAGCAGCTCATCTCTATGTAAGGTGAATACCTCTATAATGGCAGCTTAGATACAGCAGCTCAGCTCTATGTAAGGTGAATACCTCTATAATGGCAGCTTAGATACAGCAGCTCATCTCTATGTAAGGTGGATGCCTCTATAATGGCAGCTTAGATACAGCAGCTCAGCTCTATGTAAGGTGAATACCTCTATAATGGCAGCTTAGATACAGCAGCTCAGCTCTATGTAAGGTGAATACCTCTATAATGGCAGCTTAGATACAGCAGCCTCATCTCTATGTAAGGTGAATACCTCTATAATGGCAGCTTAGATACAGCAGCTCAGCTCTATGTAAGGTGAATACCTCTATAATGGCAGCTTAGATACAGCAGCTCATCTCTATGTAAGGTGGATGCCTCTATAATGGCAGCTTAGATACAGCAGCTCATCTCTATGTAAGGTGAATACCTCTATAATGGCAGCTTAGATACAGCAGCTCATCTCTATGTAAGGTGAATACCTCTATAATGGCAGCTTAGATACAGCAGCTCAGCTCTATGTAAGGTGAATACCTCTATAATGGCAGCTTAGATACAGCAGCTCAGCTCTATGTAAGGTGAATACGTCTATAATGGCAGCTTAGATACAGCAGCCTCATCTCTATGTAAGGTGGATGCCTCTATAATGGCAGCTTATATACAGCAGCCTCATCTCTATGTAAGGTGGATGCCTCTATAATGGCAGCTTAGATACAGCAGCTCAGCTCTATGTAAGGTGAATACCTCTATAATGGCAGCTTAGATACAGCAGCTCATCTCTATGTAAGGTGGATGCCTCTATAATGGCAGCTTAGATACAGCAGCTCAGCTCTATGTAAGGTGAATACCTCTATAATGGCAGCTTAGATACAGCAGCTCATCTCTATGTAAGGTGAATACCTCTATAATGGCAGCTTAGATACAGCAGCTCAGCTCTATGTAAGGTGAATACCTCTATAATGGCAGCTTAGATACAGCAGCCTCATCTCTATGTAAGGTGAATACCTCTATAATGGCAGCTTAGATACAGCAGCTCAGCTCTATGTAAGGTGAATACCTCTATAATGGCAGCTTAGATACAGCAGCTCATCTCTATGTAAGGTGGATGCCTCTATAATGGCAGCTTAGATACAGCAGCCTCATCTCTATGTAAGGTGGATGCCTCTATAATGGCAGCTTAGATACAGCAGCCTCATCTCTATGTAAGGTGGATGCCTCTATTATGGCAGCTTAGATACAGCAGCTCAGCTCTATGTAAGGTGAATACCTCTATAATGGCAGCTTAGATACAGCAGCTCAGCTCTATGTAAGGTGAATACCTCTATAATGGCAGCTTAGATACAGCAGCTCAGCTCTATGTAAGGTGAATACCTCTATAATGGCAGCTTAGATACAGCAGCTCATCTCTATGTAAGGTGAATACCTCTATAATGGCAGCTTATATACAGCAGCCTCATCTCTATGTAAGGTGGATGCCTCTATAATGGCAGCTTAGATACAGCAGCCTCATCTCTATGTAAGGTGAATACCTCTATAATGGCAGCTTAGATACAGCAGCTCAGCTCTATGTAAGGTGAATACCTCTATAATGGCAGCTTAGATACAGCAGCCTCATCTCTATGTAAGGTGAATACCTCTATAATGGCAGCTTAGATACAGCAGCTCAGCTCTATGTAAGGTGAATACCTCTATAATGGCAGCTTAGATACAGCAGCTCATCTCTATGTAAGGTGGATGCCTCTATAATGGCAGCTTAGATACAGCAGCTCAGCTCTATGTAAGGTGAATACCTCTATAATGGCAGCTTAGATACAGCAGCCTCATCTCTATGTAAGGTGGATGCCTCTATAATGGCAGCTTAGATACAGCAGCCTCATCTCTATGTAAGGTGAATACCTCTATAATGGCAGCTTAGATACAGCAGCTCAGCTCTATGTAAGGTGAATACCTCTATAATGGCAGCTTAGATACAGCAGCCTCATCTCTATGTAAGGTGAATACCTCTATAATGGCAGCTTAGATACAGCAGCTCAGGTCTATGTAAGGTGAATACCTCTATAATGGCAGCTTAGATACAGCAGCTCATCTCTATGTAAGGTGAATACCTCTATAATGGCAGCTTAGATACAGCAGCTCATCTCTATGTAAGGTGGATGCCTCTATAATGGCAGCTTAGATACAGCAGCTCATCTCTAAGTAAGGTGAATACCTCTATAATGGCAGCTTAGATACAGCAGCTCATCTCTAAGGTGAATACCTCTATAATGGCAGCTTAGATACAGCAGCCTCATCTCTATGTAAGGTGAATTCCTCTATAATGGCAGCTTAGATACAGCAGCTCAGCTCTATGTAAGGTGAATACCTCTATAATGGCAGCTTAGATACAGCAGCTCATCTGTATGTAAGGTAAATACTTCTATAATGGCAGCTTAGATACAGCAGCTCATCTCTATGTAAGGTGGATGCCTCTATAATGGCAGCTTAGATACACCAGCTCATCTCTATGTAAGGTGAATACCTCTATAATGGAAGCTTAGATACAGCAGCCTCATCTCTATGTAAGGTGAATACCTCTATAATGGCAGCTTAGATACAGCAGCCTCATCTCTATGTAAGGTGAATACCTCTATAATGGCAGCTTATATACAGCAGCCTCATCTCTATGTAAGGTGAATACCTCTATAATGGCAGCTTAGATACAGCAGCCTCATCTCTATGTAAGGTGAATAGCTCTATAATGACAGCTTAGATACAGCAGCTCATCTCTATGTAAGGTGAATACCTCTATAATGGCAGCTTATATACAGCAGCCTCATCTCTATGTAAGGTGAATACCTCTATAATGGCAGCTTAGATACAGCAGCCTCATCTCTATGTAAGGTGAATAGCTCTATAATGACAGCTTAGATACAGCAGCTCAGCTCTAGGTAAGGTGAATACCTCTATAATGGCAGCTTAGATACAGCAGCTCATCTCTATGTAAGGTGAATACCTCTATAATGGCAGCTTAGATACAGCAGATCATCTCTATGTAAGGTGAATACCTCTATAATGGCAGCTTAGATACAGCAGCCTCATCTCTATGTAAGGTGGATGCCTCTATAATGGCAGCTTAGATACAGCAGCTCATCTCTATGTAAGGTGAATACCTCTATAATGGCAGCTTAGATACAGCAGCCTCATCTCTATGTAAGGTGAATACCTCTATAATGGCAGCTTAGATACAGCAGCTCAGCTCTATGTAAGGTGAATACCTCTATAATGGCAGCTTAGATACAGCAGCTCACCTCTATGTAAGGTAAATACCTCTATAATGGCAGCTTAGATACAGCAGCCTCATCTCTATGTAAGGTGGATGCCTCTATAATGGCAGCTTAGATACAGCAGCTCACCTCTATGTAAGGTGAATACATCTATAATGGCAGCTTATATACAGCAGCTCAGCTCTATGTAAGGTGAATACCTCTATAATGGCAGCTTAGATACAGCAGCCTCATCTCTATGTAAGGTGAATACCTCTATAATGGCAGCTTAGATACAGCAGCTCAGCTCTATGTAAGGTGAATACCTCTATAATGGCAGCTTAGATACAGCAGCCTCATCTCTATGTAAGGTGAATACCTCTATAATGGCAGCTTAGATACAGCAGCCTCATCTCTATGTAAGGTGAATACCTCTATAATGGCAGCTTAGATACAGCAGCTCAGCTCTATGTAAGGTGAATACCTCTATAATGGCAGCTTAGATACAGCAGCTCAGCTCTATGTAAGGTGGATGCCTCTATAATGGCAGCTTAGATACAGCAGCTCATCTCTATGTAAGGTGGATGCCTCTATAATGGCAGCTTAGATACAGCAGCCTCATCTCTAGGTAAGGTGGATGCCTCTATAATGGCAGCTTAGATACAGCAGCTCATCTGTAGGTAAGGTGAATACCTCTATAATGGCAGCTTAGATACAGCAGCTCATCTCTATGTAAGGGGATTACCTCTATAATGGCAGCTTAGATACAGCAGCTCATCTCTATGTAAGGTGAATGCCTCTATAATGGCAGCTTAGATACAGCAGCTCATCTCTATGTAAGGTGAATACCTCTATAATGGCAGCTTAGATACAGCAGCTCATCTCTATGTATAGTAGTTGTTGCTATAATGCAAGCTTAGATACAACAGCTCAGCTTTATAAATTGTCAATACCTTTATAATGCCAGCTTAGATAAAGTAGTTCTATTTATTGTAGATACCTTTATAATGGCAGCTTAGATACAGCAGTTCTATTTATTGTAGATACCTTTATAATGCCAGCTCAGATACAGCAGTTACATTTCTTGTAAATACCATTATAATGGCATCTTAGATACAGTAGCTCAGCTCTATATTTGGTAGATATGTTCATACTGGTACCTCAGATACAGAAGTTCTATTTATTGAAGATACCTTTATTACGGGAGTTTAGATACAGCAGTTCGACTCTATATACAGTTGATACGATACAGCTGCTTGGCTCAATGTATAGTAGATACTTCTATATTGGAAGCTTAGATATAGCATCTCTATTTATCGTAAATATATTTATACTGTAGTGACAGCTTAGATACAGCAGCTCAGCTCTATATACGATGGTTACTTTTATAATATGGATGCTACCCATAGGTGATTCCGCTCTAGTAAAACCTTCAGTATGGCTCCACAGTCTCCAGACCCTATCCCAAATACGACCTATGCGACCCCTGTAGTTATTTGACCTCTTTTAAGCATTCTATTCCACTGTAATATAATAAAAATTAGTTTTGCAGCAGGTTGTAAAGCAAAACCATCTTAATCCGGAGTGAATTCTGGTTCAGCCGACACCTAATGACTAAAATTATAACAAAATTGAAAATCAGAAAAGTTATATAAGAAGGTGGTAATGGAGATTCTGTTAAGATAATAAACTCCTTGTCTCGCTGCTACCGCTACGGATACAGGACGCCCCGGGGTGTCAGCTACTGGAGGAATTCTCATGGGTGTCACGACGCCGTATTATAGGCAGCGATGGCGAAACCCTGTGCCGCTGCCAGGGATCGGCTACACACCTGTTTTTCTGCCTGGATATAATTGTCCTCCGGGGCGTCCTCTGGAATCCTGACATTCATCCCATAATGGAATTTTACAAAACATTCCGGGCAGAGGGTGGCAGCTCTTAAAGGGTTAATAGGAGGCCAGAAAATAATGGAGCCATATCTTGCATTTTTTTTTAGGTTTCATGACTCTGTTATTATTCTGTATATTTTGGTTGGCGTCGTCTTAGGATGGAGCGCTGATGGATTTGGTCGCTACCGCAGTTGGCAGGGAAATTAGGAAACATTGAATTTGTAGCATCTTTTATATATTTGATTTATATTTGAAGGGATACACGCAGTCCCCGGGTTACATACAAGATAGGGTCCATTAGTTTGTTCTTAAGTTGAATTTGTATGTAAGGCGAAACTGTATATTTTATAATTGTAGCTCCAGACAAATTTTATTTTGCCCCAGTCACAATTGGATTTTCAAAATTTTTTGCTCTAATGGGACCAAGGATGATCAATAAAGCTTCATTACAGACACCCTACAGCTGATCATTGCAGCCTGGGACTATAGTAACATCCAGAGAGGTCACCAGAGGTCATAGGGGGCAGAGGGGTCCGTCTGTAACTAGGGGTCGTCTGTAAGTCAAGTTTCCTTAACTAGGGGACCGCCTGTACACACATAGTTATGCCTACATATGCATCAAGCCTGTGCACAACACAACCCAAACCCTTAAGATTATGTTTTTGGGTTGACTGGTACATAATGGGGTCATATATGACAGATTTCTTATCCTCCTCCATGGGCACCATAAAATGTTTTAAATGTAAATGTTCTAAGATACCTGTTGAGGTGTATATTGAGGTCCTGGGAAAGAGACCCCACTCTCTTTAAAGGCTTCCCCTTTGTGATTCAGGGCAAATGAATGGGTTGTGCCAATGATACAACCCCTTTAAGGAGGGCTCCCCCCCCACCCCCTCTTCTGAATGTCCTTGTGAAATTATAAATTTAGCGGAACTTTTCTTAAAAGGTATTTCTTCTAGAATGAAGAAATCGACAACTGGGTGTTACCATTTTGTCAAAAGGGGCGTGTCCCTGCGCAGTCTAGCTGATTGGACATTGGAAGGGCTTTACCCACAACTAGTTACACCCACTGGTCAGTCTCATAGATTGTTAGTAATGAGTAACAGAGTAACCGTGCAGTTATAGGAGAAAAGAAGCTTCGGAATTGTTACATTATATACAATTTGAGTATTTACTTAATCCAAACATTCCGGAATTTTCTGCACACTGAAAGAATGGCCAAGTCTCCGGGATCTGGAGGAATTTTTCCATATCCGTCACCTCATTAGACATTTTATTTCTGATATGGGCACTTTAAAAATGGGTGTGTCCAAACATAAAGGGGAGTGTCTAGCCTTCAAATTGGGTGAGGTTATAAAAAGGGCTGAGGTCAGGCTTAAAGGAAATCTACCATTTCATCTGATGCAGTACGAAGTAAACATACCATGAGAATGCTGTAGCTACACTGGTGCAGGATTATATCTTGGTTAATCCCTGAGCTGAGTGGTTTTGCTGAAAAAACAATTAACATTAAAATAACATTCACGGCCTTGGGAAAGCTGGGTCAGCATGTAACACATTACACGGGAGCTTGGAATTACAAATGGCTGCTAAGTAAAGCATGGCTAAGCATTACTAGTCAAACACTAATCAACCTGAGCTGGATTACTCATACACAGCAGCTGGGGGATGGTGCAGCAATTGATTATTCTGTCTGGCACTGAGAAAACTGATTGCATCATCAACTCCTGCAGAGAGAAACTCTCCTGCTATGAGAAGTAGGAAAGCAAACGCTGAAGCAGCCATAGAAGGGACAGAGCTTCATTATCATAATGTTATATCTGTTTTATCAGCAACCACAGGGATTAACCAAGATATGTTTCTGCATCAGTGTCGCTACAGCAGTCTCAGGGTATGTTTGCTTCATACTGCATCACATCAAATGGTAGGTTTTAGAGATGAGCGAACATGCTCGTCCGAGCTTGATGCTCGTATTAAGGTACTCGAGACGGCTCGTTGCTCGGACGAGTATTTCCCCTGCTCGAGATCGAGCATTTAATTAAAAAAACACAGTGAAGAACAATGAAGAATAGAATAAAAACAGTGAACACAGTGAACACAGGATCATTTAAGTGAAAAACACAGTGAAGAACACAGTGAAGAATAGATTACAGATGTTCGGCACATCTGCTTACTTGTCGGGATATACGCGCGGAACGGTGCAAACAAAATAGTATGTGAAGAACAATATATATGTGTGAAGAACACATTGAAGAACACGGTGAGCAGCACAGAGACACCGGGGAGCAGCACAGAGACACCGGGGAGCAGCACAGAGACACCGGGGAGCAGCACAGAGACACCGGGGAGCAGCACGGAGACATCGGGCAGCGGCAGCACAGAGACATGGGGCAGCGGCAGCACGGAGACATGGGGCAGCGGCAGCACAGAGACATGGGGCAGTGGCAGCACGGAGACATGGGGCAGCGGCAGCACGGAGACATGGGGCAGCGGCAGCACGGAGACATGGGGCACGGAGACATGGGGCACGGAGACATGGGCACAGAGAGCAGCGGGGCACGGAGACATGGGGCACGGAGACATGGGCACGGAGAGCAGCGGGGCACGGAGACATGGGGCACGGAGACATGGGGCACGGAGACATGGGCACGGAGAGCAGCGGGGCACGGAGACATGGGGCACGGAGACATGGGCACGGAGAGCAGCGGGGCACGGAGAGCAGCGGGGCACGGAGAGCAGCGGGGCACGGAGAGCAGCGGGGCACGGAGACATGGGGCACGGAGACATGGGGCACGGAGACATGGGCACGGAGAGCAGCGGGGCACGGAGAGCAGCGGGGCACGGAGAGCAGCGGGGCACGGAGACATGGGGCACGGAGACATGGGGCACGGAGACATGGGCACGGAGAGCAGCGGGGCACGGAGAGCAGCGGGGCACGGAGAGCAGCGGGGCACGGGACAGCGTATCTCCCGACAAGTAAGCAGATGTGCAGAACATCTGTAATCTATTCTTCACTGTGTTCTTAACTTAAATGATCCTGTGGTCACTGTTTTTATTCTATTCTTCACTGTTCTTCACATCTGATAACTTGTCGGGAGATAATATACGCGCGGAACAGTGAAGAATAGATTGCAGATGTTTGCATACATCTGATCACTTATCAGAAGACATTCTTTTTCAATTAATTAACACATTTTATTCCTGAACCATGGTCCCTTTGAAAAATGCTTGAGTCTCCCATTGACTTCAATGGGGCTCGTTATTCGAGACGAGCACTCGAGCATCTGGAAAAGTTCGTCTCGAATAACGAGCACTCGAGCATTTTAGTGCTCGCTCATCTCTAGTAGGTTTCCTTTACTTCTTAAATAGTATTTTACATTAAGATTCTCCAGAAGATTTTCACTTTAGAACTCAGAGAGATAAAGATGGATTTTATGATTCTGACACTAGGCCACCAGGATCATCCTGATGTAGCAGCTTCCTCTAGTTCTCATATACGTCCTCCCTTATTCTGCTTCATGTATTGAGGTCGGAGTTTTGTCTCCTGCTCGGCCTCCCCGCCTCCGCCATGGTGGAAGACATCTGGATGCTGACCACAAGGAATCTGGGAGTTTGTTATATTCTTCAGAGACCCCCGAGAGGATAAAAATAACGTTTCATTTACAAAAGCGAAAAGTGAGACGCAATTAATGGCCTGACAGCGAGTTGTGTTTCGGGATCCTCTGTATAGCAACTGTCTCCTAGCAGATGTGTTATCGAGGAAGACAAACTATCAGAGGGAGCAAAGACCAGCGGGAAAATGCCAAAGTTATAGGGAAGCAGCAGATTCCCCCAAATCGGTCACTAGACCCTGATCTCCGGGACCTTCCCATGAACTGCTGTGCTCTATGCATGCTGTAGACATTGGAGGTATGGTCCCTGGAGAGATGTGTAATCAAACCGGTGAAATAACGCTTCTCCAAGTGCACTGGAGAGTGTCCTAACACTGCTGTGCTCTGTGCTCTCCGCAGGCAGTGTTAATAGATACATGTGTAAACATACCTTTTGTGTATGTTGTTAGTAGCACCAGAACTGTGCCATATAGATTTATACTCCAGGATTGTAACTTCTCCAAGTGCATTAGTGATGTGTCCTCACACTGCTGTGCTCTGTGCTTTCTTCAGCCTGTGTTATGTATTGTCCCAGGAGAGATGTGTAATCAGACCTCACACTGCTGTGCTCTGTGCTCTCTGCAGCCAGTGTTATGTATTGTCCCTGGAGAGATGTGTAATCATACCTCACACTGCTGTGTTCTGTGCTCTCTGCAGCCAGTGTTATGTATTGTCCCTGGAGAGATGTGTAATCAGACCTCACACTGCTGTGCTCTGTGCTCTCTGCAGCCAGTGTTATGCATTTTCCTTGGAGAGATGTGTAATCAGACCTCACACTGCTGTGCTCTGTGCTCTCTGCAGCCAGTGTTATGTATTACCCCTGGAGAGATGTGTAATCAGACCTCACACTGCTGTGCTCTGTGCTCTCTGCAGCCAGTGTTATGTATTGTCCCTGGAGAGATGTGTAATCATACCTCACACTGCTGTGTTCTGTGCTCTCTGCAGCCAGTGTTATGTATTGTCCCTGGAGAGATGTGTAATCAGACCTCACACTGCTGTGCTCTGTGCTCTCTGCAGCCAGTGTTATGTATTGTCCCTGGAGAGATGTGTAATCAGACCTCACACTGCTGTGCTCTGTGCTCTCTGCAGCCAGTGTTATGTATTACCCCTGGAGAGATGTGTAATCAGACCTCACACTGCTGTGCTCTGTGCTCTCTGCAGCCAGTGTTATGTATTGTCCCTGGAGAGATGTGTAATCAGACCTCACACTGCTGTGCTCTGTGCTCTCTGCAGCCAGTGTTATGTATTGTCCCTGGAGAGATGTGTAATCAGACCTCACACTGCTGTGCTCTGTGCTCTCTGCAGCCAGTGTTATGTATTGTCCCTGGAGAGATGTGTAATCAGACCTCACACTGCTGTGCTCTGTGCTCTCTGCAGCCAGTGTTATGCATTTTCCTTGGAGAGATGGGATCTAACAAAAATTGGCAGTAGTTTAGGGTAATAAGAGTGTAACCTGAGTGCAAATTCATCATTATAGTTGTATTATAAGAGTATTGTATGAGTATTATAGGAGTATTATAGGAATATTATAGCAGTATTCTTCTGCTTTCATGGTTCACTAATAGGATTTACAGCCATCAAAGCACAAAGAAGCTTCAATGTGCGACTAATGAGCTGAGGTCTAGAGATGGGAGCGGTTTCATACCTCTGTATGAGGTGCCAAAATTTCCGCCCCAGCCCCGGCTCCTGTGATGCTTATCTCCGCTTTGTATATACACTCACCGGCCACTTTATTAGGTACACCATGCTAGTAACGGGTTGGACCCCCTTTTGCCTTCAGAACTGCCTCAATTCTTCGTGGCATAGATACAACAAGGTGCTGGAAGCTCCTCAGAGATTTTGCTCCATAGTGACATGATGGCATCACACAGTTGCCGCAGATTTGTCGGCTGCACATCCATGATGCGAATCTCCCGTTCCACCACATCCCAAAGATGCTCTATTGGATTGGGATCTGGTGACTGTGGAGCCATTTGTGTCCAGTGACCTCATTGTCATGTTCAAGAAACCAGTCTGAGATGCTTCCAGCTTTATGACATGGCGCATTATCCTGCTGAAAGTAGCCATCAGATGTTACAGGGTACATTGTGCTCATAAAGGGATGGACATGGTCAGCAACAATACTCAGGTAGGCTGTGGCGTTACCAAGGGGCCCAAAGACACCATGACACCACCACCAGCCTGACCCGCTGATACAAGGCAGGATGGATCCATGACACCACCACCACCAGCCTGAGCCGCTGATACAAGGCAGGATGGATCCATGACACCACCAGCACCAGCCTGAGCCGCTGATACAAGGCAGGATGGATCCATGACACCCCCACCACCAGCCTGAGCCGCTGATACAAGGCAGGATGGATCCATGACACCACCAGCACCAGCCTGAGCCGCTGATACAAGGCAGGATGGATCCATGACACCCCCACCACCAGCCTGAGCCGCTGATACAAGGCAGGATGGATCCATGTCACCAGCACCACCAGCCTGACCCGCTGATACAAGGCAGGATGGATCCATGGCACCACCACCACCAGCCTGAGCCGCTGATACAAGGCAGGATGGATCCATGACACCACCACCACCAGCCTGACCGGCTGATACAAGGCAGGATGGATCCATGACACCAGCACCACCAGCCTGAGCCGCTGATACAAGGCAGGATGGATCCATGACACCACCACCACCAGCCTGAGCCGCTGATACAAGGCAGGATGGATCCATGTCACCAGCACCACCAGCCTGAGCCGCTGATACAAGGCAGGATGGATCCATGGCACCACCACCACCAGCCTGACCCGCTGATACAAGGCAGGATGGATCCATGACACCACCACCACCAGCCTGACCCGCTGATACAAGGCAGGATGGATCCATGACACCACTACCAGCAGCCTGACCCGCTGATACAAGGCAGGATGGATCCATGACACCACCACCACCAGCCTGAGCCGCTGATACAAGGCAGGATGGATCCATGACACCACCACCACCACCAGCCTGAGCCGCTGATACAAGGCAGGATGGATCCATGACACCAGCACCACCAGCCTGACCCGCTGATACAAGGCAGGATGGATCCATGACACCACCACCACCAGCCTGAGCCGCTGATACAAGGCAGGATGGATCCATGACACCACCACCACCAGCCTGACCCGCTGATACAAGGCAGGATGGATCCATGACACCAGCACCACCAGCCTGAGCCGCTGATACAAGGCAGGATGGATCCATGACACCACCACCACCAGCCTGAGCCGCTGATACAAGGCAGGATGGATCCATGACACCAGCACCACCAGCCTGACCCGCTGATACAAGGCAGGATGGATCCATGACACCACCACCACCAGCCTGACCCGCTGATACAAGGCAGGATGGATCCATGACACCACCACCAGCCTGACCCGCTGATACAAGGCAGGATGGATCCATGACACCACCACCACCAGCCTGACCCGCTGATACAAGGCAGGATGGATCCATGACACCACCACCACCAGCCTGACCCGCTGATACAAGGCAGGATGGATCCATGACACCACCACCACCAGCCTGACCCGCTGATACAAGGCAGGATGGATCCATGACACCAGCACCACCAGCCTGACCCGCTGATACAAGGCAGGATGGATCCATGACACCACCACCACCAGCCTGACCCGCTGATACAAGGCAGGATGGATCCATGACACCACCACCAGCCTGACCCGCTGATACAAGGCAGGATGGATCCATGACACCACCACCACCAGCCTGATCCGCTGATACAAGGCAGGATGGATCCATGACACCACCACCACCAGCCTGACCCGCTGATACAAGGCAGGATGGATCCATGACACCAGCACCACCAGCCTGAGCCGCTGATACAAGGCAGGATGGATCCATGACACCACCACCACCAGCCTGACCCGCTGATACAAGGCAGGATGGATCCATGACACCACCACCACCAGCCTGACCCGCTGATACAAGGCAGGATGGATCCATGACACCACCACCACCAGCCTGAGCCGCTGATACAAGGCAGGATGGATCCATGACACCACCACCACCAGCCTGACCCGCTGATACAAGGCAGGATGGATCCATGACACCACCACCACCAGCCTGAGCCGCTGATACAAGGCAGGATGGTCCATGACACCACCACCACCAGCCTGAACCGCTGATACAAGGCAGGATGGATCCATGACACCACCACCACCAGCCTGAGCCGCTGATACAAGGCAGGATGGATCCATGGCACCACCACCACCAGCCTGACCCGCTGATACAAGGCAGGATGGATCCATGACACCACCACCACCAGCCTGACCCGCTGATACAAGGCAGGATGGATCCATGACACCACCACCACCAGCCTGAGCCGCTGATACAAGGCAGGATGGATCCATGACACCAGCACCAGCCTGAGCCGCTGATACAAGGCAGGATGGATCCATGACACCACCACCACCAGCCTGAGCCGCTGATACAAGGCAGGATGGATCCATGACACCACCACCACCAGCCTGAACCGCTGATACAAGGCAGGATGGATCCATGACACCACCACCACCAGCCTGACCCGCTGATACAAGGCAGGATGGATCCATGACACCACCACCACCAGCCTGAGCCGCTGATACAAGGCAGGATGGATCCATGACACCACCACCACCAGCCTGAACCGCTGATACAAGGCAGGATGGATCCATGACACCACCACCACCAGCCTAACCCGCTGATACAAGGCAGGATGGATCCATGACACCACCACCACCAGCCTGACCCGCTGATACAAGGCAGGATGGATCCATGACACCACCAACCCCAGCCTGACCCGCTGATACAAGGCAGGATGGATCCATGACACCACCACCACCAGCCTGAGCCGCTGATACAAGGCAGGATGGATCCATGACACCACCACCAGCCTGAACCGCTGATACAAGGCAGGATGGATCCATGACACCACCACCACCAGCCTGAGCCGCTGATACAAGGCAGGATGGATCCATGACACCACCACCACCAGCCTGACCCGCTGATACAAGGCAGGATGGATCCATGACACCACCACCACCAGCCTGACCCGCTGATACAAGGCAGGATGGATCCATGACACCACCACCACCAGCCTGAGCCGCTGATACAAGGCAGGATGGATCCATGACACCACCACCACCAGCCTGAGCCGCTGATACAAGGCAGGATGGATCCATGACACCACCACCACCAGCCTGACCCGCTGATACAAGGCAGGATGGATCCATGACACCACCACCACCAGCCTGACCCGCTGACACAAGGCAGGATGGATCCATGACACCACCACCACCAGCCTGAACCGCTGATACAAGGCAGGATGGATCCATGACACCACCACCACCAGCCTGACCCGCTGATACAAGGCAGGATGGATCCATGACACCACCACCACCAGCCTGAACTGCTGATACAAGGCAGGATGGATCCATGACACCACCACCACCAGCCTGAGCCGCTGATACAAGGCAGGATGGATCCATGACACCACCACCACCAGCCTGAGCCGCTGATACAAGGCAGGATGGATCCATGACACCACCACCACCAGCCTGAACCGCTGATACAAGGCAGGATGGATCCATGACACCACCACCACCAGCCTGACCCGCTGATACAAGGCAGGATGGATCCATGACACCAGCACCACCAGCCTGAGCCGCTGATACAAGGCAGGATGGATCCATGGCACCACCACCACCAGCCTGAGCCGCTGATACAAGGCAGGATGGATCCATGACACCACCACCACCAGCCTGACCCGCTGATACAAGGCAGGATGGATCCATGACACCACCACCACCAGCCTGAGCCGCTGATACAAGGCAGGATGGATCCATGGCACCACCACCACCAGCCTGAGCCGCTGATACAAGGCAGGATGGATCCATGACACCAGCACCACCAGCCTGAGCCGCTGATACAAGGCAGGATGGATCCATGACACCAGCACCACCAGCCTGAGCCGCTGATACAAGGCAGGATGGATCCATGACACCACCACCACCAGCCTGAGCCGCTGATACAAGGCAGGATGGATCCATGACACCACCACCACCAGCCTGAGCCGCTGATACAAGGCAGGATGGATCCATGACACCACCACCACCAGCCTGAGCCGCTGATACAAGGCAGGATGGATCCATGACACCACCACCACCAGCCTGAGCCGCTGATACAAGGCAGGATGGATCCATGACACCACCACCACCAGCCTGAGCCGCTGATACAAGGCAGGATGGATCCATGACACCACCACCACCAGCCTGACCCGCTGATACAAGGCAGGATGGATCCATGACACCACCACCACCAGCCTGAGCCGCTGATACAAGGCAGGATGGATCCATGACACCACCACCACCAGCCTGACCCGCTGATACAAGGCAGGATGGATCCATGACACCACCACCACCAGCCTGACCCGCTGATACAAGGCAGGATGGATCCATGACACCACCACCACCAGCCTGACCCGCTGATACAAGGCAGGATGGATCCATGACACCAGCACCACCAGCCTGACCCGCTGATACAGGGCAGGATGGATCCATGACACCAGCACCACCAGCCTGACCCGCTGATACAAGGCAGGATGGATCCATGACACCACCACCACCAGCCTGACCCGGTGATACAAGGCAGGATGGATCCATGACACCACCACCACCAGCCTGACCCGCTGATACAAGGCAGGATGGATCCATGACACCACCACCACCAGCCTGACCCGCTGATACAAGGCAGGATGGATCCATGACACCAGCACCACCAGCCTGAGCCGCTGATACAAGGCAGGATGGATCCATGACACCACCACCACCAGCCTGACCCGCTGATACAAGGCAGGATGGATCCATGACACCACCACCACCAGCCTGACCCGCTGATACAAGGCAGGATGGATCCATGACACCACCACCACCAGCCTGACCCGCTGATACAAGGCAGGATGGATCCATGACACCAGCACCACCAGCCTGACCCGCTGATACAAGGCAGGATGGATCCATGACACCACCACCACCAGCCTGAGCCGCTGATACAAGGCAGGATGGATCCATGACACCCCCACCACCAGCCTGAGCCGCTGATACAAGGCAGGATGGATCCATGACACCACCACCACCAGCCTGACCCGCTGATACAAGGCAGGATGGATCCATGACACCACCACCACCAGCCTGAGCCGCTGATACAAGGCAGGATGGATCCATGACACCACCACCACCAGCCTGACCCGCTGATACAAGGCAGGATGGATCCATGACACCACCACCACCAGCCTGACCCGCTGATACAAGGCAGGATGGATCCATGACACCACCACCACCAGCCTGAGCCGCTGATACAAGGCAGGATGGATCCATGACACCACCACCACCAGCCTGACCCGCTGATACAAGGCAGGATGGATCCATGACACCACCAGCACCAGCCTGACCCGCTGATACAAGGCAGGATGGATCCATGACACCACCACCACCAGCCTGAGCCGCTGATACAGGGCAGGATGGATCCATGACACCACCACCACCAGCCTGACCCGCTGACACAAGGCAGGATGGATCCATGACACCACCACCACCAGCCTGAACCGCTGATACAAGGCAGGATGGATCCATGACACCACCACCACCAGCCTGACCCGCTGATACAAGGCAGGATGGATCCATGACACCACCACCACCAGCCTGAACCGCTGATACAAGGCAGGATGGATCCATGACACCACCACCACCAGCCTGAGCCGCTGATACAAGGCAGGATGGATCCATGACACCACCACCACCAGCCTGAGCCGCTGATACAAGGCAGGATGGATCCATGACACCACCACCACCAGCCTGAACCGCTGATACAAGGCAGGATGGATCCATGACACCACCACCACCAGCCTGACCCGCTGATACAAGGCAGGATGGATCCATGACACCACCACCACCAGCCTGAGCCGCTGATACAAGGCAGGATGGATCCATGGCACCACCACCACCAGCCTGAGCCGCTGATACAAGGCAGGATGGATCCATGACACCAGCACCACCAGCCTGAGCCGCTGATACAAGGCAGGATGGATCCATGACACCAGCACCACCAGCCTGAGCCGCTGATACAAGGCAGGATGGATCCATGACACCACCACCACCAGCCTGAGCCGCTGATACAAGGCAGGATGGATCCATGACACCACCACCACCAGCCTGAGCCGCTGATACAAGGCAGGATGGATCCATGACACCACCACCACCAGCCTGAGCCGCTGATACAAGGCAGGATGGATCCATGACACCACCACCACCAGCCTGACCCGCTGATACAAGGCAGGATGGATCCGCGCTTTCATGTTGCTGACGCCAAATTCTGACCCTACCATCCGAATGTCGCAGCAGAAATCGAGACTCATCAGACCAGGCAACGTTTTTCCAATCTTCTACTGTCCAATTTCGATGAGCTTGTGCAAATTGTAGCCTCAGTTTCCTGTTCTTAGCTGAAAGGAGTGGCACCCGGTGTGGTCTTCTGCTGCTGTAGCCCATCTGCCTCAGAGTTGGACGTACTGTGCGTTCAGAGATGCTCTTCTGCCTACCTTGGTTGTAACGGGTGGCGATTTGAGTCACTGTTGCCTTTCTATCAGCTCGAACCAGTCTGCCCATTCTCCTCTGACCTCTGGCATCAACAAGGCATTTCCGCCCACAGAACTGCCGCTCACTGGATGTTTTTTCTTTTTCGGACCATTCTCTGTAAACCCTAGAGATGGTTGTGCATGAAAATCCCAGTAGATCAGCAGTTTCTGAAATACTCAGACCAGCCCTTCTGGCACCAACAACCATGCCACGTTCACAGGCCACAAATCACCTTTCTTCCCCATACTGATGCTCGGGAGAACTGCAGGAGGTTGTCTTGACCATGTCTACATGCCTAAATGCACTGCCGCCATGTGATTGGCTGATTAGAAATTAAGTGTTAACGAGCAGCTGGACAGGTGTACCTAATAAAGTGGCCGGTGAGTGTACATGAAGAGGTGGAAGAGGAAGTCCTGTAGTTTGGGGTGGTAAGACATAGGTGGTTGTGGTCCACTTCAGTTCTTAAAACCGTTGTTCCAATAAAAAGTTTGATTCAGATGCTAAGCTTTCAAGTTTAGGATCTGAAACAAACTTTTTATTGGAACAACGGTTTTAAGAACTGAAGTGGACCACAACCACCTATGTCTTATTCGGGAATGCAGGTCTTTTTGGTTTCTTGGAGGGTTCTCCAACATCTCCATGGTGATGATTTTCTTGTTGGGTCCCACGTGCTGCCCCAATTCTAACCACATACAATGAAAGGTTGTGTCCTGTGGGGAGGGGAGGTCTTCTCGAGGGAGTATGTAGAAGATAGACTACAAATACATCACAGGAAATCTGGTCTGTACAAAAAGGGATCTACTCAAAAAAAAAGGGAAGGAATAAGAGGAGGAAGGAAGGAAAAAAGGGAGGTCGAGAAGAAGGGAAGAAGGGATAAGGAGAGGATTAAGAAAGGTATAGAGGAAGTAACAAATGATTAAGGGGAGGGAGGGATAAAGGGAAGAAAGAATAAATGGATAAAGGAAGTATAAGAAGGAGGGAGGAAGGCGGAAAGGTAGAGAGGAAGGAAGGTAGAAAGGGAGGTAGAGAGGAAGAATAGAGTGAATAAGAAGAGGAAGGAAGAAAGGGAGGAATTAAGAAAGGTGGAGAGGAAGGAAGGAATAAATTAAGGGATGGCGGATTGCAATGAGGCAGGACGGAAGGAAGGAATAAGTGGAGAAGAGAAGAAAGGTAGAGAGGAAGAAACAAATGTTTAGGGGAGGGATGAAGGGAAGAAAGAATAAAGGGATAAAGGAAGTATGAGAAGGAGGGAGGAAGGTGGAAAGGTAGAGGGAAAGGCAGGAAGGAATAAGGGAAGGGATGAGGAGGGGAAGGGAGGAAGGAATGAGGGAAATAAAGGGGGGAGGTAGTGAGAAAGGATGGAAGGAAAATAGAGAAGGAAGGAATGAAGAAGTGGGTATGGAATGATTGGAGGAAGAGGGGAAGGGAGTGATTTGGGAGGAAATAAGAAAGATAGAGACAAAGAGAAGAAGGAATAATGGAAGGAAGGAATAAGGGGAGGGAGGAATGAAGGAAGAGAAGAAAGAAGAGGGGAAGGAAAAGAGGGATGGAAGGAGGAAGGAAGGTAGAGAGGAATGAAGAGAAGAAGGAAATTATAAGAAGAATTGTTAAATAAATCTTGAGCTTGGCATCTGCCAGGAGGTGGGATAACTTGCGGCTCGGAGCGGGTGTTGTGATGGGAAGTCCATGGATCACAGGAATTGGGGGGCCATAAGCACCTGCTGTTATATTCCCTATCTATAGCCCCCGGCTATCTCATCAGCATAGAGAGGAATAAAGCAGCAGCGCACGTGGAAGGGAAGGACTGGGGGAGGAAGGAAGAGAACATGAAGAATAGGAAGAAGGAAGGAAAGGATAAGGATGTGATGATCTCATATAAACGGCTCGGAGACAACTTCTCTTCCTAAATTTATTGGCATTAGAATTTAGAAGCTTAATGCAAGTCCTGGAGATGAAAGAGATCTGCTGCTCGTATGAACACGTAGACTGAGAGGATGAAGACGCTTTAATAAAACATGGCTTCCTCTTAGCAGAAGATCAGAGGGAAGCGAACGGCCCAGCTTCTTCAGATGACTCTGCGACAATGTCAGTAAAGCTTCTTTAAAGGGGTTCTCTGGATTAAACACAAAAATGGTGGATTGTCCTGCTTTTCAGAACCATGACTTACTAGTAAGGACACTGTAGAGGTGTCATAGAATAGAGCTGACTCTGGAGGACCTGAGAACAGTGGTAATTGTGCAATGCTTCTTATGTCCTGCGGGGGTGCTGTAGGGAAACCAAATACTTACTGCTAGGATTCTATGGTCCCCGCAGCCTGTCCTCAGGTTCTGGTGGTCCTTTTCACTAATCGTGGTGGTCCACAGTGGACATCCCATTTCAATAATGATGTAATATTCATACTAGGAATATTTTTCTTGTGTATTTTTCCCCCAGGGCAAAGACCATGTCCATGTGACCTTGTAAAACCTTCTTGTTTTCGTAGTTTCTGGGGTTTTATATGTTCCTTCTTTTATCCATTGTTTAAAGACACGGAGTCTATTTAAATAAACAGAACAGGGAGTCATTGTGAGGCTTTTATGGGGTTGGAGGCGACAATGAAGTGTCCTCGCTGCCTCTGAGGCTCTTTCCATTGGCAACAACTTAGGTCAAACTTTGCGGTTTTAGGGGTCAGATACTGTGTTACAGGGGGCTACCTATAGGGGGCACCACAGAGACAGTTTACTTCCATTTTGGATAAAGTTATTTTGCATATTCATTCCCAGGATGCATTGCCCTTAAGATTCAGAACCAGACTACCGATACATTTGAAAAGACCCAGGCTTTGCTTTCCTGAAGTGTCACTGTTCTGCTGGGCTAATTCTGGTGGCATCGTACTTATGCTTCCATCCTGAAAGTAGCCATTGTACTTTGCTTATTGTGCTGTGCTACTATGTATCTCAATGTTCCTCACTGACTAGAGGCCATGGGTGTGGCTAGGACTAGAGGTGCACTAGGGGTGTGGCTGTGACTTCTGTGCACATGGGTGTGGCCATGAATAGAGGTGCACCAAGGGTGTGGCCATGACTAGAGGTGAACGAGGGGTGTGGCTGTGATTATTAGTTGCCACGACTAGAGGTGCATCAGAGGTGTACCTGTGACGACTAGTGCACAAGGGTGTGGCCATGACTAGAGGTGCACCTGGGGTGTGGCCATGACTAGAGGTGCACCTGGGGTGTGGCCATGACTAGTGGTGCACTAGGGGTGTGACTGTGACTAGTGGTGCACTAGGGGTGTGACTGTGACTAGTGGTGCACTAGCGGTGTGGCGGTGACTAGTAGTGCACACGAGTGTGACCAGGACTAGAGGTGCACCTGGGGTGTGGCCATGACTAGAGGTGCACCTGGGGTGTGGCCATGACTAGTGGTGCACTAGGGGTGTGACTGTGACTAGTGGTGCACTAGCGGTGTGGCGGTGACTAGTAGTGCACACGAGTGTGACCAGGACTTGAGGTGCACCTGGGGTGTGGCCATGACTAGAGGTGCAGCAGAGGTGTGGCCATGACTACTAGTGTACATCAGTGTGGCTAGGACTAGAGGTGCACTAGGGGTGTGGCTGTGACTTCTAGTGAACAGGGATGTGGCTAGGACTAGAGGTCCACTAGGGGTGTGGCCATGACTACTAGTGCACATGGGCGTGGCTAGGACTAGAGTTCCACTAGGGGTGCGGCCATGACTACTAGTGCACATGGGTGTGGCTGGGACTAGAGGTCCACTAGGGGTGTGGCCATGACTACTAGTGCACATGGGTGTGGCTGGGACTAGAGGTCCACTAGGGGTGTGGCCATAACTACTAGTGCACATGGGTGTGGCTGGGACTAGAGGTCCACTAGGGGTGTGGCCATGACTACTAGTGCACATGGGTGTGGCTGGGACTAGAGGTCCACTAGGGGTGTGGCCATGACTACTAGTGCACATGGATGTGGCTGGGACTAGAGGTCCACTAGGGGTGTGGCCATGACTACTAGTGCACATGGGTGTGGCTGGGACTAGAGGTCCACTAGGGGTGTGGCCATGACTTCTAGTGCACATGGGTGTGGCTGGGACTAGAGGTCCACTAGGGGTGTGGCCATGACTACTAGTGCACATGGGTGTGGCTGGGACTAGAGGTGCACTAGGGGTGTGGCCATGACTACTAGTGCACATGGGTGTGGCTGGGACTAGAGGTGCACCAGGGGTGTGGCTGTGACTACTAATGCACATGGGTGTGGCTGGGACTAGAGGTCCACTAGGGGTGTGGCCATGACTACTAGTGCACATGGGTGTGGCTGGGACTAGAGGTCCACTAGGGGTGTGGCTGTGACTACTAGTGCACATGGGTGTGGCTGGGACTAGAGGTGCACCAGGGGTGTGGCTGTGACTACTAGTGCACATGGGTGTGGCTGGGACTAGAGGTGCACCAGGGGTGTGGCTGTGACTACTAGTGCACCCGTTGACCTCTTTCTGCCCAGAAAATTCCTTTTACAAAATTATTGACATCCCTGTAGAAATAAGAACAGGGGGCGCTCCAGGAGGGGTCAGGTGAGGGCTCCCCCATCACTTCTGATGCTGAACCAATATGTAACATCGGGTGATAGGATGAACCCTGAGCTACAATGTGTCTATTGTCTATAACCTCAGATGTCCTCATGTGACCCAAGGGACAGGGTCTATATCCTTTATTTACCTATTTGAGCCCCGTGGGGGAGGTGCTGACCACGTGACCTTCTCCCGGTGGACTGTGACCTTGGAATCCTACTCTGCAGTGAGGAGAACCCTGAAAGTTTTCTTCCAACCAGTAATTTTGGGTAAAAATCGCCCTCGCTGTTGACTAATTGAATATTTCATGGGAACAAAATGCATTTTGTGCAGGGGGAGCCTCCCCCCGTCCTGGGGAGGACACATGATGAACATGATCTGCGCAGCTGCTGCTACCACCAGTCCCCTGATTCTACCCCTCTAACCTACCAGCCCCCTGAGGTCGGGGACGAAAGGTCTTTTATGTGAAATCACCCGTTTATCTTTAAAGAAAATCTCTCCCACAGTCGAGCAAATATGACTCTTCTCTCCTCATTTTTACATAAGACGAGTCAAGTATAGAGGCTGCATGGGAAGTGTCATCTTATGTGTCATGATGTGAACTGGAAAATGAGATCTGTATCTTTAATATCATACACAAAGCACATTTCTGTGTCCAATGGAACAGATGATGGGGGCTTCAGAAGTCACGCAACCACTAAACTTGACTCATCTCATGTGAAAATGAGGTGAGAAGAGTCGTATTTGCCCGGATTTGGAGAAGATTTTTTTTTATAGTTAAATAAGTGAGATTTCACATAAAAGAGGGATTCTAGAAAGCACGTTTCCTCCCCGACCGGACGGGCTTGTAGTTTAGTTGGGTAAAACCTGGTGACAAGTTCACTTTAATGTTGAAGTTCAGAGATTTGCTGCACAGAAGACAATGGATTGGGGAAGGGGAGCAGCTGCATTGTCCCCCTCCTAACCCCCAGTCTAAAAGGAACCCGTCAGTAAGTTGGGGGGGGGGGATTTACTCATCTGGGGTACAGTTTTACTTACCTCCAGATAAGTAGATGGAAAAGATGACGGGGAACTGGGGTCAATTTCGAGAAATTCGGACCTGGACTCTAATCTCCACCAATCCAAACTTTAGTAAAACTTTTGTATTATAACAAATACTTCTTAACTCGCTTCTGCAGATGGTGGGATAACTGGAGACCCTAAATATGGAAGCATTTTGAGGGTTGATGTTCTCCAACCTGAGACTCTCCACCTGTTCAAAAACTACAACTCCCAGCATCCTTTGTCTAGAATTGGTGGTAAATGAGGGGCTAGAATATCCCCTTAATGAGTAATTCTTCCAGGAGTTGCATGACTTCAGGGCACACAGATATTGGGACACCTAAGCTCTAGTGATGGAAATTCGTGCTCTTCTTAGTGAGCTGGCTCATTAAGCTACGCTCACTTAGAAGAGCCGGCTCTTCAGGCTCCTGAACGGGTTAAAGGGGGTGTGGTGAGCCGTTTAGGGCGGGGTTTAGTAAACCATCGGCTCACTGAGAGGAGCCGGCTCATGTCGTTCACGAACAAGAGCCGGCTCTTTGTGCTGGCTCATTCTCGAACGACCCATCACTACTAAGCTCAGCATAGACTCTGTAAGGGACACATCAGGAGCTCTTAGAAAAATTTTTAAAACTTACAAAGGTTTCATTTACTCCAAAATAAAGTACAATATGTAACCGGATTCTGCTGTTATCTCAGGTGACTCATTTAACTAAAACTTTTTCTGTTTTTGATTTCAGTTATCAGCTGCCGCTTCCGGGGAGTTTTCCATGTGGAGAAAGTTTCCAGATACAATCTGAACTATGAGGAAGCCAGGAAAGTCTGCGCTGAAATTGATGCCCTCGTTGCAACTAAGGAGCAGGTGGATATAGCCCAACAAGTTGGTTTCGAGACCTGCAGGTACAGTCATATTATATAGGATAAGAAATGTCATGTATGTACCAGCAGAATAGTGAGTGCAGCTCTGGAGTATAACACAGGATGTAACTCAGGATCAGTACAGGATAAGTAATGTCATGTATGTACACAGTGACTGCACCAGCAGCAGAATAGTGAGTGCAGCTCTGGGGTATAATACAGGATGTAACTCAGGATCAGTACAGGATAAGTAATGTCATGTATGTACACAGTGACTGCACCAGCAGCAGAATAGTGAGTGCAGCTCTGGGGTATAATACAGGATGTAACTCAGGATCAGTACAGGATAAGTAATGTCATGTATGTACACAGTGACTGCACCAGCAGCAGAATAGTGAGTGCAGCTCTGGAGTATAATACAGGATGTAACTCAGGATCAGTACAGGATAAGTAATGTCATGTATGTACACAGTGACTGCACCAGCAGCAGAATAGTGAGTGCAGCTCTGGGGTATAATACAGGATGTAACTCAGGATCAGTACAGGATAAGTAATGTCATGTATATACACAGTGACTGCACCAGCAGCAGAATAGTGAGTGCAGCTCTGGGGTATAATACAGGATGTAACTCAGGATCAGTACAGGATAAGTAATGTCATGTATGTACACAGTGACTCCACCAGCAGAATAGTGAGTGCAGCTCCGGAGTATAATACAGGATGTAACTCAGGATCAGTACAGGATAAGTAATGTCATGTATGTACACAGTGACTGCACCAGCAGCAGAATAGTGAGTGCAGCTCTGGAGTATAATACAGGATGTAACTCAGGATCAGTACAGGATAAGTAATGTCATGTATGTACACAGTGACTGCACCAGCAGCAGAATAGTGAGTGCAGCTCTGGGGTATAATACAGGATGTAACTCAGGATCAGTACAGGATAAGTAATGTCATGTATGTACACAGTGACTGCACCAGCAGCAGAATAGTGAGTGCAGCTCTGGAGTATAATACAGGATGTAACTCAGGATCAGTACAGGATAAGTAATGTCATGTATGTACACAGTGACTGCACCAGCAGCAGAATAGTGAGTGCAGCTCTGGGGTATAATACAGGATGTAACTCAGGATCAGTACAGGATAAGTAATGTCATGTATGTACACAGTGACTGCACCAGCAGCAGAATAGTGAGTGCAGCTCTGGAGTATAATACAGGATGTAACTCAGGATCAGTACAGGATAAGTAATGTCATGTATGTACTCAGTGACTGCACCAGCAGCAGAATAGTGAGTGCAGCTCTGGGGTATAATGCAGGATGTAACTCAGGATCAATACAGGATAAATAATGTCATGTATGTACACAGTGACTGCACCAGCAGCAGAACAGTGAGTGCAGCTCTGGAGTATAATACAGGATGTAACTCAGGAGCAGTACAGGATAAGTAATGTCATGTATGTACACAGTGACTGCACCAGCAGCAGAATAGTGAGTGCAGCTCTGGAGTATAATACAGGATGTAACTCAGGATCAGTACAGGATAAGTAATGTCATGTATGTACACAGTGACTGCACCAGCAGCAGCATAGTGAGTACAGCTCTGGAGTATAATACAGGATGTAACTCAGGATCAGTACAGGATAAGTAATGTCATGTATGTACACAGTGACTGCACCAGCAGCAGAATAGTGACTGCAGCTCTGGGGTATAATACAGGATGTAACTCAGGATCAGTACAGGATTAGTAATGTCATGTATGTACACAGTGACTGCACCAGCAGCAGAATAGTGAGTGCAGCTCTGGAGTATAATACAGGATGTAACTCAGGATCAGTACAGGATAAGTAATGTCATGTATGTACACAGTGACTGCACCAGCAGCAGAATAGTGAGTGCAGCTCTGGAGTATAATACAGGATGTAACTCAGGATCAGTACAGGATAAGTAATGTCATGTATGTACTCAGTGACTGCACCAGCAGCAGAATAGTGAGTGCAGCTCTGGAGTATAATACAGGATGTAACTCAGGATCAGTACAGGATAAGTAATGTCATGTATGTACACAGTGACTGCACCAGCAGCAGAATAGTGAGTGCAGCTCTGGAGTATAATACAGGATGTAACTCAGGATCAGTACAGGATAAGTAATGTCATGTATGTACACAGTGACTGCACCAGCAGCAGAATAGTGAGTGCAGCTCTGGAGTATAATGCAGGATGTATTATGTAAGTGATGTGTAAGTGTCTGTATGGTAATAACTCCTGCCCCCTCGCTCCTGTAGGTACGGTTGGGTAGATAACAGCACGGTGGTCATCCCTCGCACCACTAGTAATCACATATGTGCGGCTGGTTACATCGGGGTCTATGTGCTGCACAGTAATGTGACGACGCTGTATGATGTGTACTGCTACAACGCCTCAGGTCAGTGATGATCTTCATTATGTCACATTTCTAGACAGGATCACCCATTAGTCTCCTGATTCGTGATGGTGGAGCTGATCACAATATATCAGGATGAACTTTCAAGACGCAGACAAATAACCACCGGATAACATGTGATACATGAGCCTCCATGACAGGAACATGTTCACATTGAATCAACTCATCCATTTAGTCACTAGGAGAAGATACTGGGTTTTAAATGTGTGATGTTCCATCAGGTGACCTTAAAGGGCATCTCTATTCTTTACCTCTGAGCTGGTGGCTTCATATACTGGAGCTTTATAGGGGTCTAAGCCCCAATAGCTGATAAAGAACTTCTAATCCCTGGTATAAATCTTTGCTGCCCACTGTCACCTCTAGGGGGAGCTCTGGACCTTACTGCCTGTTGTAGTAATGTAGAAGGAGTTTGCAGTAAGAGTTCTCCCTATTGACAGGTGCAGAGATACAGAATGTATATTCCTGGTGTAGTATATGCAGGGAATGTGTTACTTTGTATCAGAAAAGTGGCTTTAAGTTTATTTAAGGTATTTTATTAAATTAATTTGCAATCTTATTTCAAGGATGCTCAGGATTGTCAGCAGTTGTGACCATGCAGACTGCCACCAGTGCTATGTATTGTCCCTGGAGAGATGTGTAATCAGACCTCACACTGCTGTGCTCTGTGCTCTCTGCAGCCAGTGTTATGTATTGTCCCTGGAGAGATGTGTAATCAGACCTCACACTGCTGTGCTCTGTGCTCTCTGCAGCCAGTGTTATGTATTGTATCTGGAGAGATGTGTAATCATACCTCACACTGCTGTGCTCTGTGCTCTCTGCAGCCAGTGTTATGTATTGACCCTGGATAGATGTGTAATCAGACCTCACACTGCTGTGCTCTGTGCTCTCTGCAGCCAGTGTTATTTATTGTCCCTGGAGAGATGTGTAATCAGACCTCACACTGCTGTGCTCTGTGCTCTCTGCAGCCAGTGTTATGTATTGTCCCTGGAGAGATGTGTAATCAGACCTCACACTGCTGTGTTCTGTGCTCTCTGCAGTCAGTGTTATGTATTGTCCCTGGAGAGATGTGTAATCAGACCTCACACTGCTGTGCTCTGTGCTCTCTGCAGCCAGTGTTATGTATTGTCCCTGGAGAGATGTGTAATCATACCCCACACTGCTGTGCTCTGTGCTCTCTGCAGCCAGTGTTATGTATTGTCCCTGGAGAGATGTGTAATCAGACCTCACACTGCTGTGCTCTGTGCTCTCTGCAGCCAGTGTTATTTATTGTCCCTGGAGAGATGTGTAATCAGACCTCACACTGCTGTGCTCTGTGCTCTCTGCAGCCAGTGTTATGTATTGTCCCTGGAGAGATGTGTAATCAGACCTCACACCGCTGTGCTCTCTGCTCTCTGCAGCCAGTGTTATGTATTGTCCCTGGAGAGATGTGTAATCATACCCCACACTGCTGTGCTCTGTGCTCTCTGCAGCCAGTGTTATGTATTGTCCCTGGAGAGATGTGTAATCAGACCTCACACTGCTGTGCTCTGTGCTCTCTGCAGCCAGTGTTATGTACTGTCCCTGGAGAGATGTGTAATCAGACCTCACACTGCTGTGCTCTGTGCTCTCTGCAGCCAGTGTTATGTATTGTCCCTGGAGAGATGTGTAATCAGACCTCACACTGCTGTGCTCTGTGCTCTCTGCAGCCAGTGTTATGTATTGTATCTGGAGAGATGTGTAATCATACCTCACACTGCTGTGCTCTGTGCTCTCTGCAGCCAGTGTTATGTATTGTCCCTGGAGAGATGTGTAATCAGACCTCACACTGCTGTGCTCTGTGCTCTCTGCAGCCAGTGTTATGTATTGTATCTGGAGAGATGTGTAATCAGACCTTTGTGTATGTTGTTAGTAGCAGCAGGACTGTGATTTATGGATTTATATTTCATGATGGATTAGGGATGTGTTCTAACACTGCTGTGCTCTGTGCTTTCTGCAGGCAGTGTCAGGTATTGTCCCTGAAGAGAAGTTAAATGAAACATTTGTATGTTTTTAGTAGAACCGTGATATATGGATTTATATTCCAGGATTGTATCCCCCAGTTAGAATATGTCCTCACACTGCTGTGCTCTGTGCTCTCCTACTGCCACTCATCTCTCCAGGGACCATACCTAACATTGGCTGCAGTCTGTATCATGACAAAGTTGCAGGAGGACGCAGGATTAATTATGGGGCTGAATATGGTTATAGGGGGATTTGTTGCTTTATACAGAGCAGATGACTGTGTAACTTCCTTTCCCTGTTGGTGAGCGATGACGTCATTCCAATTTCTTTGCATAAGTTTTTAGCGTAGGAAGAAGATGTGAGAGATTTTAATGAAGAATTTATTCCTCTTCTCCTTCCTGTAGAAACGAGTGAGAAGAACTGTGAGCAGTACGACTATCGGAACCACAGCGTTCCCTCCTACGACCCCACCGAGGAAGGTCAGTCCCAGGTTCCAATGGAAGAGATGATACATCCTATTCACAGAATGGGTGAAGGTCCAACTTCTGGACCTTCATCGATCACAAGGCTGGGGGTCCTATATTTACATGGGGGGAAAAGTCCTTCTCGATGGGACTGCTGAGGAGCTCTTCACCTGGTGGTCCCACAGAGAGAGAATGGGGGTAGTGAGCATCTTCTGCCCCTCTCTGTATCCAGTTTATTCCTCCAATTATATGTTTACCCATAAAGCATGTAGCATTCATTGGGCGTCCAACATAGTCCCATGGGTGGTGGAGCCAAGCGCCCAATACTCTACATCTACTTTGGGTACTTATGTGGGATCTGAAGAGCAGCCTCCCAATATAAATACATTGGGGTATAATGTAGAGTGGGCTTGCACATGTAGAGTTAGTAGTAACACCAGCTCCGATTCCAAGATAATTGGCCGGTCATATCTAGTGTATCGTAGACCCCCAAGCCATATGCCAAATATAGTTACAAGTCATTCTACCTATACGAAGGCTTTGGCCAATGTGTGTAGCCCATTAAAGGGGAAAATTACCATCTCCACCAACTCCAAGTTGTTGAATCCTGTAATGGGTGCTCCTCCACCGGTTCTGGTGCAGTTGGATTTTTTTATCTAGCCCCCAATGTTCTCGAGGAACCAGTGGTGACGGTTTCAGCACTCAACATACTGTTAGGTGGGAAGGTATTGACTGGAGAAGATAGTTTAAGACCACCCACCAAATAGTCGAGAGCCTAACTAGCATATTGTGTGCCGAAACTAATGCCACTGATGGTGGTCGGCTACTCTGTCGGAATCAGTCAGAATGGCCCACCAGTGAATCCAGGTATAACCCAATACTGAACTGAAGACAACCCACTACTAGGGTTGATGGAGGTTTGGCCTCCAATACTGGTGGAGTGACACCTATTAAAGATGTGAAGCGTTGGAGTGGGTGGAGATGGTGGAAGGTCCTCTTTAAGGAAAAGTAAACCCTACATATCCATAGGGACTACTGTTCCTTTGTAAGAATCTCCTTGCTCTCTTCCTTAACGTTAGGAGACATCAATGATTCTTCGTCCAGTAAAGTGAGTCCTACTCACCCTGGACTTGACATAAGTTCATCCTTATCTGAGCAAGGAGGTGTTGTTGAGGACAGTACATTGGACCCTCTGATGACTACTGAGCAACCAGAACATTCAGGAGATCACGTTGAAACAGAAGAAGAAGGGGGAGACACTAAGAATCATTATTCAGGACCCCAAGACAACGAATATGATAATAATGAGAGAGAAGGTTTCATCGAAGTTCTCAGCACAGAGGAAGCTAATAAACTTCTCGAAGAAAACGGACCAGCCACAGATCCATCCGTTCAGCGGGCGACAGGATCTTTCAATGGTAGGAAGACGCCCTTCCATGGGCCATAGTTTGATGTAGTCTGTCGATCACAAACAATGCAAAGGTCCAACACTTTGCATTATTGTGGTGATTTGTAGTAGCCGTAGTTTGTAGATATAGCGGTGGTGGTGATCATCTGGTGGTGGTGATCATCTGGTGGTGGTCCCCCGTCATGGTGGTGGTGGGCACATCTCTGTCTTACTCTTTGTTCTTTATGCAGGATGGGTTAATATTGGTAAAGGTGA
The DNA here is from genome assembly GCF_040894005.1 of Engystomops pustulosus. Taxonomy (NCBI): domain Eukaryota; kingdom Metazoa; phylum Chordata; class Amphibia; order Anura; family Leptodactylidae; genus Engystomops; species Engystomops pustulosus. Next base: position 178,181,454 of record NC_092417.1, on the reverse strand, counting down.
GTATTTATCCGTATAAAATGAGTCATTTTTGGAAAAAAAAATTCTCGATTTTGGTCAAATTGGAGCAAACTAATGTCAAGAGCCGCTAAGGGTTCCTCAGTCATTAAATTCTGCCTACGCTTTGTATTGTCCATTGGAGACGTCATCCATAGAGTCCGGGCTCAGTAAGTATGCACACCAGGCTTGGACTGGCTCTACACGACTGCCACCATGTAGACGTTTGCTTCGCGAGCCTGTCCATCACGTGTGGCTAGCTTTCCATAACCAACACCCCATTTGTACACTAGCCACCGGTTTGGGCCCTGCTTTGTATACAAGCCACTGGATCAAGCTTGTTTTACTGCATTACGTAGGTGATGTTATACGGTATGTTGCTCCTGTTTTTGAAGGATCCAAAAGAACTTAAAACTTGATGGACCATGGTTATGTAACCGTGAGAATGGTCTATTCCTTTCATCTTCCTCCAAATTGAAAAATACCTAGAAACATCTCATTCAATGTTCACAAGATATTTGATCATAAAAATCCAAGAGGTAACCACTCACCAACCAAGGAGGTCATCTTCTGCTGGATCTTCTATCTACCATCTGATGGAGTTTGACCTAATTCCAAGGTTGTGGTATGAGCAGATACACCTGAACCCTGGTGGCTTACAAGAACTCAAAAGTTTTTCTTCTGACCTTTGATTCTTGTTACATAGCGGTGATGGAGGAGAAACCTCATGGACTATTTAAACTTTAGAAGGACACAGGTCCAATTAATGGTCCTGATTATAGCATTGGGAAAGCTACCACACGCCAGTAGGACATGCTGTTTCTTAGACTAGTGGGCAATATCAATGGGCACCTATCACACTTTCTTCTGACCCATAATCAGGTTCTGTTTGCTTATTCCCCAGAGGGACCACACGTAGACGGTCGTGATGAGGAGGTGGAGGACACCAATCCCAACTCTTCTTACGATGATGCCGAGTCTCCTGCCGGAGAAGCTGAAGGGTCTATAGATTCCAATAAAAACAAGACTAAAAGAAGGGCAGCAATTCCAGGTAGGGACCACCCACATGGCCATCATTAGATATCCTTCAAAAATTCCAGGGACTTTTTTCTAATTCTGGAATGTAATGAGACAGAGAGGAAACCTGAGTGGTATAGAGCTCTCCCCCATCCCCGTGTATAGCCAGACATTAATACATTGTACAATTTCTGGCTAATTATAGGGTCTGTTATTACGAACTGTGCAACATTTTACATGGCCCCTGGGTGCGTCAAGCTCCACAATCCCTCATACATACTAATACATTCCCTCCCAACATCTCCCTCAGTTAAAGGGTAAATTTGCATAGATATTATGACCACTGGGGAACGTCTGCTGCTCGGAGGAATCATCGTTATCCAGGGATAGTCAGAGATTACAGAAAAGAGAAAGCGTTCTTCATCACTACCCAGGGATACCTGGGAATAGGGGTCAGGGATAGCAGCTGCCCCGACGTTCCAGTGCCTGAGGGCTCCAGAGGCACCTAGGGTGGTTACTGGGCTTGTATTCTGACTGTTAGCCTGGGCACCCTAAGACACTTCCTATAGAGGCCGAGTCCCATCCCCTATTGTTTTGCCTTTGCCCTGTAGAAATGGCTGGTATTTTCAAGATCCGCCTCCTATTGTGTCTGTATTGTTGAGTCCTGCCCCTATTGTGTCTTATTGTTGAGTCCTGCCTCCTATTGTGTCTGTAGTGTTGAGTCCTGCCCCCTATTGTGTCTGTATTGTTGAGTCCTGCCCCCTATTGTGTCTGTATTGTTGAGTCCTGCCTCCTATTGTGTCTGTATTGTTGAGTCCTGCCTCCTATTGTGTCTGTATTGTTGAGTCCTGCCCCCTATTGTGTCTGTATTGTTGAACCCTGCCCCCTATTGTGTCTGTATTTTGAGTCCTGCCTCCTATTGTGTCTGTATTGTTGAGTCCTGCCTCTATTGTGTCTGTATTGTTGAACCCTGCCTCCTATTATGTCTGTATTGTTGAGTCCTGCCCCTTTGTGTCTGTATTGTTGAGTCCTGCTCCCTATTGTGCCTGTATTGTTGAGTCCTGCTCCCTATTGTGTCTGTATTGTTGAGTCCTGCCTCCTATTGTGTCTGTATTGTTGAGTCCTGCCTCCTATTGTGTCTGTATTTTGAGTCCTGTCCCTATTGTGTCTGTATTGTTGAGCCCTCCCTCCTATTGTGTCTGTATTGTTGAGCCCTGCCTCCTATTGTGTCTGTATTGTTGAGTCCTGCCCCTTTGTGTCTGTATTGTTGAGTCCTGCCTCCTATTGTGTCTGTATTTTGAGTCCTGTCCCTATTGTGTCTGTATTGTTGAGCCCTCCCTCCTATTGTGTCTGTATTGTTGAGCCCTGCCTCCTATTGTGTCTGTATTGTTGAGTCCTGCCCCTTTGTGTCTGTATTGTTGAGCCCTGCCTCCTATTGTGTCTGTATTGTTGAGTCCTGCCCCTTTGTGTCTGTATTGTTGAGTCCTGCCTCCTATTGTGTCTGTATTGTTGAGTCCTGCCTCTATTGTGTCTGTATTGTTGAACCCTGCCCCCTATTGTGTCTGTATTGTTGAGTCCTGTCCCTATTGTGTCTGTATTGTTGAGCCCTGCCTCCTATTGTGTCTGTATTGTTGAGTCCTGCCCCTTTGTGTCTGTATTGTTGAGCCCTGCCTCCTATTGTGTCTGTATTGTTGAGTCCTGTCCCTATTGTGTCTGTATTGTTGAACCCTGCCCCCTATTGTGTCTGTATTGTTGAGTCCTGCCCCTTTGTGTCTGTATTGTTGAGCCCTGCTCCCTATTGTGTCTGTATTGTTGAGTCCTGCTCCCTATTGTGTCTGTATTGTTGAGTCCTGCCTCCTATTGTGCCTGTATTGTTGAGTCCTGTCCCTATTGTGTCTGTATTGTTGAGTCCTGCCTCCTATTGTGTTTGTATTGTTGAGTCCTGCCCCCTATTGTGTCTGTATTGTTGAGTCCTGCCTCCTATTGTGTCTGTATTGTTGAGTCCTGCCTCCTATTATGTCTGTATTGTTGAGTCCTGCCCCTTTGTGTCTGTATTGTTGAGTCCTGCCTCTATTGTGTCTGTATTTTGAGTCCTGCCTCCTATTGTGTCTGTATTTTGAGTCCTGCCTCCTATTATGTCTGTATTTTGAGTCCTGCCTCCTATTATGTCTGTATTGTTGAGTCCTGCCCCCTATTGTGTCTGTATTGTTGAGTCCTGCCCCCTATTATGTCTGTATTTTGAGTCCTGCCTCCTATTATGTCTGTATTGTTGAGTCCTGCCCCCTTTGTGTCTGTATTGTTGAGTCCTGCTCCCTATTGTGTCTGTATTGTTGAGTCCTGCTCCCTATTGTGTCTGTATTGTTGAGTCCTGCCTCCTATTGTGTCTGTATTGTTGAGTCCTGCCTCCTATTGTGTCTGTATTGTTGAGTCCTGTCCCTATTGTGTCTGTATTGTTGAGTCCTACCTCCTATTGTGTCTGTATTGTTGAGCCCTGCCTCCTATTGTGTCTGTATTGTTGAGTCCTGCCCCTTTGTGTCTGTATTGTTGAGTCCTGCTCCCTATTGTGTCTGTATTGTTGAGTCCTGCTCCCTATTGTGTCTGTATTGTTGAGTCCTGCCTCCTATTGTGTCTGTATTGTTGAGTCCTGCCTCCTATTGTGTCTGTATTGTTGAGTCCTGTCCCTATTGTGTCTGTATTGTTGAGTCCTGCCTCCTATTGTGTTTGTATTGTTGAGTCCTGCCTCCTATTGTGTCTGTATTGTTGAGTCCTGCCTCCTATTGTGTCTGTATTGTTGAGTCCTGCCTCCTATTATGTCTGTATTGTTGAGTCCTGCCCCTTTATGTCTGTATTGTTGAGTCCTGCCTCCTATTGTGTCTGTATTGTTGAGTCCTGTCTCTATTATGTCTGTATTTTGAGTCCTGCCTCCTATTATGTCTGTATTGTTGAGTCCTGCCCCTATTGTGTCTGTATTGTTGAGTCCTGCCCCCTATTATGTCTGTATTTTGAGTCCTGACCCCTATTGTGTCTGTATTGTTGAGTCCTGCCCCTATTGTGTCTGTATTTTGAGTCCTGCCTCCTATTATGTCTGTATTGTTGAGTCCTCCCCTTTGTGTCTGTATTGTTGAGTCCTGCCCCCTATTATGTCTGTATTGTTGAGTCCTCCCCTTTGTGTCTGTATTGTTGAGTCCTGCCTCTATTGTGTCTGTATTGTTGAGTCCTGCCCCCTATTATGTCTGTATTTTGAGTCCTGTCTCTATTGTGTCTTTATTTTTGTGACCTGCCCCCGTTTTTGGGTCCCAATTGGGATTTGTACAGGCAGTAACCCTACACATAGGTTTGGGAGAGACATATTCCCTGTAAACAAAGGATTAGACACAGGAATCCAGCAGCCCGATCTAAGGGAATCCCCATACACCTTGGATCAGTCGGATCGGTTCTGCAGAATCTGCTTCAGCTGCTTTGTATCCTTCCTCAGGACGTTCTTTTCCAGGTTGTTCCTCTAGGATTGTCCAGATTTCCTGTATATTAGCACATAAAATATTGACCCTCATATTTTTGCCCTTTTGCAGAGTGGCTGATCGTCTGCGTGTCGCTGGTGTGTCTGGGTCTCATCTTCTCAGTCTGCATCGCCCTGAACGCCCGCAGGATGTAAGTTATATCTCCCCGATATGTGATTATCATCAACTTCCTGTATCTGCTTGTAGGATGAGAACAATATCACGTCTGTATTTCAGCATTGGCCATACGTGGTATTACAGCTTACACCCTATGCACAGTACATGCAACTTACCAGCAGGTGTGACCACTTCTCCAGCTTCACTTAGCATTGTGTCCTCACACTGCTGTGCTCTGTGCTCTCTGCAGCCAGTGTTATGTATTGTCCCTGGAGAGATGTGTAATCAGACCTCACACTGCTGTGCTCTGTGCTCTCTGCAGCCAGTGTTATGTATTGTCCCTGGAGAGATGTGTAATCAGACCTCACACTGCTGTGCTCTGTGCTCTCTGCAGCCAGTGTTATGTATTGTCCCTGGAGAGATGTGTAATCAGACCTCAACATAAAAAGAAAGAAACACAGTCTGCTCACCGATGTTGCATGTGTAGATGTCCTCCGTGCTGTAGATCCTCTCCTGGACTGGAGATTGGTAGTATTGCAATACGAAGGTTTGGGGATCCAGCTACAGGAATTCAGACACCAGTCTTGAAAGTAGAAAACTACATGCTTTATTGACGGACCTTGGTCACGAATACAAAGACTCCTTTTGGCATAACAGTTTAAAAGTACTTCAGCAACGCGTTTCAAACGCACAATGCGTCCTTCCTCATACAGCCATGAGGAAGGACGCATTGTGCGTTTGAAACGCGTTGCTGAAGTACTTTTAAACTGTTATGCCAAAAGGAGTCTTTGTATTCGTGACCAAGGTCCGTCAATAAAGCATGTAGTTTTCTACTTTCAAGACTGGTGTCTGAATTCCTGTAGCTGGATCCCCAAACCTTCGTATTGTAATCAGACCTCACACTGCTGTGCTCTGTGCTCTCTGCAGCCAGTGTAATGTATTGTCCCTGGAGAGATGTGTAATCAGACCTCACACTGCTGTGTTCTGTGCTCTCTGCAGCCAGTGTTGGGTATGGTCCCTGAAGAGATGTGTCATTCTGCAATATCAATCCATATATCACAATCGTGCAGTAATATCTGGATTATACATCTCTCCAGGGACAATACATAACACTGGCTGCAGAGAGCACAGAGCACAGCAGTGTGAGGTCTGATTACACATCTCTCCAGGGACAATACATAACACTGGCTGCAGAGAGTACAGAGCACAGCAGTGTGAGGTCTGATTACACATCTCTCCAGGGACAATACATAACACTGGCTGCAGAGAGTACAGAGCACAGCAGTGTGAGGTCTGATTACACATCTCTCCAGGGACAATACATAACATTGGCTGCAGAGAGCACAGAGCACAGCAGTGTGATGTCTGATTACACATCTCTCCAGGGACAATACATAACACTGGCTGCAGAGAGCACAGAGCACAGCAGTGTGAGGTCTGATTACACGCCTCTCCAGGAACAATACATAACACTGACTGCAGAGAGCAGAGAGCACAGCAGTGTGAGGTCTGATTGCACATCTCTCAAGTGATAATACCTAACACAGTCTGAAGAGAGCACAGCAGGGTGAGGACCCGCCCCCAGTGCACTTAGAAAATCTGCAATCCTGGAATATAAATCCATATATCACAGTTTTGGGCAGCACATGGTATAGGTGGGGGGGTCTTTAGGCAGAATTTGGAGTGGGGTCCAGCAGTTTCCCCTCCTCCCCCATTAGGGCACTATTCACACTGGTCAGTGGAAGACGTCATGGACTCTTTCTATTGTTCCTGTAATTTCAACTCCTGTGGACAAAATTGAGAAAACCTCCCCGGACCCCCAGTATCTGGAATGTTTTCTGCTCCTGATGAGAAACATCCGAGGAGAATGGAAGGAAGTGCAATAGTCTGCAGGATCCAGGAGGGGCTTGGCCTCGCAGATTTATCCTCAGCTCCTGGATTGTCTGAGACTCTCAAACATCTGGGGAAGCCATTACATTATCTCACAGCACAACCACAAAGGCTGACACTCACTTAACCCTATGAGGACAAGGACAGGTTTCTTGATTTTTTTCCCCCCATTGTTTTATTACGTGTTCTGTAATCCATTACTGTATTATTATTCTATCGGAGGAGACAGGTGGGGATTTTTTAAATTTTTTTGGAAAGATGAGATTTTCTATAATTGGTACCATTTGGGGCATAGATGACATTTCGATTAATGTATCCTTATTTATTCATTATTTTATTTGTATTTATTTTGTCCATTTTTTTTTAAATTTAATGTATTTCCATTTTTTTATATTTTTAAATTGATTTTATTTACCGTATATATATATATATAATTTATTTTTATTTATTTGATTTTTGCATTTCTTTTTTATATATTCATGATATTTTTTTATATATTTGAATTTTTTATTATTTTGTCATTTTTATTGTTATCTAATTATTATTGATTTATTGATTTTAATTATTATTTTGTTTTTATTTATTATATTGTATTTATTTTATGTATTTTTTTGTTATTTTATTTTCATTTGTTTGCTATGTATTTCTTATTTCATGTATGATATTTTTATGATATTTTTAGTTTACTTTCAATTTAATGAATTTATTTTAATTTATTATTCATTTATTAGTTTTATTCATTTACGATATTTTATATATTTTTTTTTAACTTAATGGTTTATTGTTTTATTTTTATTCATTTATTGTATTTTATTTATTAGATATTTTTATCTTATTCTTTCCTATTTATTTATAATATTTTTCATTTATTGTTTGATTATTTTTGAGGCAAACTAAGCAAAAGCTGCATCATTTCTGTGAATTTTTTTTTTGTTCTGTAAATGTTCATATGATAAATGATGCATGAGGCGCAGGATGTCAATACCAAATGCATATTTTTATCTCTATCATTTTATTCTCAAGTATTTTGCCATTTTTGAGTATGTTGAAGCTCCTAATGCAAAATCTCTACCAGACACCCAACTATAATCTGTTATTCCCCTAAAATATGGACACCTTATTCCCATCCCCTCCCAAAGCTTCTGGGCTTGGATGTGACCATACAATCGGCACCTATCCAGGGTCCTTCATCAGGCCACAGATACCAATGCCGGCCTATTGAAGTATCCCTTAGATGCTGTGGTCACCAGTGCCCATGGTATCAGAAGGGTTGTACACCTACTCCTTATGGCCGACACTTGAGTTGGCGCCATGTCAATGTGTAATTGGTGTGAGGACATGCTACTTTTCATGCTCTACATGTCCAGTATAGTACCACCATAGGTTACTGCATGGATTGGGTGGACATAGATGGCTGAAAGCCAAGATTGAAGATGACTCTCCATCTCGGTGGCTCGGCCCTCATAGGTTGTAGTATCTCTGGTATGTCCCGGGCCTGTGTTTCCTATTAGGCTCCACACATGGCTTCAATTTGACTTTACTTGAGTCAAGTCCCTGAGAAAAATTTAGCAGAAATTAAATTGAAAAACCGCACGGATTCTCTCGCTCCCACATTACAATCCATGGAATGCTTTAATTGGTATTTTTGAACATTTTTTGGATGTAAATGAAGCGACGGCCTATGTTACATGTCTTCATCATTCCACATATTCAGGACTGTTCTACTCATGTGATAAGAACATTGGTTTGCAGGGAACCTAGAAGAAGACCAAGGCCTCCGATGTCATAGACGTAGCATCATAGAAGAGTCCTCAGCATTGAGTTTTGAGGAAGAGACACATATACAGATCATGGTTAGACCAGATGTCTTGAGTCACCCATACACCTTTAAAGTGTTCAGCCATACGGTATTCCCTCCATCATCCCTATACACACGCACACACAGTTTGGCTTGTGATCGTAATGGGCTTCTACTGCTCCGTTGGGGGCCTACTTGCCATGAGAACCAAAGACTGGGGCATGTCCTTTCCCTTGATATGATGAAAGTTTGGAAGCCTCAATTCTCTTACTAATTAGTAGGTCAGTCCAAAATTGGTGGGACAACTTTTCTTTTATGGGGGTTTTAGAGGAGCAAGCCCATCATGATGTCAGAGACGTCTACTTGACCATCACGTCTACTTGGCCAAGCATAAAACCAAGCTAGGTTTGGTGACGACCAAACCCGATTGTAGACTAGATGAGGCCAGTCTTACTATTTTGGTGGCATCTGCCATGAGATCTAATCCCATGAGTTCAGTGATCTAATGAGTGTGGATAAGGAGTAGTTTAGAGAAACAAGCATTTGTACTTGACCAACAAGACTCTAGTGATTCTTGATGGTTGATGTCCACCATACTCAGATGTATTGATCAGAAGCTCATACACATTAGACCAAATGCGATTTTGGTAAAATGCCTTTGATCTTATGTCTTTTGGAAATTTCTTACTCTCCTAAAACATCTGTTGTGGGGGAAGTGATGTTAATTTTATCGAGCATGTAGATATTTAAGGCTGGTGTTTACTATTGGCCCTGAAATATCCACTTACACACCACCAAGCCAACAGTGGAGTCAGAGACAAGGCCAACCTTGGTGACCCTGTAAGTGGTACCCTATACCACCACAATCTCTACTGGGTATCTCATGATTTGATCTAGTCCTACCATCACTGACTAAACTGACACAGACTGTAACTGTATCACAAGCCAAACATAATTTCCAAGAGTTGACCAAAATATAAAAGTAGATACTCATATTGACCTCTTGCCTCAAGCAACTTCCTCAATGGTTAGGACACCAGGAGCTTCCTTACGGGTCTGAAGGATTTTCTGCTTTATGACATATTAAAATGCTTAGTTCTGATGGCTCATGAATGTTGCTTTGTTCTGTCATCTTCATGATATCTGACGACATGCATCTTCTTTATAGATGTGGCCAAAAGAAGAAGCTGGTGATTAACGGTAACAAAGGAGGTTCTCCAGAAGATGGAGTGATCATGGAACAGAACGGAGACACTGTAAAGTCTCAGGAGATGGTGCAGCTGGTGTCTCGGGACCAAACCAATGATTTCGGAGACGGTGACGCCTTGACGCAAGAAGACACGCTAGGAAATGCAAAAGACGTGAACGTCAAAATTTGAGTCTCGTCAACCTTCATGCCCTCAGAGTCAATCACGTGAGGGGAACCTAATGCAAATGACCAGAAATGGGACTGAAATGATCAAATATTGAGAGCCACTGATAGGACCCTGCGTTGATACTTTTGCCAATTTGCAAATCAAGCCAAAAATAGTTGGCTCCCCAGTGTATTATGAAGACATATACCTTTCACTTCTCATCTCTCGTCAAAATGCAGGAATGAAATGGGAGTGAAGGGTGGGTGTAAATGAAGGCCTGAGATGTGCAAAAAAGACTAAAATATGCAACTCAATGCTTGGTTCATAGATAGCAAACACAGAGAAACTAATCGCTCACTAGATATAGGCTAGATAGGATTCCACAAATCATGATTAACTCCACACCATATTCAGATGTAAGATACAATGTAAATAGGACAGAGTATCCCATATTTATAACACAGACATTTGTATATAGATTAGATCTTCCCAAAGCAAAATTTTTGTTTGAATGAAGGAGGTGACTTAGGGTTATGCCAATGGTCCAACCTCTGGAGTGGCCTAGGGTCATGACAATGGTCTATCCTCTAGAGTGGTATGAGGGTCATGTCAATGGTCCATCCTCTGAAGTGTTATGGGGATCATGCCAACAGTTCATCCACTAGAGTGGTCTGCAGGTCATGACTATGATCCATCCTCTAGAGGTCTCTGAGGGGTATGGTAATGGTCCATCCTCTTGAGTGGTCTGAGGGACATGCCAATGTCCCATCTCTAGAGTGATCTGAAGGATATTCCAATGGTCCATCCTCTAATATTCTCTGAGGGGTATGCCAATGTTCCATCATCTGGTGTGGTCTGAGGGTCATACCAATGGTCCATCTTCTAGAGTGGTCTGAGGGTCACACCAATCGTCCATCCTCTAGAGTGCTCTGAGAATCATGACAATGATCCATCCTCTGGAGGGGTCAAAGTGTCAAGCCAATGGTCCATACATTGGAGATGTCTAAAGATCACACCAATGGCCCAACTTCTGAATTGATCTCAGAATACTCAAATTGTCCATCTTCTGGAGTGAATGAGGGTCATGCCAATGGTCCATTACTACATACTAGAGTATCCCAATCGTCCATTTGCTGATAATACAATATTGTCTGCAGTGGTCTAAAAAAGATAGCCATGGCACATGTATCGGAGTCATCTAAGCTAGCCAGCTGTGTTCCTCAACTTGATTGGTCTGAGGATTATGGTCCATCCTCTAGAATAGCCTGTCCTACTTCTTGAGTTTCCAGTGACGCCCTATATTATGTGTATATATGTTCTAAATTTATGGAATACATTTTCTGACTTTGGCCTATAAAGATCTCCAAAAAAAAATGCAAGTCTGAAAAAACTTTTTGAATTCATTGATCAACCTTTATTTTTTTTGTTCTTTGTGTACAATGTGGACTCAATGAGACAGGCTTGGGTCAACAATGATGGTCTAGAGGACTGTGATAATGCAATGTACTTGGGAGATGGAGGTTTTTCCATAACTCAGGGCTATAGTGAATATGTGGAAGTTGTTTGGACTTAGGCCAGAAATAGCCATAAATGAAAGGTTTCTGAAACCCACAACCAAAATTACACCACAGTCAATGGTCCCGGACCATCATACCCCTTGGAGATATCTTGATTTGAGAACGTGCCTATCTGTCACTATATACAGTTGTAGCTCAGCATCTTGAGGCCCTCTATTCTCACCAAACCAAACGTCAACATTTTCGAATTTTTTTACTGTAGATAAGATATTCGCCAACCTAGACTTATCATTCATTGACTAGGCCATGGTCCTAAAGGACTATGGTTGGGCTCAATGAGGAATCCTTCAAAAGACATTGACCACATAATGGGATTAGAATAATACTGACTTCTCCAAAAGTAGGCAAATCCTTTAAATTTTATTTATTAATGCGTTGTACATAATACAGATACCGTAACACTATAACATAATACTTATTTCCGTATGAGATCACGGAAGGCAACATATGACAACCTCCAGTTGTTTTCAGAGCTTTGGGATTCAACCACGGAGATGATGAGGACGACCGATGATGATAGCTCCGATTGCTGCATATATTTGCTTCTATACTATGTGTTAATTTACCTTTTGCTCTTTAACACTTACGACATTAACCGTGACTATGAAAAGTTATTATTAGCAAGAATTCCTCAGATTTTCGCATCTCTGTAGGGCCGGGATGATGACGGGTATACATATGTGCGATATGTAAATCAGCTTCTTATGTCATGTCACTGGGTAGCTTAGTTTCTGCATTTTCAGGTGAAAGCGTTGATAATAAAGCAATATTTTTACATGTTACTTCATTTAGACTCAACTATATTTAACATCTTACGTGTAAGCTGATGGGAGTGTGAGTGCTGATGTGAGAATACTTGTCAGTACAGAAGTGTCGACCTAATATCTTCCACTCTTGGCTCTCATGCTGTGATGAATCTACAACTCCCAGCATTGGTGGTCAGGACTACACTAAGTAAGGCCATGCTAGGAGATGTAGTAGTCCCCAATGACCAAAAATATGAGATCTGATGCCATCTTAGAAGACCTCTTTCTTATTTGTAGATCCTGTTGATTTCAGGAAGTTTACACATTGGAAAGATTTCCAATAATCAGATTTTTTGGCAAGTTACAATAACTCATGTCCATCAGCAGAGACCTCACTAGTGGTCAAAGTATCAGCTTGCCATGCTGGTTTTCAGTAGACCTAACTCTTGTCCATGACCACCTCTCCACCGAAGTCAATCACAGTAGAAGTAAGTCGGCACCCTAGACTTGCAAATCATAGGCTTCCGTTATTTCTTTGACTTGAGCAGAGTGGTGGATGTGTTTGCTTCTTAACGCCAGTAGTGATCCCTTACATTATTCAACAACGTTAATTTTATAGAGAATATCTCTCACGGACACAGTCAATTAACTTCATATGCATCTGGACACCATTTTTAATCTCCATATGGTTCTGGACACCACTAGTTATCTCCATATGCATCTGGACACCAGTAGTGATCTCCATATGTCTCTGGACACCAGTAGTGATCTCCATATGTCTCTGGACACCAGTAGTGATCTCCATATGCATCTGGACACCAGTAGTGATCTCCATATGCCTCTGGACACCAGTAGTAATCTTCATATGCCTCTGGACACCAGTAGTAATCTCCATATGTCTCTGGACACCAGTAGGGATCTCCATATGTCTCTGGACACCAGTAGTGATCTCCATATGTCTCTGGACACCAGTAGTGATCTCCATATGCCTCTGGACACCAGTAGTGATCTCCATATGCATCTGGACACCAGTAGTGATCTCCATATGCATCTGGACACCAGTAGTGATCTCCATATGCCTCTGGACACCAGTAGTGATCTCCATATGCATCTGGCCACCAGTAGTGATCTCCATATGCATCTGGACACCAGTAGTGATCTCCATATGTCTCTGGACACCAGTAGTGATCTCCATATGTCTCTGGACACTAGTAGTGATCTCCATATGCATCTGGACACCAGTAGTGATCTCCATATGCATCTGGACACCAGTAGTGATCTCCATATGTCTCTGGACTCCAGTAGTGATCTCCATATGTCTCTGAACACCAGTAGTAATCTTCATATGCCCCTGGACACCAGTAGTGATCTCCATATGCCTCTGGACACCAGTAGTGATCTCCATATGCATCTGGACAACAGTAGTGATCTCCATATGCATCTGGACACCATTAGTGATCTCCATATGCCTCTGGACACCAGTAGTGATCTCCATATGCCTCTGGACACCAGTAGTGATCTCCATATGCCTCTGGACACCAGTAGTGATCTCCATATGCCTCTGGACACCAGTAGTAATCTCCATATGCATCTGGACACCAGTAGTAATCTCCATATGCATCTGGACACCAGTATTGATCTCCATATGCATCTGGACACCAGTAATAATCTACATATGGCTTGGACACCAGTAGTGATCTCCATATACTTATTCACACCATTAGTGACCTTCATAAGTTTATGGACACCTGCAATTATGTGCAGATAATTCTGGACACCAGTAGTGATCTCCATATGCTTATGGACACCAGTAGTGATCTCCATATGCTTATGGACACCAGTAGTGATCTCCATATGCTAATGGACCAGTAGTGATCTCCATATGCCTATGGACACCAGTAAAGATCTACTAATACTTATTGGCACCATTAGGGATCTTCAGGAGCTGTTAAACATGAGTATTTGCTGAACTGAGAAATGGGTAACGTATATGACATCTCAAAGCCAATCATTTGAAATTTCCATAAGGGGTTTTTCTACATTGGGGGTTTTCCACAAAACAGAACAAAAATGGACTAGAACCCTGACTGACCTCCACCATGTGAATAATGCTAGAGGTTTTAGAGCAACTTGCTGCCTATGGGTCAAGCCACATAGAGAAATGCTCTTAAATGGCATTTGGGATGTGGGGGTCACATCATCAATTTTGCATGTTCATTTGGAAGTTTTGTATTACTCTTCTGGATGTCAACATCATCAAGGCCTATTTCCTTCCCTGAGATCTTTGTGGGTTGTGACTGTCTTAAAAGTTTGTTGCCAAAAACATGAAGAAAAAGTGGTCAACGCGGACAAAACCTCAACCACTAATATATTTCCAGTTGTTGCTACACCTGAAACTTTCAGGCTGACTTTCCCCTTTAATAAATATATATTTTATGGCAATGCCAGGGTGTGGTGGGGATTGTCCACCCCTCGGTTGCCTAACTTTTATGAAATGTTTGTCATGGACCACATTCTCAAACAAAAATCTTACAAAATGATCCCAATAAAGGAGACGTCCTGCAACGTGAAGTTGTGTTGAGTTTCGTTTCTTGGTTGTTGGGCTGGTATCGCCTTGGCAATCCAGTTCTTCTTGGCAAGCCAGGGCACATTGTGAATACCATCACGCACCTGGCACAGTAGTTGTTTATGCTATTAAGTGGCATTACAAAATTTTATATTCAGACAGAAGCAGTTCTGAGTAGCGTTCATGTCGTGGAGAACGAGGAACCATGTGATCATTCCTTCAGAATCTCAGGAGACACCTAGAAATTATTTTACTAAAATAGTATCACATGTTCACTGGAAATGCGGTTTAGCTCCTTTATGGGATGACCTGTAATAGTCAAGTATCAGGTCATGGATTGCAACCTGACTCTAACCATTGTGTTTTAGGTGGTCCAAAGATGATGGTTCAGAAGACTAGATCTAGTAGCAGATTTGGTAGTGGGCTAGAGCTGTTGGAAGTTACACCCCGGTACGTTGTTGATTATACATTGTGTTGTTGGACCTGCACTAGGGAGGACATTACGACCTCATAGACAATGCCTCTTATCAAAGTTACAGGTCTAGGTGTAAGAAGATCGTCAAGAACTATCTCTGTACTGTCCATTGCGGTTTGGTACTCCACTCGTTACTTTGATCCCCCCCCCCCAATACTGACCCTTGTGGTTCCCTATTGGTAATTGTGATCTAATGTCCCGTTGATGACCTTGGAAGAGTCCAGATACACAACATTCTGTGCTATCTTGGAAGAGTCCAGGTACACAACATTCTGTGCTATCTTGGAAGAGTCCAGGTACACAACATTCTCCGCTATCTTGGTAGAGTCCAGATACACAACATTCTCCACTATCTTGGAACAGATACACAACATTCTCCACTATCTTGGAACAGATACACAACATTCTGTGCTTCACTGAGGACCAGTCTAGAGTTTACCTAACCCTACAAGCTGATTTAAATGGCCGACTCGTACCACTACTCCATGTTTAGCTCCATTAGCTGGTGTGTGAAGGTCTCGGAAGACACTCTTGCGGCATACCAACTTTGTTTGTACACTAGGCGTAGTGTTGCCCAGTAAACACTCATCATCATGATGATCAGATGGCACCATCTCGATTACCACGACCCAAAAAAATCATCACATAATATGCCCATTATATCCGAGACTTCAAAGCGTAAAAGAAACATAAAATGTAGCAAAAAACCATCACTTCAACAAGTCTCATAAGAAAGAACAAAGCAGAAGATGAAAGCCTAACGCGTCGGGAACCTCGGGGACAGATTGCTCCAGCTCCACCCTGTTCTTCCCGTGACTACTGGGTGATGATTACAGCAATTAGTTCTAGAGTTATGGGTCAGTACAATACACGGGAACATGGGAGGGAAGGCTTTCATCAATGGGGTCAGCGAGCCTGTTCATTCAGTGAGGATCGTAAATTCTGAGAAGCGAATTTTGACTTAATTACCATCATTTATGAAATTAGTCAGCTTCTCCACCCAAAATAATACTTCTGAATGCTCCTGTTCTTACCTTGTAAACCTATTGTTAGAGCAGCAGTTTGTGCTCCGGAGCTGCCCTTCACTACTTCTAAATGTAAAAAATCTAATTAATTAATTGGTGATGTAGCACTTTTTGCACATGTGATGAGTGATGAGCAATAAGGGGTGGGGCCTCAGACGAAAGGGGCGTGGTAACATCATGCCAAACAAATGAGATAGGAACCCCTATAACATTCTGGGGGCAGCAATCTACTGTGCAATGTGTTGTGATGCCTGGGATGCAGTGGTCACAGTTGACCAAGGCATCTTAGTGGTTAACAGCCATGTCAAATCTAAAAAAGAGGTAACAAGCATCTAGTTTTTTCTGTGTAACTACAAAATAAAATTACTAAATGTGCACAAATAGAGTAATTTTTTAGATGGTTGGAGACAGATAGGTCTAAATAAGGGAAATGATTTTCCTTCCAGAAAGATGAGAGATTTCCATAAATATTTCACGACATTTCTAAGAAGCCATAATGATAGCTCATAATCTCTATTTTGGGATATTGTACTTCCCCATTGACGTTCTCTCCTGACAATTCAGCAGTCCTTGTTTTGTGTAATAGTATATATGTTACTTTCGAGGCAAAGATTGGGTTCATGGTGTTCGAGGGCACATAGGGCTTGGCTTACTATGATAATTTGTGTTTGCCCTTTATCACATATCTGCTTACCTAAATTTTATCTCAGTATCCAAATTTGGTACATCCTAGAAACTTACGACCATTGTCCATAAAATCAAACTTTGGGGCAAATCTCAGGTCTTGAAGGTGGCTACATAGTCCTCACATGGACAACTGCCCTAAGATCAGCCCCAACTCAAGACCATAAAGTAACCACCATTTGGCTGGGTCTAGACTTAGTGTATGTAAGTAGAGTCATATTGATTGGTCCACTTATCATTATTAGGATGGGTTAAAACCTTCTCATATCTCCAGAATTTTTGGCTCAATAGACATTGTTAAGATATGACAGATGTCTCAGTGACGTCTAGGGTGAAATTTTATGGAATATGTAATATACTAAGATAATTGTCTACCGTACTTGTGGTGTTCAATTAGGGGTAATCATCTTCTGTGGTGCGTGGTACATGTCTGGTCATGTTGAGTAGTTGCAATAGTGAGCAACTTCGAGTCTTATGACTAACCCTGTGTTTGTTAGAAGAACACAAAATGTAGGAGGCTTCAGACATTTTCTAGACTTTTCATGTTCTTCTCGATTTATCTGGTCTATTTGGGTGGTGCTCATAAACTCATGGGTCATCGGCACAGGATTACGATATTGGGGGTCATGTACTAAGGGCCCAATTTGCGTTTTCCCGACATGTTACCTGAATATTTCCGATTTGCGCCGATTTTCCCAGTATTGCCCCGAGATTTTGCCGCACACGATCGGATGGTGGCGCATCAGCGACGGCATGCACGCGACGGAAATTGGGGGCGTGGCCGAACGAAAACCCGACGGATTCGGAAAAAACGCAGAATCCGCGAAACTTGCACTTACCTTCACCAGGTATAGGCCGGTGAATTTCAGGGCATTCCGACGGGCCTTGGCGGACGTCAGCGCAGCAGCGACACCTGGTGGACGGCGGAGGAACTACCTTAGTGAATCCCGGCCGGACCCGAATCCACCGCAGAGAACGCACCGCTGGATCGCGAATGGACCGGGTAAGTAGATCTGCCCCATTGTGTTATATCATGGCCACCAGTATTTTGTAAAGGCTTATGGTCAGTTTGATCTACTGAGATGGACCAAAAGGTCAATAAGCAATAATCGACTCAGATTTGACCCATAAGTCCTTTGTCTCCGATTCCCCACCTGGTTCCTCACTTGTCTCACTTATTCCTCCGGCTTATCACTTCCTGTGTGTGAAGAGGAAACAGGAAGTAGAGACCAAGGAGATCTCTAGAAGCATCAGAACGAAGAGGGGGGAGATCAGTCAGATAAGTTAAACCCTTATAACATCCTGAGACCTAGATAACCCATAGACTTCAGCTACTTACAGAAATCTCATAATTGACTGAAGTGCCGCGTGTACATTTACCGTAATCAAAGTCTAAAGAATGATTAATAAATTCAATTCCCATTGGGCCGAGGTATTCAGGATAACTAATAAAGTTGTGCTTGATCTCCACCCTGGAAGATTGATTGGTTTTATTGGTGTCATGGAACATAGACTTCTCCAGAAAGCTGAGTCAGAGGTTGGGATGGTCGAAAAACAGGTCAAGAAATCTGGTCTACAACCAGTTGGGGGATTTTGCTTCTTCCTTTCCTTAAAGTTCTGGAGTAACTTAAGGTTTAGAGATCACAGTTTCGAATAGAAAAAATCTCTATGTAAAATTGTTTGCAGGAGTTCTCGACATGAATTGAATTGAATTGTAATATGGGAACTCCATTTTGGGATTGCTGCATTGTGTGGTCTTCACCAGCTCTCACTGATTGTCTTCTAGAAGAGTCAAGACGATCTACGGTAAAAATAGGTATCTACTGACCGATCGACGTTCACGATCCATGTCCACCCATCAGCCTCATGTGGTATGCAAGGACCTGTGTTGCAGGGCACACGGTGTGCTTCCTAGATACCATGATAGAAAGGATACCCATTATAAAGCGACATCTTGCCTTCGATGGTGGTCATGGCCACTGAGTTACTCACTTCCCTTGGCACACTGTGGGTAGAAACCTTTTCCTCCTCTCTCCTTCACTTTAAGGCCATAGGCTTTGGTGAAGGTCTCTGAGCACCAGCTTCTCTAATTGATGAGTTTCTGTTTGCTAACTGACTTCCACACTCCTAATTTTTGTCCTTGTCCTGTTCTTTGACTAGGATTCTGTACCTCACTCCTGTCCTGCATATTCTTCCTCTGCTTGTAATGACCATGCACCAGTCCACCATGACCTATAAAAAAACCTCTTTACTATACGTCAACTCCACTAGCCCTGGCCTTGGCCTGCACTTGACTACTCTCTAGTTCACCTGCCACCTACACCAAGACTCCTAGAAGAGGTTGTGGTCTCAGGATCCAAGTCCAGATTTTTATAGATGGTTTACAACTGATATGGTCAATCAGATAACTTTATTTAGAGTAACCATTAGCCAAAGGGGTCTCGGGGTGTAATGGGTGTACAACCTGCTGCCCATTCCAGGCTCTTGAAATTACTGAGGTATCAGATGGCGCCCATAGGATTCTTTTGGTGACATGTTCAGTTTTCATAGACCCCAAACTAGGGTTGGGAAATGGAGAAACTACCATGGTGCTAGTTTCATAGGGCCACAATCACCTCCTTCCTTACATGTGCCATAATGTTGCCAGGCGAACAATCAATCATTCCCTCCCCTTCCATAACGGAGCCCTAGACAACTGCCTATTCTGCCTACAAAATTTGAGGGCATTCCCCATAACACATCAAGGTAGATATCGACACAGAAAACAGCTTGCCTTGATCATGTCTGAACCTAAGACCCTAGTACGATGCTAAAACGGATGATATATATGAGCAAATGGAAATGATAGGGACAGATTTATCAATGTACCCTAGTTTTCTGCCCCGAAATAGGCGCCTATGTCCCCTCTTACTCTTCCTTAACTCTCAGTGGGTGTGGAGGGGCATGAGGGGGCATTCCTGCCCCATGCCTGTTCACTAACTATAGCCTAACCTTGAATGGGCGCAATTCTATACCAGGAAGGACCTGTAGGATAAATCCATTCACCCTCGGAGCGCTTCCTCCTTCACGCCATTCCACACCCACTTGCCACGGTCTTGGCGTAAGAAAGCAAATGGGTTCCAGAAAACTGGTGTACAATCCCCAATACATCAGCCTCATAGACTCCGCATTTATATGACATGTGACTGATTCCATGTACGTCTACGTGTTTTATGTCAATACACAATCCATCACTCACAATCCATTCCGAGCCTTCAGCAGCTCAGACGTCTTGTCTCTGTGGTATGTAGAGCAGGGATACGGCACATGTGGTTTACATCACGCATATGGCGTGCAGCTGTCTGAATATGGCTGTAGTCTCCATTTTATAACCTTCAGAAACAGTGAGGTGCCCGGTGCCTCATACCTGAGACGCAGGGGGTAGTGCACGTGTGTGGCTTCCCATCTATACCGGCCTTGTTCTACAAATCTCAAGAATCTGCTTCACATTTATAGATGGATTCAAGATTTCTCTTTCTAGTTTCCCGATTTCCTCGATTTGCAAAAACACTAAACCCCAAACTCTGATGTGCTTATTTCTGGTTGGGGGTAAATAAAATAGAGGACGAAAAAGTTTGACTTGAAACAAAATTAAACTACTTTGCCAAAAAAATACCATTTTGTGTGTACAGCTTTGTATCTCTTATTCAAACATTAATGTCTCCAAGGTAACAGACTACAAACAACCCTCTTGTAGTCAGGGCTGGACTTTTTTTTCACATTTTCACACTTCCGTTTTTTTTCTCCTCTCATCGGTAGCAGACAGAATTGGATGGTTGTAACAACTGACAACAAGAGTAGAAGACATGTGTAGTCTGTATCCATGGCAACACATAATTCTGCGCAGTAGTTTCTTACATAAAACGGCGTGATGCTTATAGCCAAAGATTTTTGTTTCTATTTTTATTTTAGATTCATTGACAGCCTATTTTTGGCCAAACACATTGCCAAGTAGCACGCTACTCCTCCGGGTTCAGCATTACACACGAAACACAAGGAATAGAGAGAACTTGCCCAATATTTCATAGAAATGACTAATTTACAGAAACTGATGAATAATTATCAAGATGTAAACGCCCACACACCCCGGGGGGAATATTACTACATACTGTACTGTATCCTGTCCAACCTTGGAGACTAGATAGGACATATCAGCCAAGCAGCTCCACAATGGACTACGATGTGGTCTTGGCCAATCAGGGATTGCATTGGGGCGTTATAGCAAACTGCTGAGCCTTAACCTTATTACTAAGTCTGTCTGCGTCCTCATGGGTCATCAAGTCTATACAAAGAATGCAGAAGTCACATAACTACTCAATAAAATGCGATTGTTTGTGAAATTTTGGTTTCGTAGCCCCAAGAGACGGAAACCACCAGCACAACCGAAGCCATCGGAAAGCTCCGAGCTGTGATATTCATGTATCCATGGTGAACAAAACAAACAAATGTAGAAACAAAGTAGAGTTCCCCTTTTACCAAAAAAGTTTACGTCTGACTTTTTGTTTTTCAAAAAGTTCAGAAGAGCAAAAGATCATTTTTGGTCAGGTCGGGGACTTCTCTCCCAGCCCACACGAGCATTTCTCAATATTGCGTGGTAGCCCACTTCTTCTCACTTCATTCCGGAAAAGTGAACAGGATGCAGTGAAGTTTTTTTTTGTGGTAGGATGGCAACATGTAAACTCACGTACAAGTAAGAGTCCTTCCTACCACCCCGGAATCATCTTGTGTGACTCGCTCAGTGTCAAATTTAGGTGATGAGCTGAATGCAACTTTTTGATCTCAAAACTTCAAAGCTTTCAACCTAAAAAATAAAATTGACTCTTGTAGCCCCGATGTGTTTTCATGTGGCCGCGCCATTACCTTCATATAGACGTCCACTCCTGTCACATAAGGGAGAATCGTCTGGCTACATTCCATGGAACTCAAGGAACTTGTTAGATTCTACCTCCATTTCATCAAGTACAAGAGGATGCAGCTATTGGGGCTGATTTACTAAGGGTCCGCGGGAACGCGATTCAGTCGGATTTTGCAAATATTCCCCATGTGCGCCGAATTGCCCTGGGTTTTTGGCGCACGCAATCGGATTGTGGCCCACTGCGCCAGCATGCATGCGACAGTAATCGGGGGGGGGGGGGGCAGATTTGCTTACCCGGACACGTTGCGATCCTGCAGTGCATTTTCCGATGAGGATTTGGGTCTGCCGCGATTCACTAACCTCGTGCACCAGAGTTCCTGCATCCGTCGCTGCTGCACCGAGGTCCGCCGGATTTCACCTTCTTCTTCCTGGTGCATGTGAGTGCTTGATCTTGCGACACAATTCTTTTTTTAAATTCCGCGGTTTGTCCGAATCTGTTGGGTTGTCCGACGTCCACGCCCCCCGATTACTGTCGCATGCTTCCCGGCACCAATGCGCCAAAATCTGATCGCCTGCACCAAAATCCCGGGGCAATTCAGTGCACATCGGAAATATTTGCGAAACTCGACGGAATCGCGGTCCCGTGGACCCTTAGTAAATCAGCCCCAATATGTCACCTCCAAGTTCTTGAGTATTTGTAAGCACCAAAAGGCTAACCATCGAAAGAAAGACCTCAAATGTTTCAGGAACCTGACAAATATTTGCTAAATTTGGGATTCAGTGATTGATTTAATCAGAATACTAGTGTGAGACATGGCACCATTTTCAAGTAGACACCAGGGTCACTCTCTTGAGATGTATGGCTCAGTCTCAATGCTCCATGTTCTAAAGGACGTTCCATCATCTCTTTTTATGAAATTTGTTAATTGAGACCTTGATTTTATATTTCATTTCCATGGATGTCTGCAAATTAGCCTACAATGGTCCGGACTGATCAGTGTGAAGACTGAGTATTGCCCCAGGACAGAGGTGTAAATGAGATTCATCAGGTTCCTTACACTCACAATTATCACCATCAGCTGTAGATGGATCTGTGGTGGGAATTTACTTCAATTTTCTTGATGCTTATTTTGATAAGTTTCCTTAAGATGGTGAAACAGAAGTTACTAGATCCCAGATTACTCTAGATCCTAAAAGAGGATTGTGTAGGATCCATACATGTCATTGTTCAGGTTGTGGCCATTGTGTAGATTGAAGGACCACATTGGGGCAGATTTACTTACCCGGCGCGTTCTCTGCGCTGGATTCGGGTCCGGACAGGATTTATTAAGGCAGTTCCTCCGACGTCCACCAGGTGGCGCTGCTGCTCTGAAAAGCATCGGAACACACTGGAGTACACCGAGCCGGGCTGAGTGCAGGTAAGTGCAAGCTCCGCGACACATTTTTTTGTTTTAAATGCGGCGGTTTTTCCGAATCCGTCGGGTTTTCGTTCGGCCACGCCCCACCGATTTCCGTCGCGTGAATGCCGGCGCCGATGCGCCAAAATCCGATCGCGTGCGCCAAAATCTCGGGGCAATTCAGGGAAAATCGGCGCAAATCGGAAATATTCGGGTAACACGTCGGGAAACCGCGAATCGGGCCCTTAGTAAATGACCCCCAGTGTGTAAACTTGATGTACGTCCAGGTCTTCAACCAGACGGATGACCAATGTAACTTTTCACGTTTTTCTGCACACACCTCTATTTACCTGCCAGTTGGCATCCACAAGGAATTTTTATAGATCCGGTTTGATGTCCTGGTCAAATTCACAATCCACACCTGTATTAAATTTTTGGTCACTGCGTGTTCAGTGTCACTGTTTTCATAAAGGGTGCAAAAAGTGAATCTCCTCAACGTTCTGCAACCCCTGGTTCTGCTCTTTGGAAGAGGATGTACTTAGTTTTTAGGCTTCTTGGCCTACAATCAGGTGGCAGCTCATGTGGATGTTCGGAGCAAGGTGGGCTGTACCTAAAGAGGGGCTTAAAGGAAGAAGTCCTTGACTCTTGTGGGGTCTCTTGAGGAGAGTTAGGAAGAATTTAAAGCGCCATGTCTACTTTTGAAGAGAGCCTACACTGCAAGCTTGAAATCTTTTTGTGTGGCCTGGCTGCTCTACTAGGATCTCCTAGGATTCTACCAGTGAGCCCCATAGTTTGTGGACTTTTGCTATAGAGAATAATTTGCCACCAACATCGGTTCTTCTTTTCATTGTAAACACATGAATAGACCCCAGCTTCCCAGGCCAAGCGCCAGCTGGACAATCAAGCCTCTAGCTGAAGAATGAGGTTTTGGAAGTGTACGGAAGAACTCTTAGCATTGTGGAAAATATACAAGAGCTTCTGGCAGTCTACGGGGCTAAAGCCTTAACTCTTCTATGCCTGGCACGACTTTCCGTGGCTTCTAATGGTATAATAGTGGCATGGTTTCAAGGTGCTATGACTGTGTATGGCTTAACTAAACCTTGCTACCTGGCAATAGATATCTGGCCGTGGTCCATATACATAGAGGTCTGGTGAGATGTTTACTTGTTCTAGAGGTCCCTTTAGTAGCAGAACACTGGAGAATGATGGACGGAGCAGACGAGGAGGCGTAGAATGCAGCTTCCTTATGATTTGTGAATATATTCCACGTTACAGTGATCTTTACTATTGAGTTGGTTCATTTAAAGGGACTATCTCATAAAAACTACCCAATTGATAACTAAAAGGCCACCATGTAAGTAGAGTTTGCTTGACCTGTGGGAGGTAGGGATCATTGTGCTCATTTTATGATGTTAGTGAAGTGTCAGAAAGAAGGTTGGTGGAGGCATCTAGCAAAACATTTAGATGGATCCCCAAAAAGTCAGACTGGCCCACCAGAAAATCTTTTTCAATAGGTGCCTAAGAAGTCTAGCTAAGGACAACCACATTTTTAGACAACTAGGCTTTATTTTCAAGGGGTTAATGGAGGGTGGTCACAAGGAATTCACATTGAAGAGAAACAAACTTCTGAAGACTGCAATGGAGACAATGGAGACCACCACTTCACATCTTCTTGGCTTGACAGACTCCAATTTTGAGGCTACTAAGGCTACTAGGTGCTTATGGATGGATGGTGGGTGGCCCGAAATATTCCAGTGTAACACTACCCATAGTCCACTTGGAACTCTATTTGGAGCAGGTTACAGATCCAGCATTTCTGAATCTTCTTGATTAGGTCTTGAGTGACCCCAATATTTCTAGGTACTAAATAATTCCTATCTTATACTGGTTGTTCCTCCACTGACACCATATTGCCATTGCATGTAGTACGGGTTAGACAGCAACACCAATTGAGCAAGTCTCAATACTGTATTACCACTGCTGCACATCTTCTTGGCTTAATGCCCCCCAATTTTAAAGCTGCTTAAGTTTATTTTCTACTGGTTGCTGTAGGGTGGCCCAAAAGAATTCCAATTTGACAGTCCCCCCCCCCCCCCCAACACCCAAGCACAATCACATATAGAACAGGTTCTAGACACATCAATGTTTGAAGACTTCGATGGAGAGCCAAGAGCATCTATGGCAACCACCACACATCTTCTTGGCTTCTTGGCTTGGTTTCTCGATGGCCAATTTGACTTACCTCCACTTCCATGAGAGTTGGGGTCCTACAGGAGATCAGAATATTAGGGAATGGAAGCTAGAAGACCCATCCTAGGGAAGTCCATAGATGGAGGAACTGTTACTATATGGGTTAGTACGGGTTAGACAGCAACTCCAATTGAGCAGGTCTAGATACTATATTACCACTGCTGCACATCTTCTTGACTTAATGCCCCCCAAATTCAAAGCTGCTTAAGTCTATTTTCTACTGGTTGGTGTAGGGTGGCCCAAAGGAATTCCAATCTGACAGTCCACCCCCCCCCCCCAACACCCAAGAACAATCACATATAGAACAGGTTCTAGACACATCAATGTTTGAAGACTTCGATGGAGAGCCAAGAGAATCTATGGCCACCACCAAACATCTTCTTGGCTTCTTGGCTTGGTTTCTTGATGGCCAATTTGACTTACCTCCACTTCCATGTGAGTTGGGGTCCTACAGGAGATCAGAATATTAGGGAATGGAAGCTAGAAGACCCATCCTAGGGAGGTCCGTAATGGAGGCACTGGTACCATGTGGGTTAGTACGGGTTAGACAGCAACTCCAATAGAGCAAGTCTCGATACTATATTACCACTGCTGCACATCTTCTTAACTTAATGCCCTCCCCCACCCCCAGATTCATAGCTGCTTAAGTCTATTTTCTACTGGTTTCTGTAGGGTGGCCCAAAGGAATTCCAATCTGACAGTGCCCACCCAACACCCTAGTGCAGACACATATTGAACAGGTTCTAGACACATCAATGTTTGAAGACTTCGATGGAGAGCCAAGAGAATCTATGGCCACCACCAAACATCTTCTTGGCTTCTTGGTTTGGTTTCTTGATGGCCAATGGGTTACCTCCACTTCCATGAGAGTTGGGATCCTACAGGAGATCAGAATATTAGGGAATGGAAGCTAGAAGACCCATCCTAGGGAGGTCCATAGATGGAGGCACTGGTACCATACCCTCGTCATATCTGAAGGTCTGAAATGAAGACACGCTCGCTCGTGAGGCTTTATATACCAACATTTATTATATGTACATCCGAGGTACGACACTTAGCAAATTATATTATATTCATATCGTCATGTATAAAGAATTTCCAGTTTTATACATAAGTTACAGAAATAAGATGTGACACGGTTTGAGAGCATCAGAGCAACTTTCTAGAAATCTCAAAAGGCAGAAGTTTTACACATGAACAGCACAAGTCACAAAGGAGAGGTCCTACATGTCAACAAGAGACACACGGGGCTGCCTGGACCTTCCCACTTATTAGCCATCCAATTAAACAATTTATTCACTACAATAAGTCATTTTAGCTTAAAATTAAAAAAAATTCACACAGGACGGACCTTATCAATCAATTTACAGTTCCACAAGTTTTACTCTTAAATTGTGGGGAAAGTGAAGTAGTTACATAGATTTTCCTTATGGAATGATAAATTATACTAAATGGGATAATATGGCCGCTAATTGTTCTACTTCGGAACAGCGCCACTCTTCTACACAGGTTGAACATGGTATTGCAACTCCTCCCCATTTATTTAAATAGGTGGCGCTGTTTCAGGTAAAATTAGCTACAGTGTATCTGCTATAGTAGCATTCAATTAAATGGAAATGAGCTGCAGTACTGGATATAGCCTGGAGACAAGAGTGGCACTGTTTCAGGTAGACATTTGCCACAGTGGGGGTCATTTACTAAGGGCCCGATTCGCGTTTTCCCGACGTGTTACCCAAATATTTCCGATTTGCTCCGATTTCCCCTTAATTGTGGTGCATCGGCGCTGGCATGCACGCGACGGAAATCGGGGGGCGTGGCCGGACGAAAACCCGACGGATTTGGAAAAACCGCCGCATTTAAAACAAAAAATGAGTCGCGGAACTTGCACTTACCTTCACTCAGCCCGAGCCGGTGTATTCCACTGCGTTCCGGGGAACTTCAGCGCAGCAGCGCCACCTGGTGGACGTCGGAGGAACTGCCTTAATAAATCCCGGCCGGACCCGAATCCACCGCAGAGAACGCGCCGCTGGATCGCGAATGGACCGGGTAAGTAAATCTGCCCCAGTGTATCTACTATAGTAGCTCAGTACCATTTACTTAAATGGGAATGCGCTGCAGTACCAGATATAGCCTGAGGACAAAAGTGGCGCTGTTTTAGGCAAAAACAGACATAGTTTATCATCCTTTACTTGCGTCAACCTACAGCTACACTTTTGGGTTGGATTAATTTAGAAATAGGTCACTTTATGTAGGTGCAAGGTGAAATTCATTTTAAGGGGATCTCCAGTCATAAATTTTACACTTGCAAAAGGTGATGAAATGGGCCAAAAATCTGGTAATGTAAATTTGTAAAGTTTTCTTCTTATAGATTTTAGTTTTATCCTATTTTACATTATCTATTTCTTCCTCTATTTCCTATTTCCTTTCCTGGGAGGAGCTTTGATGTCACGTGACTTAACCGACACCTGGGTATGGGAAACAACATAAGGGGGGCGGAGCCTGATGTCCTGATTGGAGGAAATCTGTGATACGGAGATAACATCAGTTGCTTTTTTGTGACTGAAGCGTCCAGGACATGATGATCTATGAGAAGCTCTAACTTGACAAAGAGACGGCTAAAAATAATTGTGAGGTAGCATTTCAGGAGAAACCCCTAAAATAAATTTCAAGCATCTCCAAATTTCCATCACTTGGAACAAGCCAATATAGTACCACGATCACCCTTACCCCCTTCAAGATTTTCCCATAACCCCCTAAAAAGAGTCTTTGCAAAAAAAATCTCAAGCTAAGTTTTTCCTGGAAGCTTCCAGAAGGAAAGATAACATCAATCTCAGCATGGACAATCCTGGTGAGATGTCTTCCCTTACTCTGGTGTAACTGGTGTCACCTCCTTCCCCTCTCACAGCATACAATCTCACAAAATCACAGTAAAAAGCTGCAGCTGCACCCCCCTCCTCTCCCTCTCCACTAATATTCTGGACCAGAACCAATTTTTGGCAACTGAAAAAAAGTTCATGGTGGGGGGACTAAAAGCTTTTACTCCAAATTTACTATCATACTATCAATCGGCACGGTCCAGTCAAAAATTCTTTAAAAATTAGCCATTTATACAACCACCATAATTTGGTAAAGGGGTTGGGGGCCAGACTATGCTACCCCTTTCCTACTAATTTCATCACCTTTAGGCCCTCACCTTGGCTTAGACTCCTTGGCCACATGGGCCAAAATTCCTGCTGGTGGCCCTACCCTTTAAGACAAAAAGAGGAGACTGAATTCCCCCAATTCCCCCGGGTTTTTGGCGCACACGATTGGATTGTGGCCCATCGGCGCCGGCATGCTTGCGACAGAAATCAGGGGTTGGGGGCCCGACCCTGTTATCCCCTTTCCTACTCATTTCATCACCTTTGGGCCCTCACCTTGGCTTAGACTCCTTGGCCATATGGGCCAAAATTCCTGGTGGTGGCCCTACCCTTTAAGACAAAAAGAGGAGACTGAATTCCCCCAGTCCAGTCTAAGTCCAACCAAAGAGAGAGTCCATTTAGGACCCAACCCATCTGACAACAAAGAACACTTAACCCATTACTGGCCAGTGAATCGGGACACTCTCCTTTGAGGAACAAAGAAAGTCAACAACAATTACCATATCAAACTTTATAAAGTACCAACGATTGTGCTAAATTTTTATGTATTTTTATTTTTTACTAACGCTCTACGTCTCTCTACTTCTGTAACATGCCACTAAAAAAAAAGTTCTACTTTATCTTCTAATCTCTTCGTCTACGTCACACATCTAAGTCACTAAAGCCACGGATCAGGAGGGTACAAAAAAAAAAAAAAAAAAAAGAAAATAATAAAAAATAGAACGGGTTTTTTACGGCCATCAGGACACCACAATCTGGAGAAGTCACCACGAGCGTTGCTGCTTACAGAACCGTGAGACACATTCATGTATATTTACACCACGCTGGCTGTATATATATGTATAGGCTATGTACACGGTGCCACGCCGGGGGATGAGGGACAAAAAAAAAAAATCCAAAAATTCTGCCTTCTTTTGGAAGAAACTGAAACATGTCTACTGCAACATTTCAAAAAAAAAAATTTTCACGATCGTATCGACACTCCACCGACTAGACGATGGGACTACCACGGGTCAAGGTCTAGCAAAAAAAAAACTCAACAAAACCGATGAGAACAACAGTTTTACGTCGATTTATGAAACTTGCCGGGGGAATTCTGCGACCACAGCCAACGTGAATCCGAGGGTTGAGTCATCTTATCGGCAAAAACAAAAATTTCCGAGGTAAGCCACCAAGGTTCACTTAGAGGCCAACGACCTAGTGAACCTATTGTAGGTGTGACATTTTTGATCTTTGTAAAACCCTAAAGTGGTGGGGGGTGGGGGGGGGGTAGGAATTTTTTTTTTTTGTCCATCCCCCAAAATTTTAATGAACTCAGTTTCCAAAAATCCCTTTTGTACGGAGAACATCAGAGCCCACTGACTTACAACTTCTACCCTTAGGGTCTATGACTTCGCCACCGCTAGGCCAAGTTGAAACTCAAACACATGACCCTAAGGTTGCCAATTTTTGAACACTTTTTGCCCCCAATTTTAACCCCAACCAAAAGGGGAATCATTTTTTTGATCATGAAAATTTTTTCATTATTTATGGTTTTTATATCACTCGATCAGATGGGGGTCTCACTAACAGTTTGAAGAAAACATATAGACAAAAAATTTAAGTTTTTGGGGTGTTTTTGGAGGGTAATGTCAGGGTCGTTGTTTTGGGGAGGGTTGAGGTAGCGGTGTCCGATACGTACTTGGCCTAGCCTCTCCCAGCAGCACCACAGAAAGGTCCTTTATATGCAAAAATCATCAACCAATCAGAGTTAAGAATACACGTGTGACCTCTATTGGAAAATGAAAGTTGGGCTCTTATTAGTTGAGGCTCTACTTATCCTCGTGAAGGAAACCTTCAGTAAAATATAGATGACAATATATTGGTCAACTCATATATTATCAATCTTCCTGTACAGCTATAGCGCCACTTCTATCCACAGGTTATATCCGGTATTGCAGCTTTAAGTAAATAAGGCTCAAGTGCAATACCAGACAAAGCCTATTGATAAGGGTGGCGCTGTTTCCGGATTTTTAATTTTTTTTAGCATTTGGCACCATATTATACAAATATATTTTAACGAGGTAGGACTGAGCCAAAAATAGTGTAAAAAAAATTAAAAAATATAACCTCCTGAATTTCTGGAATGTATTATTTTGGAGTCATCTATAGGAATGTGAATCACTGGTCCCGTTACCCTTAATATTTGGTCCATAATTAGAAAGGCAAAGTCAGAAAATTGTAAACCACACGACATCACTGGCAGTAAATATATATATATATCTATTAATCATCAACATTATCATATATTAGCATATATTTGAATAAAAATCTTGTGTTATGATGTATTTTCGGTTGTGGGTGGAGTCGGGGGAGGTACGGCTGATGGCGGGCTGGCTTTCAGTCATGTAGATGAGAAAAGTTCAGGATATTTACAGGTTTCAACCTAAAAATGTCCCCCTGCTTTACACTGCAGCCGTTCTCTATGGGGGCGGGGCCTATAAATGCTAAAACTAATAAAGGTGGCAGGGGTCATTATCCCAAATCTTCAATCTCGTCTTCTCCTTTGACGTCATCAATGTGGCGGACGCTTCCGAGACGGTTTAGAAGCATCGCTAATACATGATCTATGATATAATCCGGATTATAATCCTTGTGCTGACATTTAACTTGTGCTTTCTTTGTGTTGTGCTTTTCTTTCGTCATGTTACGCCCCCTATTGCCTCCATGTAAGCGGTAAATACGCTATACACTCCATGATATGAAAAGGCCAAACGAGGCAGATTTCTAGGCCGAACTTTCTCTGTTGTCCATAGCAACCAATCAGAGCGCAGCTTCCACTGTTCAAAGGTAGAATATGAAATGAAAGCTGCTCTGTGATTGGCTCATTTTGTCACGAGTCTTCCCCATGATATTTTACTATAGATATGTGTGATATATATGTATATATATCATCTCAGACCATATTTAGCTCCGGCCCAGTGACATTTGGAGCCTATAATTAAGCAGACGGGGGGGTTGGAAGCATCACCTGCGATGTCTATATACAGCATCATTGCTGCTGCGCCAGCATCGGGAGCCAGGTGCAGACACCAAAAAACACCATGGCAACCGTCTCCAGGGGAAAGCTATCCTAATCCATCCTCCCCTGTCGGCATCGAGCGATAACAGGGGACACGGATGTGCTAAGGGGGTGCAGATACCTGAGGCACTGAGCACCCCGGAACAATATTCCTGTGCTTATCGCTATCCTCCCAGAGATACATAGATTACACAGAGAGAATCCGGCTGCAAAATATGGGAATTTTTTTTTTTTTTTTACAAAAATTAACTTCATTGAAGAAGAGGGATAAGAAAGATATTAAATCATTTGTACTTTTTAACATCATTTTTTTAAACAAATTTTCTAGAGCGCGGAGAAAATAGTAGCTGCTTGGGTTTTTTTAAAATTTTTAAACTAAAAAATAATTTTTAAAATAATACTTAAAATAATTAGCGTAACAAAAATAAAAAATGAAATAAAAATGTGTCATTTTTATTTTATTAATAATGCAATTTTTCAAAAATTAATGATATTATATATTACTCTAGTGAATTTTTTTTGTAAAAAAAAATTTGTATTCTACCAATTTCATTCAGTGAATGGGGTTAATTGTGTCATATGCGAAACAAAAAAATCTTACTTAAATAATAAAATTTTTTCCCCCCAGAAAATATTAATTTGGTTTATTTTAACCATCAAATTATATGCCTTAATCTTAAACAGCCCCCCCCCCCTTCCTGAAAAAAAAAATGGATCATACAATTTGTAGGGCAATTTTTTTTTTTTTTGTAAAAAAAAATTTTCTTAACCCTCCATATTTATTTCATGAACAACAAACATGGTTAGTTGGTTACAGCTGAGACAGTAATATGTAATAATAATATACAAAAAAAATTAATTCTAAATCCAATTTGAATTTTTTTTCTGTAGGCAGAAAAAAAATTCTAGTCTTTTTTTTTTTCCCCAAGGCGTAGACATATTTTTTAATTGGTTAGTAGAAAAAAATTCAAAATAATGTAATATTTTTCTTATCCCTCCATATTTATTGCATTAATATGTCATAAGCACAAACAACAAACACAGATAATAGATATTGCAGCAGCAACAATAACCTGGGGGGGGGGGGGGGGGGATTTACGTAATTTAATTATTTTTTCTTTTACCAAGAATTTAAAATAAACCCCAAAAAATTAAAAAAAATAGTAAGTTCCTGAAATCTAATTTTTTAATATGTGCCATAATAACCATCAAATCATGTGCCATAAAAGTCATTAGTAACAGCGAATCTCTACCTATCGACCGAACAAACGAGGTAATAAAATAAAATTGTTTAAAAAAAAATTAGTATACAAACACCATAAAATACAACATACACTGAAATGATACAAGTCACAGATTTCTGAAAATGTCAAGGAAAATGTCACATTTTAAGGAATTCTAAGTATTTTAGAAGATCGGTTCTATGCAATAAATGGTTTAAGACTGAAACCTCTAAATATATGCATATAAAATATAGTATCTAGAATCTTGGTCTAGATGGTTGAAGAGTACGAAGACCGGAATATTCCTTCATAATAACATTGCGTCAGGCCTACGAGAGGAAGACTGTGGAATATTAGATTCATGACTTATATCTAACTCTAGAACCAGATGGTAGTAGAATACAAGACCTCCGGAGGTGGTCGTTGAGTAAACAAGTTGGTCACCGCTATGTAATACCATGGATTTGTAAGTAACGTAGATCCTGACGTGAATCGGGATAGGAGACCAGCCACTGAAACGGAAAGTAATGAACACTGTCCTGCAGACAGAACCCTCCCAAATTCTGCACCTTTTGTTACCTGAGTCCTTACAGTGAGGTGTGAGTTCATCCAAACATTCTCGACACCCCCCCCAAGACCAAGTCAGTCATTGGTCTGCTTTCGCCCATTTTGCATATTCGGACGCCCAACAAAAAAAAATGTTAAAAATAGTTTTCCTGTGCTATGACTGTAAAGGTTGTGCTGGGTAGCTACGGGTGAGATGAGATTCATCAGATCATACGCTAATGCTCTTCATGAAGACAGGCCGTGGCGGTGGGGTTCCATCACCCTTACGCATCCAGAGGTTCCTCGACTACAGCATTGAAGTCGGCCGTTTTGCCGTTGTTAGCCAGCGTCACCTGAAAATGATCACGGTTAACATCCATCTCCAAAGAAAACATCAATCTCGCACATACCAGAGAGAGGGCCAAGTGGTGCGTGGTTGTGTCGAAGGGTGGGTTGAGCGTAGGGTTAGGACATCTACTGTCGGCAATGTGGAAAAATGCAGTAGGAGATATTAAGCTTCGGACCATGTTAGCTTGGACTGTTAATGCAAAAGGTGTGTGGCGTGAGGTGATACCTGAGGTGGGGATCAATCAAGCTTTGGAAAGTTTTTGGGGTTTCCTCGAGATATCTGATGACTAGAGATGAGCGGAAAGACTTGGCCATTATCAAATTTATCACAATTTTTTTTTTTAAATGATAGATTATGGGGAATCCAAAATGTTTGTGGTTTGTCCTGCATAAATAGACATATATTAGTAAAAAAATCAGACCTCCATGTTGAGGTATATGTACCGGACTCTCCTGAAAACAGGATTGGGTGATGGCCATTGACCATAAAGGGGTGGAAGTGGTTTACTATTCAGGTGGTCCAAGCATTAGCTCGTGACCCAAGTTTTCTAGTGGGCCCATGACCACCCAAACCATCCCCCAAATTTTATACTGAGAAGGACCTTCACCCATGAAATCCTCGTACATCATGTACACAAGAGCCATGAGAGTACATTTAAAGGTCCTCCAGAAGTCTTGAAACCTCAGATTGAAAGCAGCAGAAGGAACATGTCTGCGATTCCCCAAGAAGCTTATTCTAGCAAGTGGCTTATAGGGGCTATACTATTCCTACAGCCCAGGGCCAATGGAGGTCTTAAACCGTCCCTTGGAAGGAGGACTATGTCTCAGAGATGTCCTGCTGAACCTTCTATTATGGAAGCTTCACCAAGATGACTGTAAGTAGAGTTACCATATCCCTGAGCTCTGATCTGGCCAGAGGCTCTAACTTTTTTCCATTTTTATCATGTGCCTTATCTTGTCCCATCAGAGTAAAAAAAATCAGACCAACAAATCTGGACATTTGTTCATCTCTATGAAACTATGGTGGGACAAGATTTTTCAACCTGACCTATCCAAGCGGTTTAGAGAAGAAGACATCTTTGGCTTGCAGGTTACTAGTTTGTAGCCCTCCACACGTCTCAGGGTGAGTTCCCATCTTTTCAATCACAGTCATCAAACGCTTAAGCGTATGACCCAAAAGAGTCCTTAGATCCTTGTAGCTGAAGGAGTCCTTGGACTACTTGATAAGGAAGCCCCTGAGATTTGCAGGAACTCCTTGTAGTTGAAGGATTCCTTGGACTACGAGATAAGGAAGCCCCTGAGATGTGCAGGATCTCCCTGTAGTTGAAGGATTCCTTGGACTATGAGATAAGGAAGCCCCTGAGATGTGCAGGAACTCCTTGTAGTTGAAGGATTCCTTGGACTATGAGATAAGGAAGCCCCTGAGATGTGCAGGAACTCCTTGTAGTTGAAGGATTCCTTGGACTACGAGATAAGGAAGCCCCTGAGATGTGAAGGAACTCCGTGTAGTTGAAGGATTCCTTGGACTACGTAATAAGGAAGGCCCTGAGATGTGAAGGAACTCCTTGTAGTTGAAGGATTCCTTGGACTACTTGATAAGGAAGCCCCTGAGATGTGAAGGAACTCCTTGTAGTTGAAGGATTCCTTGGACTACGAGACAAGGAAGCCCCTGAGATGTGCAGGAACTCCTTGTAGTTGAAGGATTCCTTGGACTATGAGACAAGGAAGCCCCTGAGATGTGCAAGAACTCCTTGTAGTTGAAGGATTCCTTGGACTACGTAATAAGGAAGCCCCTGAGATGTGAAGGAACTCCTTGTAGTTGAAGGATTCCTTGGACTACGAGATAAGGAAGCCCCTGAGATGTGAAGGAACTCCGTGTAGTTGAAGGATTCCTTGGACTACGTAATAAGGAAGCCCCTGAGATGTGAAGGAACTCCTTGTAGTTGAAGGATTCCTTGGACTACGAGATAAGGAAGCCCCTGAGATGTGAAGGAACTCCGTGTAGTTGAAGGATTCCTTGGACTACGTAATAAGGAAGGCCCTGAGATGTGAAGGAACTCTTTGTAGTTGAAGGATTCCTTGGACTATGAGACAAGGAAGCCCCTGAGATGTGAAGGAACTCCGTGTAGTTGAAGGATTCCTTGGACTACTTGATAAGGAAGCCCCTGAGATGTGCAGGAACTCCTTGTAGTTGAAGGATTCCTTGGACTATGAGATAAGGAAGCCCCTGAGATGTGAAGGAACTCTTTGTAGTTGAAGGATTCCTTGGACTATGAGACAAGGAAGCCCCTGAGATGTGAAGGAACTCCTTGTAGTTGAAGGATTCCTTGGACTACTTGATAAGGAAGCCCCTGAGATGTGAAGGAACTCCTTGTAGTTGAAGGATTCCTTGGACTATGAGATAAGGAAGCCCCTGAGATGTGAAGGAACTCTTTGTAGTTGAAGGATTCCTTGGACTATGAGACAAGGAAGCCCCTGAGATGTGCAGGAACTCCTTGTAGTTGAAGGATTCCTTGAACTATGAGACAAGGAAGCCCCTGAGATAACTACATAGGAGATCCTGCACTTCTGCACATGGAGCTTGTATGGCAGAACGTATAGGGGGGTTACTAAAGTGGACACTTGCTTCATCTGTTGGTCAGTACCTAGCTGGGTGTATGGTGAGTGACGATCGCCCTGATCTGCAGTGGGTGGTCCGAAATCCTTAAGGTGTGTTCACATTATACTTACATCCCCTACTACCTGTCTTATGTGTAGAGGTCTGTGATGTTAGTGCAAAGAAAGCAAGAAGAGAAATTACCATGCAGCAAGCAAGCAAGCAAGCAAGCAGATCTAGTAACCACATGCAGGGAGGGGCGGCTTCATACATGCACAGAGCAGGCGACAGTCAGGAAGACACAGGCAGCAGAATCTAGCAAAGTTCCTTTAATGCATGAAAAACAGCTGCAGGATTAGCGTCACCATAGAATAAGTGCAACCGCGGTACAGATCACATTATCCAATGTCTTCAGTAGTATACAAGTATATACAGTACAACGGACAAGGCGGGGGGGGGGGGGGGGGGAGGTCACATGACAGGTGGGGGGGGGGGATTATACCCATATCGATTTTAAAAATGTTAGATCCTAGAGAGAGGAGCAGGATGGAGACCTGCTGAGTCAGCATTATGTGATATGAGGAGTACAATGCACAAATTCTGTAACCTAAAGCCATACACATATATTACATATAATATATACAACTGTACAACAACAATTCTAGCATCAAAAAGAAATGTTCAACTATTATCACCTTTACCATAAAGAACTCATCTAAATTAAAAGTTAAGCGACTTTGTATTTACAGTTTGATTAATTACTTATCCCGTAGTGATCCTGAGTTACATCCTGTATTATATGTATGTATACAGTGACTGCACCTGCAGCAGAATAGTGAGTGCAGCTCTGGAGTATAATACAGGATGTAACTCAGGATCAGTACAGGATAAGTAATGTCATGTATGTATACAGTGACTGCACCTGCAGCAGAATAGTGAGTGCAGCTCTGGGGTACAATATAGGATGTAACTCAGGATCAGTACAGGATAAGTAATGTCATGTATGTACACAGTGACTGCACCAGCAGCAGAATAGTGAGTGCAGCTCTGGGGTATAATACAGGATGTAACTCAGGATCAGTACAGGATAAGTAATGTCATGTATGTACACAGTGTCTGCACCAGTAGCAGAATAGTGAGTGCAGCTCTGGGGTATAATACAGGATGTAACTCAGGATCAGTACAGGATAAGTAATGTCATGTATGTACACAGTGACTACTCCAGCAGCAGAATAGTGAGTGCAGCTCTGGAGTATAATACAGGATGTAACTCAGGATCAGTACAGGATAAGTAATGTCATGTATGTACACAGTGACTGCACCAGCAGCAGAATAGTGAGTGCAGCTCTGGAGTATAATACAGGATGTAACTCAGGATCAGTACAGGATAAGTAATGTCATGTATGTACACAGTGACTGCATCAGCAGCAGAATAGTGAGTGCAGCTCTGGGGTATAATACAGGATGTAACTCAGGATCAGTACAGGATAAGTAATGTCATGTATGTACACAGTGACTGCACCAGCAGCAGAATAGTGAGTGCAGCTCTGGAGTATAATACAGGATGTAACTCAGGGTCAGTACAGGATAAGTAAAGTAACAAATACACAAAGTCACTTAACTTTATAAAAAGATGATTGTATACTTTGATCCGGGTTGTTGGGTATCAGTGAATACTATGGGGCTGCTGACTACTATCTAGTTACACTGATGTCCTATGAGGAGACATATGGATGTGGAGCCAGAATAGATGGAATGTTCTGTAAGATGTATCCGCTTGTCATGTAATATTCCCATAGATGGACCCTGAGTGATGAACTGCAGCTACAGAATTTCCAAGGGAACATATTCTCTCAGTGAAGTATATGATACATCGCGTTGAAGAACTTTACGTTGTGGCTTTGGGCCTGTGGACTGCGCCTCAGTCTTCACCTTCTTATTTGCCTCTAATGATCATCAACATTTGAGCAAACTTTGCATAAATCAATGGTCACTACAAGAAACTCAAATCGGAAAAAATAGAGATTATCCTCCTCTTAGGCTCTCGGGCTGTTATCCTGCTCCCCCCCCACCCCCCCTCCCTCTAAGCTGTCAATAGCCGTGAGAACTCTGTGAATCCATCTTGGTCTTCTGTGATGGACTGAAAAGATACTGATTACATAGAAGTCTATGGAGAGGGAGGAGGTGAGTAAGACCTGAGTAACAGAGGAGTGAGAGAGAGACACAGAGGATGCTGATGCTAATGGTAAGTTACTTTTCAACTCCAAGTGCTTTATTCATGGGAACCCCGGTCAGAACTTCTCTATTATGTCCTATATGGTCCTGCTGATGTTTCAGAGTGAGAGAGGAGAGACACAGGGACAGACAGAGACTTCTGCAGATGATAGTAAGTTACTATCTCACCCCAAGTGCTTTTTTCCCACCTGTACAGGTCAGTACTGGTCTATAATGTCCTATATGATTCTGCTGATGCTTCTGAATGAGAGAGAAGAGAGACATAGGGGAAGACAGAGACCACTGGAGACAATAGTAGGTTTCTATCTCGCCCCAAGTGCTTTTTTTCCCACCAGTATAGGTCAGAACTTCTCTATTATGTCCTATCTTATCCTTCAAATGCTTCTGAGTGATATAGGAGAGATACCGAAACAAACAGAGACTTCTGGAGATAATAGTAAGTTACTATCTCACCCCAAGTGCTTTTTCCCCACCAGTACACGTCAGTACTGGTCTATAATGTCCTATATGATTCTGCTGATGCTTCTGAATGAGAGAGAAGAGAGACATTGGTGGAAGACAGAGACCACTGGAGATGATAGTAAGTTTCTATCTCACCCCACGTGCTTTATTCCCACCAGTACAGGTCAGAACTTCTCTATAATGTCCTATCTTATCCTTCAAATGCTTCTGAGTGATATAGGAGAGACACAGGGAAAAACATAGACTTCTGGAGATATTAGTAAGTTACTATCTTACCCCAAGTGCTTTATTCCCACCAGTACAGGTCTGCACTTCTCTATAATGTCCTATATGCATATCCTGCTGATGCCTTTGAGTGATAGAGGAGAGATACAGGCACAGACAGAGGCAGCTGGAGCTAGAAGTAAGTTGTATTTCTTACCCTAAGTGCTTTATTCCCATCAATACAGGTTAGTACTTCTCTATGATATCCTGTATTACTCAGATTATGCTTCTGATTGATTGAGTTATAGAGCAGATTCTCCTCTACCCTCTGTGTACAGTGTATGGGAGACATCATAGCATCTAGTCTCCAGCCTCCGGCTCTGAGACAACTGAGAATAAGAACCATATAAACCGTATAAACTATGTATGTAACTATGTAACCTGCAAGTACACAAGATGGACCATTGATTTATGCAAAATACGATAGGTAGGCAGTCAAAGCTGACGCCTGATGAGAGGCGACCCGCATGGAGGATCACTCTGTATTAATGCAATTTAAAGGTGTGAACAAGGTTGTATTTAAAGCATCACATGACACCTTCTTTGACACTTCTGATGATGTGATATAAGGAATTAAACAATTAAAATTTGTTTATTAAAAATTCCGTGGTGGGGTAGACCCAGACCCCATGTTCTGGACCTGTATCCACCGGCCACAGATTAGCTACAAGGAGCGTCTCTTACTCTGGAGGACTCAATTACATGGACACTCTGGTCATTTTAATAAGGACTGTGTAATGCTTCATTTCTCCACTGGGGGCGCTGTAGGGAAGCTGCCAATGCCAATGGCTGGCTCTTCATAGTGCACAATCCCTTTAAAGAGAGGTAGTAACATTTCTAGACTATTTCATATACTACATCTACCCCTCAGCGCGTGGCTGGTCCTTACCTTACATGCTAAGGTCCCCGCAGTGAACACCTACAGACAGGACTGGTATTCGACTCGGTGGAAAGACTGGATACATGAGAGCGTTGGAACATGGAAACATGACAAGATGCACCAACATTTCAAGACAAAAATAAAAAAAAAAAAGCCCCCATCCCTCCCGTCCATCAGAGAGAGGGGTCAGCATGCATTACAAAAAGATACAAAGTAACAATGCAAAGGTCATATACAAAAATATACAAAAATGAGTCATGCAAGTGTAGCCATTCTACCCCGAATATAATACAGAATCACCAGGCAGAGCCTCCTGGTGACGGGGGAAGGGGATTTCAGGAAATCTATTGGCTAAGAACAATAAAAGCCGACATTTTCTGCACCATTTCTTGAGGATCCTGCAAAAATTATATAATTTAAAGGGAACCTGAAACATTGATCATATTGAACATCTGCAGCATATTATAGAGCAGGAGGAGCTGAGCAGATTGTACATAGTGTCCTATCTGCAGGCAGCATGTTATAGAGCAGGAGGAGCTGAGCAGATTGTACATAGTGTCCTATCTGCAGGCAGCATGTTATAGAGCAGGAGGAGCTGAGCAGATGGTATATAGTGTCCTATCTGCAGACAGCATGGTATAGAGCAGGAGTAGCTGAGCACATTGTACATAGTGTCCTATCTGTAGGCAGCATGTTATAGAGCAGGAGGAGCTGAGCAGATTGTACATAGTGTCCTATCTGCAGGCAGCATGTTATAGACCAGGGGGAGCTGAGCAGATTGTACATAGTGTCCTATCTGCAGGCAGCATGTTATAGAGCAGGAGGAGCTGAGCAGATGGTATATAGTGTCCTATCTGCAGGCAGCATGTTATAGAGCAGGAGGAGCTGAGCAGATTGTGCATAGTGTCCTATCTGCAGGCAGCATGTTATATAGCAGGAGGAGCTGAGCAGGTTGTACATAGTGTCCTATCTGCAGGCAGCATGTTATAGAGCAGGAGGAGCTCAGCAGATTGTGCATAGTGTCCTATCTGCAGGCAGCATGTTATAGAGCAGGAGGAGCTGAGCAGATTGTGCTTAGTGTCCTATCTGCAGGCAGCATGTTATAGAGCAGGAGGAGCTGAGCAGATTGTACATAGTGTCCTATCTGCAGGCAGCATGTTATATAGCAGGAGGAGCTGAGCAGGTTGTACATAGTGTCCTATCTGCAGGCAGCATGTTATAGAGCAGGAGGAGCTGAGCAGATTGTACATAGTGTCCTATCTGCAGGCAGCATGTTATAGAGCAGGAGGAGCTGAGCAGATTGTACATAGTGTCCTATCTGCAGGCAGCATGTTATAGAGCAGGAGGAGCTGAGCACATTGTACATAGTGTCCTATCTGCAGGCAGCATGTTATAGAGCAGGAGGAGCTGAGCAGATTGTACATAGTGTCCTATCTGCAGGCAGCATGTTATAGAGCAGGAGGAGCTGAGCAGATTGTACATAGTGTCCTATCTGCAGGCAACATGCTATAGAGCAGGAGGAGCTCAGCAGATTGTATATAGTGTCCTATCTGCAGGCAGCATGTTATAGAGCAGGAGGAGCTGAGCAGATGGTATATAGTGTCCTATCTGCAGGCAGCATGTTATAGAGCAGGAGGAGCTGAGCAGATGGTATATAGTGTCCTATCTGCAGGCAGCATGTTATAGAGCAGGAGGAGCTGAGCAGATTGTATATAGTGTCCTATCTGCAGGCAGCATGTTATAGAGCAGGAGGAGCTGAGCAGATTGTATATAGTGTCCTATCTGCAGGCAGCATGTTATAGAGCAGGAGGAGCTGAGCAGATTGTACATAGTGTCCTATCTGCAGGCAGCATGTTATAGAGCAGGAGGAGCTGAGCAGATGGTATATAGTGTCCTATCTGCAGGCAGCATGTTATAGAGCAGGAGGAGCTGAGCAGATGGTATATAGTGTCCTATCTGCAGACAGCATGTTATAGAGCAGGAGGAGCTGAGCAGATTGTACATAGTGTCCTATCTGCAGGCAGCATGTTATAGAGCAATGTGTTAGGTTCTCTTTAAGTGAAAAATGTCAACTTTCATAAAAAATCCCATAGTAATTACAACCTATATTGTATGTATAGATATACAGAATTATGTTGGCATTTCATTAACCCTTTTGCCGTCGGCAGGTGACAAAACCCTTGATCAGCAAAAAAGGCACAAAATTTTAGTAACAACTACACTGAATAATACGTATTTGTGCATAACTACGATGCTACTGTGTATCATGGAAGAAGCCATAAAGAGATTACACACGTGACACCACGTCCTATCACACGGCACATGGTGGACACGTTCTCTGTTCTCTGTTAAAAATCTGTTAGATTTTTAAAAAACTTTTTTTTAATAAATTATACCAAAAATAAATAAAAATACTATACAAAAAATATCAGTCAAATATGTGGATTTTTAAAAAAAATTAAAATTAATGAAAATAATTTTATAAATCCGAAAAATATCAATGAAATAAAAACGCAAAATTTATTGATTGCATATATTTTGTTATTTTACAGATATTAAAAAAATAAAACATCTTAAAAAATCCATGAAATAATAATTAGGGCTTTACATAAAGCAAATTTCATTCAAATGAAAATTGTTGGTTGTTTTGCTTAGAAAACCCAATTTTCATGCATACATTTTTGGAAATTTTGGGGTGAATTCTCTGTTTAAGATCCTTATCTATTGCCCAGATTGAAAGGTCTATTAAAAAATGATCCCCGATGTGTCCTCTTAGACATCCCATTGATATGAATGGAGATTGTGTAATACTTAAAATCCCCAGCGGGGGCACTGCAGGGAGATTGAACACATAAAACTTCCCACAGATCACATGTGATCGCTGGAGGTCTTAGCATGGAGATATTTTGGGATCAATTTAATATTTAAGGGACCCTTCTGAGAAGTACCACCCCCCCCCCCCCACAAGTGGCTCCAAGTTCTTCCAGTACCAGGGCCACATCATAATCTTATCCTCTTATACCCCTCACTGCTATGTTAGTGTTAGTCAACCCTCCTCATGGTGTCCTTCTCCCGTTCCATGATACACTGTAGCAAAAAGATAGAACAAGAGTTTTTAGTAACTTGATTCAATGTAACCATTGGAGGTGGGGGGCCGCTATATTGGGGGTGACTTGGCCTGTTGTGGTGGTAACAGGATTATCAGACAAGACCGGGCATGCAGATGCCACCCCGGAGCATGCAGTCTATATACAGGTCTCGATATCCATAAAGGTGAATGGTACCTTGCAGTCGTCGACTACAACGGAATTGTGCGCGGCGTAGATGCATTGGTTGGAGTTATTCTCCCGGTGGTTTTTCATGTCGTCGTAGATGGATTGAGTCTTGGTCATCTCTAGCTCCTGTTGTGCGTGCTGCTTATCCAGACTCTCCAGCTCTGCCTTGGATAGATGATAGACGATGCCGGCACCGAAGGAGTCACCCACCACGTTGACGGAGGTCCTCATACGGTCCCTTGTAATAAGAAGACCCAAGTATTATCAGTAGATAGAAGGAATACACACTGGGCCACTACCATGGTTGCTCGGAGTTTGACCTTGACTGAGGGAACCGCAAGTCTCCCCAACCTGACCCATCCAGATGTAGACTTCTGGGATTTTCTGAAACTTTCATGGACATCAGTAGAGCACAGGAAAGAGGTGAATTGACTCGATTGCCGATTATGGAAGTCCACGTTGGTACGAGCAGGTTAGGAGGACTTGTGGTCCTCTATTCTACTGAAGGTTGGACTCCAGTGATTCTTATTTACTCTACACCTCCACCTACTCTAACCTTTTAAATCCGTAATTATACTCAGGCCCTTGTTGAACTTATTTCTCTTGGGAACCATGGAGTTGGTGGAGGTCCTTTTTTAGTATCAAGTTTGACCTCGTTGGCTATGGTAAAATAGATTTAGTCCATAAAATGTTGTGAGGGCCACGTTCAGCCATGACACCCAAGTAAAACCCATAGTGACTACAAGTCCACAACCCCCAACTCATACGGACAACCTTCAGATGTTTGTTCTTTGACCAAACCAATATGAT
The DNA here is from genome assembly GCF_040894005.1 of Engystomops pustulosus. Taxonomy (NCBI): domain Eukaryota; kingdom Metazoa; phylum Chordata; class Amphibia; order Anura; family Leptodactylidae; genus Engystomops; species Engystomops pustulosus. Next base: position 178,137,332 of record NC_092417.1, on the reverse strand, counting down.
AGACCCTCAATCCCATGTAGCCTATATATACTGGACCAGTTTAGAAGACCATATTTCTTTGCAGTCCTCTGACGTGGACTCAAGAAGGTTTCATTGACTAATACTTACAGAAGCCAGTCCACAGCAACGAGTAGACTGATGTCCTGAGTGGGAAGCCCCACAGCCGTCAAAATCAGGAGCATGGTAACCAGTCCAGCACTGGGAATACTGGCAGCACCAACACTGGCCAAGGTGGCTGTCAAGCTGGGACAAAAAAAACACAAAAACAACAAATACAAGTTTACTGCATGGGATATAGGAATGGACACTTAATAGTTAACTATAATAGTCCAGTTTAAGGGGATCTAGGTCGGTCCTCTTCTATCTCCACACCTTGGCGTAGATAGTGGAACCTTAAGACCAGAGTTCCTCAGGGGCCGTCCCTAACGAGAAGGCTGAACCTTTCTAACATAATGTCCGCTAGGTGACAGATGACTTACCTCACCGTTACAATCTGTCCTCCATCCAGTACTACGCCGTTCATCTGTGCAATGAAGATGGCCGCCACAGCTTCGTACAGAGCAGTCCCATCCATATTAATTGTGGCACCAACAGGAAGCACAAATCGGGTGACTCTCTTGTCGATACCGAGGTTTTCCTCCAGACAGCGGAAGGTGACGGGCAATGTACCGGCACTGCAATATACAACAGTTATTAGTGTTGGTCGTCAGCAATTTCTTATAAAGACTCCATCAATCCTTAGGAAATTGGTGAAAATGGCCTATTAGAGACCATATCGAGTTGATGAACGTCTAGAGCCAAGTACTGTGTTCTAGCCAGTTCCCACAAGGACCCTATGGTGCTCTGATCGGCCAGTCTGACCCTGGTAGTCAGTAGATTGAGCAGTACACTGTTTTGTTTATTGAAGAACCACATACTTATTAATGGGTTCCTGAAGGTGGAATCCTCCATCTGACCTGATCTCTCTAAACACGCTTCCAATTCTTCAACTTTTAAGGTTGAAGAGCCCCTGTGTCAATAGTTCCATGGGACCAACCAAGAGCGAGGGGAAAACCATTGACCTCTGGTCTGCATCTAGGACACCAGAGGGCCAACCATGAACCAGGCAACCACCTCTATGATCCCAAGGGACAAACCAAGAACCAGGGGACAACCATAAGTTCTCCTCTAGAATAAGAAGGGACCAACCATAAGCCTTTGGTCTGCCTTTATGGTAACCAAGGGGTGAACCAATAGCCAAGGGACAGCCAATGGCCCCTCATCTTCCCCCAAGAGCCCCTTTGTCTATACTTCCATGGGACCAACCTAGAGCGAGGGGAAAACCAGTGGCCTCTGGTCTGCATCTAGGACACCAGAGGGCCAACCATGAACCAGGCAACAGCTAAAGGCCCTGGTCCAGCTCTATGATCCCAAGGGACAAACCAAAACCAGGAAACAACCATAAGTTCTCCACTAGAATAAGAAGGGACCAAACATAAGTCCTTGGTCTGCCTCTATGGTAACCAAGGGGTGAACCAATAGCCAGGGGACAGCCAATGGCCCATCATCTTCCACCAAGAGCCCCTTTGTCTTTAGTTCCCTGGGACCAACCAAGAGCGAGGGGAAAACCATTGGCCTCTGGTCTGCTTCTAGGACACCAGAGGGCCAACCATGAACCAGGCAACAGCTAAAGGCCCTGGTCCACCAATATGATCCCAAGGGACAAACCAAAAACCAGGAAACAACCATAAGTTCTCCACTAGAATAAGAAGGGACCAAACATAAGTCCTTGGTCTGCCTCCATGGTAACCAAGGGGTGAACCAATAGCCAGGGGACAGCCAATGGCCCATCATCTTCCACCAAGAGCCCCTTTGTCTTTAGTTCCCTGGGACCAACCAAGAGCGAGGGGAAAACCATTGGCCTCTGGTCTGCTTCTAGGACACCAGAGGGCCAACCATGAACCAGGCAACAGCTAAAGACCCTGGTCCACATCTATGATCCCAAGGTACAAAGCAAGAACCAGGAAACAACCATAAGTTCTCCAGTAGAATAAGAAATGACCAACCATAAGCCCTTGGTCTGCCTCTATGGTAACCAAGGGGTGAACCAATAGCCAGGGGACAGCCAATGGCCCATCATCTTCCACCAAGAGCCCCTTTGTCTTTAGTTCCCTGGGACCAACCAAGAGCGAGGGGAAAACCATTGGCCTCTGGTCTGCTTCTAGGACACCAGAGGGCCAACCATGAACCATGCAACAGCTAAAGACCCTGGTCCACATCTACGATCCCAAGGTACAAAGCAAGAACCAGGAGACAACCATAAGTTCTCCTCTAGAATAAGAAATGACCAACCATAAGCCCTTGGTCTGCCTCTATGGTAACCAAGGGGTGAACCAATAGCCAGGGGACAGCCAATGGCCCATCATCTTCCACCAAGAGCCCCTTTGTCTTTAGTTCCCTGGGACCAACCAAGAGCGAGGGGAAAACCATTGGCCTCTGGTCTGCTTCTAGGACACCAGAGGGCCAACCATGAACCAGGCAACAGCTAAAGGCCCTGGTCCACATCTATGATCCCAAGGGACAAACCAAAAACCAGGAAACAACCATAAGTTCTCCACTAGAATAAGAAGGGACCAAACATAAGTCCTTGGTCTGCCTCCATGGTAACCAAGGGGTGAACCAATAGCCAGGGGACAGCCAATGGCCCATCATCTTCCACCAAGAGCCCCTTTGTCTTTAGTTCCCTGGGACCAACCAAGAGCGAGGGGAAAACCATTGGCCTCTGGTCTGCTTCTAGGACACCAGAGGGCCAACCATGAACCAGGCAACAGCTAAAGACCCTGGTCCACATCTATGATCCCAAGGTACAAAGCAAGAACCAGGAAACAACCATAAGTTCTCCACTAGAATAAGAAATGACCAACCATAAGCCCTTGGTCTGCCTCTATGGTAACCAAGGGGTGAACCAATAGCCAGGGGACAGCCAATGGCCCATCATCTTCCACCAAGAGCCCCTTTGTCTTTAGTTCCCTGGGACCAACCAAGAGCGAGGGGAAAACCATTGGCCTCTGGGCTGCTTCTAGGACACCAGAGGGCCAACCATGAACCATGCAACAGCTAAAGACCCTGGTCCACATCTACGATCCCAAGGTACAAAGCAAGAACCAGGAGACAACCATAAGTTCTCCTCTAGAATAAGAAATGACCAACCATAAGCCCTTGGTCTGCCTCTATGGTAACCAAGGGGTGAACCAATAGCCAGGGGACAGCCAATGGCCAATCATCTTCCACCAAGAGCCCCTTTGTCTTTAGTTCCCTGGGACCAACCAAGAACGAGGGGAAAACCATTGGCCTCTTGTCTGCTTCTAGGACACCAGAGGGCCAACCATGAACCAGGCAACAGCTAAAGGCCCTGGTCCACCAATATGATCCCAAGGGACAAACCAAAAACCAGGAAACAACCATAAGTTCTCCACTAGAATAAGAAGGGACCAAACATAAGTCCTTGGTCTGCCTCCATGGTAACCAAGGGGTGAACCAATAGCCAGGGGACAGCCAATGGCCCATCATCTTCCACCAAGAGCCCCTTTGTCTTTAGTTCCCTGGGACCAACCAAGAGCGAGGGGAAAACCACTGGCCTCTGGTCTGCTTCTAGGACACCAGAGGGCCAACCATGAACCAGGCAACAGCTAAAGACCCTGGTCCACATCTATGATCCCAAGGTACAAAGCAAGAACCAGGAGACAACCATAAGTTCTCCTCTAGAATAAGAAATGACCAACCATAAGTCCTTGGTCTGCCTCTATGGTAACCAAGGGGTGAACCAATAGCCAGGGGACAGCCAATGGCCCATCATCTTCCACCAAGAGCCCCTTTGTCTTTAGTTCCCTGGAACCAACCAAGAGCGAGGGGAAAACCATTGGCCTCTGGGCTGCTTCTAGGACACCAGAGGGCCAACCATGAACCATGCAACAGCTAAAGACCCTGGTCCACATCTACGATCCCAAGGTACAAAGCAAGAACCAGGAGACAACCATAAGTTCTCCTCTAGAATAAGAAATGACCAACCATAAGCCCTTGGTCTGCCTTTATGGTAACCAAGGGGTGAACCAATAGCCAAGGGAAAGCCAATGGCCCCTCATCTGCTCCGAAGGTACCTACCCCACCAATTCCTCCACGGAATAAACATTGCACATGTGTGTATCCATTGTGTCTCTGTGATTCATGAAGCAGTGAGATAGCGATGAGCGAGACCGAGGAGTGACCTTGTTTATAAATAATCCCGCACTTTACTATGTATCCTGCGCCCCCGGGGACTGTCTCTCCAGAGCTTCTCACAGCACAAGAAGATGAATATTTGCAGAGCAGCCGAAAGAAACTAGAGGCACAAGAGCTTGTTATTTGTGGAAACTCTTAGTTCTTATGTATCACATCGGCCGCATCCATCCACAACAACCACATCACCTGGATTCTGCTTCAATACTACAGCGCTCATAGGAGAACGGAGAGATTGTGGAGCAGTGCAATGCACAGAGCGCAGCAGTGTGAGGAAATCCCCCAGAGCACTTGGAGAAGCTACAATCCTAGAATATAAATACAAATTTCACAGTCCTGCTGCTACTAACAACACAGCTAAATGTATGATTCTCTACAGTGACAATACACTGGCTGCAGAGAGCCCAGTGAACAGCAGTGTGAAGACCATTACAACCTTAGAACATAAATCCAAAATTAGCAGGACTGCTCCTACTAACATCATACTCAAAGGTATAATTATATAATTACACCAATCTCTAGGGACAACACTATGTGCCGAGAGCACAGAACACAGCAGTGTGAGGATATACATTCTGTGGAACGGGAAAACTGCAATCCTGTAATAAAAAACCATATTTCACAGTCCTGCTGCTACTAACAATCCACAAAGGTCTGATTATATAACTCTCCAGGAACCATGCCTAACACTGTCTGCAGAAAGCACAGAACTCAGCAGTTTGAGAACACGCCACAGTGCACTTGAAGAAGCTACAGTTCTGTAATATAAATCCATATTTCACAATCCTGCTGCTACTAACAAAATACATACAGTTAGGTTCCATAGGTTTGTTCTTAAGTTGAATTTGTATGTAAGTTGCTGTAATAGGACCAAGGATTATCAATAAAACTTCATTACAGACACCTTACAGCTGATCATTGCAGTCTGGGACTATAGTAACATCCAGAGAGGTCACCAGGGGTCCGTCTGTAAGTCAGGTGTCCTTAAGTAGGGGACCGTCTGTACACAAAGGAATGAACAGACATCTCTCCAGGGAAAATACCTAACACTGGCTGCATAGAGCACAGAGCACAGCAGTGTCAGGAACCCCTCCACCTCCCAAAAAATACACAAAGATATTATTAAACATATCTCCAAGCTCAATGTCTCACATTGGGGCTTATTTACTAAGGGTCCCACGGCCGCATTTCTGTTGGGTTTTCCGACTTTTCGGGGATCACGCCGCCAGGACAAGGATTGCGCCTTTCATGCGGCACAAATCAGGGGGGTGACCCAGAAGACGAACCAACGTCTTCGGACTGAGAGCTGGATTTAAAACATTGTGTTGCAAGCCATGCACTTACATGTACCAGGAAGAAGAAGGTGAACTCCGGGGACCTGAGCGGGGAAGCGACACATGCAGGATATCGGGCACAGGATCTTAGTGACTCCCCTCACAGCACATTATACATGGACAATGCACTTACATGTACCAGGAAGAAGAAGGTGAACTCCGGGGACCTGAGCGGGGAAGCGACACATGCAGGATATCGGGCGCACGATCTTAGTGACTCCCTGCACAGCGCATTATACACGGACAATGCACTTACATGCACCAGGAAGAAGAAGGAGAACTCCAGGGACCTGAGCGGGGAAGTGACACATGCAGGATATAGGGCTCAGGATCTTAGTGACTCCCCGCACAGCGCATTATACACGGACAATGCATTTACATGCACCAGGAAGAAGAAGGTGAACCCCGGGGACCTGAGCGGGGAAGCGACACATGCAGGATATGGGACGCAGGATCTTAGTGACTCCCCGCACAGCGCATTATACATGGACAATGCACTTACATGCACCAGGAAGAAGAAGGTGAACTCCAGGGACCTGAGCGGGGAGGACACACATGCAGCATATCGGGCGCAGGATCTTAGTGACTCCCCGCACAGCGCATTATACACGGACAATGCACTTACATGCACCAGGAAGAAGAAGGTGAACTCCGGGGACCTGAGCGGGGAAGCGACACATGCAGGATATCGGAGGAAGGATCTTAGTGACTCCCCGCACAGCACATTATACACGGACAATGCACTTACATGCACCAGGAAGAAGAAGGTGAACTCCGGGGACCTGAGCGGGGAAGCGACACATGCAGGATATCGGAGGAAGGATCTTAGTGACTCCCCGCACAGCACATTATACACGGACAATGCACTTACATGCACCGAAAAGAAGAAGGTGAACTCGGGACCTGAGCGGGGAAGCGACACATGCAGGATATCGGGCGCACGATCTTAGTGACTCCCCGCACAGCGCATTATACACGGACAATGCACTTACATGCACCAGGAAGAAGAAGGTGAACTCCGGGGACCTGAGCGGGGAAGAGACACATGCAGGATATCGGAGGAAGGATCTTAGTGACTCCCCGCACAGCACATTATACACGGACAATGCACTTACATGCACCAGGAAGAAGAAGGTGAACTCCGGGGACCTGAGCGGGGAAGCGACACATGCAGGATATGGGGCGCAGGATCTTAGTGACTCCCCGCACAGCGCATCAAACACGGACAATGCACTTACATGCACCAGGAAGAAGAAGGTGAACTCCGGGGACTTGAGCGGGGAAGCGACACATGCAGGATATGGGGCGCAGGATCTTAGTGACTCCCTGCACAGCGCATTATACACGGACAATGCACTTACATGCACCAGGAAGAAGGTGAACTCCGGGGACCTGAGCGGGGAAGCGACACATGCAGGATATCGGGCGCACGATCTTAGTGACTCCCCGCACAGCGCATCATACACGGACAATGCACTTACATGCACCAGGAAGAAGAAGGTGAACTCCGGGGACCTGAGCAGGGAAGCGACACATGCAGGATATCAGGCGCAGGATCTTAGTGACTCCCCGCACAGCGTATTATACACGGACAATGCACTTACATGCACCAGGAAGAAGGTGAACTCCGGGGACCTGAGCGGGGAAGCGACACATGCAGGATATCGGGTGCAGGATCTTAGTGACTCCCCGCACAGCACATTATACACGGACAATGCACTTACATGTACCAGGAAGAAGAAGGTGAACTCTGGGGACCTGAGCGGGGAAGTGACACATGCAGGATATCGGGTGCAGGATCTTAGTGACTCCCCGCACAGCGCATTATACACGGACAATGCACTTACATGCACCAGGAAGAAGAAGGTGAACTCCGGGGACCTGAGCGGGGAAGCGACACATGCAGGATATGGGGCGCAGGATCTTAGTGACTCCCCGCACAGCGCATCATACACGGACAATGCACTTACATGCACCAGGAAGAAGAAGGTGAACTCCGGGGACTTGAGCGGGGAAGTGACACATGCAGGATATGGGGCGCAGGATCTTAGTGACTCCCTGCACAGCACATTATACACGGACAATGCACTTACATGCACCAGGAAGAAGGTGAACTCCGGGGACCTGAGCGGGGAAGCGACACATGCAGGATATCGGGCGCACGATCTTAGTGACTCCCCGCACAGCGCATCATACACGGACAATGCACTTACATGCACCAGGAAGAAGAAGGTGAACTCCGGGGACTTGAGCGGGGAAGTGACACATGCAGGATATGGGGCGCAGGATCTTAGTGACTCCCTGCACAGCACATTATACACGGACAATGCACTTACATGCACCAGGAAGAAGGTGAACTCCGGGGACCTGAGCGGGGAAGCGACACATGCAGGATATCGGGCGCACGATCTTAGTGACTCCCCGCACAGCGCATCATACACGGACAATGCACTTACATGCACCAGGAAGAAGAAGGTGAACTCCGGGGACCTGAGCAGGGAAGCGACACATGCAGGATATCAGGTGCAGGATCTTAGTGACTCCCCGCACAGCACATTATACACGGACAATGCACTTACATGCACCAGGAAGAAGAAGGTGAACTCCAGGGACCTGAGCGGGGAAGCGACACATGCAGGATATCAGGCGCAGGATCTTAGTGACTCCCCGCACAGCGCATTATACACGGACAATGCACTTACATGCACCAGGAAGAAGGTGAACTCCGGGGACCTGAGCGGGGAAGCGACACATGCAGGATATCGGGTGCAGGATCTTAGTGACTCCCCGCACAGCACATTATACACGGACAATGCACTTACATGTACCAGGAAGAAGAAGGTGAACTCTGGGGACCTGAGCGGGGAAGTGACACATGCAGGATATCGGGTGCAGGATCTTAGTGACTCCCCGCACAGCGCATTATACACGGACAATGCACTTACATGCACCAGGAAGAAGAAGGTGAACTCCGGGGACCTGAGCGGGGAAGCGACACATGCAGGATATCAGGTGCAGGATCTTAGTGACTTCCCGCATAGCGCATTATACACGGACAATGCACTTACATGCACTAGGAAGAAGAAGGTGAACTCTGGGGACCTGAGCGGGGAAGTGACACATGCAGGATATCGGATGCAGGATCTTAGTGACTCCCCGCACAGCGCATTATACACGGACAATGCACTTACATGCACCAGGAAGAAGAAGGTGAACTCTGGGGACCTGAGCGGGGAAGTGACACATGCAGGATATCGGGCGCACGATCTTAGTGACTCCCCGCACAGCGCATTATACACGGACAATGCACTTACATGCACCAGGAAGAAGAAGGTGAACTCCGGGGACCTGAGCGGGGAAGCGACACATGCAGGATATCGGGCGCAGGATCTTAGTGACTCCCCGCACAGCGCATTATACACGGACAATGCACTTACATGCACCAGGAAGAAGAAGGTGAACTCCGGGGACCTGAGCAGGGAAGCGACACATGCAGGATATCGGGGCAGGATCTTAGTGACTCCCCGCACAGCACATTATACACGGACAATGCACTTACATGCACCAGGAAGAAGAAGGTGAACTCCAGGGACCTGAGCGGGGAAGCGACACATGCAGGATATCAGGCACACGATGTAAGTGAATCGCAGCACAGTACATTCTCTTAGGACACTCCAGATTGGGGAACGCGAAGGACCGGGTAAGTAAATGTGCCCCATGCGCCAAAATCTGATCGCATGCGACACAATCCCCTTCTAAATCCCTGTCCTGGCGGCGCGATCCCCAAAAAGTCGGAAAACCCAACGGAAATGCGGCTCCGGGACCCTTAGTAAATAAGCCCCAATGTCTCCAATTGAGAACACTTCTGTCACATCGCTTTAATCGGCTAACGGCCATCACTACTGATCAGATAGTTGAGAGATATTTCTTACAGGCTCTAACAAACAGCAGAGACAAGAAGCAGAACAGTATCGCGCTCCTGTAGCAGACAATGACCAGGAAGGGAAAGTCGATTTTGGCTGCGTCTCTGCCAAAGAAAATAAAGGCCCGTTAGCAGCCAGCTACTGGCGGAGCGGGTCTCCAGAACCAGACAGCTGCAACACATCAGCGCTGGGCTCAGATTACTGCACTAACAGCTTCCAAGCAGAGAACTGCAACCTGGTGCGGAGACTGAGCCGACCTTATAGTGTATGGCTGCTCATTACAATAAAACGCCCCTTTAAGGAGAGGTCTGATAAAATCAACATGAGCTCCCGGGTGGTCTATATACAGCTCCATACAGACGCCTCACAGCTTTATTACCTCCTCTGTGGCTCAGTGTCAGTTTTACTGCAAGGCTTGCATTGTATTCACAATCTGACGCCCCTTTAAAAACACTAAACATTGACAGAACAACGAGAAAATCAAAATCAATAAATATTTCTTTATAAAAATACATTATATCTGTCCCAAAAAAAATTTGCCATTACCCCCTCTCCTTCCAAATTTTCCTGCACCCAATCGTTAGAGAATGTGTCTTAAAGGGATGTTCCCGCAAAGACAAGATAAACAAAAACACAACAATTCACAGATATAATTCCAAACTGTCTCTATCAGTCCTGCTGTACACAATTTTGGTTGCCCCAGGATACAACCGTAAATCTTTTGAGTATGGTCAGAAATAGCTTCTCCTGTCTGCGCACTGCAGTGCTCTCTGCTTCCTGCCCCTTCCCCTGTGTTACAAGACCAGCTCAGACACAGGCACTTCCTGCCGGCAAGCAGCAGTGTACAGGGACTTACTCTGCAAGCTACCGACAGATACGTTTTTTATCCAGGAGGGAGGCATATAGCAGAGCTGACTGTCAGTGTTATAGCTGAGATGTAGCAGGGCTGACAGTGTGACATTGTGTTTTCTATGCATCTCATGGATCTCATCATCTTTGATCTGTCTCATCTCTCTCTTTATATGTGTCAGATACTAGTACAATGTTCAGAAGCTAAATGAAAGTGTATATAAACCCTCTACCCTGGTAATCTAAGCACATTGTCAGCACACAGCTTCTCACAGCACTAGAGGGATCATTCTGTCTGCAAAGTTCTGCTTAGAGAATCCCCACTCACACTCTGGAATCTTACACTGACCGTCACTGAGTGATTGGAGCTAAAACCACAATAACATTGGGTAACATTGTATAGTAAGGGGTTAAAATTCATCTTTAATGTGTAAACATCACTAGGGGATTACAATTTGAGAACTTTATTTAATGGGAAAACCCCTTTAAGTGTGTTTATTAGGTAATATAAACAGTAAGCCACACCTCTTTGAGTAAGTCCCACCCCCGCAGAACCACCTGCATGCAATCTAAGTCCTTTCAGGTCCATACTGTGCTGCCATGTGGTCCCTGTGCACCTTATCATGGGGTTATCCTCCCATAAAATATATACTTATTCATGACTGCTCATCCCACATATGAAATCAGTGAAATTTAGAAACAGTAGGTCCTCCTAAATGTCTAAAATTAGTAAATTTGGTTAAGTTCACAGAAATGTCATGGATTTCGGAACCTATTCCAGCCAACATGTAGTAGCATTCAGTAACAACCTTGATGGATTTGGCTTCTTCCAGCACAGAAGGGACAGGATTTACACAAGCCCCGCCTTAAAGTGGGCGGAACTGATGGATAACGTTGACAGTGGTGGTTCCGTGGGGGTGGGACTTATGAGTAATGTTTTCAACCAATTAAAACTTCATAACTATGCCAAATTTTGTAAATTTGGGGCGCAGAGGAGTCCACAATATTTCAGTTTGCTCACTAGCCAATAAAACATGGAAGTCATTACCTGGAAGCTGTACCAAGAGCTGTGATCCAAGCTTGGAAGATCCCAGCCAAAAAGGAGAAGGGACTTTTCCTGGTGATGATGAAGTAAAGGGACGGCAGGAAGATGGCGCCGTGGATAATGAGGCCCACGATGACGGTGATCATGTACATTCCCAGTTGCCTAGCAACAAGCTCCAAGTCTTTAATGGCGATGATTTTTCCACAGATCAAACAAGCGATACCGAGGGGAGAATACCTGGAGGAGAGAAGAGGGAACCGATGATCAACGTATAGCACCAACATGTGTTTAAGAATCTTAAGTTGGGCATTGGGGCATGATCCTGATTGACGGATGCCCATAGGCCAAAAGATTGATGGTGGCCTAAATGCTGGCCCCAGTAGTAGTGTCCTATGATACAAGACTATCCTATGGTGGACATGCTCAGAGAAATGTATGAGGTTGGCCAATATCTGGAAACACAAGTTTGAGGTAAACAGGTCGGGCCTTGTCATTTGAGAGAAAAGTGAGGCCTAAGGTGAGCCACAGCCTCATGGTCATGAAGATGCTCCAAGTATTAGAGCTCCATAGAAAGAGGACCAAGACCTTTAGTGTTGACATATTGGGGCAGATTTACTTACCCGGTCCATTCGCGATCCAGCGGCGCGTTCTCTGTGGTGGATTCGGGTCCGGCCGGGATTCACTACGGTAGTTCCTCCGACGTCCACCAGGTGGCGCTGCTGTACTGAAGTTCCCCGGAATGCACTGATCTTCACCAAGCCAGAACCAAGTGAAGGTAAGCGCGAGTCCCGCGACACTTATTTTTTTTTTCTAAATGAGGTGGTTTTTCCGAATCTGTCGGGTTTTCGTTCGGCCACGCCCCCCCCGATTTCCGTCGCGTGCATGGCAGCGCCGATGCGCCACAATCCAATCACGTGCGCCAAAAACCCAGGGCAATACAGGGAAAATCGGCGCAAATCGGAAATATTTGGGTAACACGTCGGGAAAGCGCAAATCGGGCCCTTAGTAAATGACCCCCATTGTCTAGAATTTTCCAGGACAGTTCCTAATTTCCAACATGGTGTGTGCCATGTTCTCCGTATAAGATTGAACGTGGATTGAGAATCCTACATTGAGCACCACCCGCCTCAAGTGTGCGGTCACTACTGTTCTAAGTTCCTAATTTCCAGAGAAAGTCTGAGATGTCCCACTCCAAAAAGTTGAGGGTCTTGTGAAATCCCACTTCAAAACGTAGTTTAGGGGTGGTCCTCAGATACAGTACATAAATGGCCAGAGGGAATGGATGTCAAAGGGGTCTACCACCAATCATAAGAACATGTGACTCGTGTCTCGTCACTTTAGACTTGGAGGTCCTTGAAGGTCCCTGAAGGTGGTGGAAGTTCTAAAACTCGTTCTCGTTATGCGTCGTCTACTATCCGACACTTGGTCTAATAATTTTAACAAAATCTGGAACTGTTTTCCAGAGGGGAAAATCAAATAATTAAATGTTTTGATCCATGAAATCCACCGACCATTATCCAAAGGTTTTAGGGTGCTTGAGGAAGCTCTTTAGATCTCCTAAGAGAATCCAAATCTCTGACTTGACATCGGTTTCAAAAATCCTTTGAGATGTTTTTTGTATCCAGGAACGGTAACAGTTGCTAATGAGTGGAGGTCACAACTCAAGGACAACAGTGATGTGAACTCCTGACACGTGTCCAAGCCAAGGCAGAAGATCACTGATGGGTGGTTTGGTTTCCTCCTTCGAGCTACAGACTGTTGGCAGTCTCTAGCCATTTCTTACGTCGGCAATTCAGTCCTGAATCAATTAACAACTATAAGTGAGCAGCAAATTGTAGAAGTCAAATCAGTCAACGATGAGGAACCAGATGTGATTCCAGAAGGAAGAAAGCATATGCTAATGTGTTCGACTGGGGACTCATTGTTCTCTCGACACTCGCTCTCCTAATGGCTATTTTCTTAAGGAGAGATCAATACAAGCTGTGTCAGTCTGCTTCCTCCAAGACCATGGACGTCGTCCACCTGTAACAGGTCCAGGATTTCTCCAGAGACTTCATTGTCTCCTAGAAACTGGGTCTGTGGCTTTGACAAAGAATTGACAAAGACTTGTGATAAACAGGAAACGCAACTTCCATGGTTGGATAGAATGGTCATTGTTAGCGTGGAAACTGGGTCTGACGCTTATTGTGAAATCTCGTCTGCTATTAAGAAAGACTTATTGTTAAAAAAAATGACTTTTTCATGGAGGGAGACATCTTAATAAAAGGGATTAGGTGGAAGGATACAGGGACATGTGATTGCCATGGGAACCAATCCTAAACAAGGGGCCACTGGGCTACCGGTTGCAGAAAACTCCATTAACGTTGGCCACACATCTTCCAAAGCTTTCGACCGAACACTAGACATCAATTCATTTTGACGTAAGTTGTCCAGTATGCTCGATTCTGTCATCTATGACCTATATCAGTGGTGGTGAACCTATGGCATCGGTGCCAGAGGCGGCACTCCGAGCCCTTTCTGTGGGCACCCAGGCCTTTGCCCCGGCACACCGGACAGGACTCAAAGAATTTTACTGCCGTTCCAAGCAACTTGGAAGCAAAGATGCTGCTTTCAGTCATATTTTAAAGTGACTTACTTGGCTACTTGGGAATGTAGGAAGAGGGAGAACGTGTAGACAAGGCCTAATTCATCTTTGGAGGACCTCCCGCTGGCCCCATGATTCTCTGTGTACAGAGGGACACTGGAAAGAAGCTACAATGATGCAAAGTTTCCCTCCTTTCTACTGTGTTGCTCTCCTCAGGAGGCCAACATAATTGAACGTTGTTGAAGAACAGGGAGCAATAAGTTACTGCTTTAATTTTTGGTTGGCACCTCACGATAAATAACGGGGGTTTGGGGTTGCAATTTGGGCACTCGGCTGCTAAAAGGTTTGCCATCACTGACCTATATGTTTGGTTATTTAAGGGTTGGACCAAGACTTACTGTTATCCCCTACCTATAGGATAGAGGCTTGGTTGTTGAACATTGGGGGTCTGACCTCTGCAACACCCACTGATCATGAGAATGTTCTCCTAAGGTCCTAAGACCATGCATGGGTTGGAAAAGGTTTCTGACCACCATTCATTCAGAGGATCCTTTGGAGGACCAGAATGTTATCATGAATGTGGTAGATATGGGATAGTATAAAAATCTTGGGCAAGTTAAGTAAATTTTTTGTGAAGATCAAAAATTATAATCCAAATATTACGCTCAAACATCTAATTTAGAAGATCCATCATCTCCAAAATCCAGCTTTCCAGTTTACTCTAAGTCGTTTATCGGCCTTTATAGTAATTAAGACTTGCAAGTCTTACGTGGGCCTACATCAACGTTTTTGTAAGATTCCCCACTTCTACTTACCACATGATCATGGTCACAAGTTTCATCACAATCTCATTCAGGATATTGAAGAATTCCACCATCAGTCTGGCCTGCTCGCCCATCTTGCCCATGGCAATGCCAAATGCGATGAAGAAGCCAATTACACCTGTAGAAAGAAGAGGTCAAAGGTCATCGTAGAGATCAAGAGGCCATCAAGAATCAATTACGGTTTTGTTCATCTGTCATTAGTCATAGTCAGGTCTCACATGAGAAAGACCGTGGATCTCAAGTCTATGACTCACAGATGTCAATGAAGCCCCAAACCCTACTGTGTTCTTTGTGGATATATGCTACCACCCGACCATGGGATGAGACTGAGCTTCTTCAACCTGGCCATGACACTAGATGAAAATCTAATCTTCCATATTCAAAAACATCCAAACTTTTGAAGGCAGTTCTCCCTCCAGGATCCCCTTGCGAACCCAAAATTCTTCTCTCCGTGTACAGACTCCCCCTGTGAGCTTGAGATAGACTTGACTATCATCAAAGGTAGAACCTCAGGGGCGGGAGAGAGCAGCAACCTGAACCAATGATGATGCAGGGGGCATGTCCCTTATAGACACTGTAGCTAAAAATTAGTCACAGATATGTCCAATGAATGTGGACTACAAAAACACTTTTTTGACTGGTATAGAACTTTTGAGGACACGACTGGACTATTATTTTTAGAAGCCATCAAGTTATAATCAGATGTAGATGTAGGCAAATATCTCCGATGGTAGACGTCTTACCCAACACATTCATGCCATCCTTGAACTCCAATTTTTTTTTGATCTCCGTTGTGGTTGTAGCCGCGGTGTCATTCATGAGCGCAAAGAAGGAGTCGGTCACATTGGTCGGTTCCTCCGTTGGGTTTTCTACGACAACTTTCTTGGTGACTGTCTGAATCTAAGGGCAAACAAAAACAACTTAAATTTTTTAGGGTTCAGGTTACCTTCTATCATGGGATCAATAAAGGTCTGAGGTTCCTTGGGTCCACCAGATTCTAGGTCCCACCATAAACCAACCAATGGGAAGTAGATCATAGTAGCCTTCAAGTTTGGGTTATTTTCTGATGGACTTCTGATTGCAATTGTAGAGCCTGGGCCACCAGTCAGACCCTGACCCTGAGGGTTGTATTTGGGGCTTCCTCTGGTGGTAGAAAGCTCCTTCTTACCTGCTGGAAACAAGCCTGCACGAGGTTCTCAGGAAACAGATTTCGGATAAGATCCAAGAAGGCGTCCAAACTGGAGACTTCATCATTTTCCTGCCCCTTCCCAAGTTGCTTCTTTAGTTTGGGGTCTCCAGGATGAATCGCCAACACGAGGATGACCCCCAGGACGGCAGCTATAATGGTGGTAGACATGTAATATACCATTGCCCTGGTCCCGAGACGTCCACTCGATTTTGCGTCCAATCCAGCCAAACCTATGAAGCAAAATTACAAAACCAAAAAATTATTAAAGGGATATTATCAGCAGATAAGTGCATAAAAAACTGCAGACAATATTAATGTTTGGCCTGGGAGAGCTGTTTATTCATAGTTTATTGTCCTCACACTGCTGTGCTCTGTGCTCTCTGCAGCCAGTGTTATGTCTTGTCCCTGGAGAGATGTGTAATCAGACCTCACACTGCTGTGCTCTGTGCTCTCTGCAGCCAGTGTTATGTCTTGTCCCTGGAGAGATGTGTAATCAGACCACGCACTGCTGTGCTCTGTGCTCTCTGCAGCCAGTGTTATGTATTGTCCCTGGAGGTACGTGTAATCAGACCTCACACTGCTGTGCTCTGTGCTCTCTGCAGCCAGTGTTATGTATTGTCCCTGGAGAGATGTGTAATCAGACCTCACACTGCTGTGCTCTGTGCTCTCTGCAGCCAGTGTTATGTACTGTCCCTGGAGACATGTGTAATCAGACCTCACACTGCTGTGCTCTGTGCTCTCTGCAGCCAGTGTTATGTATTGTCCCTGGAGAGATGTGTAATCAGACCTCACACTGCTGTGCTCTGTGCTCTCTGCAGCCAGTGATATGTATTGTCCCTGGAGAGATGTATAATCAGACCTCACACTGCTGTGATCTGTGCTCTCTGCAGCCAG
This sequence comes from Engystomops pustulosus, assembly GCF_040894005.1. Lineage (NCBI taxonomy): Eukaryota > Metazoa > Chordata > Amphibia > Anura > Leptodactylidae > Engystomops > Engystomops pustulosus. Next base: position 178,120,436 of record NC_092417.1, on the reverse strand, counting down.
TGTTATGTATTGTCCCTGGAGAGATGTGTAATCAGACCTCACACTGCTGTGCTCTGCGCTCTCTGCAGCCAGTGTTATGTATTGTCCCTGGAGAGATGTGTAATCAGACCTCACACTGCTGTGCTCTGTGCTCTCTGCAGCCAGTGTTATGTATTGTCCCTGGAGAGATGTGTAATCAGACCTCACACGGCTGTGCTCTCTGCTCTCTGCAGCCAGTGTTATGTATTGTCCCTGGAGATATGTGTAATCAGACCTCACACTGCTGTGCTCTGTGCTCTCTGCAGCCAGTGTTATGTATTGTCCCCGGAGAGATGTGTAATCAGACCTCACACTGCTGTGCTCTGTACTCTCCGCAGCCAGTGTTATGTATTGTCCCTGGAGAGATGTGTAATCAGACCTCACACTGCTGTGCTCTGTGCTCTCTGCAGCCAGTGTTATGTATTGTCCCTGGAGAGATGTGTAATCAGACCTCACACTGCTGTGCTCTGTGCTCTCTGCAGCCAGTGTTATGTATTGTCCCCGGAGAGATGTGTAATCAGACCTCACACTGCTGTGCTCTGTACTCTCCGCAGCCAGTGTTATGTATTGTCCCTGGAGAGATGTGTAATCAGACCTCACACTGCTGTGCTCTGTGCTCTCTGCAGCCAGTGTTATGTATTGTCCCTGGAGAGATGTATAATCAGACCTCACACTGCTGTGCTCTGTGCTCTCTGCAGCCAGTGTTATGTATTGTCCCTGGAGAGATGTGTAATCAGACCTCACACTGCTGTGCTCTGTGCTCTCTGCAGCCAGTGTTATGTATTGTCCCTGGAGAGATGTGTTATCAGACCTCACACTGTTGTGCTCTGTGTTCTCTGCAGCCAGTGTTAGGTATTGTCCCTGGAGAGATGTGTAATCAGACCTCACACTGCTGTGCTCTGTGCTCTCTGCAGCCAGTGTTATGTATTGGCCCTGGAGAGATGTGTAATCAGACCTCACACTGCTGTGCTCTGTGCTCTGTACAGCCAGTGTTATGTACTGTCCCTGGAGAGATGTGTAATCAGACCTCACACTGATGTGCTCTGTGCTCTCTGCAGCCAGTGTTATGTAATGTCCCTGGAGAGATGTGTAATCAGACCTCACACTGCTGTGCTCTGTTCTCTCTGCAGCCAGTGTTATGTATTGTCCCTGGAGAGATGTGTAATCAGACCTCACACTGCTGTGCTCTGTGCTCTCTGCAGCCAGTGTTATGTATTGTCCCTGGAGAGATGTGTAATCAGACCTCACACTGCTGTGCTCCCTGCAGCCAGTGTTATGTATTGTCCCTGGAGAGATGTGTAATCAGACCTCACACTGCTGTGCTCTGTGCTCTCTGCAGCCAGTGATATGTATTGTCCCTGGAGAGATGTGTAATCAGACCTCACACTGCTGTGCTCTGTGCTCTCTGCAGCCAGTGTTATGTATTGTCCCTGGAGAGATGTGTAATCAGACCTCACACTGCTGGGCTCTGTGCTCTCTGCAGCCAGTGTTATGTATTGTCCCTGGAGAGATGTGTAATCAGACCTCACACTGCTGTGCTCTGTGCTCTCTGCAGCCAGTGTTATGTACAGGAGAGATGTGTAATCAGACCTCACACTGCTGTGCTCTGTGCTTTCTTCAGCCAGTGTTAAGTATTGTGCCTGCAGAAATGTGTAATTAGACCTCTGTGTATGTTGTTATAGTAGCAGCAAGACTGTGAAATATGGATTTATATTCTAGGATTGTAGCTTCTCCAGGTGGACTGGGAGCGTGTCCTTACACTGTTCTGCTCTTGAGTGGATTAACAGCCCCTCCCTTCTCCTCTGACTTTACTGAGTCACTTGGGAGGAGCTGTAGAGTAGTGAACAGAGATGACAGAACAGCAGTGTTAGGACATTCACACAGTACAATTTCACAGTCCTGCTTCTACTAACAACATACACAAAGGTATAATTACACATCTCTCCAATACCTTACACTGTCGTCAGAAAGCACAGAGCACAGCAGTGTGAGGACAACACCCCAGTGGACTTGAATCTAAAATCCTGGAATATAAGTCCATATTTCACAGTCCTGCTGCTACTAACAACATACACAAAGGTATAATTACACATCTCTCCAATACCTTACACTGTCATCAGAAAGCACAGAGCACAGCAGTGTGAGGACAACACCCAAGTGGACTTGAATCTAAAATCCTGGAATATAAATCCATTTATTACAGTCCTGCTGCTACTAACAACATACACAAAAAGGTATAACTACACATCTCTCCAATACCTTACACTGTTGTCAAAAAGCACAGAGCACAGCAGTGTGAGGACAACACCCAAGTGGACTTGAATCTAAAATCCTGGAATATAAATCCATTTATCACAGTCCTGCTGCTACTAACAACATACACAAAGGTATAACTACACATCTCTCCAATACCTTACACTGTTGTCAAAAAGCACAGAGCACAGCAGTGTGAGGACAACACCCCAGTGGACTTGAATCTAAAATCCTGGAATATAAGTCCCTATATCACAGTCCTGCTGCTACTAACAACATACACAAAGGTATAACTACACATCTCTCCAATACCTTACACTGTTGTCAAAAAGCACAGAGCACAGCAGTGTGAGGACAACACCCCAGTGGACTTGAATCTAAAATCCTGGAATATAAGTCCCTATATCACAGTCCTGCTGCTACTATCAACATACACAGAGGTCTGATTACACATCTCATGTATTTTTAAACTAATCCGTTTCAGAAAATCTACCATCCCCGGAACAGTAGAGGTTATTTGGCCGGATGTATCTTGCATTCCTTGATTTAGCGGATTAATATATGGTTTAATTCCAGCTGTCACAGGGGATTTCTATGTGTGTAGGAGACGGGGGCTGCAGATGTTCCTTTCCAGTTGACGTGTTCTGCATTTAATTGCCGGAGAGCAACTCTCCTACCATCTCTACCAGACGGCTGTGCCGATACAAAGATCCCACATGGAGAAAGCGTCTCCATAAAAATAGGTGATGCTCATGGGTGGGGGGAGGTGCTCATGGATTCATGGAGCTCTGTAGACCACTACTAACTAATACCCATGGGTCCAGGGTCCAGATTGGTACCATGACTAGAGGTCATCTAATACATGTTGGCCAAAGTAGACAATTTCAGTGGAAAATGGATGAACGTGTAAAGAGTTTGGAGTCTTGGAGTTGTCTTGACTCAATGGAAGAAGAAGAAAGGTTGAACTTGAGGAGGTATCTATAGGCAACTTATTAACATTAACCCATTAAAACCCGTGGGTCCATTGTCTATAGAGCGTAGCAATGTGTCGGGAAGAATGGTGGTCAGCCGAAGTTTCTCCTGAAGATTCTCCTTTGGTGTAACATGATAGTGGTGAATGAAGAAACATTAAGAACCAGGGTCGAAATTTAGGCTCCTTCACGAACCTTAATTGGCCAATCTTCATAAGGCCCGTACTAGTGTACCGATGGCTTTGTAGGCCCAGAGTAATATCTGTAGCTACGTCCTTCAAAAGTAAGTCCACTTGCCTCAACTTCAACTTTACGAGCTTTGGGCAAGTGGACTTACTCTTGAAGGACATCGCTCCAGATGTTTCTTCAAGTGGGCCCTGTAGAAACCATTGGTACACCAGTACAGGACTTGATAAGGATTGATCAATTAAGGGGCAGTTAAGGAGCCTAAATTTCCCCCCGGTGACTTGTTAGTAGATGTCATGTGGACATCACAAATCTAATGATGTTCAACCCCAAAAATTTATTCCAAACCCAATTTGTCAACAGATTCTGGAACACAAGCTCCAAACCGGTGGGTACTTGCCCTGTCTTGGGGTACAGTCAGTAATCACACTGTAAAGAAGTATGTGACTACAGTCTTGAGGTACGTTGAAGTCACTGCATTGAGTATGAGGGGACCTGGCTGAGAAAGATTGAGGACATCGCTCTAGAACCATGGAGACCAATCCACTCACCGGTGATCAAACTGGAGATGATTAAGGGTAGGATCAGCATCTTCAGCATCCTCATGAGAATATCTCCAGGGAAGGCAATGACCATAATAATGTCTGGATGGATCGGAGATGCCAGTCGAAGGAGGCCCCCGCATACTGCTCCCATGATAACACCTGGAATATAGGCAAGGGATGGATTAGAACATTTAGGGTCACCTAGAACATCAGAAAGAGTGTCATGGTTTTCCTAGTTCTTCTTGGTTCTTGATATCAGAGCAACGTTTTATCATGGTTCAATGATTCAAGATATGCTAAATATGCCTCATAGACCCCCAGGACCTTCATCTATTAGGAGAAGGAAGGTTCTACCAAATTTTTGGACAATTTGGAGCCACATTAGTGGAGATTTACACCTGGTGGATCTACTATACTCAAGAAACTAAAACCTTGTCCATGACTGGTTTCTGCATCTTTCTGTTTTGGATGCATAACATGAAGATTCCTTAAAGGGGTTGTCCAGGTTTGCTAAAACATGTCTGATTCTTACAGAAAACAGCAACCACAGGTATCCACAGGTTGCTTACTGTACTGAGGCTAACTGCACATTCTGGACATGCAATATCACTTAGAACCTATAGACAGGAAGTGACATCCAAACGCTGACATCAGTCGTCTTGGTCGGTGGTGTAAGGACCTGTGATTATCTTCACTCATCATTATTTTGCTAACTCAGCAAAATCTGGAGCACGTTCGTCCTCCCACGGGGTCCTGGATGTGGCTTGGGTGGGGGCCCCTGCTGTGCACAGATGTCTATGCCTGATCACCCCCTGGGACTGTGTAATATAACGCTACTATACAGGTGTCTAGATGGCGGTATTATACAGCGCCACCATATATTGCTAAGCTGACATACTACAATGCCCTGCAATGAATTGGGTCAATACAGCTATATTTGGTTAAAAGTGATTCCTTTCAATCACCAATGTACATGCACGCTCAGATTGGATGAGCGTGCATATTTTCCCTGTAGAAAGGGAGGAAAATTGGGCCATTGAACAGAGGTAGTTTTAGGTAATGACAGGGCGGCCATCAGGGGGGGTTGAGTGTGACTGTGTTCAGGAGGAGAAGGGGCCCCGAGTCACAGAAAACTCTCCTTTGCTCCCAGATGCAGGGTACTCGCTGTGCACACAGGGCCGGATTATCAGTCTGTCGGGGGTGGGTCCACAAAATTTGCCAGTCAGGGTCAATGGAATATGGGGGTAATCGGCACTACGGGACCCCTACCAGGGGCATAACTAGGAGAGGCAGGCCCTCTGGCACTGTGGGCCCCATAGTGGCTGCTATGGCTGCTACCACTGTAGTTACGCCCCTGACCCCTACTATCAGGCTGAATACAAAGTATCCAATTGAGATTCCATTCCTAGATCCCGCTCAGGGACTTACCAAATACTGTGAGGGATAGCAGGAGGTTTCCGCGGATCTTGTCGCACATTCTCAGGCATGGTGATCGGGGGTGCACTTCGTCTGAGGTCAGCTGGCTCTCGTGCATGCGCACCTCCACCTGTTTGGGGGTGTTGTTGGCACTGCAGAAGGAAACATTCAGAAATGCGTCAGTGACTGCGGTGGTGACTATACGGGTGCGTTCAGATGGCGCAGATAATCTCACGAATAACCCGTGTATTATCTCACACATTTTTGATGCAGTTTTAATGCCCCTAATTGCATAATATGATGCAATTGCAGTACAGTCCTCACACTGCTGTGCTCTGTGCTCCACAGCCCCTCCCATCTTCTATGAGTATCCAAACCAAAGCCTGCAGCAGCTTCTAGCGTAATTCAGAAGATTCCTACTACATCCATATTTTAGGGTCTGTTATACGATGTCCGTTTTTACATCTGCGCCGCATGCGCTTGAGCATGAGGACAATAGCAGAGCTCCAGGACAGATGCATCTGTGTATCACCAGTAGCGGATCACTGTTCCATCTGTGATTACATCCATTGATATTACTGCTATTGGGCTAAAAATACTAATCTGTTCAGTGCAAAGAGCTAAGAGCACAGCAGTGTGAGGACACGCCCCACTGCCCTGCAGTAGTACAGTTCATCTGTAGAGTGGAGATAAGTATCTATTACATAACCGCAATATGAACGGTCACATGACCAAAGTCACAAAGTCACATCACATGATCCATCACATGACCAGTCCTGTCTATAATTAGTGCTACACTGTAATACCAATTACAGCCACTATGCACTGTATGGTGTATGGTGCAGCGCAGTCTCTTTAATCTGCAGATCCTGAAATACTGCTTTCAGGTCTATGTTTTTAGTCCAAGTGGTTTTATTTTATATTTTTTCCACTTCTTTCACACATCTTAATGTTAAAAGTACTGAATGGGGACTTTCTTTTTGTGGGATGGGTCACAATGTATGGCGCTGGGCTGGGAAATAAGCACAGATTCCTACAGTAAGGTCCCTTCCCTCTGCAGATCCTGGAATGTTGCAGTTAAGCTACTTAGTCCAGGTGTTTGATTTGTTTTATATATCTGTATGTTAAAAGTACTGTATGTGGGTTTGTTTTTTGTGGGATGGGTTACAGTGTATGGTGCTGGGCTTGGAAATAAGCTTAGATTCCTGCATTGAGGTTCTTTCCCTCCGCAGAACCTGGAATATTGAAATTAGCTCTATGCTACTTAGCCCAAGTGTTTGATTTGTTTTATGTATCTGTATGTTAAAAGTATTGTACGTGGGTTTGTTTTTTGTGGGATGGGTTACAGTGTATGGTGCCGGGCTGGGATATAAGCACAGATTCTTGCAGTGAGGTCTCTTCACTTTGCAGATCCTGGAATATTGCGATCAGGTGTATTCTAATTAGCACAAGTGTTTTATTTGAATTGTTCAACTTTTTTATGTTTCTTTTTGACATATTGGGGGTCATTTACTAAGGGCCCGATTCGCGTTTTCCCGACGTGTTACCCGAATATTTCCGATTTGCGCCAATTTTCCCTGAATTGCCCTGGGATTTTCGCGCACGCGATCGGTTTGTGGCGCATCGGCGCTGGCATGCACGCGACGGAAATCGGGGGCGTGGCCGAACGGTAACCCGATGGATTCGAAAAAAACGCCGCATTTAAATAAAAAAAATTGGTCGCACGGGCCATACTCACATGCACCACGATGAAGACGATGAACTCCGGGGCACCTCGGCGGACTTCGGCGCAGCAGCGCCACCTGGTGGACATCGGGTGCACGACCTTCATGAATCGCCGGAAGACCCGAACGCTCGTCAGAGAAGCCGCCGCTGGAACGCGAATGGACCGGGTAAGTAAATGTGCCCCATTGGGACAGATTTACTTACCCGGCCCATTCGCGATCCAGCGGCGCGTTCTGTGCGGTGGATTCGGGTCTTCCGGCGATTCACTAAGGTAGTTTCCCCGATGTCCACCAGATGTCGCTGCTGCGCTGAAGTTCCCCCGAGGTCCACCGGAGAGCACGAGCCTATACCTGGTGAAGGTAAGAGCGAGTCCCGCGACACATTTTTTTTTTAAATGCGGCGGTTTTTCCGATTTCCGTCGCGTGCATGCCGGCGCCGATGCACGCCGGAAAAATCCGGCGGACCTCGGGGAACTTCAGTGCAGCCGCGACATCTGGTGGACGGCGGAGGAACTACCTTAGTGAATCGCCAGAAGACCCGAATCCACTGCACAGAACGCGCCGCTGGATCGCGAATGGACCGGGTAAGTAAATCTGCCCCATTATGTTAAAATTATTGCAAGGAGGGGATTGTGTTTTGTGGGATGAGTTACAATGTATGGCAATTCCTGCAGATCCTGGAATACTGCAATAAGGTACATGCTACGAGTCAAAGTATCACATTTTTTGTATCTTTAAGTTAGAAGTTCTGTATGGGGGCTTGTGTTTTGTCAGATGAGTTGTGTTTTTCAATGGTACTATATATTGGATATGGATGGAATTCAACTGCAGGAAGGGGGTGGGCTTGGAGGCAAAGGGGGTTGTTTATATACTACTGGATGGCGCCCTCTGCAGGGTGGTGCCCAGGTTGCATACAGCTAAGGCTATTTCCCGAACTTTAAGATGATATTTTCAGCAAAGAAACTGTATAAACAAGGGACAACCACAAAACAAACACAGCTCCAGCTCAGGAAGGTGGACCCCCCCCCCATCATTTATCCACAGGAAGCCTCAATATGTCGCCGGCTACTGTGATTTATGCGAGGCAGAGCCGGGGCGCAGATGAACAGCATTTGCCAGTAAACAACAGTTTGTCTTATTTTGCTTAATTTAATTTGTTATGCGGAGAACATCTGCCGAGTATTTTAGTGATTGCCATGGAAACGGGAATATCAGAGGCGACAATTATATCTTCTGTCAGCTGTGGTATTTATAGGACAAGGTGATGTGTGACGCTACCTCCAACGACAACCTGCGGGAGGCGCTAAAATCGGCAGTAAGACAGACGGAAGACTAGACTAGAGGATGCGCTGCCATATCTCACATTCTTCCAGGTAGAAATGTAGTCTATGGTGAAAGTATCAAATTGTGAATATTCCTACAGCACCTCCGCAGGTGAAATAGGGCATTACAAAGTCCAGTCCTCCAGAGTGGATAAAGCTTGTTTATAGCCAGTCTCTGGTCTAAGCAGTGTATGAGGTTCTATAAACAAGGTGAAGTTATATTTATAAGATAAATGAACAACTAGACAGTCAGAGATAATTAGTTTATAACATTCTTGCATAGTTTGTATTACAAGCACTGTCAAGGTACACATTGAGGGTCATTTACTAAGGGCCCGATTCTCGTTTTCCCGACGTGTTACCCGAATATTTCCGATTTGCGCCGATTTTCCCTGTATTGCCCCGGGATTTTGGCGCATGCGAATGGATTTTGGCGCATCAGCGCCGGCATGCACGCGACGGTAATCGGGGGGGCGTGGCTGAGTGAAAACCCGACGGATTCGGAAAAACCGCCACATTTAAAAAAAGAAAAGTGTCGCGGGACTTGCGCTTACCTGCACCAGGAATAGGCCGGTGAATTTCAGGGGATTCCGGCGGGCCTCGGGGAACTTCAGCGCAGCAGCGCCACCTGGTGGACGGCGGAGGAACTACCTTAGTGAATCCCGGCCGGACCCGAATCTTCCGCAGAGAACGTGCCGCTGGACCGGGTAAGTAAATCTGCCCCAATCTATGGTCTTTTTAAGTTTTACAACAGAGCCTCCGCAGGTGAAATAAGGCATTACAAAATCCAATACAAAATCCAGTCCTCCAGAGTGGGAGACACTTGTTTACAGCCAGTCTCTGTTCTAAGCAGTAAATGAGGGCTATAAACAAGATGAAATTATATTTATAAAAAATATATTTGGATATATATATATATATATTTGTAAGATAAAAGTAAGATAAAATTTTACAACAGCGCCTCCGCAGGTGAAATAGGGAATTACAAAATCCAGTCCTCCAGAGTGGGAGACGCTTGTTTATAGCCAGCCTCTGTTCTAAGCTGTATATGAGGGCTATAAACAAGATGAAATGAACAACTAGACAGGAAGAAGATGAGTAGTTGTCATTTTATAATATTCTTATGTGGTTTATAAAACATTGTGCACTATGAACATAAACAATCTATGGTGGACTTAAGTTATGCGGCAGCGCCTCTGCAGATTATATACTGTATTACAAAGTTCTGGTCCTCCAGAGTCAGATATGCTTCTCTTTAACCACTTTATGTACTTTATAATAGATAAGACCAGGAACTGGGTATCTCCACCCTATTGTCATATTATATAAATTATAGATTTGTAAGGGATGGACATATAATTTCCATTCCTTCCGTTCTGACATGTTTTGTGTTATGGGATATGTTAGGAAACAAAGTCTATATTAACAGTGGCAAAATGTCAATTTTAAGGCAGCTCCTCCGCAGGTGAAATAAGGCTTTACAAAGTTCCAGTCCTCCAACATGGGAGATGATCCATTGTTCCCCACAATAGAGTCAGTTCATCAGACACTAGGGATGTAGACATATGCAGATACTGTGTGGACACCATTAATTAGCCTAAACATCTTGCTATGAGATTTTCGAATTTTGAAATTTTTGATACCACTGGTGTTGTCCTATCACTCGGAACTGTACAATCACAAGAATGGAGGTTGCACCCCACAAAAAATAACATTTCAAGTCCTCAAAGTCTCATCCAAGGGCTCATGGGATTTCTGGGGTCCCTGTGGTCGTACCCCAGAATCCTATCCCCAGTTCTTTGGATAATGTCTGTCTTCTATTGGATCATAGGGCCAAAGTTCTCCAATGGACCAGTCTCACCCACCATTGATGACCATCTGGCTCTACTGAAGGCTTCAATACCTTGTATTTCTGTATAATTTACCAGATTTGGAATTCTTTACACCAATTCAGGTTGGAAACCTGGTCATTACAGCATATCACCCAGTCCCAACAGTTGGACCCCATGTAACAGCAACTTATCTCTTCTCTTGTGCCCAACTTATCTATTCTCTAGATTGAGATTGTCTTCTGCTGGACTGTTGGGCCATTGAAGGATCTCTTGTTCTCCAATGGACCAGTCTCATCCGCCATTGATGACCATCTGGTTCTACTGAAGTTTTGGATACTTCATATTTCTGCATAATTTACCGGATTCCGAAATTCCTTAAACCAGTTCAATTTGGAGACCTGGCCATTGACGCACATCACCCAGTGCTTAACAATATTCTTATCCTACATGGGAGTGCCGGGGTCCCAACAGTTGGACCCCATGTAACAGCAACTTATCTCTTCTCTTGTGCCCAACTTATCTATTCTCTAGATTGAGATTGTCTTCTGCTGGACTGTTGGGCCAATGAAGGATCTCTCGTTCTCTTGTGGACCAGTCTCATCCACCATTGATGACCATCTGGTTCTACTGAAGTTTTGGATACTTCATATTTCTGCATAATTTAACGGATTCCGAAATTCCTTAAACCAGTTCAATTTGGAGACCTGGTCATTGACGCACATCACCCAGTGCTCAACAATATTCTTATCCTACATGGGAGTGCCGGGGTCCCGACAGTTGGACCCCATGTAACAGCAACTTATCTCTTCTCTTGTACCCAACTTATCTATTCTCTAGATTGAGATTGTCTTCTGCTGGACTGTTGGGCCATTGAAGGATCTCTCGTTCTCCAATGGACCAGTCTCATCCACCATTGATGACCATCTGGTTCTACTGAAGGTTTCGATACTTTGTATTTCTGCATAATTTACCAGATTCTGAATCTTTTAAACCAGTTCAAGCTGGAGACCCGGTCATTGACGCACATCACCCAGTGCTCAACAACATTCTTATCTTACATGGAAGTGCTGGGGGTCCCTGTGGTTGAACCCCATGTAACAGCAACTTATCCCTTTTCTTATCCCCAACCTATCTGTTCTCTAGATAGTGGTTGTCTTCTGCTGGACTGTTGGGCCAATGAAGCATCTCTCGTTCTCTTGTGGACCAGTCTCATTCACCATTGATGACCACCCCACTCAACTGAAGGCTTCGATACTTTGTATCTCCTCATAATCTATTGCATTCCGAATTCTGTAATCCAAGACAAGCCTGGAATCCTCTTCGTTGCCGCACATCACCCAGTACTCAAACAATATCTCAAATTTTTCGAGCCATTAACACTCAAGTGAAATCATCCAGAATTCTTCTCCTGGCCTCGTCCGTCGCTCTAAATAAAATCCCTGCCAAGTCTCTTTCTGCAAGACTGAATGTAATTCATTGGCGTCTCCTGGGTATGAATGAGACTCTGGGGGAACACATTTATCATGAATTACACATCCAGCGGAGGCTAATGCGGGGTCACCGCACCATTAACAAGTACAAGAGGCTTCTATGGGAGATGGTGGGGAGCGGCGGGGCCCCCGCTACACCGCCACCGCTATTACACATTCCTTATGTTCATTAGACATGATATGGAATGGCGCGGGGCACTGATGTGTCCCCGGGGGGAGAACAGTAATATGACAAGTTTATCAATTACATCCTGGTCTTGTTGTACATACCACGGAGGATAACAGAGTTAGGGGATAGCCACAACTTTGCTACAGTCCACCGAGCCCCCACTACCTCCTTTCAAAACTACCAGGGGGGCAGAGGTCCTTCTGCGCTGGGTCAGTAAACCAGCAATGGCTACATAGTGTGGAGGAGAATCAAGCAGCGCCACCATCAGGGCAGGACAGGTAGTGCTGCTGCTGTATGATGAAGACACTATGGGGCTCATTTACTAAGGTTCCGAATTGCGCATTTTCGTCGGGTTTCCTGAATATTTCCGATTTGCGCCGAATTGCCCTGGGATTTTGGCGCACGCGATCGGATTGTGACGCATCGGCGCTGGCTTTCAGGTGACAGAAATCGGAAAAAAACGCTGAATTTTTAAAAAATTTGTGTCCCAAGAGTAGCACACACATGCACCAGGAAGAAGAAGGTGAACTCCGGAGGCGACACCTAGCGCAGCGACACCTGCTGGATATCGGGCGCACGACCTTAGTGAATCCCAGCAAGGTCCGAATCAACGTCGGACAACGCACAGCGGGTTCACGACTTGACCGGGTAAGTAAATGAGCCCCAATGTAGGAACCTGATGGACAGTGTTATAAGTGCATTGCATGAGAAAAAGAATCTACAAATGATCAGAGATGTGTCCTCACACTGCTGTGCTCTGAGCTCTCTGCATCTTTGCCATCTATATCAACATCTCCTCCAAGGCATGGACAACCCCTTTTATATTCACTATCATCCACAACTGGCACCATAGTGTGATGGAGAACTTCAAAGCGATGACCACGTTATCCAAAATTTATTGCTAATAGAATTTTATTACATGTGATTTGCAGGGATCTCCTACTAATCTGCAGCCGGAAAGTGGGGAGTTGCGTGAGCTCGGAAATGGGATCCACCATGGAGAGGGGCACGGGTGTGCCTGCGATCCGAGACGTAGATCACAGGAGCACCCGTGACACTGGGACTACCTATCTACTGGGAGGCATGTGCATATTGTACGGCTCTTACGGAATAACATTTTAAAATATGCAGCGTTCGTGGCTCTCTCAGCCAAAAAGGTTCCTGACCCCTGTTATAGGGGATAAAGTTGATTAGATACTTGACCCTCTTGGCTAGAAGCTGTGGTACTGGGTCAAGAAGAACCTCCATGGCCAACCCCTTTAAAGAAAATCTACATCTCTACATGAGATCATCTTCTAATATTTGTTATCCATGACCTGCTTCCTTCTAAAATCAACTCTGGCCTCTGGTAGGCGTTACCAGAGCCTCTCCCTGCTTTAGCTTCACAGGCTGTTATACTGTCTCCCCCGCTCTCCCTCCTCCCTGTTGTAATCTCACACAGTGGGAAGTGTTCCCTACACAGTGTAACAGCCTGTGAAGGTACAGCACGGAAGGCCTCTGGTAACACCACAAGTGCCCCTCCGCCACATTTGCATAATTTTAAATGTTGATTTTAGAAGGAAGGAGGCCATGGATAATAAATATAAGAAGATACCACAGTCCCGGTGCCTGGGTCTATGAGTAATGTCCCTGTATTATCCTGATGGTAGATTTACTTTAATCACCTTGACCATGCGGTATCTTAGTAAGATGTCATATAATGCTCAGGAATACCTCCTGCAGAGTAGGATCAGAGGTGTATGCCCCAGGTGCACCTACTGTAGCGCGGTCCGGAGTGCTGATGTGCTGTACATAAAGGGGGCACCTGCATAGACATTATATTATACAAGGTCAAACCTAGACAGTGTCAGACATTGTCATCTGGTGGGGGCCCCCTGTTCGGGCAGCATGGTGGGGGCCCTGGGGTACGCACCCCGGGTGCCCTGCTTAGAATCCAGCCCTCCACAGGGATATACAGATTTTGCATGTGGTGATATCACACCCTGGGGACGGATGACGGACCCCGCCATGCTCACCCCTTCTACCCACCACACAGTTGTGGCCCCCCCCCCCGGGCCCTATAGCAGTCTGCCAAGCTGAGTGTAGGTGTTTGCAGAGTGTTATCTTGTGTCTCCGCAGCAGCTCGTTCTCAGGCCGGGGATTAGGAGAGTGAAGCCCAGTGTTAAGGAATCTCATGAGGCGCTTTATTTGGGTCCGAGGGCTTATCGTGCGCCTTTTATCCTCTCTCTCTCCAAGCTGCTGCGGTCAGTATGGTGCGGGATCCGTGCCATCTGCCAGGAGACATTGCAACGCAGCAATCCCTTTAACCAGCAATATGCAGCCCCATTTACCGGCTGTTATGTGGGGGAGACTTAGAATAATCTTCCCCTCTCCTAACCCTGACTTACACAATCACATGTGGCAAGGACACAGAGCAAAGCTGGGAGTCAACAAGGGCTAAGGCTGTGTTCACACTCTCAGGTACTATCATCCAGCATCACCTTCCCCTTAAACACTCTGTGCTGCTGGACCCTGCTGCTGCCCTCATTTATCGCATGTTTCATGCAGTTCAGTTCTTAGTATTATCATCACATAAAAGGTGTGCTCTGTGCCCCTTTCATGAGCACAGAGCAAAGACCACAGTGCCTATGGCACTTGGAGAAGCTACAATTCTGAGCTATAAATCCATATATCACAGTCCTGCTGCTACTAACAACATGCACAACGGTCTGATTACACATCTCTCCAGGGACAATACATAACACTGGCTGCAGAGAGCACAGAGCACAGCAGTGTGAGGTCTGATTACACATCTCTCCATGGACAATACATAACACTGGCTGCAGAGAGCACAGAGCACAGCAGTGTGAGGTCTGATTACACATCTCTCCATGGACAATACATAACACTGGCTGCAGAGAGCACAGAGCACAGCAGTGTGAGGTCTGATTCCACATCTCCCCAGGGACAATACATAACACTGGAGGCAGAGAGCACAGAGCACAGCAGTGTGAGGTCTGATTCCACATCTCCCCAGGGACAATACATAACACTGGAGGCAGAGAGCACAGAGCACAGCAGTGGGAGGTCTGATTGCACATCTCTCCATGGACAATACATAACACTGGCTGCAGAGAGCACAGAGCACAGCAGTGTGAGGTCTGATTACACATCTCTTCAGGGACAATACATAAAACTGGCTGCAGAGAGCACAGAGCACAGCAGTGTGAGGTCTGATTACACATCTCTCCATGGACAATACATAACACTGGCTGCAGAGAGCACAGAGCTCAGCAGTGTGAGGTGTGATTACACATCTCTCCAGGGACAATACATAGCACTGGCTGCAGAGAGCACAGAGCACAGCAGTGTGAGGTCTGATTGCACATCTCTCCATGGACAATACATAACACTGGCTGCAGAGAGCACAGAGCACAGCAGTGTGAGGTCTGATTACACATCTCTCCAGGGACAATACATAACACTGGCTGCAGAGAGCACAGAGCAAAGCAGTGTGAGGTCTGATTACACATCTCTCCATGGACAATACATAACACTGGCTGCAGAGAGCACAGAGCTCAGCAGTGTGAGGTGTGATTACACATCTCTCCAGGGACAATACATAACACTGGCTGCAGAGAGCACAGAGCACAGCAGTGTGAGGTCTGATTACACATCTCTCCAGGGACAATACATAACACTGGCTGCAGAGAGTACAGTGCACAGCAGTGTGAGGTCTGATTACACATCTCTCCAGGGACAGTACATAACACTGGCTGCAGAGAGCACAGAGCACAGCAGTGTGAGGTCTGCTTACACATCTCTCCCGGGACAATACATAACACTGGCTGCAGAGAGCACAGAGCACAGCAGTGTGAGGTCTGATTACACATCTCTCCAGGGACAATAAATAACACTGGTTGCAGAGAGCACAGAGCACAGCAGTATGAGGTCTGATTACACATCTCTCCAGGGACAATACATAACACTGGCTGCAGAGAGCACAGAGCACAGCAGTGTGAGGTCTGATTACACATCTCTCCAGGGACAATACATAACACTGGCTGCAGAGAGCACAGAGCACAGCAGTGTGAGGTCTGATTGCACATCTCTCCAGGGACAATACATAACACTGGCTGCAGAGAGCACAGAGCACAGCAGTGTGAGGTCTGATTGCACATCTCTCCAGGGACAATACATAACACTGGCTGCAGAGAGCACAGAGCACAGCAGTGTGAGGTCTGATTACACATCTCTCCAGGGACAATACATAACACTGGCTGCAGAGAGCACAGAGCACAGCAGTGTGAGGTCTGGTTACACATCTCTCCAGGGACAATACCTAACACTGGCTGCAGAGAGCACAGAGCACAGCAGTGTGAGGTCTGATTACACCTCTCTCCAGGGACAATACATAACACTGGCTGCAGAGAGCACAGAGCACAGCAGTGTGAGGACAATACATAACACAGACTGCAGAGAGCACAGAGCACAACAGTGTGAGGTCTGATTACACATCTCTCCAGGGACAATACATAACACTGACTGCAGACAGCACAGAGCACATCAGTGTGAGGTCTGATTACACATCTCTCCAGGGACAATACATAACACTGGCTGCAGAGAGCACAGAGCACAGCAGTGTGAGGTCTGATTACACATCTCTCCAGGGACAGTACATAACACTGGCTGCAGAGAGCACAGAGCACAGCAGTGTGAGGTCTGATTACACATCTCACCAGGGACAATACATAACACTGGCTGCAGAGAGCACAGAGCACAGCAGTGTGAGGTCTGATTACACATCTCTCCAGGGACAATACATAACACTGGCTGCAGAGAGCACAGAGCACAGCAGTGTGAGGTCTGATTACACATCTCTCCAGGGACAGTACATAACACTGGCTGCAGAGAGCACAGAGCACAGCAGTGTGAGGTCTGATTACACATCTCTCCAGGGACAATACATAACACTGGCTGCAGGGAGCACAGAGCACAGCAGTGTGAGGAAACAAAACAATGATTACACATCCCTCCAGGAACAATACATGACACTGATGTCGGCTGCATGGTCATAGCTAATGAAAGATCCCTTTAGGAACTGAAATATAGCACATTGAATAAAAGAAGCAAAGGCAATTCATACACAGGGCCTCTACATTATATATACATATAGATGTATATAGAGGTGTATAGATACAGTATACATAGATGTATATAGAGGTGTATAAATATATAGATGTATATAGAGGTGTATAGATATATAGATGATCCTTTCCCTACTCCTCCTCTATATAACAAATATACAGATGTCACTGCTGGAATGTATTAACGTCCCAAAGATGTACGAGCCTGTGGGGGTCACACGGGGAGCCCATTAATCTCTTCCATCCTGGACAGGAGAGATATAAACATAGACGGTGCCATCAGAGTCAGGCAGGGGCTGCGTAAGGCACAGGGACCCGAGTGCCAGTCAAAAAAATCACCTACAGTAATTCCTGGCCGCCCTGTGCCCTTCCTGCTGACACATCAGTAGTGCTGTGTGGTCCATACATATACCATAGATGCCCCATAATACTGCTGGCCATAGGAGCCCACATACATACCATAGATGCCCCATAATACTGCTGGCCATAGGAGCCCACATACATACCATAGATGCCCCATAATACTGCTGGCCATAGGAGCCCACATATATACCATAGATGCCCCATAATACTGCTGGCCATAGGAGCCCACATACATACCATAGATGCCCCATAATACTGCTGGCCATAGGAGCCCACATATATACCATAGATGCCCCATAATACTGCTGGCCATAGGAGCCCACATATATACCATAAATGCCCCATAATACTGCTGGCCATAGGAGCCCACATACATACCATAGATGCCCCATAATACTGCTGGCCATAGGAGCCCACATATATACCATAGATGCCCCATAATACTGCTGGCCATAGGAGCCCACATACATATCATAGATGCCCCATAATACTGCTGGCCATAGGAGCCCACATATATACCATAGATGCCCCATAATACTGCTGGCCATAGGAGCCCACATATATACCATAGATGCCCCATAATACTGCTGGCCATAGGAGCCCACATATATACCATAGATGCCCCATAATACTGCTGGCCATAGGAGCCCACATATATACCATAAATGCCCCATAATACTGCTGGCCATAGGAGCCCACATATATACCATAGATGCCCCATAATACTGCTGGCCATAGGAGCCCACATATATACCATAGATGCCCCATAATACTGCTGGCCATAGGAGCCCACATACATTTCATAGATGCCCCATAATACTGTTGGCCATAGGAGCCCACATACATATCATAGATGGCCCATAATACTGCTACCATGGGAGCCCACATATATACCATAGATGCCCCATAATACTGCTGGCCATAGGAGCCCATATATATATCATAGATGCCCCATAATGCTGCTGGCCATCGGAGCCCACATACATATCATAGATGCCCCATAATACTGCTGGCCATAGGAGTCCACATACATATCATAGATGCCCCATAATACTGCTGGCCATAGGAGCCCACATACATACCATAGATGCCCCATAATACTGCTGGCCATAGGAGCCCACATACATATCATAGATGCCCCATAATACTGCCAGCCATAGTGTCTCACATACATGCCAACCACAGATGTCCCATAATACCACCAGCCATAGGGACCCACATACATGCCAACCACAGGTGTCCCATAATACCACCAGCCATAGGGTCCCACATACATGCCAACCACAGATACCCCATAATACCACCAGCCATAGGGACCCACATACATGCCAACCACAGATACCCCATAATACCACCAGCCATAGGGACCCACATACATGCCAACCACAGATACCCCATAATACCACCAGCCATAGGGACCCACATACATGCCAACCACAGATACCCCATAATACCACCAGCCATAGGGACCCACATACATGCCAACCACAGATACACCATAATACCACCAGCCATAGGGACCCACATACATGCCAACCACAGATACACCATAATACCACCAGCCATAGGGACCCACATACATGCCAACCACAGATACACCATAATACCACCAGCCATAAGGACCCACATACATGCAAACCACAGATACCCCATAATACCACCAGCCATAGGGACCCACATACATGCCAACCACAGATGCCCCATAATACCACCAGCCATAGGGACCCACATACATGCCAACCACAGATGCCCCATAATACCACCAGCCATAGGGACCCACATACATGCCAACCACAGATGCCCCATAATACCACCAGCCATAGGGACCCACATACATGCCAACCACAGATACCCCATAATACCACCAGCCATAGGGACCCACATACATGCCAACCACAGATGCCCCATAATACCACCAGCCATAGGGACCCACATACATGCCAACCACAGATACCCCATAATACCACCAGCCATAGGGACCCACATACATGCCAACCACAGATGCCCCATAATACCACCAGCCATAGGGACCCACATACATGCCAACCACAGATGCCCCATAATACCACCAGCCATAGGGACCCACATACATGCCAACCACAGATACCCCATAATACCACCAGCCATAGGGACCCACATACATGCCAACCACAGATGCCCCATAATACCACCAGCCATAGGGACCCACATACATGCCAACCACAGATGCCCCATAATACCACCAGCCATAGGGACCCACATACATGCCAACCACAGATACACCATAATACCACCAGCCATAGGGACCCATTTGCTTCAGTTATTTCTCCTCGAAATTAGCATATAAATTGACAGTTGGGCGTATCCCTGCGCACTCTCTGTGAAGACACGCCCCTTTACAATATGTATGGTAACTTCCATTTGTCCGGTTATGAATATATTTTAAAGAGAATAAAGAGGGGGCAGCAAGCAGAGTTATAGGAAAAGAAGCTCCGGAGTCCTTATTATCTGAAGATTCCGAGAATTATCTTTATGATCAGAGTTTCCACCTTTATGTTTTGTTTTTCTTCCCTCAAAGCATGAGAAATATAATTTGAATATTTGCAGATAAACCGATCTGGCGCCTTCATTACTATTCCGCCAGAGCCCCCGACTATATGAGGAGCTGTCAGCCTGTTACTATAGGAGATGGTGGGAGGAATGGCCACGCGCTGCACCATGAACCATTCACCTGTTCCTGTCCCTGAGGCCACGTGCATTAACCCTTCCCTCCCCCACCCCGGATCCCAGGGCTGTGCACGCTCCTCCTCCATCACCGCATGATGATTATTTCCTGCGACGCTGAGCGCCCAGAATGTCTTATTGTATCATCAGGATTACACACAACCCTGCAGATTTCATTATGTCTTCACTGTGCTAAATATTCCTGATTATACTCCAGAGCTGCACTCACTATTCTGCTGCTGGTGCAGTCACTGTGTACATACATGACATTACTTATCCTGTACTGATCCTGAGTTACATCCTGTATTATATCCCAGAGCTGCACTCACTATTCTGCTGCTGGTGCAGTCACTGTGTACATACATGACATTACTTATCCTGTACTGATCCTGAGTTACATCCTGTATTATTCTCCAGAGCTGCACTCACTATTCTGCTGCTGGTGCAGTCACTGTGCACATACATGACATTACTTATCCTGTACTGATCCTGAGTTACATCCTGTATTATACTCCAGAGCTGCACTCACTATTCTGCTGCTGATGCAGTCACTGTGTACATACATGACATTACTTATCCTGTACTGATCCTGAGTTACATCCTGTATTATACCCCAGAGCTGCACTCACTATTCTGCTGCTGGTGCAGTCACTGTGTACATACATGACATTACTTATCCTGTACTGATCCTGAGTTACATCCTGTATTATACTCCAGAGCTGCACTCACTATTCTGCTGCTGGTGCAGTCACTGTGTACATACATGACATTACTTATCCTGTACTGATCCTGAGTTACATCCTGTAGATCTTTTATTTTATATAAAAGTAAAAAACATAACAATACAAACCAAACATAATATACAATATATACAATCTTACCTGCTGGTCCAGCCACATTCACTCCTAGCAAAACAATAACTTACAATACACCGAAATGAATAACACCAAATACCACAACCCCCACCCAACCGATTATCACATCCTCAACCAAACCAATAAACAATAAGACAAGCCACACCCACAAATAAACATAAATGACTATAAATATACATAAACCCACCCCACACCCTCTAATAACAAACCACCCCACACCCGTTTTTTTTTTTTTTTTAAATATATAATACATAATACACATAACACTACACTAAACTAAATCCCTCGCCCGCACCCTCCCCTTCCCCCCAGACACTGGTCTAACGTCCAAAGTTTGCGTTAAGTAGTCCAGACCAGTGCCCAGGGTCGTTCATAAGTCCCACCACCATCACCCCCCTCCCAACCTAACACTATGTCCCAAACCCCACTATATACAATATATACAATATATATACAGTAATTACAACACAACATAAAGAAAACAGAATACAAATAAAATCTCAACAACTTCAATCAAAACCACATAAAGCCCAGGTTCGGCGCCTGCAATCCCTACATCACTTCATGCTCAGATACAAAACAAAAATCTACTGTGCAGCATCAGCCCAACACCAGGAGAGGAGATGACAGACTAAGGGACACTAAAGGAGAAGCCCCTCCAAAGGAGAGAGGCCCTCCCCGTGCCCAGCCTCTCATACTCCAGAGAGCGCACCTTCACCAGGTCACCCAGAATGTTCCTAACCACCTCATCCACCGGGAGGATTTTACGCTGCGTCGATACTAAACACCGTGCGTTCCACGTGTGGTACCTGACCACTAGACTAACTAGAAATAACGTGCAGCGGTCCCGGCCACCCAGGCCTCTGAATGCTCCATAGGCCCACTCCGCATAGGAGAGACCGGCCAACCCGGGCCAATGGATGGAAACGCCCACCCGGTTGTACACCTCTGTGTTAAAGGGGCACTGAAGCAGGAAGTGGTCCATGCTCTCCAGCAGGCCACCGCACTCCTCCCGGGGACAACCCCTTTCCTCAGAGCTCCTACACTTCAGATTGTCCCTCACACACAGCTTTCCATGGAAGCAGCGCCAAGCCAAGTCCCAAAACTTCAAGGGGATCCGGATAGAATTCAATAAACTCAAACCCACCCCCAGATCCCGACTTGGGCAATCCCTGAGGGCCAGAGGCTTCTGGAAATGGGTCAACAGAACCCTCTTGTCAAGGACTTTCCTCGACATGGTCCTGATCTCCCACATTCCCAGACCCCACCGGCGAATCACCTTCAGAACCGGGGTAGCGTAAGCCGGAAGATGCCCATGCGGTGTACGAAGATCCTTCACTCGCCCTCCTGTCTCCCATTCCTGGAAGAAAGGCCGAAACCATCCCCTGCAGGAGTATACCCACGGAGGAGCCCTCTCTTTCCAGAGGTTTGCTACATTGATCTTAAGAAAGGTATTCACTAGGAACACCACAGGGTTGACCATACACAACCCTCCTTGTCTCCTCGTGCGGTAAGTAACCTCCCTCTTGATAAGGTTCAGCCTATTCCCCCATAACAGCTGGAAGAACAGACTGTACACCCGAGTCCAGAGGGGTTCTGGCAACATGCACACACTGCCCAGATAAATCAGCAACGGGAGCAGGTAAGTTTTGATCAGATTAACCCTTTCTCTGAGGGTCAAAGACCAACCCTTCCACTGGTCCACCTTCTGAGCGGCGATCATAAGCCTGCCGTCCCAGTTTTGCATGGGGTAATCCCCCTGGCCAAATTCGATGCCGAGAACTTTGGCGGAGTCCTGGGGCCCTGGAAGAGTGTCCGGGAGATCAAAGCCTGGATCCCCCTCTCCCAGCCAGAGACTCTCACACTTATCCCGGTTGATCTTGGACCCAGAAACCTCTGAGTAGCGGTCAACCTCTGACATCACCCATTGCGCCTCCCCTCCCGAGGACACGAAAACAGTGACATCATCAGCATACGCTACCACCCTTAGAGTGGCTTCCGGTGCTGCCCGATCCATCCCGACTCCCACCAACGGCCCACGATCAACCCTCCTAAGGAATGGGTCAATCGCGAACACGTATAAAAGTGGGCTCAGAGGACAACCCTGGCGAACACCAGACCCGACCTCAAAAGAGCGGCCAATCCAACCGTTCACAAGCGGGAAACTCTCTGCCCCTGCGTACAAAACTTTCAGCCAATTGACAAACTCCCCAGGCAGGCCATACCTCAGAAGGACAGACCAGAGGTACTCGTGGTTAACCCGATCAAACGCTTTTGCCTGATCCAAGGACAGCAAGTACCCCTTCCAGTTACCAGCCCTGCCCTGCTCCACTGCCTCCCGAACACACAGCACAGCACTAAATGTACTGCGGCCTGGAACAGAGCAGTGCTGGGTCCCCGAAAGGAGCCGGGGCGCAAACTGCACCAGCCGATTAAACAGCACCTTTGCCAAAACCTTTCTGTCCGTATTGAGAAGCGCTATGGGACGCCAGTTCTCAATACGAGATCGGTCCTTACCCTTTGACAGGATGATCAGGGCAGACCTCCTCATTGACTTCGGCAGAGCGCCCGAGGAAAGACACTCATTGAATACCTCAGTCAAGAGGGGAACCAAGGCGTCCTTAAAGGTCTTATAAAACTCAGATGTTAAGCCATCCGGGCCTGGCGATTTCTTGAGGGCGAGCCCTTCAATCGCCCGGCTGACTTCCTCTTCCCTGATCATCTCTGTCAAAACATCAAGAGAGGGGTCTACTCCTGGCTCAGGGACAGTTTCAGCCAGGAAAGCCGACATCACATCCCGATCTAGATCCTTCCTGCCCAAGAGGTGCGAGTAGAAGGATCTGACGACCTCCAGGATCCCTGATCTGGACCTTTTCAGGGATCCCGTACTGTCAACCAGTCCCGTGACAACTTTACCATTCACTGACATCTTGCAGTTTCTGTAAGGGTCGGGCGAGCGGTACTTCCCGTAATCCCTCTCAAAAACCAAAGATGCGTGTCTATCGTACTGATACCTCTTCAGCAAGGATTTCACTCTGGAGATGTCCTCACGACTACCCCCAGTCGAGACGAGATGGTCGAGTTTCCTCCTCAGGCCCTGATACAGGCGGTACCTGTCCAGGCTCCTGAGGCTCGAGAGCTGGCGGAAGAATCTCGCCACCCTTTTCTTGAGCATCTCCCACCACTCTGACTTACTGCTACAAAGGCCCAGCAATGGTACCTGGCTCTGAAGAAAGTCCTCAAAGGATTGTCTGATCTCCGCTTCTTCCAGGAGAGACGAATTGAGCTTCCAGTAGCCTCTTCCCATCCGGGGGGTCTCTGTAACATTCAGAGAAAACAAAATTAGACAGTGGTCGGAGAACTCCACCTCAACAACGGACACTGCTGAAGAAATGGCTTCCTCCTTTAAATAAAACCTGTCTATTCTAGACCTGCAGCTACCCCTATAATAGGTGAACCCCGCGTGGCCTGGGGTGTGCCGGATGTGGACATCCACCAGGCGAGCCTCACTAGCTATGCTATTAAGAGCGACGCTATCATAAGTCAGCTTGTCTCTGGAACCTCCCCTATCCTGGGACCTCGTGACAGCATTGAAGTCCCCTCCAAAGACCACCTGCCGACTTGTAAAAAGGTAGGGCTTGATCCTCATAAAGAGACACTTCCTGTCCCACTTGGACTGGGGACCATAGATGTTAATTAGGCGAAGTTCTTGTCCCTTCATGAGGACATCCAGGATGAGGCACCTCCCCATTTCTAACTCAATAACTCGTCGGCATTCTACCGGTGCGGTAAAAAGGACCGCCACTCCGCTATACGGCTCGGCCGCAAGAGACCAATAGGAAGGCCCGTGTCTCCATTCCCTCTTAGCTTTAAACACGGCCGCCAAATCTGGCAGCCTGGTCTCCTGCAAAAATAAAATGTCGGCTTCAACACGGCCGAGAAAATCAAAGGCCGCAAATCTAGCCGCATCAGACTTAATGCTGGCGACATTAATGGACGCCAGCGTCAACGGAGTGGGTGCCGCCATCATGAGTGATTGAGTTAGACGGCTTTCTTTTTACCCATCTTACCACCACCCTCGGGAAATGAACACCCCCTTTTTAGACATATTGTGGTGTCCATCTCCCGCACCTCTGATGCTTCAGGGGCAGATCCAGGACCTGCCCCCTCATCCTCGTCTCCAGACTCTGGGCCAGTCTCCCCTCCTGAGGACCCTGACTCCCCAGGGGGAGACTCGGCACCCCCTGCAGGCTCCGCCACCTCTGGCCCTTCACCCTCAGCCCCTCCATCGGCAGGAGAGGCTCCATCCAGGGCCAGGAATCGATTTGAAAGTTCGACCAGCGGGGGTTCGGTTGCACCTTCCTTGGGTACCTTAGTCAGGGAGGGAGCAGATCTTACACCTCCCTTCTTTTTACCCTTTTTCTTCTTTTTGGCGCCACGCTTACGCTTTTCCTCTAGCCACGCCCTATTATCCTCGTCCATACTCTCATAATGGGAGGAGTCTGAGGACGTGGCACCTTCCTCTCTCTCGATCCTCCTGACCTCCTCATCCAGTACATCATCCCCTGGGGCCTCAGCGACAGGTGAGGTCTCCAGGATAGCGCCAGAGGTTGTCCCAGCAGCCCGAGACTCCCCCCGCTCTCTCTCCTGTTGACGCTTTTCTAGACGCCTTAGCTGGGCAGGCGTCTTTTTCCTGTCTTTCTTCCCTGGCCCCTCCATTCCTCCGCCTCTGCTAGTCCCCTCCCCAGCAGATTCAGCCTCATGGCTTTCATCCGCTGAGGTTGAGCCCGCATTAGCGAAGGAAAGAGGACAACGACTGTACGGGTGACCGAGATCACCACACAGGTTACACCTAATCTGCCCTGTACAGGATGCAGCGAGATGGCCGACACCCCCACACAACGCACACTTCTGCACGGTGCAGTTTGCGCTGAAATGTGTGGGGTCACCGCACCTGTGACACAGCTTAGGCTGCCCCCGGTAGAAGATCAGGATCCGATCCCTCCCCAGGAAGGCTGATGAAGGGATGTGGGCGACTGAGTTACCTGAACGCCTCAACTTCACCATGAAGGTCCAGGCCCCTGACCAGATACCAAACTCGTCTCGATTTTTCTCGGGTACTCCCAGTACCTCTCCATAACGATTTATCCAGGTCATGATGTCAAAGCAAGATAGTGATTCGTTACGGGTAAGAACGGTCACTTTCTTGAGTTCGCTCTGGCGGGACACTGCTTGCACAGCAAAGTCCCGCCACTCGGGCTCGTTGTATCTCAGCTCATAGTTGGACCAGAAGAGCTCAAGCCCCTCCGGCCGAACAAAGCTGATATCAAACTCAGATGTACCATAGGGATGGATCAAGGCAAAGATGTCAGCCGCCTTGAAGTCCATCTTCAGCAGCAGCTCAACTACCCGTGCCCGAGGGGGACACACATCACTGCCACGCCACCGAAGACGGACCACATTCCTACGGTTAGCACCCGACCCGGTTGTTGGGAGCGACCATGATGTCTCCCTGCCTCTTTGCTCTCGGAAGGCAGACAGGCCGTGCCTCTCTATCCAAAACGACAAATCAACCTCCTGCCCAGCTACATTGATCGTCCTTTCACCCTTCTGTAAGGCCTGCAGGAGGCGCCGTTGCAAAAAGCCGTCCCCAGAGCCCAGAGACGAGGATGATGGAACCCTACTTCCCCCAGCAGCGACACTGGCATAGCTCTTAATAGGGGCCGCCACTGGGGGAGCAACCGGCCCAACCCCTGCACCCACCACATTAACACTACCCACCTGCATGTTACACTCAGCCGCGCCACTCACACCACCAGTCACTCCATCACCCACCCCCAAAGCTGGAAAAGATTCAGCACCACTCACACCATTCACATTATCCACCACAACATTACTGACAACATTCACACTGGCTGGACCAGCAACAACATTAGGGGACATGACCACCTCCGCATCTTCAGGCACAAGGGACGGGGGTCCCCTCGCAGAGCATCGCCCAGAGGGGACCCCGACTTGTGTCACACTTGTGCCCTCCGCATCATCGGTAGCAGATGTTATTTTACTTTTCTTAGGGGAAGGTAAGAGTCGCCGCTGATCTTTGGCCGGTGTGAGGCGCCGCTGATCCCCACCTTCCTCAGCACTCGTCTGCAGACTATCTCCAACACCGACACAAAACAGGACTTTAGGTTTAGGTTTGGGAGGTTCGGAGCCCTCAGCCTCAGCGACCCCTCCACGCTGCCGCCGCCCCATAACCAAGTGATCAGCGGCAACAGAATGAAGAGGCGCCAAGGCACCGGAAGCTGCCACCAGTGCCGGGCTATCCCCCCCTCCCACCGGGGGACGCACCACAGCACTGGATTTTGATCGTATCGCCACTGCCGAGCCGCCCTTACTGTCCGGCCTTGCGGCCGATGCCTCCCCTGCTCCCCCACTGTTACCACAAACAGAGACGGAGCCCATCGCCACATCAGATGTCACACCTGTAATCTCCCCGCTCCCTGGCACTGAGTCCACTGCAGGACCCGTGCTGGGCTGGGTAACGGGGCTCGCACAGTGAGCTGACCCTGCGGCCGACTCGGGTTTTACGGGGAGGGGGCTGTAGACTAGACTCACCACTTCCACGGATTTGGTCTTCTTCTTTCGTGGTTTGCTGCCCCCCGGTGCATCCTCCGGCAGATCGTCTCCAAAAGTAAAGTCCTGGAGGTGCACAGGGGACTCGAGCCGTCGGATCTCCTCCATCAGCGCCCCTCCCTGGTGGCTGTCACTATCCTCACCCGGGCCGGCAGAACCGCAGCCAGATGACATAGCCGCTTGTCCTGCAGGGGGCCCACTGTACGGCACCGGGCTTTCCTCCTCCGTCTGACTCTCAGGCTGAAGCCCCATCAGCCGCCTCTGCTTCTCCTCCTCCATCTCCCGGAATCTCTCATCATTAAGGATCTTTTCCTTGAATGGACCGCTCCTCTCCAGCAGGTAAGCCTTCCTCTCCTCCAAGGCCTGGATGTCAGTCTGGAGCCTGGAAATCTCTGCCAGAATCTGCTCCTTCTTCCTCTTTGGGGCAGAGCTTGCCCTGGCATGGGCGCACCTGAGCTCCTCCCGCAGCCTCCTCACCGTCTTGCTGGCTTCTTCGTACTCAGAGAGGTGGCCCAGAGCCCGGGAGGCATAGCTGGAAATAGACTCCCGGGTCCTCAGCATTCCCCAGCCCTCTTCACTGAGGTCAGCCTCACCTCCCTGAGCACTCAGCTTTCCCGCAGTATCCAGCTTTTCCTTGGTACCCAGCTTTCCCGAGGTATCCAGCTTTCCTGGGGTTTTGGTGCTTTTTGATGCCTTAGCTGGCCTGGGGGTACTTGGAGCAGCATTGCTGCTGTTCCTTGCAGATCTTCTTACCCCCAAGGCTTCCGCAGCGCTGGCCGGTTCCTGGCTACCCCTGCCTCCCGCCGGCCTAGACCGGGAAGCAGGAGCCTGGGACTTGCTGCCCTGGCTCATGCCTGAAAACCCACTCCCTCCCTGGGAGAGGAGAGAGCAGGCCCCAGGTGGAGGTGGTTTTCCCTGGAGCTCAGGAGCAGCAGCAGCACACAGCCTCTCACAGCAACAGACAGAGATAACGAGCTGACGAGCAACACCAGAGATGCACTCACTATCTGCTGCTGGTGCAGTCACTGTGTACATACATGACATTACTTATCCTGTACTGATCCTGAGTTACATCCTGTATTATACCCTAGAGCTGCACTCACTATTCTGCTGCTGGTGCAGTCACTGTGTACATACATGACATTACTTATCCTGTACTGATCCTGAGTTACATCCTGTATTATACTCCAGAGCTGCACTCACTATTCTGCTGCTGGTGCAGTCACTGTGTACATACATGACATTATTTATCCTGTACTGATCCTGAGTTACATCCTGTATTATACCCCAGAGCTGCACTCACTATTCTGCTGCTGGTACAGTCACTGTGTACATACATGACATTACTTATCCTGTACTGATCCTGAGTTACATCCTGTATTATACCCCAGAGCTGCACTCACTATTCTGCTGCTGGTGCAGTCACTGTGTACATACATGACATTACTTATCCTGTACTGATCCTGAGTTACATCCTGTATTATACTCCAGAGCTGCACTCACTATTCTGCTACTGGAGCAGTCACCGTGTACATACATGACATTACTTATCCTGTACTGATCCTGAGTTACATCCTGTATTATACTCCAGGGCTGCACTCACTATTCTGCTGCTGGTGCAGTCACTGTGTACATACATGACATTACTTATCCTGTACTGATCCTGAGTTACATCCTGTATTATACCCAGAGCTGCACTCACTATTCTGCTGCAGGTACAGTCACTGTGTACATACATGACATTACTTATCCTGTACTGATCCTGAGTTACATCCTGTATTATACCCCAGAGCTGCACTCACTATTCTGCTGCTGGTGCAGTCACTGTGTACATACATGACATTACTTATCCTGTACTGATCCTGAGTTACATCCTGTATTATACCCCAGAGCTGCAGTCACTATTCTGCTGCTGGTGCAGCCACTGTGTACATACATGACATTACTTATCCTGTACTGATCCTAAGTTACATCCTGTATTATACTCCAGAGCTGCACTCACTATTCTGCTGCCGGTGCAGTCACTGTGTACATACATGACATTACTTATCCTGTACTGATCTTGAGTTACATCCTGTATTATACCCCAGAGCTGCACTCACTATTCTGCTGCTGGTGCAGTCACTGTGTACATACATGACATTACTTATCCTGTACTGACCCTGAGTTACATCCTGTATTATACTCCAGAGCTGCACTCACTATTCTGCTGCTGGTACAGTCACTGTGTACATACATGACATTACTTATCCTGTACTGATCCTGAGTTACATCCTGTATTATACCCCAGAGCTGCACTCACTATTCTGCTGCTGGTGCAGTCACTGTGTACATACATGACATTACTTATCCTGTACTGATCCTGAGTTACATCCTGTATTATACTCCAGAGCTGCAATCACTATTCTGCTGCAGGTACAGTCACTGTGTACATACATGACATTACTTATCCTGTACTGATCCTGAGTTACATCCTGTATTATACTCCAGAGCTGCACTCACTATTCTGCTGCTGGTACAGTCACTGTGTACATACATGACATTACTTATCCTGTACTGATCCTGAGTTACATCCTGTATTATACTCCAGAGCTGCACTCACTATTCTGCTGCTGGTGCAGTCACTGTGTACATACATGACATTACTTATCCTGTACTGATCCTGAGTTACATCCTGTATTATACCCCAGAGATGCACTCACTATTCTGCTGCTGGTGCAGTCACTGTGTACATACATGACATTAGTTATCCTGTACTGATCCTGAGTTACATCTTGTATTATACTCCAGAGCTGCACTCACTTTTATGCTGGTGCGATCACCGTTTCCATTTCATTGAACACATATAAAATATAGGGGGACTTGTAGCACATGCTGGGGGTTGGGCTCCTACAACCTGTTGACTAGTTCCCTTTAAAGAAAACATTGGCTAAACATACAAATAATGGTGCAATCAGACATCAGACGCCAGTTACATCTCGGATGATTTGTAGGCCTCACATTAGACTAATACTAATTAGCATTGACATTAACATAGTCACTCTGTAAGGCCCCTCTAAGATTTTCAGCACCTGCAGCTGAGACCCTCACACATAATCTGTGATCTGTGCAGGAACCAGGCAAGAAGTGTCCAATTCCCCAACAGTGCCTCCGCAGGAGAACTGAGGCATTGCACGCTACATATGATAAATGTATAGGACGTCCATGTAAGGCATAGACACCCCGGGTCCTCCTATATGAGAGGTGAGGCCAGATGGGGCACCACTCACAATTTGTGTGTAGTAGTAACTGACCTGGAATGGCGGATTTGGATCTCCCTCATTGTTCCGTCTCCTGTTCCGATGTATCAAGATCTTTAGTTTATAAAACAAATTCCACAAATTGTTAGGGAACCATAATGGGCACCCGTCCTGTGCCCTCACACCCTCCCTGCCTGGTCCTCGCTTTCATCTGAGCAGCTTCTCTCTCAGCTCTTGTTTTCAGAGGTCTATTTTTTCTGCCCCCCGGGGGTGTCTTCTAACCCTCGGGGATAATCTGCTATGTTACCTCGCTAATTACCTCCTGCGGGAAATCACATGCCTACAAGGTGAGAGGCGGCAGGTGACGGGGACATACAGTGGAAGCAGCTATTTTCTAGGTCGAACCAAGACAGAAGAGAATTCCTTTAAAAATGGAAGCCCCCGGGATGATACAATGGTTTCTCCTACAACTTTTTACCGAAATGCAGAAACCACCATGGGACCACCAGTTGTAGACCTCAAAGACCAAATGGACGAGAGGAACCCGTCTACGAGGCTGTGGACAAGAGTTTGAGGTTGTTGGCCAACTATTAGTTTGACCATCCTCACCTCGACGACATGGAATATTCACCCGATGTTCCATCATTATCCATCTTCAGGAAACCCCACCCATAGGACTCTTCCTCCCCATTACATTTTTGGGGTATTCCAAGAATACCCAAGATGGGTTTTATCCAGGAGGAATTTTCTCTAAACCCTTTCTCAGACCCTTTCTCTAAAGGTCACCGATTGAAACAAAGAGACAGAATCAGAACAGGTCACATATTTTTTTGAATTTTCCTCATGTGCAATGTAGGGATTTAGGAAAACTATCCGAAATCATTTGTGCAGTATAGTAACATTTTCTGGGCAAAGATTTGGTCCATGTGTTAGGGGTCACATGACGACTGATGCTAATTAATGGCCTCAGCAATCACAGGAGCTGGAACAATCAGAGTGTGAGCAGCAACACTTTCAGATCCTGTTTTAGGTGCCATCAAGGTGATGTCTAAGGTGCTATCAGGGTGATGGTCACTCTATTCTGCCTGCAGATAGGACACTCTGTACAATCTGCTCAGCTCCTCCTGCTCTATAACATGCTGCCTGCAGATAGGACACTATGTACAATGTGCTCAGCTCCTCCTGCTCTATAACATGCTGCTTGCAGATAGGACACTATGTACAATCTGCTCAGCTCCTCCTGCTCTATAACATGCTGCCCGCAGATAGGACACTATGTACAATCCGCTCAGCTCCTCCTGCTCTATAACATGCTGCCTGCAGATAGGACACTATGTACAATGTGCTCAGCTCCTCCTGCTCTATAACATGCTGCCTGCAGATAGGACACTATGTACAATCTGCTCAGCTCCTCCTGCTCTATAACATGCTGCCTGCAGACAGGACACTATGTACAATCTGCTCAGCTCCTCCTGCTCTATAACATGCTGCCTGCAGATAGGACAGTATATACAATCTGCTCAGCTCCTTCTGCTCTATAACATGCTGCCTGCAGATAGGACACTATGTACAATGTGCTCAGCTCCTCCTGCTCTATAACATGCTGTCTGCAGATAGGACACTATGTACAATCTGCTCAGCTCCTCCTGCTCTATAACATGCTGCCTGTAGATAGGACACTCTGTACAATCTGCTCAGCTCCTCCTGCTCTATAACATGCTGACTGCAGATAGGACACTATGTACAATCTGCTCAGCTCCTCCTGCTCTATAACATGCTGCCTGCAAATAGGACACTATGTACAATCTGCTCAGCTCCTCCTGCTCTATAACATGCTGCCTGCAGATAGGACACTCTGTACAATCTGCTCAGCTCCTCCTGCTCTATAACATGCTGCCTGTAGATAGGACACTCTGTACAATCTGCTCAGCTCCTCCTGCTCTATAACATGCTGCCTGCAGATAGGACACTATGTACAATCTGCTCAGCTCCTCCTGCTCTATAACATGCTGCCTGCAGATAGGACACTATGTACAATCTGCTCAACTCCTCCTGCTCTATAACATGCTGCCTGCAAATAGGACACTATGTACAATCTGCTCAGCTCCTCCTGCTCTATAACATGCTGCCTGCAGATAGGACACTATGTACAATCTGCTCAGCTCCTCCTGCTCTATAACATGCTGCCTGCAGATAGGACACTATGTGCTATCTGCTCAGCTCCTCCTGCTCTATATCATGCTGCCTGCAGATAGGACACTATGTACAATCTGCTCAGCTCCTCCTGCTGTATAACATGCTGCCTGCAGATAGGACACTATGTACAATCTGCTCAGCTCCCCTGCTATATAACATGCTGCCTGCAGATAGGACACTATGTACAATCTGCTCAGCTCCTCCTGCTCTATAACATGCTGCCTGCAAATAGGACACTATGTACAATCTGCTCAGCTCCTCCTGCTCTATAACATGCTGCCTGCAGATAGGACACTATGTACAATCTGCTCAGCTCCTCCTGCTCTATAACATGCTGCCTGCAAATAGGACACTAAGTACAATCTGCTCAGCTCCTCCTGCTCTATAACATGCTGCCTGCAAATAGGACACTATGTACAATCTGCTCAGCTCCTCCTGCTCTATAACATGCTGCCTGCAGATAGGACACTATGTACAATCTGCTCAGCTCCTCCTGCTCTATAACATGCTGCCTGCAGATAGGACAGTATGTACAATCTGCTCTGCTACTCCTGCTCTATAACATGCTGTCTGCAGATAGGACACTATGTACAATCTGCTCAGCTCCTCCTGCTCTATAACATGCTGCCTGCAGATAGGACACTATGTACACTCTGCTCTGCTACTCCTGCTCTATAACATGCTGTATGCATATAGGACACTATGTACAATCTGCTCTGCTCCTCCTGCTCTATAACATGCTGCCTGCAGATAGGACACTATGTACAATCTGCTTTGCTACTCCTGCTCTATAACATGCTTCCTGCAGACAGGACACATTGTACAATCTGCTCAGCATCTTCTGCTCTACAACATGCTGCCTGCAGGGATACATGTACCATAAGAGGTTTTCCATTGGGAGTGATGATCCAGCATCATCTGTTCCGTCAGTGACTTTAATTGTTCTGTTGCTTTGGGTTGTTGCATTTAGTTGCTTCTAATGTCGGCACCAGTCATATTCAGATGCAGCAGGGTTGAGTTTGTGATGCAATTCAGATCTGCATCCATTCTGCATCATGAATTAATTTAGTAGGTGGATCTGTATCTCTACTACATCATCACATATAATATACCCCAATGTATACCACATATGAGCATACCCGAATATTTCCGATTTGCGCCGATTTTCCCTGTATTGCCTTGGGATTTTGGTGCATGCGATCGGATTGTGGCGCATCGGCGCTGGCATACACGCGACGGAAATCGGGGGCGTGGCCGAGCGAAAACCCGACGGATTCGGAAAAACCGCCGCATTTAAAACAATAAAAGTGTCACTTGGGGAGCGCTTACCTTCACTTGGTCCGGCTCGGTGAATTTCAGGGCATTCGGATGCTTTTCAGCGCAGCAGCGCCACCTGGTGGACGGCGGAGGAACTACCTTGATGAATCCCGGCCAGACTCGAATTCACTGCAGAGAACGCGCCGCTGGATCGCGAACAGACCGGGTAAGTAAATCTGCCCATTCGCGATCCAGCGGCGCGTTCTCTGCACAGGAATCGGGTCCGGACGGGATTTATGAAGGTAGTTCCTCCGCCGTCCACCAGGTGGCTGCTGCACTGAAAATCATCTGAACGCGCCGGAATACACTGAGCCGGACCAGGTGAAGGTAAGCGCTTCCCAAGCGACACATTTTCGTTTTTTAAATGCGGCGGTTTTTCCGAATACGTCGGGTTTTCGTTCGGCCACGCCCCCCGATTTCCGTCACGAGCATGCCGGTGCCGATGCGCCACAATCCGTTCGCTTGCGCCAAAATACCGGGGCAATTCAGGTACAATCGGCGCAAATCGGAAATATTCGAGTAACACGTCGGGAAAACGCGAATCGGGCCCTTAGTAAATGACCCCCTATATGTTCAGGTCTGCAGCTAACAGAACCATAAGCCTGATCTGAAAGATGATATCCATATCTTTAATATGACACGAGCACCATGTTTCTAGGTGCTATAGAACAGAAGATAGGGGCTTCTGAAGTGACTCTACCCAACAACCAGTAAAATTCACTCATCTCATGTGAAGATGTAATGAGAAGAGTCATATTCGCCTGACTTTGGGGGAGATTTTATATAGGTAAACAAGGGAGATTTCACATAAAAGAGGGAATAGAATAGAAAGAGCATTTCATTCTTTACCTGAGACGGCTAGAAGTTTAGTGAGATAAAACTTGGTGACAGATCTACCACCAGGATGAAGGATTGTAAACCAGGCACACTGACATACTGGCATGTGCTCCTCTGGCAGGATCATCTATTACTTTAGCTTCTCAAGCCCTTGTTTTTATGAATACAAGGTTTTAAAATTATGCAAATAAGTCTGAGGGGCTCCAGGCTCCATTGACAGCTATGGAAGCCCCCACCCTCATTTCAATAATTTTTAAAAACCTTTTTTTGTCATGAAAACCAGGGCATGAGAAAGTAAAATAACTGCAGATCCTGCCAGAGAGTGTGCTAGGTTTACAAACCTTCATCCTGGTGGTAGGTGTCCTTTAACATCAATCCCATGAAGACATTTGTTCTGTTGCTTACATATTATGGCACCATAATTAACTATATAGTATGGTGCTATCTGGGGTTCACAGCATATTGCAATGTGGACGTCCATCTACTAAATAGGGTGCAGGAGGACACACATGCTCAGGCACTTTACCAACAGGCTGTTCTTTGTATAGTTGCCTAATGTGCACTGCATGGCAGCCAATAAAAATAGTTTCTTGCCCTGCTTGTCAGGACAGGAGCAGAGCCTCTGCATTACATTCAGAGTGGAGGGGGGAGGAGACTGCAAGAGTGGAAAAGAGGACGATTCTCTGCAAAGCCCACCCCTGGGTATCTGCCAGAGGGAGATGGAGACCGATTCAGACCCAGCACCAGTTATAAGGGAAGAGGAAGCTTCCCTTTGACTCAAGAAGAAATGTGTAAATGTGTATAGTCTTTCTTTAATCAGACTATCCCTTTAATGTTCCATGTAGAATATAAATCACACAGGCGGGAACATTAATATAAAGACATTAATACGGAGGCTCATTAATAAGGAGGCGCATACATATGAAGGCTCGTAAAGCTTCCCTCGATGCCGCCGTGTCTTTATTCTCCATGGTAGAGCGGGCTGAGCGCTAATGAGCCGCTTGTCATTATTTTATAGACTCGTCGCTGTAGAAAGCTGCTCTCTCTCTGATGATGAATCTCCAGCGCCGGCTTCAGATAAGAATGATTAGGCTGTAATTCCCATCAGCGCAGAGGATGGATGTGCCTATAAATATGGAGGATGGGGCTCGCTCGCTGGCTGCATGCGCTAAAGCCAAAAATAAAAGGCGGACAATCCCTTTAATAGGAGTCTGGATGAGACGTATGGATGGGAAATGAAGGACTGCCATCTACTGAGAAGTGACTTCATGGATTGCGTAAGGCCCCAGTTCAAGTCTATTTTACCCCCTATCCCACTCCTCAATATTGATAGAGACCCTTAAGCAGATGGAGGTCCTCAATATTGACACATTTAATAAGTGGTCATCACCAGAAGTCCAAATACAAACCCAATATCAGGTCAGACACCTTAAATACAGACTGTAGACTGGACCCCATCAACAACAATCTCAAGATCAGATTCTCGAAATAAAGGCCCTAGACCAGTGATGGCGAACCTTTTAGGCACAGATTGTCCAAACTACAACCAAAACCCACATATTTTTCGCAAAGTGCCAGTGCGTCAATTTAAGCAGTTACGTATTACTCCCTGCTCTTTAACAGGTTTAAAGTCCTGTCTGGCAAACTCTGTGCTGGGGTGATGGCTCAGGTGCCAATAGAGAGGGCTCTGAGTGCCACCTCTGGCACCCGTGCCATAGGTTCGCCATAACTGCCCTAGACCAAAAACACTGAATACACCAGAGACAGTCACCAAGAGTCCAGAATGCAGGCCCCAGGCTCTCCAAATACAGACCCAATATCAGGTCAGACATCTTAAACATAGACTCAGAACTGGACCCCATCAACAACAATCTCAAGATCAGATTCTCTAAATAAAGACCCTAGACCAAAAACACTGAATACTGTGTACCAGAGACTGTCACCAACAGTCCATAATACAGGCCCCAGGCTCTCCAAATACAGACCCAGGTCAGACCCTTTAAGTTCAGACCCACATTGCATCCTCTTTATGAATATAGACACCAAAGTCCACCCCCTCAATAACAAACCCAAGATCTGACACTCTAAATAAAGACTCTAGATCAGTGATGGCAAAACCTTTTGGAGACAGAGTGCCCAAACTACATCCAATACCCATTTATATGTCGCAAAGTAACTTACTGATCCCTGCTGTATCACAGGTTTCAATCGTATTGGCGACCTGAGTTCATCAATACAATAGAAAGATGATGCAGATTTTTTGGATTGTAGCTTCCCTCCAGGGTCCCCTGAAGAGGAAGAATCAGGAGATCCAGAGCAGGAGCTCCAACAATAATCCATCTATATCCACAACTTCTTGCTCCTCCTGTAGTCCTGGCAGCCAAGGATGTTGCTTTAAAATGGCGCTGAGCATGGCATGTGGTCTTGGACCACAGGAGGAAGTTTGGAGTCCTGTTGGAGTGAAGGCCTGGGTGCCCCTAGAAAGGGCTCTGCGTGCCACCGTTGGCACCCGTGTCATAGGTTCGCCACCACTGCTCTGGATTATACCCACTGGATACACCAGAGCCTGTCACCAAGAGTCTGGGATACAGGCCCCAGATTTTCCAAATACAGACCCAGCTCAGAACCTTTAAGTTCAAACCCAAATTGCATCCTCTTAATGAATATAGACCCCGAACTACACTCCCTCAATAACAATCCCAAAATCAGACCCTCTAAATATAGACCCTAGGCCAAAACCCTATACACACAAGACTATCAGAGTCCTAAAAACTGACCCAGATCCAAATTCTTTATAAATAGAGACCCTAGATAAGACCCCCTGGCTCAATACAGATTCCAGTCCCAAATGCCCCTTTTGTGAAGTCCAACTTTAAAAAAAAAAATGTCAAGATTCAAAAAGATCTGTCACAAATTCCATCTTTTTTAGCAGCAATTTCTAGCCTATGGGGGAAGTCTTAAGTAAAGAGCCTAATAGTTGTGACCAGTAGAGATGAGAGAATCCTCCAAGAATGGATTTGCTGAAGCTTTGTCAAATCTTTTGTATCCAAATCAATTGGATTTGAACTGATGTTTCTCCAATTGTCATGGAAATTGGTATACGACATTAGTCCTCTAGTTTTCAGGAAAAGTTCCCAATTTTTAAAATATTTTTTCATTTTCCCTCCCCACTCCCTGAGCTCTGGGATGAATGACATTATTACGGTAGTTAGCTGCCATTTTAAAATATGTGTCTGAAGCGAAGCAGAAAAAAAATTTCGATTCAATATGTTGCCTGTGAACTGGCAGCCTCGTACTGAATCTACAAGCCAACAAATAGATTATCTCGTCTCTATCTTTGTAAATTACAGTGAGGCACCAGGATGTTGTCAGGTATTATTACTGTGACTAGGCCTCATGGTGGAAGTGTTTCCCATAGCAACCAATCAGAGCACAGCTTTGATCTTATTTACAAAGATCTGAGAATGAAAGCAATGAGCTGATTGGTTGCTATAGGAAACACTTGTATTTCTGGTAGTATGGCACTAATGGTTATTCAAGCTACTAGGCCCCAATCTAAAATGTCATAGTGTCCCCCAAAATATTGAAGTAAAGTCCATATAAATATAACAGACTGAGCAGATATCAGCTCCCCTAACACTAGGGTGTGCACCTTATATACATGGATTGATGCATCAGGGATGAATTTGTCCATTAACCAAAATGAAAATGTTCATAAAAACGTGTACAGACCCAACACTTTGGTTTTTACACTTGATCTAAGACAATCTCTGCCCATATATATCTGCAGCAGTGTGTCAGTCGCTAAGCTCATCGAAGATGGTTGCTTACACTGTGGCAAATCCTCAGCTGTGAGAAGTATTAGGTCTCCACTGGGTTTCAGCTGCGTTAAGGCGACCTAAAGAAACATTCACTACGATAAAGCGAAAAGTCCTATAATCTGGCATCATGTGATGTTAGATAAACAAGAATGTGCCAGATTATCAGATTACTGGATTATGAAATGCCAGACTAAA
Organism: Engystomops pustulosus; assembly: GCF_040894005.1. Classification (NCBI taxonomy): domain Eukaryota; kingdom Metazoa; phylum Chordata; class Amphibia; order Anura; family Leptodactylidae; genus Engystomops; species Engystomops pustulosus. The sequence continues at coordinate 178,081,205 of NC_092417.1, read as the reverse complement.
GGAATTTTATAGGCTAACTCTAGTGGAAGAACACGTAATAGTTCCCCTGAGATAAATACCACCATATACACTTCATGTCACCTATAGACAACCCATTTGTTGTTATATAGATGTAGTGGTGACTCTGGAGGCCGCATTAATGGTTTTACGGAATTAAAATGTTATGAAGGTCGTATAATAATCCCACCATGTGCCGCAAATCACTTATTAACAGTTACCACTCCGCCACAGGCCAATATGTATGGGGGAAACCATTATTTTAATCTCCTAGTAATCAATGTGGTATTCGCAGTGTACAGTTTCCATGGTGATTCCCATTCCAAGTAATGGGCTGGAGTCTATCAGAGCAGAAACACAATATTCCTGAGGTGGGAATGATGCCGGAGGAGGGGAAGGGGGGAGGGGGTCGTATCGATGCCAAAATCTACTGTGTAACTATATAGCACGGACCATAAACCTTATATAGAGGTTATAAAAATCTACTGGTGCCAAGGTCTATAGACAGAACATTCGACCCACTCCCTACCCCAATCATGGTGCCATATTGTGTATAAATAATACTACCCTACAGGGTTATAAAACAGGACTCTGTGCAGCGCTGCGGAATATGTTGGCGCTATATAAATAAAGGAATTCTTATTATTTATTATTGGCCCCTAATACAATGTATAATACAAGACATGTGGGTATCAGAGTAAGAATATTACATAGTATCAATATAATGCAACCATAAAATGCCAAAATACCACCACCGTACAGTACCAGAAGCATAAAGCCACAGAGAGTGCAAATCCACTGTACAACATATCCACATATATACAGTATAAAGTGATCAAATAGAACTGCTTTATAGTGCAAAAATAATGTGCAATATAGTGACAAAATAATATCACCATACAGTACCCCATGATCAAACCTGCAATACAACATGTGCACGTGACAGAGGATAATCAAATAAAACGACGATTAAACATTAATAAAAGTGCACCAAAGCAATGCAAACATAATAATGCATAATGATGCAAACCTCCAAAACAGGCGGTCCCCTACTTACAGTTCTGACTTACATACAAATGCAACTTAAGAACAAACCTAAAGAACCTATCTTGTCCGTAACCCGGGGACTGCTTGTAGATCAAATGTCAGTCCACTATAGAGCAGTCGAATAACACTGCTAAAAGTCGCCAAAATAATACAGACAACGGCCCAGATTTGGTAAAGTGTTTATGCCAGTTTTCTGTCTGACTTTGCACATATATTTATTAAGTGTCTGTGCCAGTTGGGTGTAGAGGTGTCCAATGGGGGTCATTTACTAAGGGCCCGAATCGCGTTTTCCCGACGTGTTACTCGAATATTTCCGATTTGCGCCGATTGTACCTGAATTGCCCCGGGATTGTGTCGCACGCGATCGGATTGTGGCGCATCGGCGCCAGCATGCACGCGACGGAGATCGGGGGGCGTGGCCGAACGAAAACCCGACGTTTTCGGAAAAACCGCCGCATTTAAAAACCGAAAAAGTGTCGCTTGGGGAGTGCTTACCTTCACCTGGTCCGAGGTGGTGCATTCCGGCGCGTTGAGATGATTTTCAGCGCAGCAGCGCCACCCGGCGGAGGAACTGCCTTCATGAATCCCGGCCGGACCCGAATCCAGAGCAGAGAATGCGCCGCTGGATCGCGAATGGGCCGGGTAAGTAAATCTGCCCCAATGTGTCCACAAAATTCTGCACATTAAGGGGCGTTCTGGTGCGGAGTCCGTAAGCCACATTCGTATTACTGCAAATTAAAGGTGCACCAAAGAAAAGTTGGTGTACACTACCCCAGGAGTACAGGCTGTGCCAGATTACTGAAGACATTATTGAACAGTATTATAATAATCTGGCGCACTCTGCACATTAGTGCGACAAGCAGTTGGAACGACTTTTGATAATTGTGGGCCATAAGCTGCCCAATAATTTAGAACTTATAGTATAGCATATCATGGTGTTCAAATAGCACTGCTATATAGTGCCCAGATAGAGTATCACCATATGGGGCTTACATAATAATACTATACAGTGCCAAAATAATAAAATATTACCACCATATAGGGCTTACATAATAATAACATACAGTGCCAAAATTTGCAGTAAGCCTCTCCATGTTCCCTTTTTTTTTAAATAATTTGGATAATCACAGATTATCCCGTTAATCAGACCAGTGTCGGTTCCAAGTTTCAGTAGGCCTCTGGGCGACAGAGCTTCAGTGGGCCCCTTTGCAGTGAACTCACATGGTGGCAACCCCTCATGGTTGTTTTATATAAACCCCTTCTCAGACCCTATGGATTCCTTATATACAGCTTTATGTGGGCCCCCCCCCCCCCCCCCACAGCAGCCCTGGACCCCGGCTCTTGCCCCGGTATGCTTGCGCCGACCCTGAATCAGTCCCCAGAAATCTGTAGATGAACTTGGTAATAACAGTACGATCCCATCACACTGCCCCCGCAGGGAAAATTAAGCATTACACTATTCCCATTAAAGGGATGAGGGTCTTAAATGGAGAGCCCTTCTGGAAACGCAGATCTGCATGCTGTTTAATGGAGCAGACTCTTCTCTATTAATGAGCCAAAATTAGACTCCCGTCATTTTCCAGGGGTCAGGGGTCACAAAAGAGACAATTCCAGCGCTTTACCAGCTATTAACAAACATCTATTAACACATCTCCCGAGCATCAGCTGTCACTTTAACAATTCCATCCATGGTCAGCCCCAGTATTGATCCCTTCATGAAATACTTGTATCTGCTCTGCATAAATCACCCTCCACCCAATATCCTCAGATTTATGGCTGCGGCTCAATTTATTACTAGCCCCGAGCATCCCCGAGGTCAGGAGGTTAAACAAGCGAGCCGCAATTATCCCTCTGACCACATCACTTATTATCGACAACTGCTCTCTATATTTATCACAACCCGTCATGGCCCTTTAAGGGACAAATTGGTTTTCCATGTTGCTGAGACATTACAGAAGTGAGCATATACCGATATCCTCACATGTATAAGTGATCAGTGAGGGGGAACTTCCTGCTATCTTGAATTTTCCCATAAAACCTGAAAATGTGGATTGCACGCTAGTTCTATCTATAATCTGTAGTCTAAGGGACAATATATTAGACGTATTGGACCAAGAAGACCTTAGTTTGAGTCAAGATGGAGAAGAGTAGCTACAAAGAGCGTCTTTATCTCTGGAGGACCCGACATGTCCATAGTTAGCCTTTAGTGTTCAATTAGCATGTGTGATGCTTGATTTGTCCACTGGGGGCACTGCAGGGAACCTAAACACCTGTCAACAGGTTCACCCACACATCGCAACTGATTGATGGGGTTCACAGCAGTAGGATAACCTATAAAAAAATATCTGAACCCGGCTTAGTTGGGTTGAACCTTTGTTGAGGTCCACTCCATGTCTATCTACAACCCTACCATGCAGGGCCTGCGCCAGCACTGGGCATAACCCGGCAAGTGCTGGAGCCATATAAGGCTGTACATGAGAAATCCATGGGGGTGAGAGGGTTGTATCTAATGAATCCATAGGGTGAGGGGGGCTTCATATAAAATAACCATAAGGGGGTGCATACAAAGTAACCATGAGGGGGCTTTTTGGTATGATTATCTAGGAAATATTTTAGGGAACAGGAGACTGTTTTAGTTTCTGAATTTTTAGTGCCTCCACGTGAGTTCACTGCAAAGGAGCCACTGAGGCTCTGTCGCCCAGGGGCCTCCTGAAACATAGAGCCGACCCTGCTACTATTTACCCTTCTACCTCTTGTTCAGGTCCACATTTGTGTCAGGGCTACAACTTTTGGTTCTTTGATGGGCCAATTTGCGTTTAGGCAGCAAGTTGTGGATCTTCTATGTCACCTACCAGGTTCAGCAAGGACATTTTCCAAGTGTCTCCTTTCCTTGTTCCCCTTAGACTCCATATAGGGATCTGGACTTGCAGTCACAAGTCTATTACTTATCATTGTAGTCACCTTGTGGGTGTCAGAGGTGCCAACAGCCTTTGAACAGCACCATGGGATCAGGCAGAGCAGGTCAGGAACAGGCCTAGGTCTGTGCAGTAGGAGTTCTAGGTACAGCCCAGGTAAGTGCTGGGAGTCAAGGGGAACATTTCCGTCCGGAGGAAGTTGTTCCGCCCCAGGTCCCCCAACTAGGAATCATTCATAGAACTAGTCTCCTCATATGGAGAAGAGACACCTTAGGGGCACCCTAAGGCTTCTGTGCCCAGGTATGTCCGCACCCACTGACCCTCCTCATCAAGTTACACCCCTATTTCCAGCACTCCCATCCACCCGGGCCCAATTTAACAGCCACTAAATGGTAACCCCCCCCAACGTCAGCTCTGAGAATGTCTCCTCTGTATTAACAAGACTGGATATTGTTTCTACGACTGCGAGGAAGCGCAGGAACCTGCTGAGTGAGCACAACGCGCCGGTGCTGTCCGTTGAGGATAACACTGGCATCTTGTTATGTCCTCCCCGCTGAGCCCTGGCCCGGCAGCTCTCTTTATTTCAGGGTGGATTGTGGCTTTTGTTTTCTTCTCATAAAGACATAAACCATTTATCTGTGATAGTCGCCCCCTTCCCCTCCAGTAGAATATCCAGATATCAGCACAAATAATAGGACATTTATCATGGCTGCCGTATACCAGGCCGCGTGTGTACGGTGCCGCTGCTGCCTAATTGAGATATATGGCTCAGATCGGGAAGACCGTGAAGCTCACTTGGTAGAAAATTGGAGATGTCTACTACAGGGAGAGATTATGCGTTGGGGCGATTAACTATTTGTATCTCAATGACAAATTTTGCTTTGAGCTTAAGAAGATCAGTCCCTTTAAGAAGATTCATCCACACGTAAAGCCTACAGAGATTGTCACCCAATACGAAGCAAGACCTTATGGCCTCAACTCAAATAACAGTCCCATACACCATCAAAAGTACAGCCTTCGGCCAATAGCTATTCCTCCTGACCATCCCCACAGACATGCATGCTCAATTTGACTGGAAGAGGGGAGTAATTCATTGTCAGACGTCTCTGACACCGGTTCATCTGTCTGAGGCCAAATAAATCAGAAGCTGAAGTTCAACTGCTGAGTCCATCCCCAAAAAGCATCTGTTGGGTTAGTCCGAGGCCTCCAAAAACTAAAATTGCAAGACTATGTACAGGTGATCCCTGGGATGTCATGGGAAGAAGAATTGACAAGCTTCATTGCAGAAACATTTCGTAACTCTCATGTTGACCCTCGCAGCCTGGGGTTAAAGTTCTATAAATTACCGGCATACAGAGATCATCACCAAAGGTCACAGTGGACAGAGAGGTCCGTTTGTAACAAGGGGTCGTCTGTAAGTCGGGGACTACCTGTATTGCCAATTTAGAGGTAGACATCTAGGAATCTACTGTCATGTTGGCCATAACCCAACCAGTCTTGATCATTAAGGGGAATGTGGAATTTCCAAAATGTTGGATAAAAGTCAACTTCCCTAGTAGCAACCGTCCTAAATTTGTAGCGGAAAGCTTAAGAGGTAGCAGCTTTGGTGAAATCTTGGCCTGGGTCAAATATCCAACAATGCTTTGACCTGAAAAAAACATAAAAAGATGATGTTCTCCACTGTTGACTGTGTCCATCTCTTGGTCTACACCAGACATTTGCAATGTAAGTGTATTCATGAGGATCATAAGGACAATGTGGAATGGTAGTGTCTATCAGTCTGGGCTTCCTTGGACTCAAAAGTTGACATGATTGTGGGGGCCCACCTTCTATCAGCTAAGACCCCAGTAGCCTCAAAATGAATTGACCTTTAATGGACCTCTATGATCTAGTTTTGGAATAAGGGCCTGGCTCACCAGTGGAACCTCTGGCACCTTATTTCCCATAGGTAGGTGTCTTCTTTGACCACATCCAATCGACATCTGTTACTTGCCCAATCTTGGATCTGGATTTGGGGCTATCGAGTCTAGTTTAGTGCCTCTAGTAAACCCTTGTTTTATAGTCCTTTATATGCTATTCCAGCACCATCAGTATAGTACAGGCTCCTCAGGGGCGGAGCTATACGGGAAGGAGATCTACCCAGCACTCCTCGGTCCTAATGCCACTCTGCTACATTGTTATAATAAACAGTAAGTGATTTCCAATTTTTCTGAGTTGTCCCCTCCCCCCATTACCCAGTTAGGTCCCTATTTTGTGTCGAGATTGTATTCACGGAACGGCTTTACATGTCACCAGAAATAAACGTTTCCCTTCCAGGTTTTCTCTGAAGAAGTTAATTCTGGTCTTTTGTTCCTCCTGTCACACAGAGAATCTGAGCGAAGTGACAGGCGTCAGTAAGTGGCGATCTGTCAGTCCGCGCTGTCGTGTGATGTTCTCCGCCTCAGCGAGCGCTCAGCTCCTCTCAATTAGCAGCTGGAAGCCCAGATGACATCTACAAGCGAAATTCAGACGCCATCTGCCCTGCAAACATGGGGGTGTGCTGCCCTCTGTTGGGAGCCACAGATTTCGTCCGACTTTCCTGTATTTCTGAATGAGCGCGTAGGAAATCCTGAATATTTTTAGCTACAAAAAGTTTCAAAAATAGTCGTGAAGACCTCAAGGGGAAATTTCTGAATGCGACCTTTTGCATGTAAGATAAGTGTCACATAAGGTGCCATTAGGCTGCAAGCTATAGGCACAGCTCCGGTACGCAGGGATCAACGGCGTTGATCATGGAAATGATTGGGCAAATTTGGCCGATCCAGATCTCTGTGCGCGAGGTTTAGCGCTGTGTTCCCATTTGCAAGATCAAAGGGAATGGCTCCCAAATTTTCACTTAGGATATAAAAAGTAAAATGCAGCAAATTGCTGCAGCCCGGAATCATCAGCAGAAAAAAACTGCAGCATATTTAATGCAAACGTTCAAAAAAAATGAAGCTTAATTGCATTCAAAGGATGAAATCTGCTCCCGATTTATGCAGCTGGTAAGAAAATTTTGAAAAAGTTCACAACTATCCAAAACACTTTGCATTAATCAATTGTACAAGTAATGATAAGAAATTGGGGGTCATTTACTAAGGGCCCGATTCGCGTTTTCCCGGCGTGTTACCTGAATATTCCTGTTTTGCGCCGATTTTCCCTGTATTGCCCCGGGATTTTGTCGCACGCGATCAGATTGTGGCGCATCGGCACCGGCATGCACGCGACGGAAATCTGGGGGCGTGGCCGAATGAAAACCCGACGGATTCTGAAAAACCGCCGCATTTTTAAAAAAAAAAAGTGTCACGGAGCTTGCACTTACCTTCACTAGGAATAGGCCGGTGAACTTCAGTGTATTGCGGGGAACTTCAGCGCAGCAGCGCCACCTGGTGGATGTCGGAGGAACTACCTTAATGAATCCTGAACGGACCCGAATCCACCGCAGAGAACGCGCTGCTGGATCGGGAATGGACCGGGTAAGTAAATCTGCCCCAATTTGTAATATAACTTATCAGAGCAAAACGCCACATTATCACCCTCCCCCCTTATCTCTTAATCTGCTTTATACTCTGAAATCTTTCCTGAATCCCATATTGCTAAAAAGATGTCCAAAGCCCAATGAGGAGTCAGGTTACATACAAGTCTATGGAGAGGGGAGATGGAAGGGAGTCACAGCAGCTAGGTCTGGAACATTATGTGACCTATATATCATCCCACTCCACTTTTAACCTGGTTCTATCGGGTTGAAGGGGGCGTGGTGAGCCGGTTAGGGGCGGGATTAGGTGAGCCGTCTCCCATTGTTCACGAACAAGAGCCAGCTCTTAGAGCCGGCTCATTCGTGAACGACACATCACTAGACCTATAGTCACCACGTATTTACACACACCGGACTACTGACTGCTGCAAGTTCATTGAAAGTTGCATTGCGCTGTAAGATCCATCCGCAGGATGATCCGCAGAGATTCTGTGCAATTTATGGATAAAATTTCATTTCCGTTGCTGTAAAATACTGCAGATATTCAGTCCACCCAGAAAAACCATTGAAAGATGGAAATTGGAAAATAATGCATGAAAATAAAGTGTAAGAGTTTTACCAAATTTTCCCTTTGCTACAATACAAAAGATCCAGTAGTAGACTATAATAATATGGGCGATTTTGGCGGTAGCCCGGGGCTCAAGCCTTCTAGGGGGTCCATGGCCACCCAAATCAATTTGTTCAACTCAGTAGGACCTTCCCACATTGAATCCTTGTAGATCTGTTCCTGATCTCAGTACACTTGTACACAAGAGCCATTTCAGGACCTTTGAAGGTCCTCCAAAGGTCCTGAATCTGCGGATTAAAAGCAGCAGAAGGTTCACATCCTCCATTCCCCAAGAAGCTGATTCTGGTACCAGATGTAGGAGGTGATTCCAGACTTGTAGGGGCAATAATATTCATACAGCCCAGGAGCCAGGGGAGCCTTTATCTGCCCCTGCCACAGATCACACATTCAGCTCTGCTACATTTGGGTGTAGGATTCCTCCCCCCACCCCTCAGCATTGATTTGTAATCCGATTTCTACGCCTCTATGACAAGTGATGATGTATGACCCCGGCGCCTGTCATCTATCATATGAGGCTGATGAAAGACCCCGGTCTGCGCCTCTCGCCTGTCATCGGCCTGTGACCCCCTACTCCATGCACTGGACCAATGTGTCACTGAAACAAAGATATATAACCCTTTAAGATACATCAAATTTGTGCAAATAGGATTAAAAAAGAGATCCTAGGAGTCATGGGGTAAGGAGGGATCTGAGGGAGGGGAACATGCTTCTATAATAAATGCCAGTAGGGGGCGTCATAGACTGATGTAGAAGTGCACGGGTTTCCAGCGTGGGGCACTTTAAGGATGGCCTTATATATGGCCGAGATCATTGATACTGGAGAACGGGGGAATATATACAGAGTGCCGGAAGATCTGGAGAAGGGAAGATCAGGCATCAGTAAAGTTCGGCTCTGTCACCCTCCCACCCTTCACTCATGCACACTCAGTATATCCGAGCATGCATGTGTACAGGGACGTTGGAAGGGATAGCTCTCGGCTATACAAAATTGCCATTGATGGTTTAGCCAATGGCTATACCCGCTGAGCCCCTCACATACATGCACACCTGGCCCAAGAGTGCTTTGATATATTGGGGCAGATTTACTTACCCGGTCCTGTCGCAATCCTGTGGTGCGTTGTCCGACGAGGATTCGGGTCCGGCGCGATGCACTAAGCTCATGCGTCCGAGTTCCTGCATCCGTTCACCTGCTTCTTCCTGGTGCATGTGAGTGCTTGATCTTGCGACACAAAACCTTTTTTAAATTCTGCGGTTTGTCCGACTGCCCGACCCTCGATTTGTGTTGCATGCAAGCCGGAGCCGATACGCCAAAATCCGATCGAGTGCGCCAAAAACCCAGGGCAATTCTGCGCAAAAGGAAATTTTCTGGAAACCCGACGGAATCGCGGTCCGCGGACCCTTAGTAAATGACCCCCATTGTGTGTATTATGTAGACATCACTGCCTACACTTGACCCTTAAATCACAAGATATTTATGGCCTATCCCTGTTCTGAAAGACCAATTTCAATTTTATGAAAACTCTCATATGGAGCGCTCCTTTAAGGTCAAATACGTGCCAAATGGATGGCAATGTAGGTAGTTAGAGCACAACAACTGGAAATGAAGCCCCCAAGGGATCAAGACACTTGATGAAAAGTAGATGTCCACGGTGGACATTATGGTGGCCAAAGACCATATCAAAGATCAGAACAACTCCCAACCTCCATCAAGTCCCAAGGCAATAGACCCCAGACCAGTGATGGCGAACCTTTTAGAGATCGAGTACCCAAAATGACACTGCAGGAAGATGACTGCAGAGTCTGGCAAACTCTGTGCCTGGGACACAGCCCGTGTGCCCACAGAGATGCCTCCGAGTGCCATCTCTAGCAACAGTGCCATAGGTTTGCCACCACTGCCCTAGACCCTAATTTTCTTCTCCATCGATCCATCATCTGTGAGAGTTTGGACCATCCTCTGTTTCTCTGGTAGACCAGTCCAACCCTCTATAAGCAGCGACCTGGGATTTCAGGCACATTTGTTGAACCCCCAAACCTTTGCTCTACATGAAGTCTATGACCCCCTTACGGACAACCTTCTTAAACAACGGGGCAGATTTACTTACCCGGCCCATTCGCGATCCAGCGGCGCCTTCTCTGCACAGGATTCGGGTCCGGCTGGGATTTAAGAAGGTAGTTCCTCCGCCGTCCACCAGGTGGCGCTGCTGCGCCGAAAATAATCTTAACGCCCCGGAATGCACCATCCCATAGCAGGTGAAGGTGAGCGCTTCCCAAGCGACACATTTCGGTTTTTAAATGCGGCGGTTTTTCCGAATACGTCGGGTTTTCGTTCGGCCACGCCCCCCCCATTTCTGTCGCGCGCATGCCGGCCCCGATGCGCCACAATCCGATCGCGTGCGCCGGGGCAATTCATGTACAAGCGGCGCAAATCGGAAATATTCGGGTAACACGTCGGGAAAACGCGAATCGAGCCGTTAGTAAATGACCCCCAATGTCCATTGCTTTCTCCCAAATAATGCACAGATGACAATACACTCAGAGGGCCTCATACAAATCCCTGAAATGTATCATAACTGGCTTTCTGATATTCTATATCCCAAACCAAGGCAACTGGTGACTGCCCATGTGCTATAAAATGTGAGTATTTACTCAAGAATTACTTCTGGTTCCAACATTTGTAGAGACCAGATTCCCTAGTGGGTAACATGGTGAAGCAGGGTTCTGAGCATGGTGTTCCCATTTTGGCAGATCGTGCTTGGGATAGGAAAGGGATTAGGTTCCATTCCTGGGATGTGAATGAGGGCAATGCTATTCCAGTTATGGTCAATGAGGACATATAATGTCTCCCAGTTGGTTGTTCTCAGCTCCAAATGTTCTCCTTCTGTTTGTTCTTTCATCTCCAGCATTGTCCTACATTTGGAGATGTGACCTTCCTTATCTCTTGGCGCAACATTTTGGTTTTGTGGTTTGGGATCACCACCGAAACATTTCGCTGGTCATCTCATGCTAACCATCTCGAAAAAATCAAGAGAAACCGTAAGGAGGAACCCATCTCATTGGTCTTCCCACTGAACAAACATTTAATTCCCCATCTGTAAGCTAATTCATTATTTCCATCTTCACACATGTGTTTGATGTATTAATCATCATCGTCTACAACCTCCCAAGGTGTATGGAGGGAGCAGCTTTGAAGTGTCACCTTCTTCTAGTGTCATGTTGTGAGGGACAGAGGAACAGACCCCCGACGAGCTTTGAAGTTGGGATTGGAAAGCCACAGATTCTATTGATCTTTTCAGCTTTAGGCATCAAAATGAAGCGGCAATTCCTTTAGAAGTGTTCCGTCGATATAGGAAGGAACACGTGTTTCCTTATGTTTTATGCGTTCCCACTTGGCCCTCTCGACGTCATATCTTGACTATTCTTCAGGTGTGATCTAAGTCTAGTGGAATGTGCAAAGATGAAAAGGAACCCAGATGCAAATAAGAGATAAATGGCGCATCCAGCTTTGCTGCATCAACTATTTATTCGGGACTTACAACTGAGTTTACATACAAATGGTAATTTTTAGATCATGGAGTATCCTCGTCCAGTTTTAGTACCATTCGACCAACCACTGACCAACTAGATCCACAAAGATCTAGAAAGTATCCACTAATACCAAATGTTATCCCAGTTTCATGGCTGGAACCAAGGAGAACTAGGTCAAAGTAGGAATCATCACAATAAGATCTTAAGTTGTATCTCAACTATACTCAAGTATCAACATTTAACAAAGAGAAAGATGTTTTTGGGGGGCAAGACATCCCAAAACGGTCCAGAACAGTAAAGAATAGAGAGCATTATTAAATAAAGACACTTTGCACCTTGTGACAAGGGTGTCTCGGTGGAAATTGTCAGCTTATGGAAACCAAGAGTTTGTGTCAACTTTCTTCTGGATAGATTGTCCATCAAGGCAGTTTCAAACTTGATTCTAGAACTCAATGGGGCAGATTTACTTACCCGGCCCATTCGCGATCCAGCGGCGCGTTCTCTGCTCTGGATTCGGGTCCGGCCGGGATTTATGAAGTTAGTTCCTCCGCCGTCCACCAGGTGGCGCTACTGCGCTGAAAATCATCTCATCGCGCCGGAATGCACCGAGCTGGACCAGGTGAAGGTAAGCGCTTTGGAAGCGACACTTTTTCGTTTTTTAAATGCGGCGGTTTTTCCGAATACGTCGGGTTTTCGTTCGGCCACGCCCCCCCATTTCCGTCGCGCGCATGGCGGCGCCGATGCGCCACAATCCGATCGCGTGCGCCACAATCCCGGGGCAATTCAGGTACAATCGGCGCAAATCGGAAATATTCGGGTAACACGTCGGGAAAACGCGAATCGGGCCCTTAGTAAATGACCCCCATTAATTGTTCTTCTCATTCCCTTATGTCTGATTGGCCCAAATTTTTTAGAGGTCCATATTTTTGGATGTTGTATGGAGATTTGACAAATAACCCATTGAACTTTGGTCAATGGTTGATACAAGTTTACCCACTATTAAGATTTTACAAATTTTGATGAGGACTCCAATTTCTCACAACAACTTGGTTTTGGAGAAGTCATCTACCAAAATGTGGACAGTTCCATATGTGTTGTCAAAATCTTAGTCATAAAAATAAGAATATTGGAATTTATTTCATGGCCTAAGTTTTCTTTTTTGGAAAAGGAACTTCATCTGTGTCAACACTAAACTATCCCACTGGTGTTGGTAAGGTCAACAACATCAAAGTGTCTGTCAGCTGTAGCAATAAGTGGACCATATCAGTGAGAGAAGGAGTAGAGACAGTAATGGATTATAATATAGGCTGTTTGGACAGTAGCCCAGGGCCCAAACATTCTAGGGGGCCCGTGGCCACCCAAAACATCCACCAAATTGTATACTCAGAAGAACATAAAATCCTCATACATCTGTTTCTACTCTCAATACACATGGACACAAGAGCCATTTCAGAATCCTTGAAGAACCTACAAAGGTCCTAAAACCTCAGATTGAAAGCAGCAGAAGGGACACGTCCTGCATTCTCCAAGAAGCTGATCGTAGTACCAGATGTGGTAAGTGGTTCCAGACTAGTAGGGTCTATAATATTTTTACAGCCCAGGACCCATGGTGGTCTTAATTCGCCCCTGGTTGGAGGCCAAGCAAGTGATGTCCACCACTAGATGTTGATTTATAATGTTGACCATTCAGCCTCAGACCACCTCTGGACTATTTATGGTCCTATAGATGAAAACCAAGGCAACAACCTCATTTTGACCACAAAGTTTTTAATCGTGGGGGTTTCCACTAATCGACCATCAAGCAGCAGTATTTACACACACTGGGGCAGATTTACTTACCCGGTCCATTCGCGATCCAGCGGCGCATTCTCTGCGCTGGATTCGGGTCCGACCGGGATTTATTAAGGCAGTTCCTCCGCTGTCCACCAATGAAAAGCATCGCGCAGGAGTTCACCGAGCCAGGCTGAGTGAAGGTAAGTGCAAGCTCCGTGACAGATTTTTTGTTTTAAATGCGGCGGTTTTTCCGAATCCGTCAGGTTTTCGTTCGGCCACGACCCCCGATTTCCGTCGCGTGCATGCCAGCGCCGATGCGCCACAATCCGATCGCGTGCGCCAAAATCCCGGGGCAATTCAGGGGAAATCGGCGCAAATCGGAAATATTCGGGTAACACGTCGGGAAAACGCGAATCGGGCCCTTAGTAAATGACCCCCAGTGATTTTTTGATCTTATGATCCTAAATTTTAGCATATTTTTTTACGTTATTAGTTGTGGATGTGTTTATAAAGATCCCAATGGTCTTGAGCAACATCAAGAAGATCTTTCACCTGCCCATTATTTTGTTTACTTTTGGTTGTTCGAATCAATGCAAAAATAGCAGCAAATTTTTTTAGGATACGATCCAATCACCCGCCGATATATTTTGTAGATTGGAAAACGTTGCAGAAGTAAATAATAAACTGCACCGATCTGTGATCTAACTGGGTCGGAAGCCACTCGACTTTTGGTCAATGTATTTAGATAAGTGACTTTATTTCTATTTTATTTTTGATCTATGAACCATTGAATTAGTTATTTGTGCAAAAATCAAATCTTCTCCAATGTTGTGCCTTGCAGGAACCTCTAAGGGAAGAGCATCTCTATATTAAACCGCATCGTGATCAGGTCTTTCCATCTATGATCAAATTCTCATCTTGTACATGTATCAAAATGTAACAAAAATATCATTTTTAGCTACAAATGGAAGACATCGCCCCTAGTGGTGAAGTTTGGTAATGTAGAATCACAGACAGAGCATGACTCCATATAACACCTGGGGGCTATGCATGTTTAATTAAGTCACGATCAATACGGATTGCTTTTCATTTAGTAAATTGTCGTGTGTGACCTAATAACCCCCTGCCCACCTCCGAATCCGTGCCGTGCCCTGTTATTACGGTATCAATGGCACTTGCTTTGTTTATTTGGTCAGAATATGAATGAGACTCTGCTTGAATTTTACACCAACACCTTGTTCATTGAAGGTCCCCCCAAGACAATTCAACCTCCTACTGATGGAGACGACTCCAATGCAATGCAAATGCGTCGGGACGGAGAAGAATTGGACTTCGCAGTCTCGTGTGTTAGTAAGCATGCACTCTAATCAAGCCTTGGTAAAAAGCGCATCATCCATGGCCTCCTGCCATCGCTGCCCCCTCGGGACCTGCTCTATCTCTTGGTAAAAAAAAAAAAAAGTAATTGAATCATCTAGATTGAGATAGTAAAAGTATTAATCTGAGAACAATCTGCCAGATATCCTCCGGAGACGTCTCGGCTCTTCCAAGGAATACTCAATGAATGAGGAACCGGTTGACGAGGCGTTAGCAAATTTACCACAATTGGTAACAAATAAGTGCATGACCCTCGACATGTTGGATCGTTCTAGATATAAATTATACATGGATATGGTAATTTAATCGTAATTAGTGAATCAAGGAAGGAAAAAAAATTGCTAGAGTATTGTCAAGCAACCCATGGAAACGTTGGAAAACAAAGACCTGGTTAAGGTGCATCAAGAAGAAGATCTGTCGTAAATCAAGACCCTAACAATAGTCAGTTCCTCCACAAGCCTTGAGCTTCTGACTAGGGAACCACAGATTAAACCTCCGAATCAGACTGGGGGTCTATTGTCTAGAAGACACGGACAGAATAGAAACAGCTGTTCACAACAAAGACCCCTCAATAGGCTCTCTGTGATGCCTGCTATCCCCCCGCTCCTTCACATCCCTACACCGTTCTACCCAACACAGTAGGATCAGCTGTCTTCTAGCGAATCCCCATTGTGAAAGCCGAAAATCACAATGGTCCCGGTGGTGAACCTAAGAGAGAAGAAGAAGAAGAGTCATCTCACCCTTCAGTGGACGTCATGATGTTACGGCTTCGGGTGTCTTCTCCAAAGAGGTCCCTAGGATTGGGTCACTTTAAAAGATCTTTGGGAAGTCCTTCAGTGGTGACATAAGACGTCTCTAATAATCCTCAGAGTTCCCCCACCAAAAAAATTAGGAGTCGGTCTGCGCGGAGCACCTGCTTCTCTACACTGTCTCTCCAGCATCCAGACCTGAAATGACTTGAGGGCTTGCACTGCCACCCCTGGTGAAGATGGAGCTCTCTTAGGTTGATGCCAGAGGGGGAGGTGGACTTGTGGGTTTGCTTTGATCCTTTGCTTTCTCCTCTTCCAGGAGCACTGTGTTGACCTGCTGCTGACTAGAGCGGGATTGGAAGGTTTTAGTCTCCTAGCAGTGGATTTGCAGTCTATCCCTCTCTATTTTAGGCAGAGCTGACATCACTCGCTGTTACTCCTTTAAATCCTCAGCCATCCCTATGAGCATGCACAGCACAATACACTCGGAGCTGGGAATTCTCTGCCCGCACAACATCGTATCAGCAACTCCGCGCAAAATAATATTCACCTTTCATTATATTTATCAAATATTTATCAAATATTTCACATCTTCACAGCTGAATCTTGGATTTGTTACATTGTATCATGTAGCATGGAACATGGAATCTTGGATTTGTTACATTGTATCATGTAGCATGGAACATGGAATCTTGGATTTGTTACATTGTATAATATAACTTGGACCAGGGAATCTTGGAGGATTAGAATATGCAAATTTTAGGTTTTGCAAGATTAAATCAAGAGTTTCTGTTTTTCCAATGATCCCAAAGATCCATTGGGGTGGAGGTGCAATACCGGACATAGCCTATAAACAAGAGTGGCGCTGTTTTTGGTTAATAAGAAAAAAATATATATATGAACCCCTATAACATTGATGTTTATGGCTGGAGATATTCATTACATTACACACCAAGCTGAGCCTTCGCCCTGGAGCCCTAATTATAACCCGCAGTAAACCTCATACATCAGCAAGAACATGACTGATTCTTTATTAGCCGCACTTCTTCTTCCCATCAACATAATTGTACAGCTGAGACTGAAGGGGTCGGGTCAGGACCCTCAGCTCCTAGCTGTGCTCCCGGCTGCTACCCCCCACCACCCCTTTAATAATCTAACTAAAAAATACTAAGACCCAGCATCTTACACACCTGATATTACCCCACCCACCCAAAAATGCAGCCAGTGTATTGTCCCTGGAGAGATGTGTAATCAGACCTTTGTGTAAGTTGTTAGTAGCAGCAGGACTGTGATATATGGATTTACAGTGGGTGCAGAAAGTATTCAGAACCCTCTAAATTATTTACTTTAATTGATTCATTGCAGCCAATTGGTAAGATCAAAAAAGTTCTTGCTTTGTTCAATAATGTGTCCTCTGCCCCCCCAGCAATGTGCTCTCTGCCCTCCCCCCAGCAATGTGCCCTCTGGCCTCCCCCCAGTAATGTGCCCTCTGCCCTCCCCCCAGTAATGTGCCCTCTGCCCCCCCCAGTAATGTGCCTTCTGCCCCCCAGTAATGTGCCCTCTGCCCTCCCCCCAGTAATGTGCCCTCTGCCCTCCCCCCAGTAATGTGCCCTCTGCCCCCCCCCAGTAATGTGCTCTCTGCCCCCAGTGATGTGCTCTCTGCCCCCCCCCAGTAATGTGTCCTCTACCCCCCAGTAATGTGCACTCTGCCCCCCAGTAATGTGTCCTCCGCCCCCCCAGTAATGTGCACTCTGCCGCCCCAGTAATGTGACCTCTGCCTCCCTGTAATGTGCCCTCTGCCCCCCAGTAATGTGCCCACCCCAGTAATGTGCCCTCTGCCCCCCAGTAATGTGCCCACCCCAGTAATGTGCCCTCTGCCCCCCCCCACAGTAATGTGCCCTCTGTCCCCCAGTAATATGCACTCTGCCCCCTCAGTAATATGAACTCTGTCCCCCAGTAATGTGCACTCTGCCCCCCAGTAATGGGAACTCTGCCCCCAGTACTGGGCCCTCTGCCCCCCCAGTAATGTGCCCTCTGCTTCCCACTAATGTGCACTCTGCCCCCCCCCCCAGTAATGTGCCCTCTGCCCCCAGTAATGTGCCCTCTGCCCCCTCAGTAATATGCACTCTGCCCCCCCCCCAGTAATGGGAACTCTGTCCCCCAGTAATGTGCACTCTGCCCCCTCCCCCCAGTAATGGGAACTCTGCCCCCAGTAATGGGCCCTCTGCCCCCCAGTAATGTGCCCTCTGCTTCCCACTAATGTGCACTCTGCCCCCCCCCAGTAATGTACACTCTGCCCCCCCCCCAGTAATGTGCACTCTGCCCCCCCCAGCAATGTGCCCTCTGCCCCCTCAGTAATATGCACTCTGCCCCCCCCCCCCAGCAATGGGGACTCTGTCCCCCAGTAATGTGCACTCTGCCCCCCCAGTACTGGGAACTCTGCCCCCCAGTAATGTGCCCTCTGCCAACCCAGTAATGTGCCCTCTGCCCCCCCAGTAATGGGCCCTCTGCCCCCCAGTAATGTGTCCTCTGCTCCACAGTAATGTGCACTCTGCCCCCCCCCCAATAAAGTGCCCTCTGCCCCCCCGCCCCCCAGTAATGTGCCCTCTGCCCCCCAGTAATGTTCAGTCTCAATGTTCAATCTTGGTCTCATCAGAGCAGAGAATCTTATTCCTCATAGTATATTTATTATTATAGTATGTTTTGCACACTCTATGCGGCTTTCATATGTCTTGCACTGAGGAAAGGCTTCAAGACTCTGCCATAAAGCCCCGACTCCTGGAGGCTGCAGTGATAGGTGACTCCCTCCTGCATCTCTGGAGCTCAGACACAGGGATCCTGGGCTTCTTCTTTACCTCTCTCACCAAGGCTCTTCTCCCACAATTGCTTAATTTGGCTGGCCAGTCAGGTGGAGGCCACTGTGCTCTTAGGAACCTTGAGTGCTGCAGAAATTCTTAAGTAACCTTGGCCAGATCTGTGTCTTGCCACATTTCTGTCTCTGAGCTCCTTGGGCAGTTCCTTAGACCTCATGATTCTCATGTGCTGTGACATGCCGGGGACATCAACGGGGGCCGAATACTCATCACCGGGGGCACATTACTGGGGGGGGGGGGGCAGAGGGCACATTACTGGGGGGAAGGCAGAGGGCACATTACTGGGGGGCAGAGTGCACATTACTGGGGGCAGAGGGCACATTACTGAGGGGGGGCAGAGTGCACATTACTGGGGGGCAGAGGGCAAATTACTGGGGGGGCAGATGGTGCATTACTGGGGGGAGGCAGAGTGCACATTACTGGGGGGGGGGGCAGAGGGCTACATTACTGGGGGGGCAGAGGGCACAATACTGGGGGGCAGAGTGCACATTACTGGGGGCAGAGGGCACATTACTGAGGGGGGGGGGCAGAGTGCACATTACTGGGGGGCAGAGTGCACATTACTGGGGAGCAGAGGACACATTACTGGGGGGGGGCAGAGTGCACATTACTGGGGGGCAGAGTGCACATTACTGGGGGGCAGATGGCACATTACTGGGGGAGGGAGAGGACACATTACTGGGGGGTGGCAGAGTGCACATTACTGGGGGGGACAGAGTGCACATTACTGGGGGGGGTAGAGGGCACGTTACTGGGGGCGGCAGAGGGCACATTACTGGGGAGGGCAGAGTGCACATTACTGGGGGGGTAGAGGGCACGTTACTGGGGGCGGCAGGGGGCACATTAATGAGCAAAGAGAAAATAACTTTTGTGATCTTACCAATTGGCTGCAGTGAAACAAAATGTGAAACATTTAAAGTGGTCTGAACACTTTCCTTACCCACTGTTTATTCCAAGATTGTAGTTTCATCAAATACACTATGGTGAGTCCTCACACTGCTGTGCTCTGTGCTCTCTGCAGCCAGTGTTATGTATTGTCCCTGGAGAGATGTGTAATCAGACCTCACACTGCTGTGCTCTGTGCTCTCTGCAGCCAGTGTTATGTATTGTCCCTGGAGAGATGTGTAATCAGACCTCACACTGCTGTGCTCTGTGCTCTCTGCAGCCAGTGTTATGTATTGTCTCTGGAGAGATGTGTAATCAGACCTCACACTGCTGTGCTCTGTGCTCTCTGCAGCCAGTGTTATGTATTGTCCCTGGAGAGATGTGTAATCAGACCTCACACTGCTGTGCTCTGTACTCTCTGCAGCCAGTGTTATGTATTTTCCCTGGAGAGATGTGTAATCAGACCTCACACTGCTGTGCTCTGTGCTCTCTGCAGCCAGTGTTATGTCTTGTCCCTGGAGAGATGTGTAATCAGACCTCACACTGCTGTGCTCTGTGCTCTCTGCAGCCAGTGTTATGTATTGTCCCTGGAGAGATGTGTAATCAGACCTCACACTGCTGTGCTCTGTGCTCTCTGCAGCCAGTGTTATGTATTGTCCCTGGAGAGATGTGTAATCAGACCTCACCCTGCTGTGCTCTGTGCTCTCTGCAGCCAGTGTTATGTATTGTCCCTGGAGAGATGTGTAATCAGACCTCACACTGCTGTGCTCTGTGCTCTCTGCAGCCAGTGTTATGTATTGTCCCTGGAGAGATGTGTAATCAGACCTCACACTGCTGTGCTCTGTGCTCTCTGCAGCCAGTGTTATGTATTGTCCCTGGAGAGATGTGTAATCAGACCTCACACTGCTGTGCTCTGTGCTCTCTGCAGCCAGTGTTATGTATTGTCCCTGGAGAGATGTGTAATCAGACCTCACACTGCTGTGCTCTGTACCCTCTGCAGCCAGTGTAAAGTATTGTCCTTGGGAAGATGTGTAATCATACTGCTGTGTATGTTGTTAGTAGCAGCAGGACTGTGTAATATGAACTTACACCCGAGTTTCAGGTACACATGTTCTCACACTGCTGTGCTCTAAGCTGCCCTTTGCTGTAATTGCCTTTTATAGTACTAGAAGCTTACTACAGCTTTAACTTGGATAAGAGCGAGCAGTTAAATACAGAGAGCTAAAAGCACAGCGGTGTGAGGACACAACCCCAGTACACTCTAAGAAACTGCAGTCTTCTAATATAGATCCATTTTCACAGTCCTGCTGCTACCAACACCATACACAAAGATATGATCACACAGCTCTAAACTGTATGCAGTCTGCATGGCCACACCTGCTGACAGGTTCCCTTTAGGTAGCTAGCACTTCTGATCACCATGATATTCCCGAGCACCAGCTTTCTTGGATCCAGCCTATTTGTGGAAGTGTTTCTTATATTTGATGCTTCCTGATTCCTTCGCTGTCATCTTGATCCCTATCTCTTTTCACGATTCTCACTGCCCTGACCTTTGCCCATGCTTCTTCTTATCATCTCTGGTACCTTGATGCAACCCTCGGGGGTTAATAAGGGAGAATATTCTTGGGGCACAACCTGGAGTGTCCTCTACATAATCTTGTGTTTTAGTCTGAGGACTGCAGAATCTCTTGGGTAAATCTTGAGGATTTGGGAAACCTAAGACTTACAGGACCCTCAGGTCTTCTGCAATGGATGGAAGAAGGACCCACAGACAGATCCATCAGACAGGGGCAGGATATCCACTGTACTCTCCATAGAATGATGGACTTGTGGTCCCTGTTCAGACATCGGATGGATTTACTCTGCTTGTCTGTTATTAACCTGGGAAATAAGTCTCCGTTCAGACTGGCTCAGTGGTCATGTGCACAGTGAGCAGGGAGTCGGCCAGGACGCTGGTTGGGTGAGCCTGACGATTATGTAAAGAGTTGCCCCCCATCTACTTGGTATAGGGGTCTACCCATAGGTAAAACTTTATGCCCCCAAGTACAATGTATTGTGTAGAGAGACCTTTTTCGACTTCTAAATTGCCTTATGCACCTTTTCAGGTTATGACCCTTGGTCTCCGCTGTTCTCCTGCGGGTGAGGAGCGTCATTTGAACCTATATATATTAAACCTGAATTTTTCACCCTGTTATCTGATCCCTTATTCGAGACCATAAATAAGACGTCTTGTCCCCAACTCCACGGAACATCGTTACGTCTCCGCGCAGATTCCGGCACAGTTAAGATTTTTATCCCGGACTCCGTTACGTGGATTTTATTCCCGTGACATTTCCATTTCTCATCATTTGATTCTACAACAATCTTGCGGAGATTGCAGCGCTGAGCGAGCGTTGTGATCCGAGGGATTAGACCGCTCCAGACAGAGGAAGAATAAGCGAGGAGACAATAACGGGGGATGATAAGATCGCAGGAGGCTCTGCTCATCCTGTTAAGCAATTTAATACACCACGGTTGATACGTAGCGGGTTAAAGCGACGCAACGCTAATACAAAGCGGGATCCAGATTACGGATCGTGATTGGTTCAGCCCATTAGTGAGATTGTAATGACATCTAGTGGCAAATCTTCTTAATGAACTTTCAACTTATCCCAACGCACTTTGGGGTCTCATTTAGGGTCGTAGAAATAATTTGTTACATTTTCCGTCCGGAGACTTCTCCTTTCCGCATAGAAGATGACAGACTACAGATTTTGCTGCAGAAATATCCCTGGTCCCTCATTTTCTGCAGCTTCAGACACCAGACCTCCACCATGCTCACAACCCAATTCCCTACCTAATAGCCTTGCAAACCCTAGTGGTAAGGGACCACTGGTCAACACACAATCTCTACTCTGCGTATGTGCTCAGAAGTAAGATGAACAGAGAGATAAACAGACAGATAAATGTACAGATACTCAGGTGCAGGTTCAGGGTTCCGAATTAAGTTGGGGGTCAGGGTTCTGGATCAGACAGGATACCGGCTCAGGTACAGACTGGGTTCTGGATCAGGTAGGATTTAAGGGTTCCATAAAAGGTTTGGGTTTAGGGTACCAGATGCAGAAGGATAGAGGATTTCCAATCAGGCAGGTACAGGTTTGTGTTCCTGATCAGGATGGCGTTCATGGTTTTGGATCAGACAGGGAACAGGCTTAGGTACAGGTTTTGGGCTCCGGATCAGGTAGAATCCAGACTCAGATACAGGTTTGTGGTTCCATATCAGGCTGGATCCAGGCTCAGGTACAGGTTTAGGGTCCTGGATTAGGCAGGATCTAAGCTCGGATACAGGTTTGTGGTTCTATATCAGACGGGATCCAGGCACAGATTCAGGTTTGTGGTTCTATATCAGGCGGGATCCAGGCTCGGATACAGGTTTGTGGTTCCATATCAGGCGGGATCCAGGCTCAGGTACAGGTTTAGGGTCCTGGATTAGGCAGGATCTAGGCTCGGATACAGGTTTGTGGTTCTATATCAGACGGGATCCAGGCACAGATTCAGTTTTGTGGTTCTATATCAGACGGGATCCAGGCACAGATTCAGGTTTGTGGTTCCATATCAGGTGGGATCCAGGCTGGGATACAGGTTTGTGGTTCTAGATCAGCCAGGATCCAGGCCCAATACAGGTTTGGGTTTTCAGATCAGGCAGGATCCAGGCTCAGGTACAGATTTGGGGTTCATGTGCCACAACTTTTCACTCATATCTATGGAAGCACTGAAAACAACCTGGTCCATATTTTGGGTATTTTCATTGCTCCAATCTACTTGACTGTGGTTGCACATTAACAGCAAACTCAGCACTTGGCCTCGCAATAGGAAGGGGGTCAGCCAACCCCTGCTCAGGAGATAAGTGTTGGTCCCAGAGGAGGTAACATCTATCATGTGTTTCTGCCATATCCTGTGGATCTATCTATTTTGGGGTTGCATCACCATACGTTGGGGGTCCAGTTGGTAGGTTTTTGGAGATCAAACCAAAGAGGGTTTGCCACTAGATTTATTTAACAAAGCTTCCTAGGCAGAAGAACATATGACTAGGGCATACAGCCTGGAGCTTCTGGTGATCAGTAGAGCCACCTCAAACCTTCTCCAGAACTTAATTTAGACTAGAAGCTACAAGACAACCTGACTATTCCTGAGGGTTCATCCTCTGGTGCCGACCTCGTCGTGGCTTTCCAAAGATTTCTGCATGCGCAGCACACACAAGTGATAATTCAGCATTTAGCGGCGGCTCTTGGTGCTTAACGTTCATTATTCTACTCTTTGGGGGCATCATTAGTGTCTCTAAAGATCTGAGATCCAGGGCTTTCCCATCCGGGTAATTAACCCCTCACTGCCTGCCGTATTTCATCTTACAGTCTTGTTCTCCACGTACGGGATTGTTCTTCTGCCCCAGATTTGCTCCTGCAGACCGATCTTCATCACTCTTTGACCTGTCAGCAGCTCATCACAGGGTCTTCTAGAAGAATTTCTCTGCCGTTCTCCTCTCACCGCCTTCTGCCTGGAAAAGACTCTATGTTGCCAGAAGGAAGCTCACAGCTGTTTATTAAAGGGGTGGGTGGGGGGATTAGAAGGAGCCTTATTGACCCAGATTTTGGTAGCCCTAACAAGTAGATAGATAGAACAGATTCCCCTTAAATTAATTATAGATATACAATTGACTACTAAAGAAGATCTTAAAGGTGTCTCAGGTGTTGTTTATTGATCTCTCACCCTTAGGATATGAGTGAGCTGCAATACAAAGTACTACCACTATACAATGGGGCAGATTTACTTACCCGGTCCATTCGCGATCCGGCGGTGCGTTCTCTCTGCGGAGGATTCGGGTCTTCCGGCGATTCACTAAGGCAGTTCCTAGGACGTCCACCAGGTGGCGCTGCTGCGCTGAAGTTCCCCGGAATGCACTGAACTTCACCAAGCTGGGGCGAGTGCAGGTAAGTGCGTGTCCAGCGACACTTTTTTTTTAAATGTGGCATGCGCAATCCGATCGCGTGCGCCAAAATCCCGGGGCAATACAGGGAAAATCGACGCAAAACTGAAAAATTTGCGTAACCCGCTGGAAAAACACGATTCGGGCCCTTAGTAAATGACCCCCATTGTTTGGTGCTGCGTGTAATTCTTGTTTGAGCCACCTCTGGTGCACCCATGCAAAATAATCTTATGTCTGCAACCCCATAGGAGAAAACGTCAGGAAAGTCAACGAAAGTGCGCTTAGAAAATGAGCCCCATTGATTTCCGATTTGCGGCGAATTGCCCTGGGATTCTGGCGCACGCAATCGGATTTTGCCGCATCGGCACCGGCTTTAACGCTGGTGGCGTGGCCGTCGTACAACCCAACGGAGTTCAGAAAAACTGCGGAATTTAAAAAAGAATTTGTGTCCCAAGATCAGCACTCTGGCGGACCTCGGTGCAGCAGCGACACCTAGTGGATATCGGGCGCACGACCTAAGTGAATCTCGGCAGAACCCGAATCCTCGTTAGAGAACGCGCCGCGGGACCACGACTGGACCGGGTAAGTAAATGTGCCCCATTGTCGAGCCAACAAAATGTTTTCAAAAACAACAGATAATAGTATAAAATAATAAAAACCTAATACTAACCCTTACAATCCAATGTCACTGCAGAATATTTTCAGGGCTTAGTCAATCACTGACCTCAGCACCAACACAAGCCCAGTGTGGCTAATGAATAACTATGGTGGTCACAAACCCTTATCTGGGCTTCAGATTTGGGGGCCAGTATATGAAGACCATCATGAGACTACAAAGTATCAGAACAGGAGCTGTGGTGGGATTGGAAAGTATAAAGTATTACGTTATGCTCTTCTAAGTTTTTGAAAAAGTTTAATTGGTTGGACAACCCCTTGAAGATATCAACCAAGATCCATTCTGGAAATATTTCACCATGAAAGACAAGTAACAAATACAAAAGTTCAAAAACATCTCAAACTATTTCCAACCATTGAGATCTCCATCTTATGATAGTAGATTGTCTTGGGTAGACAACTTCCCGTAAGGGTAGGTCAACAACACAATGTTATGCAAGTCTCAGTCAGGGATATGGAAGAAGGGCTGTCAACTATGGTGAGGTCACGCCTGGACCTCAAATGGTATCAAGGCACCTAATGGAGAATCAAAAAGTTGTAAAGCTTTGGTTCCAGTATTGTGTATTTGGTGTCCCCTATGACTAACCCATGGACAGGGTCTTCTCCTGTCTCCTTGATCATGTAAGGAGACAGTTGAGGAAAGTTTCTGAGATGTATTGGCAAGAAACTTAAGTCTTCATTCTCCAAAACAGAAGGAGATAATTGTGTCTACTCCTCATAGAGGTCCATGGTGGGCTTGACTTTGACCAAAGAACTTAACGTTCAAGTGAATTGGTCCCATAAAGAATTTGAGATACATCATGATACAAAAAAATTACAAACTTCGATTTGTTACTTGACTAAGTGAGGCCTAGACTATGGTCAACATATGGTCACAAACAGGTGGATGGAGGAGTTTGCTAAACCAAAACCATGCATAGCAATGGTATCCATGTTCAATCATCTACTCAACATGGACTGGAGGACCACTGGTTGGCACAAAGTACTAAACTAAAATTCGAGTTAAAGGGGATTTACAAGGAACCTCGAAAACAATGATCAGTACCTTAGCCACGCTATGATTCGCTGTCACTCTACTATCAATGCTACTGGTCTACGCTTGATAACCAATACTGATGGTTTCCACTATACTGCACTTCCTGGGTGTGTCCTAACACAACAGGAAGCAGTGGGAGATGCTCTTAAGCCAATCAGAGACTGAGGTGGATCACGGATCCAACCAGTTATGGTAGTGTACTGTAGTGTTGGCAGATACCCAAAACACTTAGTGCAGTGGGGGCCAAGAGCATCAGCACGAGATCCCTTTAAGTAAAGTTTTATTTCATTGGACAACCCCTTTATATGCACTGATTTTTGGCAAAGAAAAGTTGCTAACCCTTTATCTGCATAGTAATTACAACTAGACAGAAGTCTGAGATGTATGATATGATAAATAGGAGGAAAAGCAAAAACATCCAAATTTTTTGAGTCCATGAATATCAGGAGACGTCCACCACCTACTCGTGAAGTCTACTTCATATTCTTTTCCAACCAGTCTTTAAAAGTGATGACCTTAGTGTAGCCGGTGTAGAGGTCCTGATGGCACGTCTTGTCGTAGCCCCAGCTGACCAGTCCTACCAGTTGCCAGGTGAGTTCGGTGGAGGTGGTGCTGGGTAACAGTGCAGCGGCGATGCCGCCAGTCTCAGATGGACATATGTGAGAAGTGGTGCCTGATGCCTGTTTGGCGCAGAACATGCTTTCGGTCACGCTGACTCCTATCCCGTTCTCTTCATACTGCTGCTCGCAGAGGAGTGAGTCCACCGGTAGCACCAGCCCAGCACGTATGGTCTCGTTCTTGTAGCCCGGGGCCTTGGGGTTGGAGAGGATCCTCCAACCACTGGTGACAATCCTGGAGTCTATGGTGGCCAAGTCAAGATCTGACGTGGAGGTGAGACACACGGGCTGGACGAAGTTACTGACTCTGGCCTTGTCCAGCAGCTTGATGACTGCGATGTCCGAGTCCAGCAGGATGGGGTCGTAGTTTGGGTGGATGATGACCGCCGAAATCTGGGGGCGAAATAAAATCGGAAAATGGTGACATTGCAATAATTGAAATCTCAATCCATCTCAAAAGAAGAAGGGGAGATCTGCTAGATTCCTCTACTCTCCTCTATTTTAAATTACTTCGGGGTTGGGTACCCTGAGTGGGACCTTTAAACCCCATGGATTCCACTATGGACATGTTGACATCATCATATATGATGTAATCAGATGTAATATAAGGGGTGAGGCCTATTTAGAACTCATGACCTGGGGTGCACCAGCCATGAGGAAAGTTGAGCCTCTTGCCTCAGGCGGCACCACCTGGAGCAAGATGGGGGGCAACATCAGAGGTGCTACAAAGCAGGACCTGACACTCAAAAAACACCTACTAAGAAAATAAGCTGTTATATACCTAATTTAACCAGTGTTTCCCAACAAATCCCCCTTATATACAGATAGTGGTGTGTAATACGAGGCCTAATGGCGGCTATTGTCAGAATTCAATATAGTTATGCGAGACCCCCGAGGGATGAGACCTTGAACAAACACAGACCCCCTATATCCTCCTCAGAGTCCCCCCGCATCTATCACTGTGCATTCAGCTCGCATCCTATGGGAAAGACGTTGCCGTCCTCTATACATCCCGGCTCCCAGTTGCCATGGTTACTGACGTGTAGATGCTGCAGGCTCTTGTCATCTCGCTCGTCGTCTCGGTAGAATTTCCCCAGCACCACTTTCAGGTCTGACACCTTGATAACGCTGCTCCTGCCGAGGTCAGTCACGCAGTGCGCCGCTATCACCACGCTGCGCTCGTTTAGCAGGGCGCCGCTGCACACCAGGACCCAGGCGCCCTTCCGCAGGTTCGCGTCTTTCACGCCGTTGGATCTGCGGTATAAGGCGGCTTGCCACGGCCAACGCATCTCGGAGGCCCGGGGGATGGTGAAATTTTCCAGCTTGCCACAAACTAAGAAAAGAAAAGATGAAGAAGAGATAATAAACAACAAAAAGATACCGCAAAAAATAAAATCACGCCAAAGATTTTCCAAAATTGGGGAAGTTTTTAACTTTTTTATACAAAAACTTGCAGTGAATGGGTCAGAATATACTCTATTGGGAGTTAAGACAATGGGGCAAATTTACTTACCCGGTCCTGTCGCGGTCTCCGATTCGGACGGTCCGAGGAGGATGAAGTCCGGCGCGATTCACGTAGCTCGTGCGCCCGAGTTCCTGCATCCGTCGCTTCCCCGCCCAGGTCCGCCTGGAGTTCACCTTCTTCTTCCCGTTGCTTGTAAGTGCGTGTCTTGCGACACAAATTCTTTTTTAAATTCCGCGGTTTTTCCGAACTCCGTCGGGTTGTACGACGGCGACGCCACCAGCGTTAAAGCCGGTGCCGATGCGCCAAAAATCCGATCGCGCGCACCAGAATCCCGGGGCAATTCAGCGCAAATCGGAAATCAATGGGGCTCATTTTCTAAGCGCACTTTCGTCGACTTTCCTGACATTTTCTCCTATGGGGTTGGCAGAATCCGTCGGGTTGTCCGACGCCCCCCCAACCCCCCATTTCTGTCGCATGCAAGCTGGCGCCAATGCGCCAAAATGCGATCTCGTGCGCCAAAAACCTGGGGCAATTCAGGGCAAACCGGAAACATTCGGAAAATCTGACGGAAATGCGTCCGACGGACCCTTAATAAATGAGCCCCAATGTCCTTAGAGGAGACCCTTAATAAATGGCCCCTAGAGGAGAGACTTAAGGGTCTCCGAGAATTTAGATATAGGAAAATATCGGATCGGGTTGGTTCTAACAACGAACAACAAGATAAGTCATTTCAGATGAGCGCTCTGCCTCCTAGCAGTCTACCTAATACAGCGCCGCATATCGTATAGTGGCTGTGCTTGGTATTGCATCTCAGATATATTCCCAAGAATAAGCTGCATTCAGGTCATGTGACCAACGGAGGAGACATCACAATCCTGGGAAGCAGATGCCACTGTCAGATCGCCACTGAACTGATGTTGATTTCCTATCATAAGGACTGATCAATTAAAAATTCTTGAAATGCCCCTTTAATTCGATCTGCATTATTGACAATCGAGCAGAAATTATTCTGATTTTTGTAATATTTGCAACAAAATCTTCAAAAATGATGAGTAAACTTGGCGTACACATTGCCTAACCTATGTTTACCTGCCGTCACCACCAGAGGGAGCTCTCTGCACAAATATTTTGGATCAGCTCCCCCTAGTGGTGGTTTGCAGGCAGCCAAGAATGGGGATTTATATGTGATGATATAGGAGACCTTCTGCTGGTGCCCACTTACTAGGGATGCACGATGGAGCTCGCCCACTCCATTTCCCGGTTTTCAAACAGGTCCTCCTGCTGCTTCCTGCGCGCCGGTAGAAAGGAGAGGCACATTCATACTGTATTTGGGTATGAAGGTGCTGGTAACCTTTAGGAAGTTCTCCAGGGGGTAGAGCCGGCTTCTTTGTGGGGTACAGTTCAATCTTCTCCTTGGTGAATGATGATGATGAGGAGGAGGAAGAGGAGTAAAGCTGATGAATAGGAGTCTCCCTGAATAAAAAAAGGAGGTGGAGTCAAGGAAGTGGCACTGCCCCTGAGGAGCCGAGTCATAGAAATTTTCACTCTCTCCTAGGGTCTAGAGGAGTTGTCTGTGGCCAATAGTTTCCTTATCTCAAATCTTTCGAAGGGGTTCAGCCAAACTTCAGCAAAAAGTGAGTGGATGCTAACAATCCCTGCCCCTTGTGGGTAAGTGGCCCCAGATAATGTTCCTCCACCACCACCAATTAGGGGATTGGATGTGTAAATAGGAGGATTCAGAGGGGATCACCGCCTATAAATGCCTCTACAACCAACATTCATCTAATTAGGAGCTATAATACAGAAAAAGACTAAATTTCACTTGAACCATCATGCAGCTTTGTTACATTTTTATTTTCATTAATTATTATACCTTTATTCGTTTAAATAATCAAATTTTTTCTGATAGAACTCTTTGTGATACTTCTACCAACAAGCTTGTCCCCCCACTGATCTCCTTCACAAAGCCGCAGCCAATCAGCTCCTGACGCCATCCTGCAATATTGTGAATCTCACTCCACTACATCTGCTCCAGTGTTATCTATCACAGCTTTACATTATCATCCAAGACAGGGCGGATTATATATGGAGTGATAGAGAAACCAAGACACAACATGGATGACATAAGGCCGGATTATCCCCTACATGAACAATCCTCTTTTTTTAAGATACGACTAATGATGTATTTCATGTTCAGTAAGATGATCCACGCAGCTTATACCAGAGATGGCCCGGGCTGTGATAGCTCACCGTGACTGGACCTGCGAGGGCAGAACTTTCTGACGAACCAGATCTGGAATCTTGGGCTCCCGACAAGCTGAAATACAGAGGAGAGACAGACAGTGTGATGTTACATCTCATAGGATACACTGGAGGCTCTGCACACAGCACACAGATAGTATAGACAGGCAGTGTGATGTTACATCTCATAGGATACACTGGAGGCTCTGCACACAGCACACAGATAGTATAGACAGGCAGTGTGATGTTACATCTCATAGGATACACTGGAGACTCTGCACACAGCACACAGATAGTATAGACAGGCAGTGTGATGTCACATCTCATAGGATACACTGGAGACTCTGCACACAGCACACAGATAGTATAGACAGGCAGTGTGATGTCACATCTCATAGGATACACTGGAGACCCTGCACACAGCACACAGATAGTATAGACAGGCAGTGTGATGTTACATCTCATAGGATACATTGGAGACTCTACACACAGCACACACAGATAGTATAGACAGACAGTGTGATGTCACATCTCATAGGATACACTGGAGACTCTGCACACAGCACACAGATAGTATAGACAGGCAGTGTGATGTCACATCTCATAGGATACATTGGAGACTCTGCACACAGCACACAGATAGTATAGACAGGCAGTGTGATGCTACATCTCATAGGATACACTGGAGGCTCTGCACACAGCACACAGATGGTATAGACAGGCAGTGTGATGTTACATCTCATAGGATACACTGGAGACCCTGCACACAGCACACAGATAGTATAGACAGGCAGTGTGATGTCACATCTCATAGGATACACTGGAGACTCTGCACACAGCACACACAGATAGTATAGACGGACAGTGTGATGTCACATCTCATAGGATACACTGGAGACCCTGCACACAGCACACAGATAGTATAGACAGGCAGTGTGATGTTACATCTCATAGGATACACTGGAGACTCTGCACACAGCACACAGATAGTATAGACAGGCAGTGTGATGTTACATCTCATAGGATACACTGGAGACTCTGCACACAGCACACAGATAGTATAGACAGGCAGTGTGATGTCACATCTCATAGGATACACTGGAGACCCTGCACACAGCACACAGATAGTATAGACAGGCAGTGTGATGTTACATCTCATAGGATACACTGGAGACTCTGCACACAGCACACAGATAGTATAGACAGGCAGTGTGATGTCACATCTCATAGGATGCACTGGAGACCCTGCACACAGCACACAGATAGTATAGACAGGCAGTGTGATGTTACATCTCATAGCATACACTGGAGACCCTGCACACAGCACACAGATAGTATAGACAGGCAGTGTGATGTCACATCTCATAGGATACACTGGAGACTCTGCACACAGCACACACAGATAGTATAGACAGGCAGTGTGATGTTACATCTCATAGGATACACTAGAGACCCTGCACACAGCACACGGATAGTATAGACAGGCAGTGTGATGTTACATCTCATAGGATACACTGGAGACCCTGCACACAGCACACACAGATAGTATAGACAGGCAGTGTGATGTTACATCTCATAGGATACACTGGAGACTCTGCACACAGCACACAGATAGTATAGACAGGCAGTGTGATGTTACATCTCATAGGATACACTGGAGACCCTGCACACAGCACACAGATAGTATAGACAGGCAGTGTGATGTCACATCTCATAGGATACACTGGAGACTCTGCACACAGCACACACAGATAGTATAGACAGGCAGTGTGATGTTACATCTCATAGGATACACTGGAGACCCTGCACACAGCACACAGATAGTATAGACAGGCAGTGTGATGTCACATCTCATAGGATACACTGGAGACCCTGCACACAGCACACAGATAGTATAGACAGGCAGTGTGATGTTACATCTCATAGGATACACTGGAGGCTCTGCACACAGCACACAGATAGTATAGACAGGCAGTGTGATGTCACATCTCATAGGATACACTGGAGACCCTGCACACAGCACACAGATAGTATAGACAGGCAGTGTGATGTCACATCTCATAGTATACACTGGAGACTCTGCACACAGCACACAGATAGTATAGACTGCAGGGATTAACAAACCCAAACCTTAAATTTGGTACTTGACCCTGTACCTCGATAAACCATCCAACCGTCTGGTACCTGACCTTGTACCTTGATCAACCATCCAACCGTTTGGTACTTGGCCCCGTACCTTGATCAACCATCCAACCGTTTGGTACTTGACCTTGTACCTTGATCAACCATCCAACCGTTTGGTACTTGACCCTGTACCTTGATCAACCATCCAACCGTCTGGTACTTGACCTTGTATTTTGATAAACCTTCCATCCGTTTGGTACTTGACCTTGTACTTTGAGAAATCATCCAACCGTCTGGTACTTGACCGTGTACCTAGACTAACCACCCAACCGTCTGGTACTTGACCGTGTACCTAGACTAACCACCCAACCGTCTGGTACTTGACCGTGTACCTAGACTAACCACCCAACCGTCTGGTACTTGACCGTGTACCTAGACTAACCACCCAACCGTCTCGCACTTGACCGTGTACCTAGACTAGCCACCCATAAACAGACTGGGAAACTAAATGTTTGGGTAATGTGGGAAGGCCACAGCGTTTATTAACAACTAAGATAAATTATTAAATAATGTTATAAATTAAAACATTTCCCAACTTGCTAGGCCCGCTTGGCATCTTCAAAATCTTGAGAACCAACTTCGCCCGAAATGGCGGCTGCGTCCCTGCAGCCGGCATGTGGGCATCTTCCAGCGCCTTAGGGCCTGTGTAACTTCCGCCACGGAGCAGCCTCCTCCCTCCTACCACCGGCTGCGACCCCCCACACGGGCCAAGGCCATGGCCTTCTCAGCCAGCTCCTGCAGGCCGAGAAGGAAAATATTCACCTTAATGGAATTGAGATGGACCCCGTCGCATAATAAGGGATGGCGGCAATCCCCTGCAGATTCTCATAATAAGAGATGGTGGTTATCCCCTGCAGATTCTCATAATAAGAGATGGTGGTTATCCCCCGCAGATTCTCATAATAAGAGATGGTGGTTATCCCCTGCAGATTCTCATAATAAGAGATGGTGGTTATCCCCTGCAGATTCTCATAATAAGAGATGGTGGTTATCCCCCGCAGATTCTCATAATAAGAGATGGTGGTTATCCCCTGCAGATTCTCATAATAAGAGATGGTGGTTATCCCCCGCAGATTCTCATAATAAGAGATGGTGGTTATCCCCTGCAGATTCTCATAATAAGAGATGGTGGTTATCCCCCGCAGATTCTCATGCCTATACGCCACTCCACCCAGGGACACCATGTATTTTTGATAATCAGGACTTTCCTTGCTCTCTGTAAAGCAGCTGAGAATAGGATGCCTGACCCATTAACTGCTCGAAGACATACCTGCAAAACCCACAAGACTTCCTGCAAGGGACTAGTTATCCGGGGTGAGAGGTGCCATTTACATAACCCAGGATTATCCTTTACCGACTTTAAGTTGCTGCATTTGCCAAAACCAGGGACCGAAACCGCAAAAGCTCGCAACTAGTTATGGAAAGTTTGGAGACTTCCATCTTTCTCTGCACTTAGACAACTGCCCTATCAAAGGAGACGTACATAACCGCCACAACCTCCTATATAGCGTCATTGACCGATGGACCCTTGGGAAAAGACAGGTGAGCAATTAATCTGAACTTTCCGGGCTCCTTTTGGGAACTAAGCCTGGCGGTTCTATAAGGGACCGGCCGTCCTACCCGGGGAAACCTAAGCCTGGCGGTTCTATAAGGGGGCGGCCATCCTACCCGGGGAAACCTCATTCCCGACCTTCTCCAGTGCTAATACTGGATTGAAGAAATTAAACTGCCGCAATTAACCAACATTACGGTGGGCTGGTGGCTAACCTGATGCAGTGGATGGGGTGAGAAGTGCCTTTTGTGCTGCCCAGGATTATCCTTCACTGACATTAACCCCTTAACGCCGGAGCCACTTTTCACCTTCCTGACACGGGCCATTTTTGAAAACTGTTCTGAGTCACTATAAGTGGTTATAACTATGAAACGGTTTACCATATCCAGGTGATTTTAAAATTGTTTTCTCGTGACACTTTGTACTTCATGTTAGTTACAAAATTTTGGTGGTATGTTTTGCCTTTATTTAGGAGAAATTCAGATATTTGGTGAAAATTTTGAAAAATTCTCGATTACCGGACTTCAAAATGTTCTACTTTATCCCATACATAGTCATAACCGCTAAAATGTAATAACTAACATTCACCGAATGACTAATTTATGTGGACGTGATGTTTTATGCATATTTAAATTTTTTACAGGATGTTATGGGGCTTTGAATGTTCTGTGCGATTTTCCATATTTTCATAAAAAACGCAAAAACCTGCTATTGCAGGACCTGCTCGGTTTCAGGTCAATTTGAGAGGTCTAAATAAAAGAAAATCCCATAAATTACCCCATTATAGAAAGGACAGCCCTCAATGTATGCGAAACAACTTTTGTGAAGTTTGTTAACCCTTTAACTGTTTTACAGGCGTTAAAACAGAAACAGATGCAATTGAAAGTACTTTTTTTTTTTTTTTTTTTGGACAAATAAGGGCTTATTCTTTGCGTCATGAGATGCACTTCACAAATACTTCATTTTAGTGGGTCTGTAGCTTATTGATGAGATTTTAGTAACTCTTGAATGTATGGGTGAAAGAAAAATTGTCAATTTTGGTTTCCTTTCTTTTTGTATTTTTGAAGGTCGTACACCGTGCACTAAAAATATTATATTATCTTTATTCTATAGGTCACTACGATTACGTTGATACCTCATGTATATAGTTTTTTATTTTTACAATTTTACTGAAAAAACTAAAATAGAGGAAATCTCTTTTTTTTTTTTTTTTTTTTTTTTTTTTTTTTAATCGCCATCTTTTCGAAAACGTAACTTTAATATTTTTTGTTGACAGAGCGAGTTTAGGGCTTAGTTTTTACATGCCTGATAAGCAATCCACTGATCGCTTGCTAAAGCTATTGTTCACCACACACAGTGTAATACAAATGTATTACACTGCGCATGCACGGACCCGGCTCCTGGAAGGAGGATAGCACAGCCCCGGGCACTGGCATTCCTGGGGCTGCGATCCCTAAATGGGTTGCCCTGTCCTGCGCTAGCTAAATACCCTAAGCCCACAGGTGTATCCTGACTGGCTTGTAATTGTGTGAGTAGTGATCTAATGGACGTGATGACCTCTGTGTTCTTGTGTGATGACCTCTGTGTTCTTGTGTGATGAGAACCTCTGTGCTCTTGTGTGAGGAGGTAATGGCCGACCACGAGGGGAGGCCACTGAACTCACCGGATGAAGTCTTCGCTGGTGGAGCTGGCGTGTCCTGATGAGAAGACTGTGCTTCGTCCTGTTCAGATGGTTGGTGATGTTCGGAAGCTGAAGTGATGCGTTGAGGTGGTTTCTTGCTGATGTCAGAGCTGTGAGGTGGAGCTTGAGAGTCTTGGCTGCCATGACGGGATGACCTCTGGAACTGCGGTGGCTGTAGAAGAGCTGAGGAACGGTTTTCGGATTCCTGGCGAGTTGTTGGATGCTCTGATGTCCGCCTGGAGCACTTGGTCAGGCGGTGAGGGAAGTCTGTGCCGTTGTCGGTAGTCTCGGTGACGGGTGCGGGTGTGTGAGTGCCCGCCTCGCGGCCACTGGAACCCGGTGACGATGGGCTGCTGTAGTGTCTGCGACGTCCTCCGTGATGATGATGATGGCGGCTGCGGCCTGGTGAAAGGAGCTCAGAGCCAGTATCAGCAGCCCGCCTGCGGTATGGCCTCTGGGAGTCCATTCTGCTGTGACGTTGCTGCTTGTAGGACGGGGATCTGTGGCTCCTGTGTCTGTGGTGCACCGTGGGCATAGAGGTCTCTACCGCATCAAGGGTATGCAGAGAGGACTCGGGAATAGGAGAGGAGGAGGGAAGGGGAGCTGCCCAGGGATCCAGGACTGTGGTGTTGGCTGGGCCGGGGGGCATGGTGGGGGAAAGCAGAGTGCCGGGACGCAGGCTGTGGATAGCGCTGCTGGCAGCTCCTGAGTTGGTGGGGGGTATGTGACAGGGAGGGGGGCCTGGGGCTGACTGGGGAGTAGGCCCGAGGCCTGGTGTGGGGCTGCCTGGGGAGAAAGGGCCGAGGCCTGGAGTGTGGGTAGGCCCGAGGACTGCTATGGGGCCTGGGGCAGGATGGGGGATAGGCCCGAGGCCTGGTGCCGAGCCCGGGGCTGGTGATGGATAGGCCCGAGGCCTGGGGCTGGCTGGCGTGGGGGCCTGAGGCCTGGTAGCAGGCCAGGGCAGGCTGAAAATTAGGCCCGAGGCCTACCGGAAGTCCCCGGCCTAGGCGCCGGGTAGGCCTGAAGCCTGCCGCACGGCGGGGGAGGGAAAATGGGGGTGTCGGAAGGGCTGGAAAAGGCAGGCCCTGCCAGTGTGAGGAGCAGGATGGGGATCGCTGCCGAGGGGGAGGCGGCTCGACTTACCAGAGGCCCGGCCGGATGCGGAGGCCGCAGGCTCCGGCTGGTGCTGGAGGTGAGTGGTGAGGGCAGCGGGATCACGGAGGAGAGGAAGGTGAGATGATCGGGGGGGGGTGAGATGATCGGGGGGGGGGGGTGAGATGATCGGGGGGGGGGGGTTGGAGGTTGGTGGGCGGCATAGCGGGCGCCACGGAGGTGAGCATGATCGGGGGGGGCGGGATAGCGGGCGCCGCGGAGGTGAGGTGATCGGTGGGGGGCGGGATCGAGGGCGCCGCGGAGGTGAGGGGGTTACCTGGTTGTACGGGAGCTGGGGAGGCCGGGCATCGGGGCTAAAAGCTGAGGTCGGCCGGGGCCTGAGCAGGAGGTGAGGAGAGCGGTGAGGTGCATCTGGCCGGGGGTGAGGAGAGCGGGGAGGTGCATCTGGCCGGGGCCTGGTGGTGAGGGGACCGGAGCTGGGAGCAGGGGGGGGAGGGGGGAGCGGGCAAAAGCGCTGGGGTAGGTGACCGGGCAGCAGCGCTGGGGTAGGTGACCGGGCAGCAGCGCTGGGGTAGGTGAGCAGGCAGCAGAGCTGGGGTGCTGGGCAGAGGATGGAAACCTACCCCTTTGCATTCTTCTCAGCAGGGATCCCACGACGATCCTCCGGTGCAGAAGGCGTCCCGCGTGGTCTGGGCGACGCCATCTTCTTCTGGCCCGGGCCGCGTTTCCTGGCTGCTGGAGGTGATCCTGGACTCAGACGGACATGAGGCCTGATCTTCTTCAGGGGAAGTCCTCCGTCTTCTGCCAGCTGCTCCCGTGGAGGAGGTAAGGAGCACTGGGTGGGTGGTGGTG
This sequence comes from Engystomops pustulosus, assembly GCF_040894005.1. Taxonomy (NCBI): domain Eukaryota; kingdom Metazoa; phylum Chordata; class Amphibia; order Anura; family Leptodactylidae; genus Engystomops; species Engystomops pustulosus. Next base: position 178,043,567 of record NC_092417.1, on the reverse strand, counting down.
ACAGGGTGGCGGGCCGCCGGGCGGGGGTGGTGGCTGTACCCTCCAGGGTGGAAGCCACTGCAGCGGGTTTCGATCCAGGGAGATGGGTGTCCTCTTCAGGGACATCCACTTCTTGAACCGACCCCGCAGCAAGGCGCTGCAGGAGGGTATCCAGCGTGGCTGAACCATCCAGGACCACTTGCTGGATTACTTGTTCTTCTAGGGAAGCCATGCTGGGTATTTGCAGAGGTGTCTCAGACTTCTCGCCTCTTCGGTCCAGGGGGCAGAAGGAAAGAGGCCCCCCCACGTGCTCTCGGACTTTATAAAACCACTGGGCGGGTCCTTACCCGCCCCCAAACACCGCCTCCGGTGACCTCACACGGGAGGGGTAAAGGGGCAAGCCCCACCAGCCTACCAGAAGGCTTGAAACCACCCCCTACAGTCCTCAGCCCCTTCGCTATTTGCTTTGGGGCTTGTTAGACAGGCAGTGTGATGTCACATCTCATAGGATACACTGGAGACTCTGCACACAGCACACAGATAGTATAGACAGGCAGTGTGATGTTACATCTCATAGGATACACTGGAGACTCTGCACACAGCACACAGATAGTATAGACAGGCAGTGTGATGTCACATCTCATAGGATACACTGGAGACCCTGCACACAGCACACAGATAGTATAGACAGGCAGTGTGATGTCACATCTCATAGGATACACTGGAGACCCTGCACACAGCACACAGATAGTATAGACAGGCAGTGTGATGTCACATCTCATAGGATACACTGGAGACCCTGCACACAGCACACAGATAGTATATACAGGCAGTGTGATGTCACATCTCATAGGATACACTGGAGACTGCACACAGCACACAGATAGTATAGACAGGCAATGTGATGTTACATCTCATAGGATACACTGGAGACCCTGCACACAGCACACAGATAGTATAGACAGGCAGTGTGATGTCACATCTCATAGGATACACTGGAGACTCTGCACACAGCACACACAGATAGTATAGACAGGCAGTGTGATGTTACATCTCATAGGATACACTGGAGGCTCTGCACACAGCACACACAGATAGTATAGACAGGCAGTGTGATGTCACATCTCATAGGATACACTGGAGACTCTGCACACAGCACACACAGATAGTATAGACAGGCAGTGTGATGTCACATCTCACAGGATACACTGGAGACTCTGCACACAGCACACACAAATAGTATAGACAGGCAGTGTGATGTTACATCTCATAGGATACACTGGAGACTCTGCACACAGCACACACAGATAGTATAGACAGGCAGTGTGATGTCACATCTCACAGGATACACTGGAGACTCTGCACACAGCACACACAAATAGTATAGACAGGCAGTGTGATGTTACATCTCATAGGATACACTGGAGGCTCTGCACACAGCACACAGATAGTATAGACAGGCAGTGTGATGTTACATCTCATAGGATACACTGGAGACTCTGCACACAGAACACACAGATAGTATAGACAGGCAGTGTGATGTTACATCTCATAGGATACACTGGAGACTCTGCACACAGCACACACAGATAGTATAGACAGGCAGTGTGATGTCACATCTCATAGGATACACTGGAGACTCTGCACACAGCACACAGATAGTATAGACAGGCAGTGTGATGTCAGATCTCATAGGATACACTGGAGACTCTGCACACAGCACACAGATAGTATAGACAGGCAGTGTGATGTCACATCTCATAGGATACACTGGAGACTCTGCACACAGCACACAGATAGTATAGACAGGCAGTGTGATGTTACATCTCATAGGATACACTGGAGACTCTGCACACAGCACACAGATAGTATAGACAGGCAGTGTGATGTCACATCTCATAGGATACACTGGAGACTCTGCACACAGTACACAGATAGTATAGACAGGCAGTGTGATGTCACATCTCATAGAATACACTGGAGACTCTGCACACAGCACACAGATAGTATAGACAGGCAGTGTGATGTTACATCTCATAGGATACACTGGAGACTCTGCACACAACACACAGATAGTATAGACAGGCAGTGTGATGTTACATCTCATAGGATACACTGGAGACTCTGCACACAGCACACAGATAGTATAGACAGGCAGTGTGATGTTACATCTCATAGGATACACTGGAGGCTCTGCACACAGCACACACAGATAGTATAGACAGGCAGTGTGATGTTACATCTCATAGGATACACTGGAGACCCTGCACACAGCACACAGATAGTATAGACAGGCAGTGTGATGTCACATCTCATAGGATACACTGGAGACCCTGCACACAGATAGTATAGACAGGCAGTGTGATGTCACATCTCATAGGATACACTGGAGACTCTGCACACAGCACGCAGATAGTATAGACAGGCAGTGTGATGTCACATCTCATAGGATACACTGGAGACTCTGCACACAGCACACAGATAGTATATACGGGCAGTGTGATGTTACATCTCATAGGATACACTGGAGACTCTGCACACAGCACACAGATAGTATAGACAGGCAGTGTGATGTTACATCTCATAGGATACACTGGAGACTCTGCACACAGCACACAGATAGTATAGACAGGCAGTGTGATGTCACATCTCATAGGATACACTGGAGACTCTGCACACAGCACGCAGATAGTATAGACAGGCAGTGTGATGTCACATCTCATAGGATACACTGGAGACTCTGCACACAGCACGCAGATAGTATAGACAGGCAGTGTGATGTCACATCTCATAGGATACACTGGAGACTCTGCACACAGCACACAGATAGTATAGACAGGCAGTGTGATGTTACATCTCATAGGATACACTGGAGACTCTGCACACAGCACACAGATAGTATAGACAGGCAGTGTGATGTTACATCTCATAGGATACACTGGAGACCCTGCACACAGCACACAGATAGTATAGACAGGCAGTGTGATGTCACATCTCATAGGATACACTGGAGACCCTGCACACAGCACACAGATAGTATAGACAGGCAGTGTGATGTCACATCTCATAGGATACACTGGAGACCCTGCACACAGCACACAGATAGTATAGACAGGCAGTGTGATGTCACATCTCATAGGATACACTGGAGACCCTGCACACAGCACACACAGATAGTATAGACAGGCAGTGTGATGTCACATCTCATAGGATACACTGGAGACCCTGCACACAGCACACAGATAGTATAGACAGGCAGTGTGATGTCACATCTCATAGGATACACTGGAGACTCTGCACACAGCACACAGATAGTATAGACAGGCAGTGTGATGTCAGATCTCATAGGATACACTGGAGACTCTGCACACAGCACACAGATAGTATAGACAGGCAGTGTGATGTCACATCTCATAGGATACACTGGAGACTCTGCACACAGCACACAGATAGTATAGACAGGCAGTGTGATGTTACATCTCATAGGATACACTGGAGACTCTGCACACAGCACACAGATAGTATAGACAGGCAGTGTGATGTCACATCTCATAGGATACACTGGAGACTCTGCACACAGTACACAGATAGTATAGACAGGCAGTGTGATGTCACATCTCATAGAATACACTGGAGACTCTGCACACAGCACACAGATAGTATAGACAGGCAGTGTGATGTTACATCTCATAGGATACACTGGAGACTCTGCACACAACACACAGATAGTATAGACAGGCAGTGTGATGTTACATCTCATAGGATACACTGGAGACTCTGCACACAGCACACAGATAGTATAGACAGGCAGTGTGATGTTACATCTCATAGGATACACTGGAGGCTCTGCACACAGCACACACAGATAGTATAGACAGGCAGTGTGATGTTACATCTCATAGGATACACTGGAGACCCTGCACACAGCACACAGATAGTATAGACAGGCAGTGTGATGTCACATCTCATAGGATACACTGGAGACCCTGCACACAGATAGTATAGACAGGCAGTGTGATGTCACATCTCATAGGATACACTGGAGACTCTGCACACAGCACGCAGATAGTATAGACAGGCAGTGTGATGTCACATCTCATAGGATACACTGGAGACTCTGCACACAGCACACAGATAGTATATACGGGCAGTGTGATGTTACATCTCATAGGATACACTGGAGACTCTGCACACAGCACACAGATAGTATAGACAGGCAGTGTGATGTTACATCTCATAGGATACACTGGAGACTCTGCACACAGCACACAGATAGTATAGACAGGCAGTGTGATGTCACATCTCATAGGATACACTGGAGACTCTGCACACAGCACGCAGATAGTATAGACAGGCAGTGTGATGTCACATCTCATAGGATACACTGGAGACTCTGCACACAGCACGCAGATAGTATAGACAGGCAGTGTGATGTCACATCTCATAGGATACACTGGAGACTCTGCACACAGCACACAGATAGTATAGACAGGCAGTGTGATGTTACATCTCATAGGATACACTGGAGACTCTGCACACAGCACACAGATAGTATAGACAGGCAGTGTGATGTTACATCTCATAGGATACACTGGAGACCCTGCACACAGCACACAGATAGTATAGACAGGCAGTGTGATGTCACATCTCATAGGATACACTGGAGACCCTGCACACAGCACACAGATAGTATAGACAGGCAGTGTGATGTCACATCTCATAGGATACACTGGAGACCCTGCACACAGCACACAGATAGTATAGACAGGCAGTGTGATGTCACATCTCATAGGATACACTGGAGACCCTGCACACAGCACACACAGATAGTATAGACAGGCAGTGTGATGTCACATCTCATAGGATACACTGGAGACCCTGCACACAGCACACAGATAGTATAGACAGGCAGTGTGATGTCACGTCTCATAGGATACACTGGAGACCCTGCACACAGCACACAGATAGTATAGACAGGCAGTGTGATGTCACATCTCATAGGATACACTGGAGACCCTGCACACAGCACACAGATAGTATAGACAGGCAGTGTGATGTCACATCTCATAGGATACACTGGAGACCCTGCACACAGCACACAGATAGTATAGACAGGCAGTGTGATGTCACATCTCATAGGATACACTGGAGACTCTGCACACAGCACACAGATAGTATAGACAGGCAGTGTGATGTTACATCTCATAGGATACACTGGAGACCCTGCACACAGCACACAGATAGTATAGACAGGCAGTGTGATGTTACATCTCATAGGATACACTGGAGACTCTGCACACAGCACACAGATAGTATAGACAGGCAGTGTGATGTCACATCTCATAGGATACACTGGAGACTCTGCACACAGCACACAGATAGTATAGACAGGCAGTGTGATGTCACATCTCATAGGATACACTGGAGACTCTGCACACAGCACACAGATAGTATAGACAGGCAGTGTGATGTCACATCTCATAGGATACACTGGAGACCCTGCACACAGCACACAGATAGTATAGACAGGCAGTGTGATGTTACATCTCATAGGATACACTGGAGACTCTGCACACAGCACACAGATAGTATAGACAGGCAGTGTGATGTCACATCTCATAGGATACACTGGAGACCCTGCACACAGCACACAGATAGTATAGACAGGCAGTGTGATGTCACATCTCATAGGATACACTGGAGACCCTGCACACAGCACACAGATAGTATAGACAGGCAGTGTGATGTCACATCTCATAGGATACACTGGAGACTCTGCACACAGCACACAGATAGTATAGACAGGCAGTGTGATGTCACATCTCATAGGATACACTGGAGACCCTGCACACAGCACACACAGATAGTATAGACAGGCAGTGTGATGTCACATCTCATAGGATACACTGGAGACCCTGCACACAGCACACAGATAGTATAGACAGGCAGTGTGATGTCACGTCTCATAGGATACACTGGAGACCCTGCACACAGCACACACAGATAGTATAGACAGGCAGTGTGATGTCACATCTCATAGGATACACTGGAGACTCTGCACACAGCACACAGATAGTATAGACAGGCAGTGTGATGTCACATCTCATAGGATACACTGGAGACTCTGCACACAGCACACACAGATAGTATAGACAGGCAGTGTGATGTTACATCTCATAGGATACACTGGAGGCTCTGCACACAGCACACAGATAGTATAGACAGGCAGTGTGATGTTACATCTCATAGGATACACTGGAGACTCTGCACACAGCACACAGATAGTATAGACAGGCAGTGTGATGTCACATCTCATAGTATACACTGGAGACTCTGCACACAGCACACAGATAGTATAGACAGGCAGTGTGATGTCACATCTCATAGGATACACTGGAGACTCTGCACACAGCACACACAGATAGTATAGACAGGCAGTGTGATGTTACATCTCATAGGATACACTGGAGGCTCTGCACACAGCACACAGATAGTATAGACAGGCAGTGTAATGTCACATCTCATAGGATACACTGGAGACTCTGCACACAGCACACGGATAGTATAGACAGGCAGTGTGATGTTACATCTCATAGGATACACTGGAGACCCTGCACACAGCACACAGATAGTATAGACAGGCAGTGTGATGTTACATCTCATAGGATACACTGGAGACCCTGCACACAGCACACAGATAGTATATACAGGCAGTGTGATGTCACATCTCATAGGATACACTGGAGACTCTGCACACAGCACACACAGATAGTATAGACAGGCAGTGTGATGTCACATCTCATAGGATACACTGGAGACTCTGCACACAGCACACAGATAGTATAGACAGGCAGTGTGATGTTACATCTCATAGCATACACTGGAGACCCTGCACACAGCACACAGATAGTATAGACAGGAAGTGTGACGTTACATCTCATAGGATACACTGGAGACTCTGCACACAGCACACAGATAGTATAGACAGGCAGTGTGATGTCACATCTCATAGTATACACTGGAGACTCTGCACACAGCACACAGATAGTATAGACAGGCAGTGTGATGTCACATCTCATAGGATACACTGGAGACCCTGCACACAGCACACACAGATAGTATAGACAGGCAGTGTGATGTCACATCTCATAGGATACACTGGAGGCTCTGCACACAGCACACAGATAGTATAGACAGGCAGTGTGATGTTACATCTCATAGGATACACTGGAGACTCTGCACACAGCACACAGATAGTATAGACAGGCAGTGTGATGTTACATCTCATAGGATACACTGGAGACCCTGCACACAGCACACACAGATAGTATAGACAGGCAGTGTGATGTTACATCTCATAGGATACACTGGAGACTCTGCACACAGCACACAGATAGTATAGACAGGCAGTGTGATGTTACATCTCATAGGATACACTGGAGTCTCTGCACACAGCACACAGATAGTATAGACAGGCAGTGTGATGTTACATCTCATAGGATACACTGGAGACCCTGCACACAGCACACAGATAGTATAGACAGGCAGTGTGATGTCACATCTCATAGGATACACTGGAGACCCTGCACACAGCACACAGATAGTATAGACAGGCAGTGTGATGTCGCATCTCATAGGATACACTGGAGACTCTGCACACAGCACACAGATAGTATAGACAGGCAGTGTGATGTTACATCTTATAGGATACACTGGAGACCCTGCACACAGCACACAGATAGTATAGACAGGCAGTGTGATGTTACATCTCATAGGATACACTGGAGACTCTGCACACAGCACACAGATAGTATAGACAGGCAGTGTGATGTCACATCTCATAGGATACACTGGAGACTCTGCACACAGCACACACAGATAGTATAGACAGGCAGTGTGATGTTACATCTCATAGGATACACTGGAGACCCTGCACACAGCACACAGATAGTATAGACAGGCAGTGTGATGTCGCATCTCATAGGATACACTGGAGACCCTGCACACAGCACACAGATAGTATAGACAGGCAGTGTGATGTTACATCCCATAGGATACACTGGAGACTCTGCACACAGATAGTATAGACAGGCAGTGTGATGTCACATCTCATAGGATACACTGGAGACCCTGCACACAGCACACAGATAGTATAGACAGGCAGTGTGATGTCACATCTCATAGTATACACTGGAGACTCTGCACACAGCACACAGATAGTATAGACAGGCAGTGTGATGTCACATCTCATAGGATACACTGGAGACTCTGCACACAGCACACAGATAGTATAGACAGGCAGTGTGATGTTACATCTCATAGGATACACTGGAGACCCTGCACACAGCACACAGATAGTATAGACAGGCAGTGTGATGTCACATCTCATAGGATACACTGGAGACTCTGCACACAGCACACAGATAGTATAGACAGGCAGTGTGATGTTACATCTCATAGGATACACTGGAGGCTCTGCACACAGCACACACAGATAGTATAGACAGGCAGTGTGATGTCACATCTCATAGGATACACTGGAGACTCTGCACACAGCACACACAGATAGTATAGACAGGCAGTGTGATGTCACATCTCACAGGATACACTGGAGACTCTGCACACAGCACACACAAATAGTATAGACAGGCAGTGTGATGTTACATCTCATAGGATACACTGGAGACTCTGCACACAGCACACACAGATAGTATAGACAGGCAGTGTGATGTCACATCTCACAGGATACACTGGAGACTCTGCACACAGCACACACAAATAGTATAGACAGGCAGTGTGATGTTACATCTCATAGGATACACTGGAGGCTCTGCACACAGCACACAGATAGTATAGACAGGCAGTGTGATGTTACATCTCATAGGATACACTGGAGACTCTGCACACAGAACACACAGATAGTATAGACAGGCAGTGTGATGTTACATCTCATAGGATACACTGGAGACTCTGCACACAGCACACACAGATAGTATAGACAGGCAGTGTGATGTCACATCTCATAGGATACACTGGAGACTCTGCACACAGCACACAGATAGTATAGACAGGCAGTGTGATGTCAGATCTCATAGGATACACTGGAGACTCTGCACACAGCACACAGATAGTATAGACAGGCAGTGTGATGTCACATCTCATAGGATACACTGGAGACCCTGCACACAGATAGTATAGACAGGCAGTGTGATGTCACATCTCATAGGATACACTGGAGACTCTGCACACAGCACGCAGATAGTATAGACAGGCAGTGTGATGTCACATCTCATAGGATACACTGGAGACTCTGCACACAGCACACAGATAGTATATACGGGCAGTGTGATGTTACATCTCATAGGATACACTGGAGACTCTGCACACAGCACACAGATAGTATAGACAGGCAGTGTGATGTTACATCTCATAGGATACACTGGAGACTCTGCACACAGCACACAGATAGTATATACAGGCAGTGTGATGTCACATCTCATAGGATACACTGGAGACTCTGCACACAGCACGCAGATAGTATAGACAGGCAGTGTGATGTCACATCTCATAGGATACACTGGAGACTCTGCACACAGCACACAGATAGTATAGACAGGCAGTGTGATTTTACATCTCATAGGATACACTGGAGACTCTGCACACAGCACACAGATAGTATAGACAGGCAGTGTGATGTTACATCTCATAGGATACACTGGAGACCCTGCACACAGCACACAGATAGTATAGACAGGCAGTGTGATGTCACATCTCATAGGATACACTGGAGACCCTGCACACAGCACACAGATAGTATAGACAGGCAGTGTGATGTCACATCTCATAGGATACACTGGAGACCCTGCACACAGCACACAGATAGTATAGACAGGCAGTGTGATGTCACATCTCATAGGATACACTGGAGACCCTGCACACAGCACACACAGATAGTATAGACAGGCAGTGTGATGTCACATCTCATAGGATACACTGGAGACCCTGCACACAGCACACAGATAGTATAGACAGGCAGTGTGATGTCACGTCTCATAGGATACACTGGAGACCCTGCACACAGCACACAGATAGTATAGACAGGCAGTGTGATGTCACATCTCATAGGATACACTGGAGACTCTGCACACAGCACACAGATAGTATAGACAGGCAGTGTGATGTCACATCTCATAGGATACACTGGAGACCCTGCACACAGCACACACAGATAGTATAGACAGGCAGTGTGATGTTACATCTCATAGGATACACTGGAGACTCTGCACACAGCACACAGATAGTATAGACAGGCAGTGTGATGTTACATCTCATAGGATACACTGGAGACCCTGCACACAGCACACAGATAGTATAGACAGGCAGTGTGATGTTACATCTCATAGGATACACTGGAGACTCTGCACACAGCACACACAGATAGTATACACAGGCAGTGTGATGTTACATCTCATAGGATACACTTGAGACTCTGCACACAGCACACAGATAGTATAGACAGGCAGTGTGATGTCACATCTCATAGGATACACTGGAGACTCTGCACACAGCACACAGATAGTATAGACAGGCAGTGTGATGTCACATCTCATAGTATACACTGGAGACTCTGCACACAGCACACAGATAGTATAGACAGGCAGTGTGATGTCACATCTCATAGGATACACTGGAGACTCTGCACACAGCACGCAGATAGTATAGACAGGCAGTGTGATGTCACATCTCATAGGATACACTGGAGACTCTGCACACAGCACACAGATAGTATAGACAGGCAGTGTGATGTTACATCTCATAGGATACACTGGAGACCCTGCACACAGCACACAGATAGTATAGACAGGCAGTGTGATGTTACATCTCATAGGATACACTGGAGACTCTGCACACAGCACACAGATAGTATAGACAGGCAGTGTGATGTCACATCTCATAGGATACACTGGAGACCCTGCACACAGCACACAGATAGTATAGACAGGCAGTGTGATGTCACATCTCATAGGATACACTGGAGACTCTGCACACAGCACACAGATAGTATAGACAGGCAGTGTGATGTCACATCTCATAGGATACACTGGAGACCCTGCACACAGCACACAGATAGTATAAACAGGCAGTGTGATGTTACATCTCATAGGATACACTGGAGACTCTGCACACAGCACACAGATAGTATAGACAGGCAGTGTGATGTCACATCTCATAGGATACACTGGAGACCCTGCACACAGCACACAGATAGTATAGACAGGCAGTGTGATGTCACATCTCATAGGATACACTGGAGACCCTGCACACAGCACACAGATAGTATAGACAGGCAGTGTGATGTCACATCTCATAGGATACACTGGAGACTCTGCACACAGCACACAGATAGTATAGACAGGCAGTGTGATGTCACATCTCATAGGATACACTGGAGACCCTGCACACAGCACACACAGATAGTATAGACAGGCAGTGTGATGTCACATCTCATAGGATACACTGGAGACCCTGCACACAGCACACAGATAGTATAGACAGGCAGTGTGATGTCACGTCTCATAGGATACACTGGAGACCCTGCACACAGCACACACAGATAGTATAGACAGGCAGTGTGATGTCACATCTCATAGGATACACTGGAGACTCTGCACACAGCACACAGATAGTATAGACAGGCAGTGTGATGTCACATCTCATAGGATACACTGGAGACTCTGCACACATCACACACAGATAGTATAGACAGGCAGTGTGATGTTACATCTCATAGGATACACTGGAGGCTCTGCACACAGCACACAGATAGTATAGACAGGCAGTGTGATGTTACATCTCATAGGATACACTGGAGACTCTGCACACAGCACACAGATAGTATAGACTGGCAGTGTGATGTCACATCTCATAGTATACACTGGAGACTCTGCACACAGCACACAGATAGTATAGACAGGCAGTGTGATGTCACATCTCATAGGATACACTGGAGACTCTGCACACAGCACACACAGATAGTATAGACAGGCAGTGTGATGTTACATCTCATAGGATACACTGGAGGCTCTGCACACAGCACACAGATAGTATAGACAGGCAGTGTAATGTCACATCTCATAGGATACACTGGAGACTCTGCACACAGCACACGGATAGTATAGACAGACAGTGTGATGTTACATCTCATAGGATACACTGGAGACCCTGCACACAGCACACAGATAGTATAGACAGGCAGTGTGATGTTACATCTCATAGCATACACTGGAGACCCTGCACACAGCACACAGATAGTATAGACAGGCAGTGTGATGTTACATCTCATAGGATACACTGGAGACTCTGCACACAGCACACAGATAGTATAGACAGGCAGTGTGATGTCACATCTCATAGTATACACTGGAGACTCTGCACACAGCACACAGATAGTATAGACAGGCAGTGTGATGTCACATCTCATAGGATACACTGGAGACCCTGCACACAGCACACACAGATAGTATAGACAGGCAGTGTGATGTCACATCTCATAGGATACACTGGAGGCTCTGCACACAGCACACAGATAGTATAGACAGGCAGTGTGATGTTACATCTCATAGGATACACTGGAGACTCTGCACACAGCACACAGATAGTATAGACAGGCAGTGTGATGTTACATCTCATAGGATACACTGGAGACCCTGCACACAGCACACACAGATAGTATAGACAGGCAGTGTGATGTTACATCTCATAGGATACACTGGAGACTCTGCACACAGCACACAGATAGTATAGACAGGCAGTGTGATGTTACATCTCATAGGATACACTGGAGTCTCTGCACACAGCACACAGATAGTATAGACAGGCAGTGTGATGTCACATCTCATAGGATACACTGGAGACCCTGCACACAGCACACAGATAGTATAGACAGGCAGTGTGATGTCGCATCTCATAGGATACACTGGAGACTCTGCACACAGCACACAGATAGTATAGACAGGCAGTGTGATGTTACATCTCATAGGATACACTGGAGACCCTGCACACAGTACACAGATAGTATAGACAGGCAGTGTGATGTTACATCTCATAGGATACACTGGAGACTCTGCACACAGCACACAGATAGTATAGACAGGCAGTGTGATGTCACATCTCATAGGATACACTGGAGACTCTGCACACAGCACACACAGATAGTATAGACAGGCAGTGTGATGTCACATCTCATAGGATACACTGGAGGCTCTGCACACAGCACACAGATAGTATAGGCAGGCAGTGTGATGTTACATCTCATAGGATACACTGGAGGCTCTGCACACAGCACACAGATAGTATAGACAGGCAGTGTGATGTCACATCTCATAGGATACACTGGAGACCCTGCACACAGCACACACAGATAGTATAGACAGGCAGTGTGATGTCACATCTCATAGGATACACTGCAGACTCTGCACACAGCACACACAGATAGTATAGACAGGCAGTGTGATGTCGCATCTCATAGGATACACTGGAGACTCTGCACACAGCACACAGATAGTATAGACAGGCAGTGTGATGTCACATCTCATAGGATACACTGGAGACTCTGCACACAGCACACAGATAGTATAGACAGGCAGTGTGATGTCGCATCTAATAGGATACACTGGAGACTCTGCACACAGCACACAGATAGTATAGACAGGCAGTGTGATGTCACATCTCATAGGATACACTGGAGACTCTGCACACAGCACACACAGATAGTATAGACAGGCAGTGTGATGTTACATCTCATAGAATACACTGGAGACTCTGCACACAGCACACAGATAGTATAGACAGGCAGTGTGATGTCACATCTCATAGGATACACTGGAGACCCTGCACACAGCACACAGATAGTATAGACAGGCAGTGTGACGTCACATCTCATAGGATACACTGGAGACCCTGCACACAGCACACAGATAGTATAGACAGGCAGTGTGATGTCACATCTCATAGGATACACTGGAGACCCTGCACACAGCACACAGATAGTATAGACAGGCAGTGTGATGTTACATCTCACAGGATACACTGGAGACTGCACACAGCACACACAGATAGTATATACAGGCAGTGTGATGTCACATCTCATAGGATACACTGGAGACCCTGCACACAGCACACAGATAGTATAGACAGTCAGTGTGATATCACATCTCATAGGATACACTGGAGACCCTGCACACAGCACACAGATAGTATAGACAGGCAGTGTGATGTCACATCTCATAGGATACACTGGAGACCCTGCACACAGCACACAGATAGTATAGACAGTCAGTGTGATATCACATCTCATAGGATACACTGGAGACCCTGCACACAGCACACAGATAGTATAGACAGGCAGTGTGATGTTACATCTCATAGGATACACTGGAGGCTCTGCACACAGCACACAGATAGTATAGACAGGCAGTGTGATGTTACATCTCATAGGATACACTGGAGACTCTGCACACAGCACACAGATAGTATAGACAGTCAGTGTGATATCACATCTCATAGGATACACTGGAGACCCTGCACACAGCACACAGATAGTATAGACAGGCAGTGTGATGTTACATCTCACAGGATACACTGGAGACTGCACACAGCACACACAGATAGTATAGACAGGCAGTGTGATGTCACATCTCATAGGATACACTGGAGACCCTGCACACAGCACACAGATAGTATAGACAGTCAGTGTGATATCACATCTCATAGGATACACTGGAGACCCTGCACACAGCACACAGATAGTATAGACAGGCAGTGTGATGTTACATCTCATAGGATACACTGGAGGCTCTGCACACAGCACACAGATAGTATAGACAGGCAGTGTGATGTTACATCTCATAGGATACACTGGAGACTCTGCACACAGCACACAGATAGTATAGACAGGCAGTGTGATGTTACATCTCATAGGATACACTGGAGACTCTGCACACAGCACACAGATAGTATAGACAGGCAGTGTGATGTTACATCTCATAGGATACACTGGAGACTCTGCACACAGCACACAGATAGTATAGACAGGCAGTGTGATGTCACATCTCATAGGATACACTGGAGACCCTGCACACAGCACACAGATAGTATAGACAGGCAGTGTGATGTCACATCTCATAGGATACACTGGAGACCCTGCACACAGCACACAGATAGTATAGACAGGCAGTGTGATGTTACATCTCATAGGATACACTGGAGACTCTGCACACAGCACACAGATAGTATAGACAAGCAGTGTGATGTTACATCTCATAGGATACACTGGAGACTCTGCACACAGATAGTATAGACAGGCAGTGTGATGTCACATCTCATAGGATACACTGGAGACCCTGCACACAGCACACAGATAGTATAGACAGGCAGTGTGATATCACATCTCATAGGATACACTGGAGACCCTGCACACAGCACACAGATAGTATAGACAGGCAGTGTGATGTCACATCTCATAGGATACACTGGAGACCCTGCACACAGCACACAGATAGTATAGACAGTCAGTGTGATATCACATCTCATAGGATACACTGGAGACCCTGCACACAGCACACAGATAGTATAGACAGGCAGTGTGATGTTACATCTCATAGGATACACTGGAGGCTCTGCACACAGCACACAGATAGTATAGACAGGCAGTGTGATGTTACATCTCATAGGATACACTGGAGACTCTGCACACAGCACACAGATAGTATAGACAGGCAGTGTGATGTTACATCTCATAGGATACACTGGAGACTCTGCACACAGCACACAGATAGTATAGACAGGCAGTGTGATGTTACATCTCATAGGATACACTGGAGACTCTGCACACAGCACACAGATAGTATAGACAGGCAGTGTGATGTCACATCTCATAGGATACACTGGAGACCCTGCACACAGCACACAGATAGTATAGACAGGCAGTGTGATGTCACATCTCATAGGATACACTGGAGACCCTGCACACAGCACACAGATAGTATAGACAGGCAGTGTGATGTTACATCTCACAGGATACACTGGAGACTGCACACAGCACACACAGATAGTATAGACAGGCAGTGTGATGTCACATCTCATAGGATACACTGGAGACCCTGCACACAGCACACAGATAGTATAGACAGGCAGTGTGATGTTACATCTCATAGGATACACTGGAGGCTCTGCACACAGCACACAGATAGTATAGACAGGCAGTGTGATGTTACATCTCATAGGATACACTGGAGACTCTGCACACAGCACACAGATAGTATAGACAAGCAGTGTGATGTTACATCTCATAGGATACACTGGAGACTCTGCACACAGCACACAGATAGTATAGACAAGCAGTGTGATGTTACATCTCATAGGATACACTGGAGACTCTGCACACAGCACACAGATAGTATAGACAAGCAGTGTGATGTTACATCTCATAGGATACACTGGAGACTCTGCACACAGATAGTATAGACAGGCAGTGTGATGTCACATCTCATAGGATACACTGGAGACCCTGCACACAGCACACAGATAGTATAGACAGGCAGTGTGATATCACATCTCATAGGATACACTGGAGACCCTGCACACAGCACACAGATAGTATAGACAGGCAGTGTGATGTCACATCTCATAGGATACACTGGAGACCCTGCACACAGCACACAGATAGTATAGACAGTCAGTGTGATATCACATCTCATAGGATACACTGGAGACCCTGCACACAGCACACAGATAGTATAGACAGGCAGTGTGATGTTACATCTCATAGGATACACTGGAGGCTCTGCACACAGCACACAGATAGTATAGACAGGCAGTGTGATGTTACATCTCATAGGATACACTGGAGACTCTGCACACAGCACACAGATAGTATAGACAGGCAGTGTGATGTTACATCTCATAGGATACACTGGAGACTCTGCACACAGCACACAGATAGTATAGACAGGCAGTGTGATGTTACATCTCATAGGATACACTGGAGACTCTGCACACAGCACACAGATAGTATAGACAGGCAGTGTGATGTCACATCTCATAGGATACACTGGAGACCCTGCACACAGCACACAGATAGTATAGACAGGCAGTGTGATGTCACATCTCATAGGATACACTGGAGACCCTGCACACAGCACACAGATAGTATAGACAGGCAGTGTGATGTTACATCTCACAGGATACACTGGAGACTGCACACAGCACACACAGATAGTATAGACAGGCAGTGTGATGTCACATCTCATAGGATACACTGGAGACCCTGCACACAGCACACAGATAGTATAGACAGTCAGTGTGATATCACATCTCATAGGATACACTGGAGACCCTGCACACAGCACACAGATAGTATAGACAGGCAGTGTGATGTTACATCTCATAGGATACACTGGAGGCTCTGCACACAGCACACAGATAGTATAGACAGGCAGTGTGATGTTACATCTCATAGGATACACTGGAGACTCTGCACACAGCACACAGATAGTATAGACAGGCAGTGTGATGTTACATCTCATAGGATACACTGGAGACTCTGCACACAGCACACAGATAGTATAGACAGGCAGTGTGATGTTACATCTCATAGGATACACTGGAGACTCTGCACACAGCACACAGATAGTATAGACAGGCAGTGTGATGTCACATCTCATAGGATACACTGGAGACCCTGCACACAGCACACAGATAGTATAAACAGGCAGTGTGATGTCACATCTCATAGGATACACTGGAGACCCTGCACACAGCACACAGATAGTATAGACAGGCAGTGTGATGTTACATCTCATAGGATACACTGGAGACTCTGCACACAGCACACAGATAGTATAGACAAGCAGTGTGATGTTACATCTCATAGGATACACTGGAGACTCTGCACACAGCACACAGATAGTATAGACAGGCAGTGTGATGTTACATCTCATAGGATACACTGGAGGCTCTGCACACAGCACACAGATAGTATAGACAGGCAGTGTGATGTCACATCTCATAGGATACACTGGAGACCCTGCACACAGCACACAGATAGTATAGACAGGCAGTGTGATGTCACATCTCATAGGATACACTGGAGACCCTGCACACAGCACACAGATAGTATAGACAAGCAGTGTGATGTTACATCTCATAGGATACACTGGAGACTCTGCACACAGATAGTATAGACAGGCAGTGTGATGTCACATCTCATAGGATACACTGGAGACCCTGCACACAGCACACAGATAGTATAGACAGGCAGTGTGATGTCACATCTCATAGGATACACTGGAGACCCTGCACACAGCACACAGATAGTATAGACAGGCAGTGTGATGTTACATCTCATAGGATACACTGGAGACTCTGCACACAGCACACAGATAGTATAGACAGGCAGTGTGATGTCACATCTCATAGGAAACACTGGAGACCCTGCACACAGCACACACAGATAGTATAGACAGGCAGTGTGATGTCACATCTCATAGGATACACTGGAGACTCTGCACACAGCACACAGATAGTATAGACAGGCAGTGTGATGTCACATCTCATAGGATACAATGGAGACTCTGCACACAGCACACAGATAGTATAGACAGGCAGTGTGATGTTACATCTCATAGGATACACTGGAGGCCCTGCACACAGCACACAGATAGTATAGACAGGCAGTGTGATGTTACATCTCATAGGATACACTGGAGACTCTGCACACAGCACACAGATAGTATAGACAGGCAGTGTGATGTCACATCTCATAGGATACACTGGAGGCTCTGCACACAGCACACAGATAGTATAGACAGGCAGTGTGATGTCACATATCATAGGATACACTGGAGACTCTGCACACAGCACACAGATAGTATAGACAGGCAGTGTGATGTTACATCTCATAGGATACACTGGAGACTCTGCACACAGCACACAGATAGTATAGACAGGCAGTGTGATGTTACATCTCATAGGATACACTGGAGACCCTGCACACAGCACACAGATAGTATAGACAGGCAGTGTGATGTTACATCTCATAGTATACACTGGAGACTCTGCACACAGCACACAGATAGTATAGACAGGCAGTGTGATGTTACATCTCATAGGATACACTGGAGACCCTGCACACAGTACACAGATAGTATAGACAGGCAGTGTGATGTCACATCTCATAGGATACACTGGAGACTCTGCACACAGCACACAGATAGTATAGACAGGCAGTGTGATGTTACATCTCATAGGATACACTGGAGACTCTGCACACAGCACACAGATAGTATAGACAGGCAGTGTGATGTCACATCTCATAGGATACACTGGAGACTCTGCACACAGCACACACAGATAGTATGGACAGGCAGTGTGATGTCACATCTCATAGGATACACTGGAGACCCTGCACACAGCACACAGATAGTATAGACAGGCAGTGTGATGTTACATCTCATAGGATACACTGGAGACCCTGCACACAGCACACAGATAGTATAGACAGGCAGTGTGATGTTACATCTCATAGGATACACTGGAGACCCTGCACACAGCACACAGATAGTATAGACAGGCAGTGTGATGTCACATCTCATAGGATACACTGGAGACTCTGCACACAGTACACAGATAGTATATACAGGCAGTGTGATGTCACATCTCATAGGATACACTGGAGACCCTGCACACAGCACACAGATAGTATAGACAGGCAGTGTGATGTCAGATCTCATAGGATACACTGGAGACTCTGCACACAGCACACAGATAGTATAGACAGGCAGTGTGATGTTACATCTCATAGGATACACTGGAGACTCTGCACACAGCACACAGATAGTATAGACAGGCAGTGTGATGTCACATCTCATAGGATACACTGGAGACTCTGCACACAGCACACAGATAGTATAGACAGGCAGTGTGATGTTACATCTCATAGGATACACTGGAGACCCTGCACACAGCACACAGATAGTATAGACAGGCAGTGTGATAGATATAATTTTACTGTCACTTCCTGTAATATTTCTGAGATTATGGGTCGGAGTTGCTCTTTAAACATATTTTCAGATTATATTTAGCTATTACCATGAAATGAAAATGGAATTACACAGAAAATATCCACTTTCAATTTATCTAACTGTACACGTGTAATCCGGATAAAGGAGCCCGGGAACCCCTGCTCCACAGGATTAACCAGCTGTGTGCTGGAATCTGTCGCATCCTCATTTATGCCAGCAGGGGAGATGCTCTGACCCCTCTGTGACTACACCCCCCATACACAGCGAGCTGCCATGTCCTGTGTATCCTGACACCTTTCTATCATAGCCAGCAGTGGTCAGGGGTCAGCATGGGCGCTCTGACCCCTCTGTGACTACACCCCCCATACACAGCGAGCTGCCATGTCCTGTGTGTCCTGACACCTTTCTATCATAGCCAGCAGTGGTCAGGGGTCAGCATGGGTGCTCTGTCCCCTCTGTGACTACACCCCCATACACAGCGAGCTGCCATGTCCTGTGTGTCCTGACACCTTTCTATCATAGCCAGCAGTGGTCAGGGGTCAGCATGGGCGCTCTGACCCCTCTGTGACTACACCTCCCATACACAGGGAGCTGCCATGTCCTGTGTATCCTGACACCTTTCTATCATAGCCAGCAGTGGTCAGGGGTCAGCATGGGTGCTCTGACCCCTCTGTGACTACACCCCCCATACACAGCGAGCTGCCATGTCCTGTGTGTCCTGACACCTTTCTATCATAGCCAGCAGTGGTCAGGGGTCAGCATGGGCGCTCTGACCCCTCTGTGACTACACCCCCCATACACAGCGAGCTGCCATGTCCTGTGTGTCCTGACACCTTTCTATCATAGCCAGCAGTGGTCAGGGGTCAGCATGGGTGCTCTGACCCCTCTGTGACTGCACCCCCCATACACAGCGAGCTGCCATGTCCTGTGTGTCCTGACACCTTTCTATCATAGCCAGCAGTGGTCAGGGGTCAGCATGGGCGCTCTGACCCCTCTGTGACTACACCCCCATACACAGGGAGCTGCCATGTCCTGTGTGTCCTGACACCTTTCTATCATAGCCAGCAGTGGTCAGGGGTCAGCATGGATGCTCTGACCCCTCTGTGACTACACCCCCCATACACAGCGAGCTGCCATGTCCTGTGTGTCCTGACACCTTTCTATCATAGCCAGCAGTGGTCAGGGGTCAGCATGGGTGCTCTGACCCCTCTGTGACTACACCCCCCATACACAGCGAGCTGCCATGTCCTGTGTGTCCTGACACCTTTCTATCATAGCCAGCAGTGGTCAGGGGTCAGCATGGGCGCTCTGACCCCTCTGTGACTACACCCCCCATACACAGCGAGCTGCCATGTCCTGTGTGTCCTGACACCTTTCTATCATAGCCAGCAGTGGTCAGGGGTCAGCATGGGTGCTCTGACCCCTCTGTGACTGCACCCCCCATACACAGCGAGCTGCCATGTCCTGTGTGTCCTGACACCTTTCTATCATAGCCAGCAGTGGTCAGGGGTCAGCATGGGCGCTCTGACCCCTCTGTGACTACACCCCCCATACACAGCGAGCTGCCATGTCCTGTGTGTCCTGACACCTTTCTATCATAGCTGGCAGTGGTCAGGGGTCAGCATGGGCGCTCTGACCCCCCTGTGACTACACCCCCCATACACAGGGAGCTGCCATGTCCTGTGTGTCCTGACACCTTTCTATCATAGCCCGCAGTGGTCAGGGGTCAGCATGGGTGCTCTGACCCCTCTGTGACTACACCCCCCATACACAGCGAGCTGCCATGTCCTGTGTGTCCTGACACCTTTCTATTATAGCCAGCAGTGGTCAGGGGTCAGCATGGGTGCTCTGACCTCTCTGTGACTACACCCCCCATACACAGCGAGCTGCCATGTCCTGTGTGTCCTGACACCTTTCTATCATAGCCAGCAGTGGTCAGGGGTCAGCATGGGCGCTCTGACCCCTCTGTGACTACACCCCCCATACACAGCGAGCTGCCATGTCCTGTGTCCTGACACCTTTCTATCATAGCCAGCAGTGGTCAGGGGTCAACATGGGTGCTCTGACCCCTCTGTGACTACACCCCCTATACACAGCGAGTTGCCATGTCCTGTGTGTCCTGACACCTTTCTATCATAGCCAGCAGTGGTCAGAGGTCAGCATGGGCGCTCTGACCCCTCTGTGACTACACCCCCCATACACAGCGAGCTGCCATGTACTGTGTCCTGACACCTTTCTATCATAGCCAGCAGTGGTCAGGGGTCAACATGGGTGCTCTGACCCCTCTGTGACTACACCCCCTATACACAGCGAGTTGCCATGTCCTGTGTGTCCTGACACCTTTCTATCATAGCCAGCAGTGGTCAGGGGTCAGCATGGGTGCTCTGACCCCTCTGTGACTACACCACCCATACACAGCGAGCTGTCATGTCCTGTGTGTCCTGACACCTTTCTATCATAGCCAGCAGTGGTCAGGGGTCAGCACGGGTGCTCTGACCCCTCTGTGACTACACTCCCCATACACAGCGAGCTGCCATGTCCTGTGTCCTGACACCTTTCTATCATAGCCAGCAGTGGTCAGGGGTCAGCATGGGTGCTCTGACCCCTCTGTGACTACACCCCCATACACAGCGAGCTGCCATGTCCTGTGTGTCCTGACACCTTTCTATCATAGCCAGCAGTGGTCAGGGGTCAGCATGGGCGCTCTGACCCCTCTGTGACTACACCCCCCCATACACAGCGAGCTGCCATGTCCTGTGTGTCCTGACACCTTTTTATCATAGCCAGCAGTGGTCAGGGGTCAGCATGGGCGCTCTGACCCCTCTGTGACTACACCCCCCCATACACAGCGAGCTGCCATGTCCTGTGTGTCCTGACACCTTTTTATCATAGCCAGCAGTGGTCAGGGGTCAGCATGGGCACTCTGACCCCTCTGTGACTACACCCCCCCATACACAGCGAGCTGGCATGTCCTGTGTGTCCTGACACCTTTCTATCATAGCCAGCAGTGGTCAGGGGTCACCATGGGTGCTCTGACCCCTCTGTTACTACACCCCCCATACACAGCGAGCTGCCATGTCCTGTGTCCTGACACCTTTCTATCACAGCCAGCATTGGTCAGGGGTCAGCATGGGCGCTCTGACCCCTCTGTGACTACAACCCCCATACACAGCGAGCTGCCATGTCCTGTGTGTCCTGACACCTTTCTATCATAGCCAGCAGTGGTCAGGGGTCAGCATGGGCGCTCTGACCCCTCTGTGACTACACCCCCTATACACAGGGAGCTGCCATGTCCCGTGTCCTGACACCTTTCTATCATAGCCAGCAGTGGTCAGGGGTCAGCATGGGCGCTCTGACCCCTCTGTGACTACATCCCCCATACACAGCGAGCTGCCATGTCCTGTGTGTCCTGACACCTTTCTATCATAGCCAGCAGTGGTCAGGGGTCAGCATGGGCGCTCTGACCCCTCTGTGACTACACCCCCCATACACAGCGAGCTGCCATGTCCTGTGTGTCCTGACACCTTTCTATCATAGCCAGCAGTGGTCAGGGGTCAGCATGGGTGCTCTGACCTCTCTGTGACTACACCCCCCATACACAGCGAGCTGCCATGTCCTGTGTGTCCTGACACCTTTCTATCATAGCCAGCAGTGGTCAGGGGTCAGCATGGGCGCTCTGACCCCTCTGTGACTACACCCCCCATACACAGCGAGCTGCCATGTCCTGTGTGTCCTGACACCTTTTTATCATAGCCAGCAATGGTCAGGGGTCAGCATGGGCGCTCTGACCCCTCTGTGACTACACCCCCCATACACAGCGAGCTGCCATGTCCTGTGTCCTGACACCTTTCTATCATAGCCAGCAGTGGTCAGGGGTCAACATGGGTGCTCTGACCCCTCTGTGACTACACCCCCTATACACAGCGAGTTGCCATGTCCTGTGTGTCCTGACACCTTTCTATCATAGCCAGCAGTGGTCAGGGGTCAGCATGGGTGCTCTGACCCCTCTGTGACTACACCACCCATACACAGCGAGCTGTCATGTCCTGTGTGTCCTGACACCTTTCTATCATAGCCAGCAGTGGTCAGGGGTCAGCACGGGTGCTCTGACCCCTCTGTGACTACACCCCCCATACACAGCGAGCTGCCATGTCCTGTGTCCTGACACCTTTCTATCATAGCCAGCAGTGGTCAGGGGTCAGCATGGGCGCTCTGACCCCTCTGTGACTACACTCCCCCATACACAGCGAGCTGCCATGTCCTGTGTGTCCTGCCACCTTTCTATCATAGCCAGCAGTGGTCAGGGGTCAGCATGGGTGCTCTGACCCCTCTGTGACTACGCCCCCCATACACAGCGAGCTGCCATGTCCTGTGTGTCCTGACACCTTTCTATCATAGCCAGCAGTGGTCAGGGGTCAGCATGGGCGCTCTGACCCCTCTGTGACTACACCCCCCCATACACAGCGAGCTGCCATGTCCTGTGTGTCCTGACACCTTTTTATCATAGCCAGCAGTGGTCAGGGGTCAGCATGGGCGCTCTGACCCCTCTGTGACTACACCCCCCCATACACAGCGAGCTGCCATGTCCTGTGTGTCCTGACACCTTTTTATCATAGCCAGCAGTGGTCAGGGGTCAGCATGGGCGCTCTGACCCCTCTGTGACTACATCCCCCATACACAGCGAGCTGCCATGTCCTGTGTGTCCTGACACCTTTCTATCATAGCCAGCAGTGGTCAGGGGTCAGCATGGGCGCTCTGACCCCTCTGTGACTACACCCCCCATACACAGCGAGCTGCCATGTCCTGTGTGTCCTGACACCTTTCTATCATAGCCAGCAGTGGTCAGGGGTCAGCATGGGTGCTCTGACCTCTCTGTGACTACACCCCCCATACACAGCGAGCTGCCATGTCCTGTGTGTCCTGACACCTTTCTATCATAGCCAGCAGTGGTCAGGGGTCAGCATGGGCGCTCTGACCCCTCTGTGACTACACCCCCCATACACAGCGAGCTGCCATGTCCTGTGTGTCCTGACACCTTTTTATCATAGCCAGCAATGGTCAGGGGTCAGCATGGGCGCTCTGACCCCTCTGTGACTACACCCCCCATACACAGCGAGCTGCCATGTCCTGTGTCCTGACACCTTTCTATCATAGCCAGCAGTGGTCAGGGGTCAACATGGGTGCTCTGACCCCTCTGTGACTACACCCCCTATACACAGCGAGTTGCCATGTCCTGTGTGTCCTGACACCTTTCTATCATAGCCAGCAGTGGTCAGGGGTCAGCATGGGTGCTCTGACCCCTCTGTGACTACACCACCCATACACAGCGAGCTGTCATGTCCTGTGTGTCCTGACACCTTTCTATCATAGCCAGCAGTGGTCAGGGGTCAGCACGGGTGCTCTGACCCCTCTGTGACTACACCCCCCATACACAGCGAGCTGCCATGTCCTGTGTCCTGACACCTTTCTATCATAGCCAGCAGTGGTCAGGGGTCAGCATGGGCGCTCTGACCCCTCTGTGACTACACTCCCCCATACACAGCGAGCTGCCATGTCCTGTGTGTCCTGCCACCTTTCTATCATAGCCAGCAGTGGTCAGGGGTCAGCATGGGTGCTCTGACCCCTCTGTGACTACGCCCCCCATACACAGCGAGCTGCCATGTCCTGTGTGTCCTGACACCTTTCTATCATAGCCAGCAGTGGTCAGGGGTCAGCATGGGCGCTCTGACCCCTCTGTGACTACACCCCCCCATACACAGCGAGCTGCCATGTCCTGTGTGTCCTGACACCTTTTTATCATAGCCAGCAGTGGTCAGGGGTCAGCATGGGCGCTCTGACCCCTCTGTGACTACACCCCCCCATACACAGCGAGCTGCCATGTCCTGTGTGTCCTGACACCTTTTTATCATAGCCAGCAGTGGTCAGGGGTCAGCATGGGTGCTCTGACCCCTCTGTGACTACACCCCCCCCATACACAGCGAGCTGCCATGTCCTGTGTGTCCTGACACCTTCCTATCATAGCCAGCAGTGGTCAGGGTCAGCATGGGTGCTCTGACCCCTCTGTGACTACACCCCCCATACACAGCGAGCTGCCATGTCCTGTGTCCTGACACCTTTCTATCATAGCCAGCAGTGGTCAGGGGTCAGCATGGGCGCTCTGACCCCTCTGTGACTACACCCCCCATACACAACGAGCTGCCATGTCCTGTGTGTCCGGACACCTTTCTATCATAGCCAGCAGGAGTCAGGGGTCAGCATGGACGCTCTGACCCCTCTGTGACTACACCCCTATACACAGCGAGCTGCCATGTCCTGTGTCCTGACACCTTTCTATCATAGCCAGCAGTGGTCAGGGGTCAGCATGGGCGCTCTGACCCCTCTGTGACTACACCCCCCCATACACAGCGAGGTGCGATGTCCTGTGTGTCCTGACACCTTTCTATCATAGCCAGCAGGGGTCAGGGGTCAGCATGGACGCTCTGACCCTTCTGTGACTACACTCCCCCATACACAGCGAGCTGGCATGTCCTGTGTCCTGACACCTTTCTATCATAGCCAGCAGTGGTCAGGGGTCAGCATGGGCGCTCTGACCCCTCTGTGACTACACCCCCACATACACAGCGAGCTGCCATGTCCTGTGTGTCCTGACACCTTTCTATCATAGCCAGCAGTGGTCAGGGGTCAGCATGGGCGCTCTGACCCCTCTGTGACTACACCCCCTATACACAGGGAGCTGCCATGTCCCGTGTCCTGACACCTTTCTATCATAGCCAGCAGTGGTCAGGGGTCAGCATGGGCGCTCTGACCCCTCTGTGACTACATCCCCCATACACAGCGAGCTGCCATGTGCTGTGTGTCCTGACACCTTTCTATCATAGCCAGCAGTGGTCAGGGGTCAGCATGGGCGCTCTGACCCCTCTGTGACTACACCCCCCATACACAGCGAGCTGCCATGTCCTGTGTGTCCTGACACCTTTCTATCATAGCCAGCAGTGGTCAGGGGTCAGCATGGGTGCTCTGACCCCTCTGTGACTACACCCCCCATACACAGCGAGCTGCAATGTCCTGTGTGTCCTGACACCTTTCTATCATAGCCAGCAGTGGTCAGGGGTCAGCATGGGTGCTCTGACCTCTCTGTGACTACACCCCCCATACACAGCGAGCTGCCATGTCCTGTGTTCTGACACCTTTCTATCATAGCCAGCAGTGGTCAGGGGTCAGCATGGGCGCTCTGACCCCTCTGTGACTACACCCCCCATACACAGCGAGCTGCTGTGTCCTGTGTCCTGACACCTTTCTATCATAGCCAGCAGTGGTCAGGGGTCAGCATGGGTGCTCTGACCCCTCTGTGACTACACCCCCCATACACAGCGAGCTGCCATGTCCTGTGTCCTGACACCTTTCTATCATAGCCAGCAGTGGTCAGGGGTCAGCATGGGCGCTCTGACCCCTCTGTGACTACACCCCCATACACAGCGAGCTGCGATGTCCTGTGTGTCCGGACACCTTTCTATCATAGCCAGCAGGAGTCAGGGGTCAGCATGGACGCTCTGACCCCTCTGTGACTACACCCCTATACACAGCGAGCTGCCATGTCCTGTGTCCTGACACCTTTCTATCATAGCCAGCAGTGGTCAGGGGTCAGCATGGGCGCTCTGACCCCTCTGTGACTACACCCCCCCATACACAGCGAGGTGCGATGTCCTGTGTGTCCTGACACCTTTCTATCATAGCCAGCAGGGGTCAGGGGTCAGCATGGACGCTCTGACCCTTCTGTGACTACACTCCCCCATACACAGCGAGCTGGCATGTCCTGTGTGTCCTGACACCTTTCTATCACAGCCAGCATTGGTCAGGGGTCAGCATGGGCGCTCTGACCCCTCTGTGACTACAACCCCCATACACAGCGAGCTGCCATGTCCTGTGTGTCCTGACACCTTTCTATCATAGCCAGCAGTGGTCAGGGGTCAGCATGGGCGCTCTGACCCCTCTGTGACTACATCCCCCATACACAGCGAGCTGCCATGTGCTGTGTGTCCTGACACCTTTCTATCATAGCCAGCAGTGGTCAGGGGTCAGCATGGGCGCTCTGACCCCTCTGTGACTACACCCCCCATACACAGCGAGCTGCCATGTCCTGTGTGTCCTGACACCTTTCTATCATAGCCAGCAGTGGTCAGGGGTCAGCATGGGTGCTCTGACCCCTCTGTGACTACACCCCCCATACACAGCGAGCTGCAATGTCCTGTGTGTCCTGACACCTTTCTATCATAGCCAGCAGTGGTCAGGGGTCAGCATGGGTGCTCTGACCTCTCTGTGACTACACCCCCCATACACAGCGAGCTGCCATGTCCTGTGTTCTGACACCTTTCTATCATAGCCAGCAGTGGTCAGGGGTCAGCATGGGCGCTCTGACCCCTCTGTGACTACAACCCCCATACACAGCGAGCTGCCATGTCCTGTGTGTCCTGACACCTTTCTATCATAGCCAGCAGTGGTCAGGGGTCAGCATGGGTGCTCTGTCCCCTCTGTGACTACACCCCCCATACACAGCGAGCTGCCATGTCCTGTGTGTCCTGACACCTTTCTATCATAGCCAGCAGTGGTCAGGGGTCAGCATGGGCGCTCTGACCTCTCTGTGACTACACCCCCATACACAGCAAGCTGCCATGTCCTTTGTGTCCTCACACCTTTCTATCATAGCCAGCAGTGGTCAGGGGTCAGCATGGGCGCTCTGACCCCTCTGTGACTACACCCCCCATACACAGCGAGCTGCCATGTCCTGTGTGTCCTGACACCTTTCTATCATAGCCAGCAGTGGTCAGGGGTCAGCACGGGTGCTCTGACCCCTCTGTGACTACACCCCCCATACACAGCGAGCTGCCATGTCCTGTGTGTCCTGACACCTTTCTATCATAGCCAGCAGTGGTCAGGGGTCAGCATGGGCGCTCTGATCCCTCTGTGACTACACCCCCCCATACACAGCGAGCTGCCATGTCCTGTGTGTCCAGACACCTTTCTATCATAGCCAGCAGTGGTCAGGGGTCAGCATGGGTGCTCTGTCCCCTCTGTGACTACACCCCCCATACACAGCGAGCTGCCATGTCCTGTGTGTCCTGACACCTTTCTATCATAGCCAGCAGTGGTCAGGGGTCAGCATGGGTGCTCTGTCCCCTCTGTGACTACACCCCCCATACACAGCGAGCTGCCATGTCCTGTGTGTCCTGACACCTTTCTATCATAACCAGCAGTGGTCAGGGGTCAGCATGGGCGCTCTGACCCCTCTGTGACTACACCCCCCATACACAGCGAGCTGCCATGTCCTGTGTGTCCTGACACCTTTCTATCATAGCCAGCAGTGGTCAGGGGTCAGCATGGTCGCTCTGACCCCTCTGTGGCTACATCCCCCATACACAGTGAGCTGCCATGTCCTGTGTGTCCTGACACCTTTCTATCATAGCCAGCAGTGGTCAGGAGTAAGCATGGGCGCTCTGACCCCTCTGTGACTACACCCCTATACACAGCGAGCTGCCATGTCCTGTGTGTCCTGACACCTTTCTATCATAGCCAGCAGTGGTCAGGGGTCAGCATGGGTGCTCTGACCCCTCTGTGACTACACCCCCCATACACAGCAAGCTGCCATGTCCTGTGTGTCCTGACACCTTTCTATCATAGCCAGCAGTGGTCAGGGGTCAGCATGGGCGCTCTGACCCCTCTGTGACTAAACCCCCTATACACAGGGAGCTGCCATGTCCTGTGTCCTGACACCTTTCTATCATAGCCAGCAGTGGTCAGGGGTCAGCATGGGCGCTCTGACCCCTCTGTGACTACACCCCCTATACACAGGGAGCTGCCATGTCCTGTGTCCTGACACCTTTCTATCATAGCCAGCAGTGGTCAGGGGTCAGCATGGGCGCTCTGACCCCTCTGTGACTACACCCCCTATACAAAGGGAGCTGCCATGTCCTGTGTCCTGACACCTTTCTATCATAGCCAGCAGTGGTCAGGGGTCAGCATGGGCGCTCTGACCCCTCTGTGACTACACCCCCCATACACAGCGAGCTGCCATGTCCTGTGTGTCCTGACACCTTTCTATCATAGCCAGAAGTGGTCAAAGGTCAGCATGGGCGCTCTGACCCCTCTGTGACTACATCCCCCATACACAGCGAGCTGCCATGTCCTGTGTGTCCTGACACCTTTCTATCATAGCCAGCAGTGGTCAGGGGTCAGCATGGGCGCTCTGACCCCTCTGTGACTACATCCCACATACACAGCGAGCTGCCATGTCCTGTGTGTCCTGACACCTTTCTATCATAGCCAGCAGTGGTCAGGGGTCAGCATGGGCGCTCTGACCCCTCTGTGACTACACCCCCAATACACAGCGAGCTGCCATGTCCTGTGTGTCCTGACACCTTTCTATCATAGCCAGCAGTGGTCAGGGGTCAGCATGGGTGCTCTGACCCCTCTGTGACTACACCCCCCATACACAGGGAGCTGCCATGTCCTGTGTGTCCTGACACCTTTCTATCATAGCCAGCAGTGGTCAGGGGTCAGCATGGGTGCTCTGACCCCTCTGTCACTACACCCCCCATACACAGCGAGCTGCTATGTCCTGTGTGTCCTGACACCTTTCTATCATAGCCAGCAGTGGTCAGGGGTCAGCATGGGTGCTCTGACCCCTCTGTGACTACACCCCACATACACAGCGAGCTGCCATGTCCTGTGTGTCCTGACACCTTTCTATCATAGCCAGCAGTGGTCAGGGGTCAGCATGGGTGCTCTGACCCCTCTGTGACTACACCCCCATACACAGGGAGCTGCCATGTCCTGTGTGTCCTGACACCTTTATATCATAGCCAGCAGTGGTCAGGGGTCAGCATGGGTGCTCTGACCCCTCTGTGACTACACCCCCCATACACAGCAAGCTGCCATGTCCTGTGTGTCCTGACACCTTTCTATCATAGCCAGCAGTGGTCAGGGGTCAGCATGGGCGCTCTGACCCCTCTGTGACTAAACCCCCTATACACAGGGAGCTGCCATGTCCTGTGTCCTGACACCTTTCTATCATAGCCAGCAGTGGTCAGGGGTCAGCATGGGCGCTCTGACCCCTCTGTGACTACACCCCCTATACACAGGGAGCTGCCATGTCCTGTGTCCTGACACCTTTCTATCATAGCCAGCAGTGGTCAGGGGTCAGCATGGGCGCTCTGACCCCTCTGTGACTACACCCCCTATACACAGGGAGCTGCCATGTCCTGTGTCCTGACACCTTTCTATCATAGCCAGCAGTGGTCAGGGGTCAGCATGGGCGCTCTGACCCCTCTGTGACTACATCCCACATACACAGCGAGCTGCCATGTCCTGTGTGTCCTGACACCTTTCTATCATAGCCAGCAGTGGTCAGGGGTCAGCATGGGCGCTCTGACCCCTCTGTGACTACACCCCCAATACACAGCGAGCTGCCATGTCCTGTGTGTCCTGACACCTTTCTATCATAGCCAGCAGTGGTCAGGGGTCAGCATGGGTGCTCTGACCCCTCTGTGACTACACCCCCCATACACAGGGAGCTGCCATGTCCTGTGTGTCCTGACACCTTTCTATCATAGCCAGCAGTGGTCAGGGGTCAGCATGGGTGCTCTGACCCCTCTGTCACTACACCCCCCATACACAGCGAGCTGCTATGTCCTGTGTGTCCTGACACCTTTCTATCATAGCCAGCAGTGGTCAGGGGTCAGCATGGGTGCTCTGACCCCTCTGTGACTACACCCCACATACACAGCGAGCTGCCATGTCCTGTGTGTCCTGACACCTTTCTATCATAGCCAGCAGTGGTCAGGGGTCAGCATGGGTGCTCTGACCCCTCTGTGACTACACCCCCATACACAGGGAGCTGCCATGTCCTGTGTGTCCTGACACCTTTCTATCATAGCCAGCAGTGGTCAGGGGTCAGCATGGGTGCTCTGACCCCTCTGTGACTACACCCCCCATACACAGCGAGCTGCTATTTCCTGTGTGTCCTGACACCTTTCTATCATAGCCAGCAGTGGTCAGGGGTCAGCATGGGCGCTCTGACCCCTCTGTGACTACACCCCCCATACACAGCGAGCTGCTATGTCCTGTGTGTCCTGACACCTTTCTATCATAGCCAGCAGTGGTCAGGGGTCAGCATGGGCGCTCTGATCCCTCTGTGACTACACCCCCCATACACATTGAGCTGCCATGTCCTGTGTGTCCTGACACCTTTCTATCATAGCCAGCAGTGGTCAGGGGTCAGCATGGGTGCTCTGACCCCTCTGTGACTACACCCCCCATACACAGCGAGCTGCCATGTCCTGTGTGTCCTGACACCTTTCTATCATAGCCAGCAGTGGTCAGGGGTCAGCATGGGCGCTCTGACCCCTCTGTGACTACGCCCCCCATACACAGCGAGCAGCCATGTCCTGTGTGTCCTGACACCTTTCTATCATAGCCAGCAGTGGTCAGGGGTCAGCATGGGCGCTCTGACCCCTCTGTGACTACACCCCCCATACACAGCAAGCTGCCATGTCCTGTGTGTCCTGACACCTTTCTATCATAGCCAGCAGTGGTCAGGGGTCAGCATGGGTGCTCTGACCCCCCTGTGACTACACCCCCCATACACAGCGAGCTGCCATGTCCTGTGTGTCCTGACACCTTTCTATCATAGCCAGCAGTGGTCAGGGGTCAGCATGGGTGCTCTGACCTCTCTGTGACTACACCCCCCATACACAGCGAGCTGCCATGTCCTGTGTGTCCTGACACCTTTCTATCATAGCCAGCAGTGGTCAGGGGTCAGCATGGGTGCTCTGACCTCTCTGTGACTACACCCCCCATACACAGCGAGCTGCCATGTCCTGTGTGTCCTGACACCTTTCTATCATAGCCAGAAGTGGTCAGGGGTCAGCATGGGCGCTCTGACCCCTCTGTGAGTACACCCCCCATACACAGCGAGCTGCCATGTCCTGTGTGTCATGACACCTTTCTATCATAGCCAGCAGTGGTCAGGGGTCAGCATGGGTGCTCTGACCCCTCTGTGACTACACCCACATACACAGCGAGCTGCCATGTACTGTGTCCTGACACCTTTCTATCATAGCCAGCAGTGGTCAGGGGTCAGCATGGGCACTCTGACCCCTCTGTGACTACACCCCCCATACACATGAGCTGCCATGTCCTGTGTGTCCTGACACCTTTCTATCATAGCCAGCAGTGGTCAGGGGTCAGCATGGGCGATCTGACCCCTCTGTGACTACACCCCCCATACACAGCGAGCTGCCATGTCCTGTGTCCTGACACCTTTCTATCATAGCCAGCAGTGGTCAGGGGTCAGCATGGGTGCTCTGACCCCTCTGTGACTACACCCCCCATACACAGCGAGCTGCCATGTCCTGTGTGTCCTGACACCTTTCTATCATAGCCAGCAGTGGTCAGGGGTCAGCATGGGGGCTCTGACCCCTCTGTGACTACACCCCCCATACACAGCGAGCTGCCATGTCCTGCATCCTGACACCTTTCTATCATAGCCAGCAGTGGTCAGGGGTCAGCATGGGCGCTCTGACCACTCTGTGACTACAACCCCCATACACAGTGAGCTGCCATGTCCTGTGTGTCCTGACACCTTTCTATCATAGCCAGCAGTGGTCAGGGGTCAGCATGGTGCTCTGACCCCTCTGTGACTACACCCCCCATACACAGCGAGCTGCCATGTCCTGTGTGTCCTGACACCTTTCTATCATAGCCAGCAGTGGTCAGGGGTCAGCATGGGTGCTCTGATCCCTCTGTGACTACATCCCCATACACAGCGAGCTGCCATGTCCTGTGTGTCCTGACACCTTTCTATCATAGCCAGCAGTGGTCAGGGGTCAGCATGGGTGCTCTGACCCCTCTGTGACTACGCCCCCCATACACAGCGAGCTGCCATGTCCTGTGTGTCCTGACACCTTTCTATCATAGCCAGCAGTGGTCAGGGGTCAGCATGGGCGCTTTGACATTTATGTGACAGATAGATGAAATGAGATTTTTTTAAATTATTTTTTTGATACCTGCCGACTAATTTGTGGATAATTCCTGGATATAATCGTATATGAGGTGTTTTCCTATTTTCTCCACTTCTATAAATGACAGCTCGGGTCAGCAATGATTTATCCAGAATGTTCTCCGGGGAAATCACTCTCTACAGATCGTAATCTATAATTTAATAATTTGTCTTGTTGGAATGGAGGATTATGGGATATGAATTCCTTTATATGGCTTCCTATACATACAGTAGAGTTTGGGAGGGGGGGGGTCAGGACCAGACACCAAATTTTGTCATTGCAGACCCTACTCCAGGGGCAGTTCTATGTATAGTATGTTGTATCCCCCGAGGTTCTGCATGTACAGGTATATATACAGTAAGACTATATTTAGCTTTTTGCTGGACAGCGTCTTTAATTGCTTGGTCATACTTCACCTTTAATGCAGACCGGCTGCTTCCCAGACCATTGACCGGTTTCGAGACATTTCCGTTCCTGATTCCCACTGAGGACATGGGAGTTGTTACAGAAGAAGTGGATGGTGGAACCGATCTTGACCCGATTCCCATATGTGAAGCCCACCTGCTCCGATAACTTCCTATATCCGTTCAGAGGTGGTCCCGGATCGCTGCAGCTCTTCTCCTCTATAACTGGGAGCAGAAAGTACCACGTGAGTAATGATGTGTGAGGCGACAACAGTAGGAGGCACGGAGCCTGTACTACACGTGCTATCACTACATGCTGGGAAGTAGTACGATCTCCAAGAGAAACTGGGAGGCAGCACTATCTGTGCCTACATCATTTACAGAAAAAACTGGGAGGCAGCACTATGTGTGCCTACATCATTTACAGGGAGAAACAGGGAGGTAGCACTATCTGCACCATTAACATTTATAGAAAGAAGTAAAACATGGAGGAAGTACTAGAAGTATATGTACCATCTTCATTACTAGAAAAAAGCAGTGAGGCAGTACTATCTGTGCCTACATTACTTACAGAGAAAATCTGGGAGATAGTACTATCTGTACATTCATCATTTACAGAGAGACATGGTGGCAGTACTATCTGTACATTCATCATTTACAGAGTGACATGGTGGCAGTACTATCTGTACATTCATCATTTACAGAGAGACATGGTGGCAGTACTATCTGTACATTCATCATTTACAGAGAGACAGGGTGGCAGTACTATCTGTACATTCATCATTTACAGAGAGACAGGGTGGCAGTACTATCTGTACATTCATCATTTACAGAGAGACAGGGTGGCAGTACTATCTGTACATTCATCATTTACAGAGAGATAGGGTGGCAGTACTATCTGTACATTCATCATTTAGAGAGAGACAGGGTGGCAGTACTATCTGTACATTCATCATTTAGAGAGAGACATGGTGGCAGTACTATCTGTACATTCATCATTTACAGAGAGACAGGGAGGCAGTACTATCTGTACATTCATCATTTAGAGAGAGTCAGGGAGGCAGTACTATCTGTACATTCATCATTTAGAGAGAGACAGGGTGGCAGTACTATCTGTACATTCATCATTTAGAGAGAGACAGGGTGGCAGTACTATCTGTACATTCATCATTTACAGAGAGACAGGGAGGCAGTACTATCTGTACATTCATCATTTACAGAGAGACATGGTGGCAGTACTATCTGTACATTCATCATTTACAGAGAGACAGGGTGGCAGTACTATCTGTACATTCATCATTTACAGAGTGACATGGTGGCAGTACTATCTGTACATTCATCATTTACAGAGAGACATGGTGGCAGTACTATCTGTACATTCCTCATTTACAGAGAGACATGGTGGCAGTACTATCTGTACATTCATCATTTACAGAGAAACATGGTGGCAGTACTATCTGTACATTCATCATTTAGAGAGAGACAGGGAGGCAGTACTATCTGTACATTCATCATTTACAGAGAGACATGGTGGCAGTACTATCTGTACATTCATCATTTACAGAGACACATGGTGGCAGTACTATCTGTACATTCATCATTTACAGAGAGACAGGGTGACAGTACTATCTGTACATTCATCATTTACAGAGAGACATGGTGGCAGTACTATCTGTACATTCATCATTTACAGAGAGATAGGGTGGCAGTACTATCTGTACATTCATCATTTACAGAGAGACAGGGTGGCAGTACTATCTGTACATTCATCATTTACAGAGAGACAGGGTGGCAGTACTATCTGTACATTCATCATTTACAAGGAGAAAAAGGGTGTCAGTACCACATGCACCTACATTATTAACACTGTGGAACAGGGATGTAGCACTATCTGTACCTTCATCGCTTACAGGGAGAAACAAGGAGGCAGTACTATCTCTACCTACATTATTTACACTGCGGAACAAGGAGACAGCATCACCTTTGGGTACATAGTTTACAGGGAGGGCTGTAAGTCAGTACTATCTGTACCTACATTATTTATACTGTGGAGCAAGGAGGCAGCACTATCTGTGTGTGCATAATTTACAGGGAGGGCTGTAAGTCAGTACTATCTGTACCTACATTATTTATACTGTGGAGCAAGGAGGCAGCACTATCTGTATGTACATACTTTACAGGGAGGACTGGAAGGCAATACTGTCTGTACCTACATCATGTACAGCAGAGACAAGGAGAAAGAACTATCTGCACCTCCATCATTTACTGGTAGAGATAAGGAGGCAGCACTATCTGTGTGCGCATAATTTACAGGGAGGGCTGGAAGGCAATACTGTCTGTACCTACATCATGTACAGCAGAGACAAGGAGAAAGAACTATCCATCATTTACTGGTAGAGATAAGGAGGGAGCACTATCTGTACCTGATAATTTTGTGGGTGATAGTGAATGAAACCTCTCTACATTTACAGCCGTAACTGTTCCAGGATCTCATATAATAGGAACATTACACGTCCAGGTTGTGCCACATTCCCTTCCTAAACTCAAAGTGACAGCCAATTTCAGGTTCATTCTCTGGAGACTTGGGTAAAACCAAGAGCCGCGGATCTGCGGGAGCGGAAATGAGCGATGATAAAAATGTTCACATCAAAAATTCTATTGTAATGAGCGCGGGAGCGAGTGACAGGAGCATCTGGAATGTGGGAATAATGGATAAAGCGTCCTCCAAGTCGTCTCCTCTGATCATTAACAAGGCAGCGCACTATCCCCCCTGTCCTTAGAAATAGCACAGGAAGTCAATCAGGCGGCTCCTGCTGCGGCTGCTGCGGCGGCTCCCTCCTAGTGTACATGGATACCGCACCCTAACACCACAAAATATCATCTCTAATCATCCCCCCAGATGGAACAATTCAGGAACATTGGGGCAGATTTACTTACCCGGTCCTGTCACGATCCCGCGGCGCGTTCTGTGCGGTGGATTCGGGTCTTCCGGCGATTCACTAAGGCAGTTTCTCCGCCGTCCACCAGGTGTTGCTGCTGCGCTGAAGAGCATCGGAACGCGCTGGAGTTCACTGAGCCATCCTGGATGAAGGTAAGCGCTTGTCCCGCGACACTTTTTTTTTAAATGCGTCGGTTTCTCCGAATCCATCGGGTTATCATTCGGCCACGCCCCCGATTTCCGTCGCGTGCATGCCAGCACCGATGCGCCACAATCCGATTGCGTGCGCCAAAAACCCGGGGCAATACAGGGAAAATCGGCGCAAATCGGAAATATTTGGGTAACACGTCGGGAAAATGCGAATTGGGCCCTTAGTAAATGACCCCCATTGTGTCATTCCTCTGTTATTCCTCCTAGAAATGGAAGACTTGATCGACACTTAAGTGTTAATGTTCCCCTTGTTGATTGGAAACATTGTTGAAATGTCGGACAATGTAGGGAACGTACCAGTCTGCAGATGTTTAAGCCAGCAGCATATCGTTGTGTACTAGAAAAGGGGTAGCTGGACTACAAGTCCAGCGCTTTTCACTACAGGCTCCGGTACTCACCACTTTCACAGTGTCTTCCCGTATATCCGGCCAGGCAGGCGCACCTATAGGATCCGCTCTTCTCCACTATACAGGTCCCATCGTGGTAGCACAGAGTAGAGGAGCACACTACAGGCATAACAAAGGGTTAACACCGGTCAATCAACCCAGAACTTACTGCTTGTATATAGTTGTATACCCCCTCAATTTGTCTCTGACCCCATAGCAACCTCCTGAATAGGACCCCCTTTCCCTTAAAAAATATACATATTTGTACACTCACATGTTTATACAGTCATGTACAATCATACTCTTACACCCATGCGCACACCTTTATACACTCATATGTACACAATTTTATATACATACACATAACATTTTACACATTTATACACTCAAATGTATACATAGATTTATATACACACTCATACATACACTTTTACACACATACACACATTTATACACTCATATATACACACATACATTCATATACTTATATACATACACACTCATACACATTCATCACTTTTAGACACATACACACATTTATACATACAGAATATACAGATCTCATACACACATACAGTATATATATATATATATATATATATATATATATATATATATATATATATATGTCTTGTACACAACCACTGTCTATACACATCAAATACACACATATTGTATATACACATCACATATACACACATACACACAATACCATATACAGACATACAGCAAATACACACACATACAGTATATACACACCACACATACATACATCAAATGCACACACTATATACACATACATACAGCATATACACACACTATATACACATACATACAGCATATACACACACGCAGCTGCTATGGCTCCTACCTGTATAGTTATGCCCCTGGGCCTCGTAAATGTTCTGCCCCCCATGACAAATTTCCTGCCCTGACCTCAGCCTGTACTTGACTACTCTTTGCTTATCCTTTAGTGCAATGTCCAGATTGTCCTGAACGGTGGAACCAAAGGATAAAAAGTACTGAATGTGGGAGGAGCCACTGGCAGAATACTTTGTATTTCTGTAACCAGTGAGTGGAAAGTGTCTTTGAAGAGCCTGGAGGACCTGTAGTTTGTCCCTATTCATTACATTATCAGCCTATTGATTTCAATGAATAGAGTGTAATACTCCTTTTGTCCTGCGGGAGTGCTGCAGAACATCAGATCTCTCTCCCTAACGGCCGGATCATAGATGATATACCAGGATTGTAGAACGATTACCTGTCACTTCTTCAAAGGTCGCATAGAAGCCGTCAAAGTTTTTAGACCCATCGGATCGGAAGAGGAGATGCAGAGCGTTCCCCGAGCTGCGGATGGATTGTGGTCGCTCGTTCCCACAGAAGCGCTTGATGATTTTGGCGTCCACGTTGTCGCCATCCCGCACTTCCAGGTAATCGTACTGACACATGTAATCGAACTCCATACTTATCATTGCAAACCTGCAGGGAAATAAAGGGTCAAATCAGAGGAAATAAAGAGTCAAATCAGAGGAAATAAAGAGTCAAATCAGAGGAAATAAAGGGTCAAATCAGAGGAAATAAAGGGTCAAATCAGAGGAAATAAAGAGTCAAATCAGAGGAAATAAAGGGTCAAATCAGAGGAAATAAAAGGTCAAATCAGAGGAAATAAAGAGTCAAATCAGAGGAAATAAAGAGTCAAATCAGAGGAAATAAAGGGTCAAATCAGAGGAAATAAAGAGTCAAGTCAGGGGGGGTGCAACAATTCATATGTAACACTTGTAGGCATCCATGTTTAAAGGGGTTAACCAGGATTACAAAAACATGGCCGGGTTCTTCTAGCGCCACCCCTGTCTGCAGGTTGTGTTTGGTACTGCAGCTTTCCTTTACTCATTTTGATGCAATTGTCTTGCAATACCACATACAACCTGTAGACACGAAGGGCGCTGTTTCTGTTAGAATGCAGCTATAATTCTCCAATTCTGGACAACCCCTTTAACAGTGAAAATAGACGAGGGAAGGCTTTTCATATGTGAGCTGATCATACACATGAGCGACTCTGGACCCCTCCTGCATGTTTTCATGTAGCTTACCCCTGGTAGGTCACAAGGTCTCACACTTTCGACCAATCAATGCAAGATTGCTCAGGTCAGAAATCTTATATCAGTCTGGGAAATTATTCCTGCCTTCAGCCACCACTAGGGGGAGCTCAGAAACTGAATGAATACAACTCTGAGCTGAGCTCCCCCTGGTGGTCACTCGCACTGATGTACAGATGAGCAGATGATGTATACATATGGGTCTCCAGTCCTGGACATAGAAGGGTTAATAACGCGGACAGTAATGGAGAATCTGTTGCGTTTATTAAAGGATAAATCCTGCAATGATGCCGAATGGATCTGGGGACCTGATTCCCCCTCGTTTAGTCTCATATTGTTGAGTCCCGGGCGGCTGACGAGTTATTAATACTCCCCCACCCGGAACATCACATATTAGGAGGAGATAGAGCGGGGGAAGGGCGGACACTCAATAATTCATACTCATTCACACTATGTGCCGCCACATGGGACACGTTTAATTAATAGCAGCTCAAGTACAGTCATACCACCTAATGGCGCAAGTCCTGAAATACCGCCACAGCGTAACCATTTATGTGCTGCTAGGAAGTCATCCAAGTATACTGCAAGCGTGTCCTCACACTGCTGTGCTCTGTGCTCTCTACAGCCTGTGTTATATATTGTCCCTGGAGAGATGTGTAATCAGACCTCACACTGCTGTGCTCTGTGCTCTCTGCAGCCAGTGTTATGTATTGTCCCTGGAGAGATGTGTAATCAGACCTCACACTGCTGTGCTCTGTGCTCTCTGCAGCCAGTATTATGTATTCTCCTCACACTGCTGTGCTCTGTGCTCCCTGCAGCCAGTGTTATATATCGTCCCTGCAGAGATGTGTAATCAGACCTCACACTGCTGTGCTCTGTGCTCTCTGCAGCCAGTGTTATGTATTGTCCCTGGAGAGATGTGTAATCAGACCTTACACTGCTGTGCTCTGTGCTCTCTGCAGCCAGTGTTATGTACTGTCTCTGGAGAGCTGTGTAATCAGACCTTACACTGCTGTGCTCTGTGCTCTCTGCAGCCAGTGTTATGTATTGTCACTGGAGAGATGTGTAATCAGACCTTACACTGCTGTGCTCTGTGCTCTCTGCAGCCAGTGTTATGTACTGTCTATGGAGAGCTGTGTAATCAGACCTCACACTGCTGTGCTCTGTGCTCTCTGCAGCCAGTGTTATGTACTGTCTCTGGAGAGCTGTGTAATCAGACCTCACACTGCTGTGCTCTGTGCTCTCTGTAGCCAGTGTTATGTATTGTCCCTGGAGAGATGTGTGATCAGACCTCACACTGCTGTGCTCTGTGCTCTCTGCAGCCAGGGTTAGGTATTGTCCCAGGAGAGATGTGTAATCAGACCTCACACTGCTGTGCTCTGTGCTCTCTGCAGCCAGTGTTATGTACTGTCTCTGGAGAGCTGTGTAATCAGACCTCACACTGCTGTGCTCTGTGCTCTCTGCAGCCAGTGTTATGTATTGTCCATGGAAAAATGTGTAATCAGATCTTTGTGTATGTTGTTAGTAGCAGCAGGACTGTGGAATGTGGATTTATATTCCAGGATTGTAGTTTCTCCAACTACAGTGGGACCTCACACTGCTGTGCTCTGTGCTCTGGTTGGTGAGGAGATTTCTGGCTTGTGTGGAGACCGTTATTTGTTGAGGAGACCTCCCACTGGTGAAGAAGCCCTGGCTGGTGTGGAGACCCGTGGTGAGTAGACCACCTGATAGTGAGGAGACTCATTAATGGTAAGGAGACCCCTGGCTGGTGAGACCCCGTTTAGCGATGAAACCCCTGGCCAGTGAGGAGACACCAGCTGTTGCAAAGACCCCAAGCTAGTGAGGAGACCCCTGGCCTGTGAGGAAACCCCAGCTGGTGAGGAGACCCTTGGCCGGTGAGGAGACCTCATATGGTGAGGAAACCCCAGCTGGTGAGGAGACCCTTGGCTGGTGAGGAGACCTCATATGGTGAGGAAACCCAAGCTGGTGAGGAGACCCCCATATGGTGAGGAGACCTCATATGGTGAGGAGACCTCATATGGTGAGGAAACCCAAGCTGGTGAGGAGACCCCCATATGGTGAGGAGACCTCATATGGTGAGGAGACCCCTGGCTGGTGAGGAGACCCCCATATGGTGAGGAGACCCTTGGCCAGTGAGGAGACCCCCAGCTTTTGAGGAGACCTCTGGCTGCTGAGGAGACCTCTGGCTGGTGAGGAGACCTCTGGCCGGTGAGGAGACCTCTGGCCGGTGAGGAGACCTCTGGCTGGTGAGGAGACCCCTGGCTGGTGAGGAGACCTCTGGCTGCTGAGGAGACCTCTGGCTGGTGAGGAGACCTCTGGCCGGTAAGGAGACCTCTGGCCGGTGAGGAGACCTCTTGCCGGTAAGAAGACCTCTGGCCGGTGAGGAGACCTCTGGCCGGTGAGGAGACCTCCGGCCGGTGAGGAGACCCCTGGCTGGTGAGGAGACCTCTGGCCGGTGAGGAGACCTCTGGCCGGTGAGGAGACCTCTGGCTGGTGAGGAGACCTCTGGCCAGTGAGGAGAATCCCTTGTATGGTGAGAAGACCTCTGGCCGGTGAGGAGACCTCTGGCTGGTGAGACCTCTGGCTGGTGAGGAGACCCCTGGCTGGTGAGGAGACCCCTGGCTGCTGAGGAGACCTCTGGCTGCTGAGGAGACCTCTGGCTGCTGAGGAGACCTCTGGCTGGTGAGGAGACCTCTGGCCGGTGAGGAGACCTCTGGCTGGTGAGGAGACCCCTGGCTGATGAGGAGACCTCTGGCTGCTGAGGAGACCTCTGGCTGCTGAGGAGACCTCTGGCCGGTAAGGAGACCTCTGGCCGGTGAGGAGACCTCTTGCCGGTAAGAAGACCTCTTGCCGGTGAGGAGACCTCTGGCCGGTGAGGAGACCTCTGGCCGGTGAGGAGACCTCTGGCCGGTGAGGAGACCTCTGGCCGGTGAGGAGACCTCTGGCCGGTGAGGAGACCTCTGGCCGGTGAGGAGACCTCCGGCCGGTGAGGAGACCCCTGGCTGGTGAGGAGACCTCTGGCCGGTGAGGAGACCTCTGGCCAGTGAGGAGACCTCTGGCTGGTGAGGAGACCTCTGGCCAGTGAGGAGAATCCCTTGTATGGTGAGAAGACCTCTGGCCGGTGAGGAGACCTCTGGCTGGTGAGGAGACCCCTGGCTGGTGAGGAGACCCCTGGCTGGTGAGGAGACCTCTGGCTGGTGAGGAGACCTCTGGCCGGTGAGGAGACCTCTGGCCGGTAAGAAGACCTCTTGCCGGTGAGGAGACCTCTTGCCGGTGAGGAGACCTCTGGCCGGTGAGGAGACCTCTGGCTGGTGAGGAGACCTCTGGCCGGTGAGGAGACCTCTGGCTGGTGAGGAGACCTCTGGCTGGTGAGGAGACCTCTAGCTGGTGAGGAGACCTCTGGCCGGTGAGGAGACCTCTAGCTGGTGAGGAGACCTCTGGCCGGTGAGGAGACCTCTGGCTGGTGAGGAGACCTCTGGCTGGTGAGACCTCCTGTAGTTCTATGATTCGCGGCTTCCAGGAGATCTTCTACTAATTATATGGGATTAATTACAGTGATTATTATTCGGAGGGTGTAATAGGGGGATGATCCGGGACCAGGGATTTATCCTCATTAGACTCATTATGGATTATTGGAAGAATTAAGATACATAAAAGCCTAATATACGTCTAGCGCTAACATATACCACAGCGCAGTACACAGACCTCACCACTCACATCTGCCCTGTACCACAGGAGCTCACACTCCAAATTACACTGTGACCTCCCAGGAAACCATTATCACACTCTTACCCACTGAGCCAAGAAAACAAATGTAACCCTGCTGATAAAGTGACACTGAGGGGGCGAGAGGATGAGACCCCCCACAACGCAGAACCTCAGGGGAGCATGAGATGTCACGATTCACAAGACAGAACAAAAATTACACAATGGAGAGGAGATCCTTATAAATCACAGCCACTGACACATACCGCATAA
Organism: Engystomops pustulosus; assembly: GCF_040894005.1. Classification (NCBI taxonomy): domain Eukaryota; kingdom Metazoa; phylum Chordata; class Amphibia; order Anura; family Leptodactylidae; genus Engystomops; species Engystomops pustulosus. The sequence goes on along the minus strand of NC_092417.1, from coordinate 177,999,420 downwards.
ACTCCACCAGCAGAATAGTGAGTGCAGCTCTGGAGTATAATGCAGGATGTGACTCAGGATCAGTACAGGGTAAGTAATGTCATGTATGTACACAGTGACTGCACCAGCAGCAGAATAGTGAGTGCAGCTCTGGGGTATAATACAGGATGTAACTCAGGATCAGTACAGGATAAGTATAGTCATGTATGTACACAGTGACTGCACCAGCAGCAGAATAGTGAGTGCAGCTCTGGGGTATAATACAGGATGGAACTCAGGATCAGTACAGGATAAGTAATGTCATGTATGTACACAGTGACTGCACCAGCAGCAGAATAGTGAGTGCAGCTCTGGGGTATAATACAGGATGTAACTCAGGATCAGTACAGGATAAGTAATGTCATGTATGTACACAGTGACTGCACCAGCAGCAGAATAGTGAGTGCAGCTCTGGGGTATAATACAGGATGTAACTCAGGATCAGTACAGGATAAGTAATGTCATGTATGTACACAGTGACTGCACCAGCAGCAGAATAGTGAGTGCAGCTCTGGGGTATAATACAGGATGTAACTCAGGATCAGTACAGGATAAGTAATGTCATGTATGTACACAGTGACTGCACCAGCAGCAGAATAGTGAGTGCAGCTCTGGGGTATAATACAGGATGTAACTCAGGATCAGTACAGGATAAGTAATGTCATGTATGTACACAGTGACTGCACCAGCAGCAGAATAGTGAGTGCAGCGCTGGGATATAATACAGGATGTAACTCAGGATCAGTACAGGATAAGTAATGTCATGTATGTACACAGTGACTGCACCAGCAGCAGAATAGTGACTGCAGCTCTGGAGTATAATACAGGATGTAACTCAGGATCAGTACAGGATAAGTAATGTCATGTATGTACACAGTGACTGCACCAGCAGCAGAATAGTGACTGCAGCTCTGGAGTATAATACAAGATTTTTTATACAAAGACAATTATCAGATCAGAATATTTTGGGTTGTGAATCTGGAGGGATCTCATTATACCAGGAAGAACATACATGCAGACGTCGTCCATGATCGGGCCGTACAGTTGTACTTATAGGACCTTGGGTCGGTACCTGAGCTGCACTGTATATCCGGGCGACACTTGGATGCTCCATTCGCAGTGAGCATTGAAGGGGTAACTCTCCAGCATGATCTCTCCCCGGGCGGCTTGTATCACCTCCCCACATCCTATACAAGAAGAAACCAGAAATTTAACCCTTTGCGTAAAAAAAAAAATAATTTATATGATCCAATATGCATTAAATCAAACCCCTTCTAATCCCCATCCGCCTCCATGTGATACAATGGGATGTGTTGGAGCTCCCCCTAGTGGCCTCCTCTGTGCACTGCTATGTGTAGGTTCCATCATTAGGACATGAATCTATCATCACAGATCTGATCCGGTAGACAAAAAAATCACTGGGTTTTATACTTAGGCTAATTTTTATTTCCAGGGGTGCAGGGGTATAAAATATGGAGCATCTGTGCGATTCCCCTTTTAACCCCTAACCCTGAGACCTTCTTTAAAATGTAACAATGTACATTGAGATCATAATATGGCCTGTGATACATTGTACTGAATCAGCAGCCTCTTGGCTCCAGCAGTGAAATAGTTAAGGGCCTTCCTCGCATTTTTCCGTTCTCGTCTTGCCCAAGTGTTGCTGTTGTGGAATTTTTTGGACTGTTTCCATGGTTACGGGTACCACCATACAGGAGACCCAGGAACGCTGCCTATTACCTCTCTGCGTCTCTCTATACCCCCTGAGGGAGGCGGCGCGCGGGGTTAACGGAGCAGAGCATCGCTATAAATAACCTGAAACCCAAAAATATGCATAAAAAAGCGCATTCCGGAGACTTCTCAGTGTTTTCCATCACACACGGTTTCCAAGGGAAGTGACAGCTGCGGCCGATGGATCCTCCTGCTACACAAAAGTTCATTTGCCGTGCGCTGCGAGGAGGCAGACGGCGGAGCAGATGGTGTTCCGGGGCGATCCGCAGCTATTTTTATGATGGGTTCATAGGGGGACGTTGGGGACAGGGAGATATCTGGGCACATGATGCGTTTCAGGGCATGCACCAGGGTAGCGAGGGTTAAAAATAATGGAAGAATGCAAGAATTTTATGAATAAGAGAATTCCTGTAGACACCGACAGGAGAAATATTCCTGGGGAGACACAGTAACCAGATTTCAGACAGCTCCTGCATTGCATCATGGGCACTCAGTATAGAAGAGGAAGGCAGCGATTTAATTACCCCCCTCTTCTGATATAGCAAAAAGGGGTTAATTCATGAATCATTTTCGTATCAGAAAAATCCTTATTTATTTTTTCTTGCTCTCAGATCACTCAGAGCTGGGTTTTGGTAAGAATCAGTGTCCTTCCCCCACTATAGCTGCTGGGGGAGCTCTGCACAGAATCAGTCTCCTTCCCTCTCTACAGCTGCTTGTGGCGCTCTGTACAGAACCAGCCTCCTTCCCCCTCTACAGTTGCTGGGGACAGGCTCTGTACAGAATCGGTCTCCTTCCCCCTCTACAGCTGCTGGGGACAGGCTCTGCATAGAATCAGTCTCCTTCCCCCTCTACAGCTGCTGGGGACAGGCTCTGTACAGAATCAGCCTTCCCCCTCTACAGTTGCGGGGGGCGCTCTGCACAGAATCAGTCTCCTTCCCCCTGTACAGCTGCTGGGCCAGGCACTGCACAGAATCGGTCTCCTTCCCCCTGTACAGCTGCTGGGATAGGTTCTGCACAGAATCAGTCTCCTTCCCCCTGTACAGATGCTGGGACAGGCTCTGCACAGAATCAGTCTCCTTCCCCCTCTACAGCTGCTGGGACAGGCTCTGTACAGAATCGGTCTCCTTCCCCCTCTACAGCTGCTGGGGACAGGCTCTGCATAGAATCAGTCTCCTTCCCCCTCTACAGCTGCTGGGACAGGCTCTGCACAGAATCAGTCTCCTTCCCCTTCTACAGCTGCTGGGGACAGGCTCTGTACAGAATCAGTCTCCTTCCCCCTGTACAGCTGCTGGGACAGGCTATGCACAGAATCAGTCTCCTTCCCCCTCTACCGCTGCTGGGACAGGCTCTGTACAGAATCAGTCTCCTTCCCCCTCTACAGCTGCTGGGACAGGCTCTGCACAGAATCAGTCTCCTTCCCCCTCTACAGCTGCTGGGGACAGGCTCTGCACAGAATCAGTCTCCTTCCCCCTCTACAGCTGCTGTCCCTTTTGTGCCCCCTGTTCAGATGGATTTGATTAATGCGCACAATAGCCAATATAAACTGTATTCAAGAAATCCTGCACAAGAGAAATCTCAGAGAAATAACAAAAGAATTTCAGATTTACATTTGCTAAGTGTTCAAAATTTGGTGGATCGCTCCTCGGTCTGAAAGGGGGCGGGGCTTGTGACATGTGACGTGCTCCCTTGAATGGAAGAACTGCAATTCACTTAATTGGCCACTATAGAGTAAGTGGCGCCTAAGGTGTCCCCTGTACAGGTTCGGACACTAACCACAGCCTGAAATAGAGGATGAGTGGGTAGGTCCAGGATTCGGACACTTACCAATGGTAATAGATAAATAGTATGAAAAATAGATGAGACATCCCCTTTAAGACCATTTCCTTTAAGGGGGGTATTAGAGCAAGGAGGATCATTCCTGACATATTTTGTTACTTATGGAATAGTGACAGCTACGAGAGGGGCAGATGTAGGAACAGTGCCCCCCGATGCTCCCCTCAGAATGTTACATGATGACCAGGAACATTAAAGGGATTTTCCAATTACAGCAAATTATTGTTTGTATAAAAAAAATTCTACAAGTTTCCAATCTACTTTCTGTATCAACTCCTCAGTTTTCTAGATCTCTGCTTGCTGTGCTGCTATAGGAAGCTTCTTTGTTTACTGATAGTGGAGAGAAATCTGACCGGGTCACACAGGTGCACAGCTCGTTACATCCCTAGTCATGTGATGTCACACAGGTGCATGGCTCGTTACATCCCTAGTCATGTGATGTCACACAGGTGCACGGCTCGTTATGTCCCTGGTCATGTGATGTCACACAGGTGCACAGCTAGTTATATCCCTATTCATGTGATGTCACACAGGTGCACGGCTAGTTATGTCCCTGGTCATGTGATGTCATACAGGTGCACGGCTTGTTATATCCCTGGTCATGTGATGTCACACAGGTGCACGGCTCGTTATGTCCCTGGTCATGTGATGTCACACAGGTGCACAGCTCTTTATATCCCTGGTCATGTGATGTCACACAGGTGCACAGCTCGTTATATCCCCGGTCATGTGATGTCACATAGGTGCCTGGCTCGTTATATCCCTGGTCATGTGATGTCACACAGGTGCACGGCTCGTTATGTCCCTGGTCATGTGATGTCACACAGGTGCATGGCTCGTTATATCCCTGGTCATGTGATGTCACACATGTGCACAGCTCGTTATATCCCTAGTCATGTGATGTCACACAGGTGCACAGCTCGTTACATCCTTACTCATGTGATGTCACACAGGTGCACGTCTCATTATATCCCTGGTCATGTGATGTCACACAGGTGCACGGCTCGTTATATCCCTGGTCATGTGATGTCACACAGTTGCACGGCTCGTTATATCCCTGGTCATGTGATGTCACACAGGTGCACGGCTCGTTATATCCCGGGTCATGTGATGTCACACAGGTGCATGGCTCGTTATATCCCTGGTCATGTGATGTCACACATGTGCACAGCTCGTTACATCCTTACTCATGTGATGTCACACAGGTGCACGTCTCATTATATCCCTGGTCATGTGATGTCACACAGGTGCACGGCTCGTTATATCCCTGGTCATGTGATGTCACACAGTTGCACGGCTCGTTATATCCCTGGTCATGTGATGTCACACAGGTGCACGGCTCGTTATATCCCGGGTCATGTGATGTCACACAGGTGCATGGCTCGTTATATCCCTGGTCATGTGATGTCACACAGGTGCACGGCTCGTTATATCCCGGGTCATGTGATGTCACACAGGTGCATGGCTCGTTATATCCCTGGTCATTTGATGTCACACAGGTGCACAGCTCGTTATATCCCTGGTCATGTGATGTCACACAGGTGCACAGCTCGTTATATCCCTGGTCATGTGATGTCACACAGGTGTACAGCTCGTTATATCCCTGGTCATGTGATGTCACACAGGTGCACGGCTCGTTATATCCCTGGTCATGTGATGTCACACAGGTGCACAGCTCGTTATATCCCCGGTCATGTGATGTCACACAGGTGCTAAGCTGGTTATATCCCGGGTCATGTGATGTCACACAGGTGAACAGCTCGTTATTTCCCTGGTCATGTGATGTCACACAGGTGCACAGCTTGTTATATCCATGGTCATGTGATGTCACACAGGTGCACAGCTCATTATATCCCTGGTCATGTGATGTCACACAGGGGCACAGCTTGTTATATCCATGGTCATGTGATGTCACACAGGTGCACAGCTCATTATATCCCTGGTCATGTGATGTCACACAGGTGCACGGCTTGTTATATCCATGGTCATGTGATGTCACACAGGTGCACGTTATATATCCCTGGTCATGTGATGTCACACAGGTGCACGGCTTGTTATATCCATGGTCATGTGATGTCACACAGGTGCTAAGCTGGTTATAACGACATAACGAGCTGTGCACCTGTGTGACCCCGGTCAGATTTCTGTCCACTATTAGTAAACACAAGAAGATTTCTATTGCAGGACAGCAAGCAGAGATCTAGAAAACCACAAGGAATTGATACAGAAAGTAGATTGGAAAATTGTAGAACTTTTTATCATAAAACAATAACATTTATTTGCTTAAATGGGAATATCCCTTTAATTGTAACCATAAGTGTGTAATGCCCCATATCCCCTGTGGGGGGCGATGCAGGAAATGTGAACAGCACAGTATTGCTACTAATTAGAGAACTCTCCCCTGTATATTACAGCCAGAAACTAAACCCGATAGATAATACTCACTCATACAGTCTCCACCGTACCAGCCGACCCGACACTCCGAGCAGTACCGGCCCTTCACATAGAAGTCATCCAGCGTCCCGCCCCACGAGCCATTGTTACAGGACTTACAGTTATCAAATATAGAACATCCTGAGAAAATGGGGCAACATTGTTACAGAAGGGTCACAACACAAGGACAGTATTATAGTAGTTATATTCCTGTACATAGGGGGCAGTATTATAGTAGTTATATTCCTGTACATAGAGGGCAGTATTATAGTAGTTATATTCTTGTACATAGGAGGCAGTATTATAGTAGTTATATTCCTGTACATAGGGGGCAGTATTATAGTAGTTATATTCTTGTACATAGGGGCAGTATTATAGTAGTTATATTCTTGTACATAGGGGGCAGTATTATAGTAGTTATATTCTTGTACATAGGGGTCAGTATTATAGTAGTTATATTCCTGTACATAGGGGGCAGTATTATAGTAGTTATATTCCTGTACACAGGGGGCAGTATTATAGTAGTTATATTCCTGTACATAGGGGCAGTATTATAGTAGTTATATTCTTGTACATAGGGGGCAGTATTATAGTAGTTATATTCTTGTACATAGGAGCAGTATTATAGTAGTTATATTCTTGTACATAGGGGGCAGTATTATAGTAGGTATATTCTTGTACATAGGGGGCAGTATTATAGTAGTTAAATTCTTGTACATAGGGGGCAGTATTATAGTAGCTATATTCCTGTACATAGGGGGCAGTATTATAGTAGTTATATTCTTGTACATAGGGGGCAGTATTATAGTAGCTATATTCCTGTACATAGGGGGCAGTATTATAGCAGTTATATTCTTGTACATAGGAGCAGTATTATAGTAGTTATATTCTTGTACATAGAGGGCAGTATTATAGTAGTTATATTCTTGTACATAGGGTGCAGTATTATAGTAGTTATATTCCTGTACATAGGGGGCAGTATTATAGTAGTTATATTCTTGTACATAGGGGGCAGTATTATAGTAGTTATATTCCTGTACATAGGGGGCAGTATTATAGTAGTTATATTCTTGTACATAGGGGGCAGTATTATAGTAGTTATATTCTTGTACATAGGGAGCAGTATTATAGTAGTTATATTCTTGTACATAGGGGGCAGTATTATAGTAGTTATATTCTTGTACATAGGGGGCAGTATTATAGTAGTTATATTCTTGTACATAGGGGGCAGTATTATAGTAGTTATATTCCTGTACATAGGGGGCAGTATTATAGTAGTTATATTCTTGTACATAGGGGGCAGTATTATAGTAGTTATATTCTTGTACATAGAGGGCAGTATTATAGTAGTTATATTCCTGTACATAGGGGGCAGTATTATAGTAGTTATATTCCTGTACATAGAGGGCAGTATTATAGTAGTTATATTCTTGTACATAGGGGGCAGTATTATAGTAGTTATATTCTTGTACATAGGAGGCAGTATTATAGTAGTTATATTCTTGTACATAGGGGGCAGTATTATAGTAGTTATATTCTTGTACATAGGGGGCAGTATTATAGTAATTATATTCTTGTACATAGAGGGCAGTATTATAGTAGTTATATTCCTGTACATAGGGGGCAGTATTATAGTAGTTATATTCCTGTACATAGAGGGCAGTATTATAGTAGTTATATTCTTGTACATAGGGGGCAGTATTATAGTAGTTATATTCTTGTACATAGGAGGCAGTATTATAGTAGTTATATTCCTGTACATAGGGGGCAGTATTATAGTAGTTATATTCCTGTACATAGAGGGCAGTATTATAGTAGTTATATTCCTGTACATAGGGGGCAGTATTATAGTAGTTATATTCTTGTACATAGGAGGCAGTATTATAGTAGTTATATTCTTGTACATAGGGGGCAGTATTATAGTAGTTATATTCTGTACATAGGGGGCAGTATTATAGTAGTTATATTCTTGTACATAGGGGGCAGTATTATAGTAGTTATATTCTTGTACATAGAGGACAGTATTATAGTAGTTATATTCTTGTACATAGGGAGCAGTATTATAGTAGTTATATTCTTGTACATAGGGAGCAGTATTATAGTAGTTATATTCTTGTACATAGGGGGCAGTATTATAGTAGTTATATTCTTGTACATAGGGGGCAGTATTATAGTAGTTATATTCCTGTACATAGGGGGCAGTATTATAGTAGTTATATTCCTGTACATAGGGGGCAGTATTATAGTAGTTATATTCTTGTACATAGCGGGCAGTATTATAGTAGTTATATTCCTGTACATAGGGGGCAGTATTATAGTAGTTATATTCTTGTACATAGGGGGCAGTATAATAGTAGTTATATTCCTGTACATAGGGGGCAGTATTATAGTAGTTATATTCTTGTACATAGGGGGCAGTATTATAGTAGTTATATTCCTGTACATAGGGGGCAGTATTATAGTAGTTATATTCCTGTACATAGGAGGCAGTATTATAGTAGTTATATCCCTGTACATAGGGGGCAGTATTATAGTAGTTATATTCCTGTACATAGGGGGCAGTATTATAGTAGTTATATTCCTGTACATAGGGGGCAGTATTATAGTAGTTATATTCCTGTACATAGGGGGCAGTATTAGAGTATTTATATTCTTGTACATAGGGGGCAGTATTAGAGTATTTATATTCTTGTACATAGGGGGCAGTATTATAGTAGTTATATTCTTGTACATAGGGGGCAGTATTATAGTAGTTATATTCCTGTACATAGGGGGCAGTATTATAGTAGTTATATTCTTGTACATAGGGGGCAGTATTATAGTAGTTATATTCCTGTACATAGGGGGCAGTATTATAGTAGTTATATTCTTGTACATAGGGGGCAATTTTTATTGTAAAAAAACCAACAAAAATACAATTAAGCAAAATACAAAATCATAAATACATTCTTCTGTATGTACAATTAGTATTCAAAATATTAACTCAAAGTAAATTTAACTTATAGAGTCCATAGCTGCTGCTGCTGGAAAGGAAAAAGTTAAATGTAAATTCAATATATATAGAAATTAAACACCAGATATATTCCTCCATAATTTCCTATTTCTCTGGTCTTTCCTGACTTCCAGTGATTTTATCCACCTTAGCTCAGACAATATTTGGGATACCACAGCCGTGTGGTTATAGTCCTCTCTGTGTAGGGACACCCGGGTTCTGGCGTGCCAGTGGTAATACTTTATCACTGTTATTATGAGATACATGGTTCCCGGATCTATAATACCATCTGGAGATGGGACGCCATAGATGATGTCCGGGTACTGGAGGAATTGCAGCCTCGGGATGTTCAGCAGGTCAGATACTTCCTTCCAGATCTTCCTCCCTCCCCAGCACTCAGAGATGAAATGCTCCATCGTCTCCTCCTGCTGACACCCCAGAGGACACTTCCTATCTGCCACACTCACAAACTTTAGGTTCCCTCTCACAAATAACCTCCCATGTAGTGACAACCAAGAGATATCAAACAACTTGGGGGGAAGTCGCTTCGCATTGAGGAACCTGAGACTCTTCTGTAAGGTGGTGGTCACACAGTCTCTGAGAGCGAGTGGTGAGTGGTAGAAAGCCCGACATATCCTAGAGTAGAGATCCCTCCTGGTGTTACTGACAATGTAGGACTTCTCCAGCTTCCACATCCTGACACACTTCAGACCATACTCCAGATACTGGGGGAGGAAGCCAGGAGTCCATCGGCCCCTCTTGAGACTGCCGCCTCGCACCCAAGACTCTGCAAAAGGCAATATCCAGTCCCTGACACTACTTACCCACAGGAGACCATTGTTTGAGTCCAGGCAACCAAAATTAACTTTCAGAAACATGGAGTCAAAGAAAACCCTTGGATTTAACATATCCAGCCCACCCTCTCTCCTCTGCAGGTAGGTGATCCCTCTTTTTACTGGGTTCAACCTGTTCCCCCATAAAAGCTGGAAGAACAGGCTAAAGAGCCTAGCGGAGAAAGATTCTGGCAAAGGAAAGACGACAGAGACGTAGAGGAAGACAGGGACCAGGTAAGTCTTCATCAGAGTAACCCTTTCTCTATAGGTCAGCCTCCAGTTCTTCCATCGCTGAACCTTTACATTTCCGGCTTCCAACTTCTCCTCCCAATTTAGTTTGGCATTGTCTTCCCTCCCGAATTTCACCCCAAGGATCTTAATATGGGTGGAGGCCTTGGCGAACTGTGGCAGATCAAAGCCAGGAGCAGTATCCAATGTCCAGAAAGCCTGACTCTTCTCGAGGTTGACCAGAGACCCGGAGGCCTCTGAGTAACTTCTGATGGCTGCAGACAACATCTCCACCTCACGAGGCTCCGATATCACCACAGTCACATCATCCGCGTAGGCGACTACCTTCAAAGGCAAGCAATGGGGGACCGGCACCCCCCGAAAATCACACCGCTGCAGTGATCGCAGAAACAAGTCTATGGCAAACACATACAGCAGTGGACTCAGGGGGCAGCCCTGTCGCACCCCTGCCTCTACTCCGAAAGTGTCCCCCTGCCAACCATTGATCAGAGGAAAGCTCTTCGCCTCTCTGTACAAAGTTCTCAGCCAATCTATAAATTGTCCCGGAATACCGTACTTTGACAAAGTGGCCCATAGATAATCATGATCAACCCTGTCAAAGGCTTTAGCCTGGTCCAGACCTACAACATATCTCCCACACCTCAGAGCTTTACATCTCTCAAACATCTCCCTTATCGAGATGACTGCTCCAGAGATGTTCTGCCCTCTTACCGTGCCGTACTGAGAGCCTGCCAACAGTGCCGGGGACAAACAGACTAACCTAGAAAACAGAATTTTTGCCAGAATCTTCCTGTCGACATTCAAGAGGGCGATCGGCCTCCAGTTCTTGATGTCACTAGGCTCCTTACCTTTAGACAGCAGAATAAGGGAGGACACTCTCATGGATGGAGGCATCAGGTGATTTTCTAGACAGTTGGTAAATACATCCACAAGGATCGGGGCTAAGAGGTCTCTGAACTTCTTATAGAATTCACATGTTATTCCATCAGGACCTGGTGCCTTCTTCAGATGTAACTTATCAATGGCCTCTTTAACCTCCTCCTCTGTTATTCCTGCTGTCAAAGGAGTAAAGTCCAAATCTTTAGTGTCAGGACCTGGAGTTGCCTCCAAGAATTGAGCCATTTTCTCTTTATCCAAAACCTTCTTCTGAAATAAATCAGCATAGTAGGATCTCACCACCCCCAGGATACCCTCCCGAGATTCCTGCAAAACTCCCTGGGAGTCAGTGAGACCTGTGATCGATTTCTTAGCCACACGTTCCCGGCAACTCTCATATGGATCAGGCGTGACTAAGTTTCCATAGTCGCGCTCCACAACCAGGGACGTGTAGCGGCTGTACTGATACTGCTTTATATCAGATTTCAGTCGGTCAATCTTTTGTTTTTCATCCCCACCCACCGAATAGAGTGACTCCAATTCTTTCCGCAGCTTGAGATACTGGCTGTACTTACTTCTCCCCTTCTTCACTGACAGTCTCTTTAAGAGGGACCGGATCTCCTCCTTGACGTCCTCCCACCAGTCAGATATGTGGTTATAGAAATCCACTCTCTCCATTTCACCCTGTAGAAGAGAATGGACTTGTTCCTGGACAAAACCTTCTTCCAAGAGACTAGAGTTAAGTCTCCATAACCCTCTTCCCATATCAGGCCGCTCACTAGCACCCAAGCAAAAATATAAGGCAAGGTGATCTGAATAGGGAACACACTTTTCGCTCCTCTCACCTATGACCTCCATAGGACTCACCAGCGCCAAGTCTATCCGGCTAGATCTTCCAGCACAGGAGTAGGTAAATTTGGGTTTCCTACCACCCTGCACAAACACATCAGATAGACCTGACTGCGAGATTATAGCATTCAAGACCTTGGAGTCCCTGGTGAGAGGTCTACCACTGGATCGATCACTAGATGCTCTGGTGGCGTTAAAGTCACCCGTCATGATTACGGGCACAGATGTAAAGAGATAGGGTTTTACCTCATTAAACAGATTTACCCTTTCAGTCACTGTCTGTGGACCATAGATATTAATAAATCGGAGCCTCCTACCTCGGATGGTAACCTCCAGCACCAGACACCTTCCCATCAATACCTCGGTAAGTCTATGTAGGGTAACATCGTGTGTATTAAATAGTATAGAGACCCCGGCACATGGCTCCACAGACAGCGACCAGAAGGATGGACCTGAGCGCCATTCCCTCTCTGCTTCTCTTAAGTGACTAAGACTATTGAGATGAGTCTCCTGTAAGAAAAAGACATCAGCGTCCAGATATTGGAGATGTTCATACACTGCATGTCTTTTCTTCCTTGCCCTAATGCTGTTTACATTAGTCGAGATGACTTTAAGGTGAAAATCCGCCATTAGAGCCATAAGAAGAAGCAGAGAGAGTAACCCCATCATCATAAGTCTGAGTCCGAGCCCTCCTGCTGACCACCCGTCTCCATATCGGATTCAGATTCTGGCCCTACTGCCTGAGGTCTCCGTTTGGATGGGGGATCTATATCTGGCTCATCCTCATATTCTGCTACCATTCTCTGCAATTCACGTTCTAGTTCTTCCTCCGCATCTGACTCTGACAACACACTAAACCTGTTTACGGTCATGGTCACATCTGCCGTTCTATCCACCCTCATCCTAGATGATTTTTGGACAGTGGTCCACTCACCCTCTGGCTTACGGGTGGATGTATCTTTCTTCCTTCTCTTTGTAGAAGTTGGTGCTGGAGAAGGAATGGGCACTGAGGGTTGTACAACCTGCTGGACAACCTGCATGTTCCCCTCAATGATTTTTGTTTGGGACTGGTCTGGTACTGGTGTGGTTTTAATCTGAGGCTGGTCTGGTTCTGGCATGGTGTTTATTTGAGGCTGGTCTGGTATGATATAATTTTCAACGCACTGAGGTTCTGGCCCAACCTGAGCTGACCCTGACACCAAAGCCTCCTCCTCCCCCAGGTCATCTGCCCCTGCCAATAGGTCTTCATCAGGGAAGCTCTTACATATGTTGTGCCAGGCATTGGGACAATCCCTGTGGGCATGCCCGATCTCCCCGCACAGGTTACACCTGATGTTTTGGCAGTCCGCACTCACATGGCCGATATCCCCACACAGGCTGCACTTGACCACAGAGCAATTACTGGCGATGTGACCGACCCTACCACACTTGAAGCATCTGCGGGGCTGACCTGGATAGAAGCATACCCCCTTCTCACGACCAATGAAGAAGGAGTTGGGCAGATGCTGGGTTATGTTATTATATTGTCTTAATTTTACCAGGACCTTCCACCCTCCTGTCCAGATCCCGTCCTCATCCCGGGTCTTAGTGAGCTCTGACATAAGGTCACAGTGTCTCCTGAGCCAGAGCACAATATCCTGCGGGGGCACAGACTCATTCCAGAAGATAATGGTGACAGTAACCTGGCCAAGTTTAGAGATGGGGATGAAGCTGAAATTATTCCACCCCTCAGCATCCCTATACCTGGGGAAGATGGCCCAAAACCGGTCCAAGTTACACATTAACTTAAAGCTCACATCATATCCCTGGCGGTCTGGGAGGTTTATAACTGCCAGGATGTCACTTGGCGAGAAACCCATCTGGTCACATAGCAGAGATCTCACAACAAACCTCCGGTCAGGTAGGTCTTCCTTGGCCCCTTTGTGCTTAAACCTAACCACGTTCCTCCTCTTAAAAGCCTGACCGGTGTAATGTGAGCCGGACGTAAAGGATGGTGCACCCCGGCTCCAGGCATTGCCAGAGGAGGTCTGATCAGGACCGGTACCACGCTGTGACTTGGGGCGCTGCTGAGCACCTGAAACAGGGGGGTCTGCGCCACCATCAGGAACTAATGGAGGAAAATCCTGAGCACTGGACTGCTCTACCTCCTCCCCACCATCAGCCTCCATGTCCCCAGCCTCCATACACTGCTCTGACTGCTCTATAACAACATCCCAGACAGATGGTGAAGCCCCTTCCGTTGGAATATTATCAAATACGGAGGTATCAATACAGGGATTAGTTATATCACAGACATTGGCAGCAATAACCACAGACATATCAGCAGTATCAGACACATTAGGACCAGCAGAGTCTGTAACATTAGGATCAGCAGAGTCAGTAACAGGCACAGCAGAGTCCTGATTGTCCTGCTCTGGTGTCACCTGGGAGCTCTGCTGCGCTGCTGCAGTGTTACCTTCAGGAACGTCACTACAGTCTTTCTGCGAGGAGATGTCATCTGAGTCTTGTGGTGCTTGCACTGCACCATCACCATCAGTCAGGTGTCTCTGTTCCTGCTGCAGATTGCAGGCTGCTGGGACTTGTAGTGCCTCTGCTGTAAGTGGCTGATCACTGGCTCTGTGGTAGGGGAATGTTGCCGGCTGCAGTATTGGCTTTACTTGGGTCTGCTGGACGACATCAGGGCAGGTCACGGGTGCAGGATATGATGGTCCTCCATGTGTCTGTGCCTGGAAGCGCTCCTGATTCCTGAAGGTCTCTGCCAGGGGTCCCATCTGCTCCAGGACTGCCTCAGTTTGGGTAATGTTGTCTGCGAGCTGCTTGGCCAGTGTGGCCAGTTTCTTGTCCAGGAGCTCGTGTCTCTCAGGATTCGCTGCCTTCAGCTTGTAAGCGCAGTCGATGTTTTTCTGCAGCAGCAGTTTTTGCTCCTTCAGCTTTTCCAGTCTTTTCACGAGCGCTGGGATCTGATCAGCGAGGTGGAGCTCAGGTGCACGCTCAGCCACAGGACTGGGAGAGGCTGCAGGTGCACGCTCAGCCACAGGACTGGGAGAGGCTGCAGGTGCACGCTCAGCCACAGGACTGGGAGAGGCTGCAGGTTGGTTACATGCTGAGGGTAATGACTTGCTGCTGGGTCCAGGCCTCTGTGCCGCTGGTGGGCTCTGGCGCGCTGCGGCTGTCACTACTGGGGGATGACATTGTCCATGATGGGGACTGGGTCCCACTTTCCTGCCAGTGACAGCGCTGGTGGCAGCTTGAGGCCTCCCTGCTGGTCTCACCTCGGCCTCCACAGATCTTACAGTCTTGTTACCTCCACTCCCAGACCTGGTTCTCTCAGGCCGGATGAATACAGACTGCTGCAGGTTCTCCAGGATGGTCTGGCGCTCCAGGGATGTCCTCCTGTGCCTGGATGGAGGTGTAGAGGGCACAGCTGAGGCCTGTAATGGAGGCTGCCTCTGCTCCTGCACACCTTTCCCTGCTGCCTGACCCAGCGCTCTGGTCTCACTCACTGTTTTTTGCTGCACATTAACACTGGGAGATGGTTTCACCAGATTGGAACTCACTGCTGCTTCTTGCTTTTCCAAAACATTCACCTTCTTTCTCTCACAAACTCCGGCTGTACTGGAGCCACTGACATTCTGCACCTTACTCACAGACTTCACTTTAGGATTTGCATCCTCAGTTTTTGGTGTCTGAGAGTTTCCTCCCAGAGAAGGCCTTGGAGCCTGGGCCTTGCTTGGGGAAGTTCCCCACCCAGGGTGGCCCAGCCCCGGGCTATCTCCAGGCATTAAGAGACTTCAGGAGCTCTGCTCACACACAACCTCCCAGCAAGGGGGCAGTATTATAGTACTTATATTCCTGTACATAGGGGGCAGTATTATAGTAGTTATATTCCTGTACATAGGGGGCAGTATTATAGTAGTTATATTCTTGTACATAGGGGGCAGTATTATAGTAGTTATATTCCTGTACATAGGGGGCAGTATAATAGTAGTTATATTCCTGTACATAGGGGGCAGTAATATAGTAGTTATATTCCTGTACATAGGGGGCAGTATTATAGTAGTTATATTCTTGTACATAGGGGGCAGTATTATAGTAGTTATATTCCTGTACATAGGGGGCAGTATTATAGTACTTATATTCCTGTACATAGGGGGCAGTATTATAGTAGTTATATTCTTGTACATAGGGGGCAGTATTATAGTAGTTATATTCCTGTACATAGGGGGCAGTATAATAGTAGTTATATTCCTGTACATAGGGGGCAGTAATATAGTAGTTATATTCCTGTACATAGGGGGCAGTATTATAGTAGTTATATTCTTGTACATAGGGGGCAGTATTATAGTAGTTATATTCCTGTACATAGGGGGCAGTATTATAGTACTTATATTCCTGTACATAGGGGGCAGTATTATAGTAGTTATATTCCTGTACATAGGGGGCAGTATTATAGTAGTTATATTCTTGTACATAGGGGGCAGTATTATAGTAGTTATATTCCTGTACATAGGGGGCAGTATTATAGTACTTATATTCCTGTACATAGGGGGCAGTATTATAGTAGTTATATTCCTGTACATAGGGGGCAGTATTATAGTAGTTATATTCCTGTACATAGGGGACAGTATTATAGTAGTTATATTCTTGTACATAGGGGGCAGTATTATAGTAGTTATATTCCTGTACATAGGGGGCAGTATTATAGTAGTTATATTCTTGTACATAGGGGGCAGTATTATAGTAGTTATATTCTTGTACATAGGGGGCAGTATTATAGTAGTTATATTCCTGTACATAGGGGGCAGTATTATAGTAGTTATATTCCTGTACATAGGGGGCAGTATTATAGTAGTTATATTCCTGTACATAGGGGGCAGTAGTATAGTAGTTATATTCTTGTACATAGGGGGCAGTATTATAGTAGTTATATCCCTGTACATAGGGGGCAGTATTATAGTAGTTATATTCCTGTACATAGGGAGCAGTATTATAGTAGTTATATTCCTGTACATAGGGGGCAGTATTATAGTAGTTATATTCCTGTACATAGGGGGCAGTATTATAGTAGTTATATTCCTGTACATAGGGGGCAGTATTATAGTAGTGATATTCCTGTACATAGGGGCAGTATTATAGTAGTTATATTCTTGTACATAGGGGGCAGTATTATAGTAGTTATATTCTTGTACATAGGGGGCAGTATTATAGTAGTTATATTCTTGTACATAGGGGACAGTATTATAGTAGTTATA
This sequence comes from Engystomops pustulosus, assembly GCF_040894005.1. Taxonomy (NCBI): domain Eukaryota; kingdom Metazoa; phylum Chordata; class Amphibia; order Anura; family Leptodactylidae; genus Engystomops; species Engystomops pustulosus. Next base: position 177,982,357 of record NC_092417.1, on the reverse strand, counting down.
TTCCTGTACATAGGGGGCAGTATTATAGTAGTTATATTCTTGTACATAGGGGACAGTATTATAGTAGTTATATTCCTGTACATAGGGGGCAGTATTATAGTAGTTATATTCCTGTACATAGGGGGCAGTATTATAGTAGTTATATTCCTGTACATAGGGGGCAGTATTATAGTAGTTATATTCTTGTACATAGGGGCAGTACTATAGTAGTTATATTCCTGTACATAGGGATCAGTATTATAGTAGTTATATTCCTGTACATAGGGGGCAGTATTATAGTAGTTATATTCCTGTACATAGGGGGCAGTATTATAGTAGTTATATTCTTGTACATAGGGGGCAGTATTATAGTAGTTATATTCTTGTACATAGGGATCAGTATTATAGTAGTTATATTCCTGTACACAGGGGGCAGTATTATAGTAGTTATATTCTTGTACATAGGGGGCAGTACTATAGTAGTTATATTCTTGTACATAGGGGACAGTATTATAGTAGATATATTCCTGTACATAGGGGGCAGTATTATAGTAGTTATAGTCTTGTACATAGGGAGCAGTATTATAGTAGTTATATTCTTGTACATAGGGGACAGTATTATAGTAGTTATATTCCTTTACATTGGGGGCAGTATTATAGTAGTTATATTCCTGTACATAGGGGGGCAGTATTATAGTAGTTATATTCTTGTACATAGGGGGCAGTATTATAGTAGTTATATTCCTGTACATAGGGGGCAGTATAATAGTAGTTATATTCCTGTACATAGGGGACAGTATTATAGTAGTTATATTCTTGTACATAGGGGGCAGTATTATAGTAGTTATATTCCTGTACATAGGGGGGCAGTATTATAGTAGTTATATTCTTGTACATAGGGGGCAGTATTATAGTAGTTATATTCTTGTACATAGGGGGCAGTATTATAGTACTTATATTCCTGTACATAGGGAGCAGTATTATAGTATATTTATCCCTGTACATAGGGGGCAGTATTATAGTAGTTATATTCTTGTACATGGGGGCAGTATTATAGTAGTTATATTCCTGTACATAAAGAGCAGTATTATAGTAGTTATATTCTTGTACATAGGGGGGCAGTATTATAGTAGTTATATTCTTGTACATAGGGGGCAGTATTATAGTAGTTATATTCCTGTACATAGGGGACAGTATTATAGTAGTTATATTCTTGTACATAGGGGGCAGTATTATAGTAGTTATATTCCTGTACATAGGGGGCAGTATTATAGTAGTTATATTCCTGTACATAGGGGACACTATTATAGTAGTTATATTCCTGTACATAGGGGGCACTATTATAGTAGTTATATTCCTGTACATAGGGGGCAGTATTATAGTAGTTATATTCCTGTACATAGGGGGGCAGTATTATAGTAGTATATTCTTGTACACAGGGGGCACTATTATAGTAGTTATATTCCTGTACATAGGGGGCAGTATTATAGTAGTTATATTCCTGTACATAGGGGGCAGTATTATAGTAGTTATATTCTTGTACATAGGGGGCAGTATTATAGTAGTTATATTCCTGTACATAGGGGGCAGTGTTATAGTAGTTATATTCTTGTACATAGGGGGCAGTATTATAGTAGTTATATTCTTGTACATAGGGGGCAGTATTATAGTAGATATATTCCTGTACATAGGGGCAGTATTATAGTAGTTATATTCTTGTACATAGGTGGCAGTATTATAGTAGTTATATTCCGGTACATAGGGGGCAGTATTATAGTAGTTATATTCCTGTACATAGGGGGCAGTATTATAGTAGTTATATTCCTGTACATAGGGGGCAGTATTATAGTAGTTATATTCCTGTACATAGGGTGCAGTATTATAGTATTTATATTCTTATACATAGGGGGCAGTATTATAGTAGTTATATTCCTGTACATAGGGGGCTGTATTATAGTAGTTATATTCTTGTACATAGGGGGCAGTATTATAGTAGTTATATTCATGTACATAGGGGGCAGTATTATAGTAGTTACATTCCTGTACATAGGGAGCAGTATTATAGTAGTTATATTCCTGTACATAGGGGGCAGTATTATAGTAGTTATATTCTTGTACATAGGGGGCAGTATTATAGTAGTTATATTCCTGTACATAGGAGGCAGTATTATAGTAGTTATATTCCTGTACATAGGGGGCAGTATTATAGTAGTTATATTCTTGTACATAGGGGGCAGTATTATAGTAGTTATATTCTTGTACATAGGGGACAGTATTATAGTAGTTATATTCCTGTACATAGGGGGCAGTATTATAGTAGTTATATTCTTGTACATAGGGGACAGTATTATAGTAGTTATATTCCTGTACATAGGGGGCAGTATTATAGTAGTTATATTCCTGTACATAGGGGGCAGTATTATAGTAGTTATATTCCTGTACATAGGGGGCAGTATTATAGTAGTTATATTCCTGTACATAGGGGACAGTATTATAGTAGTTATATTCTTGTACATAGGGGGCAGTATTATAGTAGTTATATTCCTGTACATAGGGGGCACTATTATAGTAGTTATATTCCTGTACATAGGGGGCAGTATTATAGTAGTTATATTCCTGTACATAGGGGGCAGTATTATAGTAGTTATATTCCTGTACATAGGGGGGCAGTATTATAGTAGTATATTCTTGTACATAGGGGGCACTATTATAGTAGTTATATTCCTGTACATAGGGGGCAGTATTATAGTAGTTATATTCCTGTACATAGGGGGCAGTATTATAGTAGTTATATTCTTGTACATAGGGGACAGTATTATAGTAGTTATATTCTTGTACATAGGGGGCAGTATTATAGTAGTTATATTCCTGTACATAGGGGGCACTATTATAGTAGTTATATTCCTGTACATAGGGGGCAGTATTATAGTAGTTATATTCCTGTACATAGGGGGCAGTATTATAGTAGTTATATTCCTGTACATAGGGGGGCAGTATTATAGTAGTATATTCTTGTACATAGGGGGCACTATTATAGTAGTTATATTCCTGTACATAGGGGGCAGTATTATAGTAGTTATATTCCTGTACATAGGGGGCAGTATTATAGTAGTTATATTCTTGTATATAGGGGGCAGTGTTATAGTAGTTATATTCTTGTACATAGGGGGCAGTATTATAGTAGTTATATTCTTGTACATAGGGGGCAGTATTATAGTAGTTATATTCCTGTACATAGGGGCAGTATTATAGTAGTTATATTCTTGTACATAGGTGGCAGTATTATAGTAGTTATATTCCGGTACATAGGGGGCAGTATTATAGTAGTTATATTCCTGTACATAGGGGGCAGTATTATAGTAGTTATATTCTTGTACATAGGGGGCACTATTATAGTAGTTATATTCCTGTACATAGGGGGCACTATTATAGTAGTTATATTCCTGTACATAGGGGGCAGTATTATAGTAGTTATATTCTTGTATATAGGGGGCAGTGTTATAGTAGTTATATTCTTGTACATAGGGGGCAGTATTATAGTAGTTATATTCTTGTACATAGGGGGCAGTATTATAGTAGTTATATTCCTGTACATAGGGGCAGTATTATAGTAGTTATATTCTTGTACATAGGTGGCAGTATTATAGTAGTTATATTCCGGTACATAGGGGGCAGTATTATAGTAGTTATATTCCTGTACATAGGGGGCAGTATTATAGTAGTTATATTCCTGTACATAGGGTGCAGTATTATAGTATTTATATTCTTGTACATAGGGGGCAGTATTATAGTAGTTATATTCCTGTACATAGGGGGCTGTATTATAGTAGTTATATTCCTGTACATAGGGAGCAGTATTATAGTAGTTATATTCCTGTACATAGGGGGCAGTATTATAGTAGTTATTTTCCTGTACATAGGGAGCAGTATTATAGTAGTTATATTCATGTACATAGGGGGCAGTATTATAGTAGTTATATTCCTGTACATAGGGAGCAGTATTATAGTAGTTATATTCCTGTACATAGGGGGCAGTATTATAGTAGTTATATTCTTGTACATAGGGGGCAGTATTATAGTAGTTATATTCCTGTACATAGGAGGCAGTATTATAGTAGTTATATTCCTGTACATAGGGGGCAGTATTATAGTAGTTATATTCCTGTACATAGGGGGCAGTATTATAGTAGTTATATTCCTGTACATAGGGGGCAGTATTATAGTAGTTATATTCCTGTACATAGGGGGCAGTATTATAGTAGTTATATTCTTGTACATAGGGGGCAGTATTATAGTAGTTATATTCCTGTACATAGGGGGCAGTATTATAGTAGTTATATTCCTGTACATAGGGGGCAGTATTATAGTAGTTATATTCCTGTACATAGGGGGCAGTATTATAGTAGTTATATTCCTGTACATAGGGGCCAGTAGTATAGCAGTTATATTCCTATACATAGGGGCAGTATTATAGTAGTTATATTCCTGTACATAGGGGCAGTATTATAGTAGTTATATTCCTGTACATAGGGGGCAGTATTATAGTAGTTATATTCTTGTACATAGGGGGGCAGTATTATAGTAGTTATATTCCTGTACATAGGGGGCAGTATTATAGTAGTTATATTCTTGTACATAGGGGGCAGTATTATAGTAGTTATATTCTTGTACATAGGGGGCAGTATTATAGTAGTTATATTCTTGTACATAGGGAGCAGTATTATAGTAGTTATATTCCTGTACATAGGGGCAGTATTATAGTAGTTATATTCCTGTACATAGGGGGCAGTATTATAGTAGTTATATTCCTGTACATAGGAGGCAGTATTATAGTAGTTATATTCTTGTACATAGGGGGCAGTATTATAGTAGTTATATTCTTGTACATTGGGGGCAGTATTATAGTAGTTATATTCTTGTACATAGGGGGCAGTATTATAGTAGTTATATTCTTGTACATAGGGGGCAGTATTATAGTAGTTATATTCCTGTACATAGGGGCAGTATTATAGTAGTTATATTCCTGTACATAGGGGGCAGTATTATAGTAGTTATATTCTTGTACATAGGGGGCAGTATTATAGTAGTTATATTCCTGTACATAGGGGGCAGTATTATAGTAGTTATATTCCTGTACATAGGGGGCAGTATTATAGTAGTTATATTCTTGTACATAGGGGGCAATTTTTATTGTAAAAAAACCAACAAAAATACAATTAAGCAAAATACAAAATCATAAATACATTCTTCTGTATGTACAATTAGTATTCAAAATATTAACTCAAAGTAAATTTAACTTATAGAGTCCATAGCTGCTGCTGCTGGAAAGGAAAAAGTTAAATGTAAATTCAATATATATAGAAATTAAACACCAGATATATTCCTCCATAATTTCCTATTTCTCTGGTCTTTTCTGACTTCCAGTGATTTTATCCACCTTAGCTCAGACAATATTTGGGATACCACAGCCGTGTAGTTATAGTCCTCTCTGTGTAGGGACACCCGGGTTCTGGCGTGCCAGTGGTAATACTTTATCACTGTTATTATGAGATACATGGTTCCCGGATCTATAATACCATCTGGAGATGGGACGCCATAGATGATGTCCGGGTACTGGAGGAATTGCAGCCTCGGGATGTTCAGCAGGTCAGATACTTCCTTCCAGATCTTCCTCCCTCCCCAGCACTCAGAGATGAAATGCTCCATCGTCTCCTCCTGCTGACACCCCAGGGGACACTTCCTATCTGCCACACTCACAAACTTTAGGTTCCCTCTCACAAATAACCTCCCATGTAGTGACAACCAAGAGATATCAAACAACTTGGGGGGAAGTCGCTTCACATTGAGGAACCTGAGACTTTTCTGCAAGGTGGTGGTCACACAGTCTCTGAGAGCGAGTGGTGAGTGGTAGAAAGCCCGACATATCCTAGAGTAGAGATCCCTCCTGGTGTTACTGACAATGTAGGACTTCTCCAGCTTCCACATCCTGACACACTTCAGACCATACTCCAGATACTGGGGGAGGAAGCCAGGAGTCCATCGGCCCCTCTTGAGACTGCCGCCTCGCACCCAAGACTCTGCAAAAGGCAATATCCAGTCCCTGACACTACTTACCCACAGGAGACCATTGTTTGAGTCCAGGCAACCAAAATTAACTTTCAGAAACATGGAGTCAAAGAAAACCCTTGGATTTAACATATCCAGCCCACCCTCTCTCCTCTGCAGGTAGGTGATCCCTCTTTTTACTGGGTTCAACCTGTTCCCCCATAAAAGCTGGAAGAACAGGCTAAAGAGCCTAGCGGAGAAAGATTCTGGCAAAGGAAAGACGACAGAGACGTAGAGGAAGACAGGGACCAGGTAAGTCTTCATCAGAGTAACCCTTTCTCTATAGGTCAGCCTCCAGTTCTTCCATCGCTGAACCTTTACATTTCCGGTATCCAACTTCTCTTCCCAATTTAGTTTGGCATTATCTTCCCTCCCGAATTTCACCCCAAGGATCTTAATATGGGTGGAGGCCTTGGCGAATTGTGGCAGATCAAAGCCAGGAGCAGCATCCAATGTCCAGAAAGCCTGACTCTTCTCAAGGTTGACCAGAGACCCGGAGGCCTCTGAGTAACTTCTGATGGCTGCAGACAACATCTCCACCTCACGAGGCTCAGATATCACCACAGTCACATCATCCGCGTAGGCGACTACCTTCAAAGGCAAGCAATGAGGGACCGGCACCCCCTGAAAATCACACCGCTGCAGTGATCGCAGAAACAAGTCTATGGCAAACACATACAGCAGTGGACTCAGGGGGCAGCCCTGTCGCACCCCTGCCTCTACTTCAAAAGTGTCCCCCTGCCAACCATTGATCAGAGGAAAGCTCTTCGCCTCTCTGTATAAAGTTCTCAGCCAATCTATAAATTGTCCCGGAATACCGTACTTTGACAAAGTGGCCCATAGATAATCGTGATCAACCCTGTCAAAGGCTTTAGCCTGGTCCAGACCTACAACATATCTCCCACACCTCAGAGCTTTACATCTCTCAAACATCTCCCTTATCGAGATGACTGCTCCAGAGATGTTCCGCCCTCTTACTGTGCCGTACTGAGAGCCTGCCAACAGTGCCGGGGACAAACAGACTAATCTAGAGAACAGAATTTTTGCCAGAATCTTCCTGTCGACATTCAAGAGGGCGATCGGCCTCCAGTTCTTGATGTCACTAGGCTCCTTACCTTTGGACAGCAGAATAAGGGAGGACACTCTCATGGATGGAGGCATCAGGTGATTTTCTAGACAATTTGTAAATACATCCACAAGGATCGTGGCTAAGAGGTCTCTAAACTTCTTATAGAATTCAGCTGTTATCCCATCAGGACCTGGTTCCTTCTTCAGATGTAACTTATCAATGGCCTCTTTAACCTCCTCCTCTGTTATTCCTGCTGTCAAAGGAGTAAAGTCCAAATCTCTAGTGTCAGGGCCTGGAGTTGCCTCCAAGAATTGAGCCATTTTCTCTTTATCCAAAACCTTCTTCTGAAATAATTCAGCATAGTAGGATCTCACCACCCCCAGGATACCCTCCCGCGATTCCTGCAAAACTCCCTGGGAGTCAGTGAGACCTGTGATCGATTTCTTAGCCACACGTTCCCGGCAACTCTCATATGGATCAGGCGTGACTAAGTTTCCATAGTCGCGCTCCACAACCAGGGGCGTGTAGCGGCTGTACTGATACTGCTTTATTTCAGATTTCAGTCGGTCAATCTTTTGTTTTTCATCCCCACCCGCCGAATAGAGTGACTCCAATTCTCTCCGCAGCTTGAGATACTGGCTGTACTTACTCTTACCCTTCTTCACTGACAGTCTCTTTAAGAGGGACCGGATCTCCTCCTTGACGTCCTCCCACCAGTCAGATATGTGGTTATAGAAATCCACTCTCTCCATTTCACCCTGTAGAAGAGAATGGATATGTTCCTGGACAAAACCTTCTTCCAAGAGACTAGAGTTAAGTCTCCATAACCCTCTTCCCATATCAGGCCGCTCACTAGCACCCAAGCAAAAATATAAGGCAAGGTGATCTGAATAGGGAACACACTTTTCGCTCCTCTCTCCTATGACCTCCATAGGACTCACCAGCGCCAGGTCTATCCGGCTAGATCTTCCAGCACAGGAGTAGGTAAATTTGGGTTTCCTACCACCCTGCACAAACACATCAGATAGACCTGACTGCGAGATTATAGCATTCAAGACCTTGGAGTCCCTGGTGAGAGGTCTACCACTGGATCGATCACTAGATGCTCTGGTGGCATTAAAGTCACCCGTCATGATTACAGGCACAGATGTAAAGAGATAGGGTTTTACCTCATTAAACAGATTTACCCTTTCAGTCACTGTCTGTGGACCATAGATATTAATAAATCGGAGCCTCCTACCTCGGATGGTAACCTCCAGCACCAGACACCTTCCCATCAATACCTCGGTAAGTCTATGTATGGTGACATCGTGTGTATTAAACAGTATGGAGACCCCGGCACAAGGCTCCACAGACAGCGACCAGAAGGATGGACCTGAGCGCCATTCCCTCTCTGCTTCTCTTAAGTGACTAAGACTGTTGAGATGAGTCTCCTGTAAGAAAAAGACATCGGCATCGAGATAATGTAGATGTTCATACACTGCGTGTCTTTTCTTCCTTGCCCTAATGCTGTTTACATTAGTCGAGATGACTTTAAGGTGAAAATCCACCATTAGAGCCATAAGAAGAAGCAGAGAGAGTAACCCCATCATCATAAGTCTGAGTCCGAGCCCTCCTGCTGACCACCTGTATCCATATCGGATTCAGATTCTGGCCCTACTGCCTGAGGTCTCCGTTTGGATGGGGGATCTATATCTGGCTCATCCTCATATTCTGCTACCATTCTCTGCAATTCACGTTCTAGTTCTTCCTCCGCATCTGACTCTGACAACACACTAAACCTGTTTACGGTCATGGTCACATCTGCCGTTCTATCCACCCTCATCCTAGATGATTTTTGGACAGTGGTCCACTCACCCTCTGGCTTACGGGTGGATGTATCTTTCTTCCTTCTCTTTGTAGAAGTTGGTGCTGGAGAAGGAATGGGCACTGAGGGTTGTACAACCTGCTGGACAACCTGCATGTTCCCCTCAATGATTTTTGTTTGGGACTGGTCTGGTACTGGTGTGGTTTTAATCTGAGGCTGGTCTGGTTCTGGCATGGTGTTTATTTGAGGCTGGTCTGGTATGATATAATTTTCAACGCACTGAGGTTCTGGCCCAACCTGAGCTGACCCTGACACCAAAGCCTCCTCCTCCCCCAGGTCATCTGCCCCTGCCAATAGGTCTTCATCAGGGAAGCTCTTACATATGTTGTGCCAGGCATTGGGACAATCCCTGTGGGCATGGCCGATCTCACCGCACAGGTTACACCTGATGTTTTGGCAGTCCGCACTCACATGGCCGATATCCCCACACAGGCTGCACTTGACCACAGAGCAGTTACTGGCGATGTGACCGACCCTACCACACTTGAAGCATCTGCGGGGCTGACCTGGATAGAAGCATACCCCCTTCTCACGACCAATGAAGAAGGAGTTGGGCAGATGCTGGGTTATGTTATTATATTGTCTTAATTTTACCAGGACCTTCCACCCTCCTGTCCAGATCCGGTCCTCATCCCGGGTCTTAGTGAGCTCTGACATAAGGTCACAATGTCTCCTGAGCCAGAGCACAATATCCTGCGGGGGCACAGCTTCATTCCAGAAGATAATGGTGACAGTAACCTGACCAGGCCTAGAGATGGGGATGAAGCTGAAATTATTCCACCCCTCAGCATCCCTAAACCTGGGGAAGATGGCCCAAAACCAGTCCAAGTTACACATTAACTTAAAGCTCACGTCATATCCCTGGCGGTCTGGGAGGTTTATAACTGCCAGGATGTCACTTGGCGAGAAACCCATCTGGTCACATAGCAGAGATCTCACAACAAACCTCCGGTCAGGTAGGTCTTCCTTGGCCCCTTTGTGCTTAAACCTAACCACGTTCCTCCTCTTAAAAGCCTGACCGGTGTAATGTGAGCCGGACGTAAAGGATGGTGCACCCCGGCTCCAGGCATTGCCAGAGGAGGTCTGATCAGGACCGGTACCACGCTGTGACTTGGGGCGCTGCTGAGCACCTGAAACAGGGGGGTCTGCGCCACCATCAGGAACTAATGGAGGAAAATCCTGAGCACTGGACTGCTCTACCACCTCCCCACCATCAGCCTCCATGGCCCAGCCTCCATACACTGCTCTGACTGCTCTATAACAACATCCCAGACAGATGGTGAAGCCCCTTCTGTTGGAATATTATCAAATACGGAGGTATCAATACAGGGATTAGTTATATCACAGACATTGGCAGCAATAACCACAGACATATCAGCAGTATCAGACACATTAGGACCAGCAGAGTCTGTAACATTAGGATCAGCAGAGTCAGTAACAGGCACAGCAGAGTCCTGATTGTCCTGCTCTGGTGTCACCTGGGAGCTCTGCTGCGCTGCTGCAGTGTTACCTTCAGGAACGTCTCTACAGTCTTTCTGCGAGGAGATGTCATCTGAGTCTTGTGGTGCTTGCACTGCACCATCACCATCAGTCAGGTGTCTCTGTTCTTGCTGCAGATTGCAGGCTGCTGGGACTTGTAGTGCCTCTGCTGTAAGTGGCTGATCACTGGCTCTGTGGTAGGGGAATGTTGCGGCTGCAGTATTGGCTTTACTTGGGTCTGCTGGACGACATCAGGGCAGGTCACGGGTGCAGGATATGATGGTCCTCCATGTGTCTGTGCCTGGAAGCGCTCCTGATTCCTGAAGGTCTCTGCCAGGGGTCCCATCTGCTCCAGGACTGCCTCAGTTTGGGTAATGTTGTCTGCGAGCTGCTTGGCCAGTGTGGCCAGTTTCTTGTCCAGGAGCTCGTGTCTCTCAGGATTCGCTGCCTTCAGCTTGTAAGCGCAGTCGATGTTTTTCTGCAGCAGCAGTTTTTGCTCCTTCAGCTTTTCCAGTCTTTTCACGAGCGCTGGGATCTGATCAGCGAGGTGGAGCTCAGGTGCACGCTCAGCCACAGGACTGGGAGAGGCTGCAGGTGCACGCTCAGCCACAGGACTGGGAGAGGCTGCAGGTGCACGCTCAGCCACAGGACTGGGAGAGGCTGCAGGTTGGTTACATGCTGAGGGTAATGACTTGCTGCTGGGTCCGGGCCTCTGTGCCGCTGGTGGGCTCTGGCGCGCTGCGGCTGTCACTACTGGGGGATGACATTGTCCATGATGGGGACTGTGCAACACCCTCGCCGATGCAATGGCGAGGTAGTGCTTGCGAATGAGCCCCACAGCATGTCATCACATAACACAGGGGACATTGCAGTGGTTAATCCTGCCTGGCAAGGCAGAAGTTAAATGTAATGTGTGATGTAAGAGTCTAATAACCAATCACATGTATTGCATTATGTATTCTGTAAGCTGAGAGGTAACTGGAGGAGCAGCCACCACCTGACCAAGGGGAGATGATAAAACCCCTTGCTCAGAATATTCTAGAGGAGTCTCTCTCAGGAGAGAGAAGAGAGCAGTCTCTCCCAGAAGGGAGAAGAGACTGGTCCTAGCCAGACCTGAGGGTCTGCAGGACACCAGCTAGAGTTCTAGTCAGTCAGCATACCAGACCAAGAGCAGGAAGAGCCTAGCCCCTGCCTAGAAAGAGGGAAGTTAGGAGTTAGTGTAGTGAGGAAAGGGGTATCATCCTACCTTTAAGGGTGATACTTGAAGCCCCTGAGAACAAGCTGAAGCATCCTACTAGGACACAGCTACCGCCCAGCCTGCCATCTGCACCCAGGCTGGTGCTCTGCTCCTGCGGCTCCCTCCAAGTACCTCTCCAGCACTCCATCTACTCTGTTAAAGGCACGTTTGCTGAAGTTCCTGCGGTTCCAATAAAGAACTGTAAGTTGTTTTCTTCAACCTCTGCCTCCGTCTGGTCCCTGCTACTACAACCTCCATCATCACGGGCACCCTGTCCACCACACAGAGACTTACACTCTAGACACCAAAGGGTTGCCCCAGGGAGATCCGCTATAGCAGGCTCTCCCTCATCATTTCTTGCCAACACCACCCTGCTGGAGACCTGCCAGGCTGTAGGACAGCCCTCCGGTTCCCCATACCAAGCACCGTGACACAAGCGTGCTTAGGCCGCAACCGCCAGCCACTCAGGTACTGCGGGCCCAGGCTGACTCCAGGCCCCGAGAAAAGGCTAGGCCCCGGTGGGGGATGTTGCAAGTGGCGTCACGAACAGGATATTTACTTCTGTGCCTTGTTACGGCATTAAAGACTATCCTTTATTACAAAAACTGTATTGCCTAACCCTGCTGCAATTCGGATATAGGCCCAAGAGACTTTGTGTGTTTCTGCATTGGACTGTGTTACTGCTGCCACGTGCTGTCGAGCGCCGCTCCAGCACACAAGAGGTTAATCCCTGCACGAACTGTACCAGCTCTGCTACATCAAGATTTTACCTCAGAGAATCTGTGGCGCAGCAAGTAATTCCAGCCCGCCAAAATCTTCACTGGCGGGAAACCCAGACGACGCACCAAGCTCCACCCACGCGCGAAGGGCGCGAACCCCGCCTCCTGTGGCGCAGGAAAAATTAGAGCCCGCCACAGTTCTTGGCGGGAAGAACTTGGACTCCTCCCCCTGGCGCGACGCGGACTTCCTGCCCCGCCTCAGAGAAACGCCAGAACTCATGCGGATTTTGGACAGTGAGGACTGCATCATGTGGGGTCCTCCGCCATTGCCTCCTGTGGAGCGTCCAGAGTTCTACGAAATGTTAGAGACCATGGTCGTGGTTTCTGCACAGCCGGTCCGGAGGCCCTTTGCTGGGCACCGGCTGCATCGAGGACTGACCCGAGCCCTCGTCACCCGGAGGTACGTCCAGACGGTGACAGAGTACCAGCTACCCCCCGGGCGGTTCCTCGTTCCTTTCCCGGTTGCCATGCCGATGCCCCGGGCCCACGTGGAGGCGCCACGTGGTGAGGCCCCGACTCCGGTCGAGCCAGCGCCTGGGCCTACTGCTGCGGTACCACCTGCCGCGAGGCCTGCTGTCCCTGCTACTCGGCCTGCCAGCCCTGCCGAGACGGTTCCAGCTCCTCCGGCTGCTCCTGCTCCTGTCCCGGCAACTGCCCGACCCACGCGGAGGCCCGAGCCTGCACCGGAGCCACGGGCCCCAGCACCGACACCTCCGCAGCCTCGAGGCCGAGGTGAGGCCACCCGCCAGCGACTCCGGGACGCTGTCTCGGAGCAACGCCGTCGTGAGAAGGAGGCCCAGCGGTATATGGCCGGCCGGACGGCAGCTGGAGCCTGGGTGGAGAAGGACCGCACCACCGGCATGGTCCGGTATTTTGACAAAAAACGTGGCTATGGCTTCGCCACCCAGGACTACACCGGACGGGAAGTCTTTATACCCCGCCGGTCCGTCAAGAGGCCTGATCTGCCGGAGAGCCAGCACAACTTGAAGCCGGGCGAGTGCATTGAGTTCTCCCTGCAGGAGGGTCCCCGAGGACCGTGGGCGGCTGGGGTGATCCGGATCCCTGACTCAGATGAGGACCGCTACTTCCCGTACGAGGATGACGAGTGGCCGGAGTCTCCAGACACTTCCTCCTCTTCGGCTGCGAGTCCACAGGCGGTGACCCACGTGAATGCCCCATCCACGATAATCGTGAGTACGGGTCCCATTGCCATCCATGGGCCGGGCATGATACAGGGCGCCACCCCCGCTGTCTCCCCTGCTGGGAGCCTGGCTAGGTCCCGTAGCTCCTCTGTGGGAGAAGACGTCCCGGCTGGCGAACCTTGTCCGGAGGTTTCGTCTAGGCCCGCATCTCCCCTTGCTGGTTACCACTGGGGTGATGACCTGGCCCCGGAAGAACCGGAGCTGGAAGAAGCCTCGGCGCTGCCGCAGGCTCCCATTTATGTACTGCTGGACCCCTCTGTGGTCCCTGGCTCAGTTGAGCCCCCGGCTGGAACAGCTGATATCCCGGGCGACAGCGCTCCTCCCCCTGAAAGGCAGGAGGATATTGCTGCACCTGCAGTACCCGCTACTGCCACCGGGTGTCCCCAGCCGGAATCTCCTACTGCTTGGGAGATACAGGATTCCCCACTGGATCCTGTTTTTGCTGAACTCAGCGATACTGAGTGACCCCTGATGGGCTGAAAGCCCTCTTCAGGTACTTTGTCTATTGTAAATATTTATTTTTGTCCTATCCCCTATAGAGCCAGAAACTGTCCTGAGACTCTTACCCTTATTTATCTCAGTCAAGAGATTTCTTCAAAGGACTCTGTCCCTCTACACTAGAGGAGACCCTTTGCAACTTTATTGCACTTTTCCCCACATCAAGGGCTGTGCCCAGAAGATGGACTTTCCTATTGGAGACCTTCTGAGAGACTGTTGCCAATCTTGAGGAAAAGTTGCCACTTTATTTATTATCATTTTGCACTTAATGCCTTCCTTTTTAGGTACGGACATTCTGTTTGCACATTCATGCCTTTCCTTTTCAGGTAAAGAGACATTTGCTACCGTGCTACCCTGAGTAGCCTATTTACCTATGTAACGTTTGCAACGTTTAAGAGATGTACCCATTGAGCTCCTAAGCCAATGTGAGCTTACAATATGCTTGTACCCTGTCTGTTTGCCAGTAGTATGCATTAACCCTTTTATAGGCTTTCCAGGTTGTAGTGTGGCTGTGTCGGACCGTCTTTTTGTGTAAAACACTGATTGTTACCTTAACCCCAAACCGAGGTTTGCACATGGGGGTAGTCCGTAAACTGCGGGTCCTACGGGGACCGGGGGTGTTACAGAGCTAGCACCTGGATGCCACTCATCCTATGGGTAAGGACGTCAGGAGGTACTCGTGTCGCATGTGCTAATGCAATGCAGGTAGACACATTATATATTTGTCGCCAGGGAAGAAGTGTTTACAAAACAAATATACAGGCCTTGGTGCAAGGAGTGGATTACAGGACATGACACCACACCTTTCCTACTGTACAGTTCGGTTTAATGGCGTCAGCGACCAACTGTCATACAGCTACATATCTTTGTCTTAGTCCGACACCAACCCAGGTGCCTGTCTCCAGGACCATGGGCGGTTTGTCCCTACACCTTCACATAGCCTGCACTTCCCAGAAGTGCCCTTAGCCCCCTCTGTGCCCCAAAACATCTGTAGTCGAGCCGAGGGCGGCTCTTTCAATTGCCCCCGGGGTATGCAACACCCTCGCCGATGCAATGGCGAGGTAGTGCTTGCGAATGAGCCCCACAGCATGTCATCACATAACACAGGGGACATTGCAGTGGTTAATCCTGCCTGGCAAGGCAGAAGTTAAATGTAATGTGTGATGTAAGAGTCTAATAACCAATCACATGTATTGCATTATGTATTCTGTAAGCTGAGAGGTAACTGGAGGAGCAGCCACCACCTGACCAAGGGGAGATGATAAAACCCCTTGCTCAGAATATTCTAGAAGAGTCTCTCTCAGGAGAGAGAAGAGAGCAGTCTCTCCCAGAAGGGAGAAGAGACCGGTCCTGGTCAGACCTGAGGGTCTGCAGGACACCAGCTAGAGTTCTAGTCAGTCAGCATACCAGACCAAGAGCAGGAAGAGCCTAGCCCCTGCCTAGAAAGAGGGAAGTTAGGAGTTAGTGTAGTGAGGAAAGGGGTATCATCCTACCTTTAAGGGTGATACCTGAAGCCCCTGAGAACAAGCTGAAGCATCCTACTAGGACACAGCTACCGCCCAGCCTGCCACCTGCATCCAGGCTGGTGCTCTACTCCTGCGGCTCCCTCCAGAATACCTCTCCAGCACTCCATCTACTCTGTTAAAGGCACGTTTGCTGAAGTTCCTGCGGTTCCAATAAAGAACTGTAAGTTGTTTTCTTCAACCTCTGCCTCCGTCTGGTCCCTGCTACTACAACCTCCATCATCACGGGCACCCTGTCCACCACACAGAGACTTACACTCTAGACACCAAAGGGTTGCCCCAGGGAGATCCGCTATAGCAGCCTCTCCCTCATCATTTCTTGCCAACACCACCCTGCTGGAGACCTGCCAGGCTGTAGGACAGCCCTCCGGTTCCCCATACCAAGCACCGTGACACTAGCGTGCCTAGGCCGCAACCGCCAGCCACTCAGGTACTGCGGGCCCAGGCTGACTCCAGGCCCCGAGAAAAGGCTAGGCCCCGGTGGGGGATGTTGCAACTGGGTCCCACTTTCCTGCCAGTGACAGCGCTGGTAGCAGCTTGAGGCCTCCCTGCTGGTCTCACCTCGGCCTCCACAGATCTTACAGTCTTGTTACCTCCACTCCCAGACCTGGTTCTCTCAGGCCGGATGAATACAGACTGCTGCAGGTTCTCCAGGATGGTCTGGCGCTCCAGGGATGTCCTCCTGTGCCTGGATGGAGGTGTAGAGGGCACAGCTGAGGCCTGTAATGGAGGCTGCCTCTGCTCCTGCACAGCTTTCCCTGCTGCCTGACCCAGCGCTCTGGTCTCACTCACTGTTTTTTGCTGCACATTAACACTGGGAGATGGTTTCACCAGATTGGAACTCACTGCTGCTTCTTGCTTTTCCAAAACATTCACCTTCTTTATCTCACAAACTCCGGCTGTACTGGAGCCACTGACATTCTGCACCTTACTCACAGACTTCACTTTAGGATTATTTGCATCCTCAGTTTTTGGTGTCTGAGAGTTTCCTCCCAGAGAAGGCCTTGGAGCCTGGGCCTTGCTTGGGGAAGTTCCCCACCCAGGGTGGCCCCGCCCTGGGCTATCTCCAGGCATTAAGAGACTTCAGGAGCTCTGCTCACACACAACCTCCCAGCAAGGGGGCAGTATTATAGTACTTATATTCCTGTACATAGGGGGCAGTATTATAGTAGTTATATTCCTGTACACAGGGGGCAGTATTATAGTAGTTATATTCTTGTACATAGGGGGCAGTATTATAGTACTTATATTCCTGTACATAGAGGGCAGTATTATAGTAGTTATATTCTGTACATAGGGGCAGTATTATAGTAGTTATATTCTTGTACATAGGGGGCAGTATTATAGTAGTTATATTCTTGTACATAGGGGGCAGAATTATAGTAGTTATATTCTGTACATAGGGGGCAGTATTATAGTAGTTATATTCCTGTACATAGGGGGCAGTATTATAGTAGTTATATTCTTGTACATAGGGGGCAGTATTATAGAAGTTATATTCCTGTACATAGGGGGCAGTATTATAGTAGTTATATTCTTGTACATAGGGGCAGTATTATAGTAGTTATATTCCTGTACATAGGGGGCAGTATTATAGTAGTTATATTCCTGTACATAGGGGGCAGTATTATAGTAGTTATATTCTTGTACATAGGGGGCAGTATTATAGTAGTTATATTCTTGTACATAGAGGGCAGTATTATAGCAGTTATATTCTTGTACATAGGGAGCAGTATTATAGTAGTTATATTCTTGTACATAGGGGGCAGTATTATAGTAGTTATATTCTTTTACATAGGGGGAAGTATTATAGCAGTTATATTCCTGTACATAGGGGGCAGTATTATAGCAGTTATATTCCTGTACATAGGGGGCAGTATTATAGTAGTTATATTCCTGTACATAGGGGGCAGTATTATAGTAGTTATATTCCTGTACATAGGGGGCAGTATTATAGTAGTTATATTCTTGTACATAGGGGGCAGTATTATAGTAGTTATATTCCTGTACATAGGGGGCAGTATTATAGTAGTTATATTCTTGTACATAGGGGGCAGTATTATAGTAGTTATATTCTTGTACATAGGGGGCAGTATTATAGTAGTTATATTCTTGTACATAGGGGGCAGAATTATAGTAGTTATATTCTGTACATAGGGGGCAGTATTATAGTAGTTATATTCCTGTACATAGGGGGCAGTATTATAGTAGTTATATTCTTGTACATAGGGGGCAGTATTATAGTAGTTATATTCCTGTACATAGGGGGCAGTATTATAGTAGTTATATTCTTGTACATAGGGGCAGTATTATAGTAGTTATATTCCTGTACATAGGGGGCAGTATTATAGTAGTTATATTCCTGTACATAGGGGGCAGTATTATAGTAGTTATATTCTTGTACATAGGGGGCAGTATTATAGTAGTTATATTCTTGTACATAGAGGGCAGTATTATAGCAGTTATATTCTTGTACATAGGGGGCAGTATTATAGTAGTTATATTCCTGTACATAGGGGGCAGTATTATAGTAGTTATATTCATGTACATAGGGAGCAGTATTATAGTAGTTATATTCTTGTACATAGGGGGCAGTATTATAGTAGTTATATTCTTTTACATAGGGGGAAGTATTATAGCAGTTATATTCCTGTACATAGGGGGCAGTATTATAGCAGTTATATTCCTGTACATAGGGGGCAGTATTATAGTAGTTATATTCTTGTACATAGGGGGCAGTATTATAGTAGTTATATTCCTGTACATAGGGGGCAGTATTATAGTAGTTATATTCTTGTACATAGGAGGCAGTATGATAGTAGTTATATTCCTGTACATAGGGGGCAGTATTATAGTAGTTATATTCCTGTACATAGGGGGCAGTATTATAGTAGTTATATTCCTGTACATAGGGGGCAGTATTATAGTAGTTATATTCTTGTACATAGGGGGCAGTATTATAGTAGTTATATTCTTGTACATAGAGGGCAGTATTATAGCAGTTATATTCTTGTACATAGGGGGCAGTATTATAGTAGTTATATTCCTGTACATAGGGGGCAGTATTATAGTAGTTATATTCCTGTACATAGGGGGCAGTATTATAGTAGTTATATTCTTGTACATAGGGGGCAGTATTATAGTAGTTATATTCCTGTACATAGGGGGCAGTATTATAGTAGTTATATTCTTGTACATAGGAGGCAGTATGATAGTAGTTATATTCCTGTACATAGGGGGCAGTATTATAGTAGTTATATTCCTGTACATAGGGGGCAGTATTATAGTAGTTATATTCATGTACATAGGGGGCAGTAATATAGTAGTTATATTCTTGTACATAGGGGGCAGTATTATAGTAGTTATATTCTTGTACATAGGGGGCAGTATTATAGTAGTTATATTCTTGCACATAGGGGACAGTATTATAGTAGTTATATTCTTGTACATAGGGGGCAGTAATATAGTAGTTATATTCCTGTACATAGGGGGCAGTATTATAGTAGTTATATTCATGTACATAGGGGGCAGTAATATAGTAGTTATATTCTTGTACATAGGGGGCAGTATTATAGTAGTTATATTCTTGTACATAGGGGGCAGTATTATAGTAGTTATATTCTTGCACATAGGGGACAGTATTATAGTAGTTATATTCTTGTACATAGGGGGCAGTATTATAGTAGTTATATTCTTGTACATAGGGGGCAGTAATATAGTAGTTATATTCCTGTACATAGGGGGCAGTATTATAGTAGTTATATTCCTGTACATAGGGGGTATTATTATAGTAGTTATATTCCTGTACATAGGGGACAGTATTATAGCAGTTATATTCCTGTACATAGGGGGCAGTATTATAGTAGTTATATTCTTGTACATAGGGGACAGTATTATAGTAGTTATATTCTTGTACATAGGGGCAGTATTATAGTAGTTATATTCTTGTACATAGGAGGCAGTATTACAGTAGTTATATTCTTGTACATAGGGGCAGTATTATAGTAGTTATATTCTTGTACATAGGAGGCAGTATTACAGTAGTTATATTCTTGTACATAGGGGGCAGAATTATAGTAGTTATATTCCTGTACATAGGGGGCAGTATTATAGTAGTTATATTCTTGTACATAGGGGGCAGAATTATAGTAGTTATATTCCTGTGCATAGGGGACAGTATTATAGTAGTTATATTCCTGTACATAGGGGGCAGTATTATAGTAGTTATATTCCTGTGCATAGGGGACAGTATTATAGTAGTTATATTCCTGTACATAGGGGGCAGTATTATAGTAGTTATATTCTTGTACATAGAGGGCAGTATTATAGTAGTTATATTCTTGTACATAGGGGGCAGTATTATAGTAGTAATATTCTTGTACATAGAGGGCAGTATTATAGTAGTTATATTCTTGTACATAGGGGGCAGTATTATAGTAGTTATATTCCTGTACATAGGGGGCAGTATTATAGTAGTTATATTCATGTACATAGAGGGCAGTATTATAGTAGTTATATTCTTGTACATAGGGGGCAGTATTATAGTAGTTATATTCCTGTACATAGGGGGCAGTATTATAGTAGTTATATTCATGTACATAGGGGGCAGTAATATAGTAGTTATATTCTTGTACATAGGGGGCAGTATTATAGTAGTTATATTCTTGTACATAGGGGGCAGTATTATAGAAGTTATATTCTTGCACATAGGGGACAGTATTATAGTAGTTATATTCTTGTACATAGGGGGCAGTAATATAGTAGTTATATTCCTGTACATAGGGGGCAGTATTATAGTAGTTATATTCATGTACATAGGGGGCAGTAATATAGTAGTTATATTCTTGTACATAGGGGGCAGTATTATAGTAGTTATATTCTTGTACATAGGGGGCAGTATTATAGTTGTTATATTCTTGCACATAGGGGACAGTATTATAGTAGTTATATTCTTGTACATAGGGGGCAGTATTATAGTAGTTATATTCTTGTACATAGGGGGTAGTAATATAGTAGTTATATTCCTGTACATAGGGGGCAGTATTATAGTAGTTATATTCCTGTACATAGGGGGTATTATTATAGTAGTTATATTCCTGTACATAGGGGACAGTATTATAGCAGTTATATTCCTGTACATAGGGGGCAGTATTATAGTAGTTATATTCTTGTACATAGGGGACAGTATTATAGTAGTTATATTCTTGTACATAGGGGCAGTATTATAGTAGTTATATTCTTGTACATAGGAGGCAGTATTACAGTAGTTATATCCCTGTGCATAGGGGGCAGTATTATAGTAGTTATATTCCTGTACATAGGGGGCAGTATTATAGTAGTTATATTCTTGTACATAGGGGGCAGTATTATAGTAGTTATATTCCTGTACATAGGGGACAGTATTATAGTAGTTATATTCCTGTACATAGGGGGCAGTATTATAGTAGTTATATTCTTGTACATAGGGGGCAGTATTATAGTAGTTATATTCCTGTACATAGGGGACAGTATTATAGTAGTTATATTCTTGTACATAGGGGGCAGTATTATAGTAGTTATATTCTTGTACATACGGGGCAGTATTATAGTAGTTATATTCTTGTACATAGGGGGCATTATTATAGTAGTTATATTCTTGTACATAGGGGCAGTATTATAGTAGTTATATTCTTGTACATAGGGGGCAGTATTATAGTAGTTATATTCTTGTACATAGGGGGCAGTATTATAGTAGTTATATTCCTGTACATAGGGGGCAGTATTATAGTAGTTATATTCTTGTACATAGGGGGCAGTATTATAGTAGTTATATTCTTGTACATAGGGGGAAGTATTATAGTAGTTATATTCCTGTACATAGGGGGCAGTATTATAGTAGTTATATTCCTGTACATAGGGGGCAGTATTATAGTAGTTATATGCCTGTACATAGGGGACAGTATTATAGTAGTTATATTCCTGTACATAGGAGGCAGTATTATAGTAGTTATATTCTTGTACATAGGAAGCAGTATTATAGTAGTTATATTCTTGTACATAGGGGCAGTATTATAGTAGTTATATTCCTGTACATAGGGGGCAGTATTATAGTAGTTATATTCTTGTACATAGGGGGCAGTATTATGGTAGTTATATTCTTGTACATAGGGGGCAGTATTATAGTAGTTATATTCTTGTACATAGGGGGCAATATTATAGTAGTTATATTCTTGTACATAGGGAGCAGTATTATAGTAGTTATATTCCTGTACATAGGGGGCAGTATTATAGTAGTTATATTCTGTACATAGGGGGCAGTATTATAGTAGTTATATTCTTGTACATAGGGGGCAGTATTATAGTAGTTATATCCTTGTACATAGGGGGCAGTATTATAGTAGTTATATCCTTGTACATAGGGGGCAGTATTATAGTAGTTATATCCCTGTACATAGGGGGCAGTATTATAGTACTTATATTCTTGCTTTTGGATACCTGGATGTATGAGGCAGGAATCGCACTCGTTGTCTTCATTGCGGCAGCAGGGGATGGTGTACCCCACCTTCTTCTCACTTCCTGGACATGCACACTCTACTACATCATACTCGCAGCAGTCTCGGCACATGATGTTCCACTCGGCTCCGGGGCAGTTTTCATTGATCACTG
Organism: Engystomops pustulosus; assembly: GCF_040894005.1. Lineage (NCBI taxonomy): Eukaryota > Metazoa > Chordata > Amphibia > Anura > Leptodactylidae > Engystomops > Engystomops pustulosus. The sequence continues at coordinate 177,959,974 of NC_092417.1, read as the reverse complement.
TATATTCTTGAGAAATCAAATGATCAGCGTTAGACGTCAGATATTACATTACTGCAGGGGCTGTAACATAAATGGTGATAGAGAGATAACACAGGATCATGATCTGGTTAATGGTTATGTATAAAGTTCTCACTGAGCATGCTCACAACACTCGCCCATAGACATGAATGGGTCTCCCTGGTTAGTTCCCTGTTTGACCCCATCGTGGTGACGCAGGATAATATGCTGGATCACAATTTACTCTTATTCGGATGATGATGTGTTTTCCATGACTAACATTCTCCCTCCATGCTGATGGTTTCCTTCTATTACTACTCCTGGCGTTCTGCTGTATTTACAAATATATGCGTCTCACGATGTAGCAGAGCCGAGTTTGTTTGGCAAAACGCAATGAGGTGTCGGACTTTAAATAGTGATTGGACAATGAAACAATGTAACGACCAGTTCAGCTCTGCTACATCTTACTGTACACATTGTCATCTGTAGACACTACATCCATATGGGATGTAATGGATTCCCAAATATTCTGGAATATAAGAAATATGTCATCTACATTGCTTTACAGGATTATTAGAAGTTCACTAGTTCACATTTTAGTGCAAAATTGTCATTGGCCATTAAGGGGTTAAAGAGAGCTGGACTGAGACGATTGTGTTAGTAAACACGGAGATGTGAAGGGTCCTCCTCTGGGGGGCGCTGTGTGTGTAAATATATGGAGTAGGGATTAAGTATTCATTGTTCCCCTATAGCATCACTGGTGGTGGAGCAGGCAGCAATGTGTGAGGTACTACTACTCCTGGATGATCACTCCATGCTGGTTGTAGTAGTCGTATTCTTATTAATGTATAAGTTCAGGTCCTGTGTTCAGAACTGTTCTCCTTCTGCTCAGGTATTGGGGTAAATTGGGCTGAGCTGCAGTACCAGGCACTGCCTGTGGATCAGGGGGGGCGCTGTTTATTAGAAATAAAGCTAATTCTCCATCTATTATGTAATGAAATGTAACCAAGGCAAGAAGAGCAGAAAGTTGTAACAGTTGCACCTAATAGAAGGAGATGAGCCCTGCAGGGCGGGGGGAGGGCGGCCGGTACTCACTTGATGCCCGGGGGTGGGCAGAGATGTGCAGGGCGCAGAGGTAGAGCAGAGCCGCGCGCAGGGTCATGGTGTCGCTCCCAGCTCGGTGTCTCCGCATGGATTCAGGGTCTCCGTCTCTTCATGCTGGTTCTGCCGGGGGCTCAGGTTTCACACTATTTTATCATTCAGGCAGTGACACCCTCAGCCGACGCTTCCACTGGGGTCTTCCAGACTACGTCACCCCAAAAACACTCCGCTGCCTTAACCCTTAGTGCCCTGCAGATGACGGTCGTACACAATGCAAAAGCAGGATCTGAGGTCACTGACTAAGCAGCAGTGGTGGGATCCCTCAGACAGTAGCCGGGGGTCTATGGGGACCCTCCGCAGCAGTATCTGGGGTCTGTGACTAAGCAACCCTACAGACAGTAGCTGGGGGTCTATGGGGACCCTCCGCAGCAGTATCTGGGGTCACTGACTAAGCAGCTCCGTAGACAGTAGCTGGGGGTCTACAGGGACCCTCCGCAGCAGTATTTGGGGTCACTGACTAAGCAGCTCCGCAGACAGTAGCTGGGGGTCTACAGGGACCCTCCGACGCAGTATTTGGGGTCAGTGACTAAGCAGCAGAGGTGGGATCCCTGCTCCACCAGATCCCTGCAGACAATAGCCGAGGGTCCACGGGGACCCTCTGCAGACAGTAGCCCGGGGTCTATGGGGTCCTCCGCAGCAGTATCTGTGGTCACTAACAAAGCAGCTCCGCAGACAGTAGCCGGGGCTCTACGGGGACCCTCTGCAGCAGTATCTGGGGTCACTGACTGAGCAGCTCCGCAGACAGTAGCTGGGGCTCTACGGGGACCCTCTGCAGCAGTATCTGGTGTCACTGACTAAACAGCTCCGCAGACAGTAGCCCGGTGGTCTATGGGGACCCTCCGCAGCAGTATCTGGGGTCACTGACTAAGCAGCTCCGCAGACAGTAGCAGGGGCTCTATGGGGTCCTCCGCAGCAGTATCTGGGGTCACTGACTAAGCAGCTCCGCAGACAGTAGCAGGGGCTCTACGGGGACCCTCCGCAGCAGTATCTGGGGTCACTGACTAAGCAACTCCGCAGACAGTAGCTGGGGCTCTATGGGGACCCTCTGCAGCAGTATCTGGGGTCACTGACTAAGCAGCTCCGCAGACAGTAGCAGGGGCTCTATGGGGACCCTCCGCAGCAGTATCTGGGGTCACTGACTAAGCAGCTCCGCAGACAGTAGCAGGGGCTCTACGGGGACCCTCTGCAGCAGTATCTGGTGTCACTGTCTAAACAGCTCTGCAGGCAGTAGCCCGGTGGTCTATGGGGACCCTCTGCAGCAGTATCTGGTGTCACTGACTAAACAGCTCTGCAGGCAGTAGCCCGGTGGTCTATGGGGACCCTCCGCAGCAGTATCTGGGGTCACTGACTAAGCAGCTCCGCAGACAGTAGCAGGGGCTCTACGGGGACCCTCCGCAGCAGTATCTGGGGTCACTGACTGAGCAGCTCCGCAGACAGTAGCAGGGGCTCTATAGGACCCTCCGCAGCAGTATCTGGGGTCACTGACTAAGCAGCTCCGCAGACAGTAGCTGGGGCTCTACGGGGACCCTCTGCAGCAGTATCTGGGGTCACTGACTAAGCAGCTCCGCAGACAGTAGCTGGGGCTCTACGGGGACCCTCCGCAGCAGTATCTGGGGTCACTGACTAAGCAGCTCCGCAGACAGTAGCTGGGGCTCTACGGGGACCCTCTGCAGCAGTATCTGGGGTCACTGACTAAGCAGCTCCGCAGACAGTAGCTGGGGCTCTATAGGACCCTCCGCAGCAGTATCTGGGGTCACTATCTGAGCAGCCCACAGACAGTAGCTGGGAGTCTACGGGGACCCGCTGCAGCAGTATCTGGGGTCACTGACTCAGCTGCCCCTGTACACATTGGCCAGGAGCGCTGAGCAGGTACACTCACCAGCAGCAGGCAGATCTGTCTGAGCAGATGGAGACGTCTACATTATGACTCTCTGCAGACCCCGTCCTGAACTGGCATAAAGTCTGGAAAAAATTCCCATCTCGGAGTCCAATACATGTGTTTGTAATAACATTCCTCGTCATTGACGCCATCCCCCCAAACACCCATCAAATATGAAGTCATTTATACTTTGCGTAATAGTGACATTTGTAGAATGGGACGTCCCTGGGTCTGGGGTGGAGGGATGTAAACAGACCCAGGGGTTACAGCTCCATGTTCTCTTATTGTGTCCCAATATTTTGGGGGCTCATTGATCCCCTCAGTGTGAATGATCTGTCAGTGTCCCATAATCTGCAGATAATATTGTATGGAAACAGAAGGGGGTGAAGACTTCTGCACAAATTTTCCCAAAGAAGAAAACTGTATAAATTGTTTTGATTCAAATGTTACATTGTTTTGTGTAAGAGTATACAGTTACTAACAGAACTATGTGTCTCCATGGTTACAGACTACAAACAAGCCTGGTGTGTAGTCTGTTCTAAACTCCTTCTAACCTCCTTGTTTGATCTGTGCCAAGATTGAGTATTTTGGAAGATTTGTCTATGAGATAGATATATAGAATAGATAGATAGATAGATAGATAGATAGATAGATAGATAGGAGATAGATAGATAGATAGATAGATAGATAGGAGATAGATAGATAGAAGATAGATAGATAGATAGATAGATAGATAGATAGATAGGAGATAGATAGATAGATAGATAGGAGATAGATAGGGGATAGATAGATATGAGATAGATAGATAGATAGATAGATAGATAGATATGAGATAGATAGATAGATAGATAGATAGATAGATAGGAGATAGATAGATAGGAGATAGATAGATAGGAGATAGATAGATAGGAGATAGATAGATAGATAGATGATAGATAGGAGATAGGAGATAGATATATAGAATAGATAGATAGATAGATAGATAGATAGATAGATAGGAGATAGATAGATAGGAGATAGATAGATAGATAGATAGATAGATAGGAGATAGATAGATAGATAGGAGATAGATAGATAGATAGATAGGAGATAGATAGGGGATAGATAGATATGAGATAGATAGATAGATAGATAGATAGATAGATAGATAGGAGATAGATAGATAGGAGATAGATAGATAGGAGATAGATAGATAGATAGATAGATAGGAGATAGATAGATAGAAGATAGATAGATAGATAGATAGATAGATAGGAGATAGATAGATAGATAGGAGATAGATAGATAGATAGATAGGAGATAGATAGGGGATAGATAGATAGGAGATAGATAGATAGATAGATAGATAGATAGATATGAGATAGATAGATAGATAGATAGATAGATAGATAGGAGATAGATAGGAGATAGATAGATAGATAGATAGATAGATAGGAGATAGATATGAGATAGATAGATATGAGATAGATAGATAGGAGATAGATAGATAGATAGAAGATAGATAGATAGAAGATAGATAGATAGATAGATAGATAGATATGAGATAGATAGATAGATAGATATTAGATAGATAGATAGATAGATAGATAGATAGATATTAGATAGATAGATAGATAGATAGATAGATATTAGATAGATGATAGATAGATAGATTGATAGATATGAGATAGATAGATAGGAGATGGATAGATAGATAGATAGATAGATAGATATGAGATAGATAGGAGATAGATAGATAGATAGATAGATAGATATGAGATAGATAGATAGATAGATAGATAGATAGATAGAAGATAGATAGATAGATAGATAGGAGATAGATAGATAGATATGAGATAGATAGATAGGAGATAGATAGATAGATAGATAGATATTAGATAGATAGATAGATAGGAGATAGATAGATAGATAGATAGATAGATAGATAGGAGATAGATAGATAGATAGATAGATATTAGATAGATAGATAGATAGGAGATAGATAGATAGATAGATAGATAGGAGATAGATAGGAGATAGATACAACATAGATAGATAGATAGATAGATAGATAGATAGATAGATAGGAGATAGATAGATAGGAGATAGATAGATAGATAGGAGATAGATAGATAGATAGATAGATAGGAGATAGATAGATAGGAGATAGATAGATAGATAGATATTAGATAGATAGATAGATAGGAGATAGATAGATAGATAGATAGATAGATAGATAGATAGATAGATAGATAGGAGATAGATAGGAGATAGATACAACATAGATAGATAGACAGATAAGACTTGCAGCTTTTTTCTTTCTCTTTCTGTATTTGCACAATTCCTTGGATTTTTACATAAAATTCATTGTTTAAACATTTTCCTTGGAGAAGCCCAAGTTTTAATAAATGGAAACTTGTCTCCGTGTTCTCCGCCTGATCTCAGCGGTTTTTTGAAAATCTCTCTGACATCTGTGCGGAACATTGAACAGCGCTGGAAGTTTTACAAGGCGGCCGCCACCACCGATCACATCTGTAATGAAGAACCCAGAGAGCCTGGAAATATCTACATAGAAGGAAATACCCAGCTCGCCCCGGGAGAGATTCACGGGGAAGAGAGGATGTAAAATGCACCTGCACTGTACCCAGAAGACCCAAGAACATTTATTACAACTACAGTTAAAGGGGTTGTCCAGGATTACAAAAACATGACTTAAAGGGATATTCCTGAAGACAAGATTCTTAAATATACTCAGGGTAACAAAATAACGCATTCTATAATCCACTGTTATTACCAAATATCCAGCATTGCACAGCTATAAATCCATCCTGTATCTATCAGCGCTGCTGTACACAATTTTGGTTGCCCTTGGACCCAACCCTGGATCTTCTGAATTTAGGGTCGGGGCAGACATCTTGCTTTCCTGTCTGATGCTGCCTCCAGCCATCACCTTGTATTCCAGGATGAGCTTATACACACACACAGACTTCCTGCCAGCAAATAACAATGTGAGGAGAGCTACAGACAGATAAGTTCTTTATCCAGGGGAGGGGGAGGGAGGCCATCAGATCAGATAATGTGTAGCTGAGATGTAGCAGAGCTGAGAATGTTATGCATATCTCGTGGATATCATCTTCTCTGATCTGTCTAATCTCTTTCTATGTGTCAGAGACTAGTACAATATTCAGAAGGTAAATGAAAGTGTAGATAAACCCTGTAACCTGATAATCTAAGCACATTGTCATCACACAGTATCTCACAGCATAGTGTGATCATGAAGTGTCTGCTTAGAGTGTCCCCACTCACACTCTGGAGTCTTACACTGACCATCACTGAGTGACAGGAGCTAAAACAGCAATAAAACTGAGTAACGTTGTTAAGTAAGGAGGTAAACAAATCTTTATTGTGTAAACATCACTTGGGAATAGAAATTTGAGAATTTTCTGTTGTGTGGAATTGCAACCGCACCCTCAATAGCCATTTTGAGGATTGATTCAGCTTGTGCAAGTTTTGTTATCAGCTGTCTACCCTGATCTTGCAAATGTATCCATATTGCTGTGGACACACCCACGAGGAACTCACATGGAAGACAATTTAAAATTTGGCTGCCCCCTGTGATCAGTAAGAGGATTTCTTCTCCAAATCTTGCAGTGAGTTTTGGCTCCGCTTCTGTTGATTCTAGTTACTTTACACCATTTTGATAAATTTTACTAGATTATACAGTGTGTGCTCTTAGATTGGACTATTTATCTCTGTTGCTGAGGACACACCCCTGAGGAGCTGTTATCTAGACCAAGATGCTCCTCCCCCTCATAGATTTCTATTCTGGGCTGTGAACTTATGTTGTACTGCCCCTGGTGGTCTATAGATGCTTTTGACTCCGTACACTGTGCCGTACATTTAAATTTGACTATATTACTGTGGCCACACCCACCCCACCCCCCAAAGGACTCTCATGTGGGTCAGGAACTCTGTTAATCCTTGTGGCTATTAAGTTGATTTCTTTTCTAGACTATCCACTTCTGTTAATACTTCCCTTGCTGGTCCCTGGATAATTTAACTTGAGTGTTCAATCCTTAATCAGACTGCTTCCATGTTCTTAATTTTGCTGTGGCCACACCCCCAAGGGAATCCCCAAGCTTTGCTGCCCCTTGTTGTGTTAACCCAGATGATATGTAGTTGATATGTCCTTATACACAGCACAGTTTATTTCATTGTATCTGGATTGTTCACTGTCTCCTTCCAATTTATCCGTATATCATTAGCCACACCCCTGAGGGATTCTCACCAGGAGGAGGCTGCAGAACTCTTCTTCTCTGAATCCCGCAATTCTGTTGTACGACCCTTGATGGTCTTCCCTATATGCTGTAGAATTTTTTTCTTGATTTCACTGGATTATTCCCCATCCACTTGAACTTATTCCACTTTATCTAAATTGATGTGGCCACACCCCTGAGGAGCTTTCATCTAGAAGAAGAAGCTGCCCTTGTGGTCATTAGCTGGATTTTTTTATGTCTGAATTATATCCTATATTATATTAAATTATTTTACTGTACCAGGTCTCTGTAACCAGCACTAGTACTACCCACTATGGTCAAAGAATATAGTCCTGGATCGGTAGTTTGACTTCAGGAGTATGTAGTTGGTTTTACAAACCATAATCCAGATTCTGACATTTTCACATACATAGGGGGCAGTATTATAGTAGTTATATTCTTGTACATAGGGAGCAGTATTATAGTAGTTATATTCTTGTACATAGGGGGCAGTATTATAGTAGTTATATTCATGTACATAGGGGGCAGTATTATAGTAGTTATATTCTTGTACATAGGGGGCAGTATTAAAGTAGTTATATTCATGTACATAGGGGGCAGTATTATAGTAGTTATATTCTTGTACATAGGGAGCAGTATTATAGTAGTTATATTCCTGTACATAGGGGGCAGTATTATAGTAGTTATATTCTTGTACATAGGGAGCAGTATTATAGTAGTTATATTCTTGGACATAGGGGGCAGTATTATAGTAGTTATATTCTTGTACATAGGAGGCAGTATTATAGTAGTTATATTCCTGTACATAGGAGGCAGTATTATAGTAGTTATATTCTTGTACATAGGGAGCAGTATTATAGTAGTTATATTCCTATACATAGGGGGCAGTATTATAGTAGTGATATTCCTGTACATAGGGGGCAGTATTATAGTAGTTATATTCCTGTACATAGGGGGCAGTATTATAGTAGTTATATTCTTGTACATAGGGGGCAGTATTATAGTAGTTATATTCCTGTACATAGAGGGCAGTATTGTAGTAGTTATATTCCTGTACATAGGGGGCAGTATTATAGTAGTTATACTCTTGTACATAGGGTTCAGTATTATAGCAGTTATATTCTTGTACATAGGGGGCAATATTATAGTAGTTATATTCCTGTACATAGGGGGCAGTATTATAGTAGTTATATTCCTGTACATAGGGGGCAGTATTATAGTAGTTATATTCCTGTACATAGGGGCAGTATTATAGTAGTTATATTCCTGTACATAGGGGGCAGTATTATAGTAGTTATATTCTTGTACATAGGGGGCAGTATTATAGTAGTTATATTCTTGTACAAAGGGGGCAGTATTATAGTAGTTATATTCTTGTACATAGGGGGCAGTATTATAGTAGTTATATTCCTGTACATAGGGGGCAGTATTATAGTAATTATATTCCTGTACATAGGGGGCAGTATTGTAGTAGTTATATTCTTGTACATAGGGGGCAGTATTATAGTAGTTATATTCCTGTACATAGGGGGCAGTATTATAGTAGTTATATTCTTGTACATAGGGGGCAGTATTATAGTATTTATATTCTTGTACATAGGGGGCAGTATTATAGTAGTTATATTCCTGTACATAGGGGGCAGTATTATAGTAGTTATATTCTTGTACATAGAGGGTAGTATTATAGTAGTTATATCCCTATACATAGGGGGCAGTATTATAGTAGTTATATTCTTGTACATAGGGGGCAGTATTATAGTAGTTATATTCTTGTACATAGGGGGCAGTATTATAGTAGTTATATTCCTGTACATAGGGGGCAGTATTATAGTAGTTATATGCCTGTACATAGGGGACAGTATTATAGTAGTTATATTCCTGTACATAGGAGGCAGTATTATAGTAGTTATATTCTTGTACATAGGGAGCAGTATTATAGTAGTTATATTCTTGTACATAGGGGGCAGTATTATAGTAGTTATATTCCTGTACATAGAGGGCAGTATTGTAGTAGTTATATTCCTGTACATAGGGGGCAGTATTATAGTAGTTATACTCTTGTACATAGGGGGCAGTATTATAGTAGTTATATTCTTGTACATAGAAGGCAGTATTATAGTAGTTATATTCCTGTACATAGGGGGCAGTATTATAGTAGTTATATTCTTGTACATAGGGGCAGTATTATAGTAGTTATATTCTTGTACATAGGGGGCAGTATTATAGTAGTTATATTCTTGTACATAGGGGGCAGTATTATAGTAGTTATATTCCTGTACATAGGGGGCAGTATTATAGTAGTTATATTCTTGTACATAGGGGGCAGTATTATAGTAGTTATATTCTTGTACATAGGGGGAAGTATTATAGTAGTTATATTCCTGTACATAGGGGGCAGTATTATAGTAGTTATATTCTTGTACATAGGGGGAAGTATTATAGTAGTTATATTCCTGTACATAGGGGCAGTATTATAGTAGTTATATTCTTGTACATAGGGGGCAGTATTATAGTAGTTATATTCTTGTACATAGGGGGCAGTATTATAGTAGTTATATTCTTGTACATAGGGGCAGTATTATAGTAGTTATATTCCTGTACATAGGGGGCAGTATTATAGTAGTTATATTCTTGTACATAGGGGGCAGTATTATAGTAGTTATATTCCTGTACATAGGGGGCAGTATTATAGTAGTTATATTCCTGTACATAGGGGGCAGTATTATAGTAGTTATATTCCTGTACATAGGGGGCAGTATTATAGTAGTTATATTCTTGTACATAGAGGGCAGTATTATAGTAGTTATATTCCTGTACATAGGGGGCAGTATTATAGTAGTTATATTCTTGTACATAGGGGCAGTATTATAGTAGTGATCTATAGGCTATAACAAGTAATGATGTGCACATCTCTTTATAGACGGGACATGGTGCAGCTCCAGACATATTTACATTCCTCCTTTATCTTTCCTCGTGATGTTTTCCTCCTGGAGATGAGGAGACTCTTATTTATTAGCTTGTCATGCGCCTTCAGACACGTTCTCCGTGTTGCTCCATCTCTTCCATATGAATTTCAACACGTCCTGGCAAGAAACTCGCGGACAGGCAAAATCATCTTCTGGCACAAACAGAAAACAAGGAAACAATGAAATGTTACTTTTCTTTCTTGATTGACTTATCTCACAACATTCACATTTCTGTCAGACCCCCTGTAGACATTGTGAGATCATAGAGACATTTAAAGGAAACCTGTCAGCAGCTGTGACCATACAAACTGCAACCAGTGCTATTTATTGTCCCTGGAGAGATGTGTAATCAGACCTCACACTGCTGTGCTCTGTGCTCTCTGCAGCCAGTGTTATGTATTGTCCCTGGAGAGATGTGTAATCAGACCTCACACTGCTGTGCTCTCTGCAGCCAGTGTAATGTATTGTCCCTGGAGAGATGTGTAATCAGACCTCACACTGCTGTGCTCTGTGCTCTCTGCAGCCAGTGTTATGTATGTCCCTGGAGAGATGTGTAATCAGACCTCACACTGCTGTGCTCTGTGCTCTCTGCAGCCAGTGTTATGTCTTGTCCCTGGAGAGATGTGTAATCAGACCTCACACTGCTGTGCTCTGTGCTCTCTGCAGCCAGTGTTATGTATTGTCCCTGGAGAGATGTGTAATCAGACCTCACACTGCTGTGCTCTGTACTCTCTGCAGCCAGTGTTATGTATTGTCCCTGGAGAGATGTGTAATCAGACCTCACACTGCTGTGCTCTGTGCTCTCTGCAGCCAGTGTTATGTATTGTCCCTGGATAGATGTGTAATCAGACCTCACACTGCTGTGCTCTGTGCTCTCTGCAGCCAGTGTTATGTATTGTCCCTGGAGAGATGTGTAATCAGACCTCACACTGCTGTGCTCTGTGTTCTCTGCAGCCAGTGTTATGTATTGTCCCTGTAGAGATATGTAATCAGACCTCACACTGCTGTGCTCTGTGCTCTCTGCAGCCAGTGTTATGTATTGTCCCTGGAGAGATGTGTAATCAGACCTCACACTGCTGTGCTCTGTGCTCTCTGCAGTCAGTGTCATGTATTGTCCCTGGAGAGATGTTTAATCAGACCTCACACTGCTGTGCTCTGTGCTCTCTGCAGCCAGTGTTATGTATTGTCCCTGGAGAGATGTGTAATCAGACCTCACACTGCTGTGCTCTGTGCTCTCTGCAGCCAGTGTTATGTATTGTCCCTGGAGAGATGTGTAATCAGACCTCACACTGCTGTGCTCTCTGCAGCCAGTGTTATGTATTGTCCCTGGAGAGATGTGTAATCAGACCTCACACTGCTGTGCTCTGTGCTCTCTGCCTCCAGTGTTATGTATTGTCCCTGGAGAGATGTGTAATCAGACCTCACACTGCTGTGCTCTGTGCTCTCTGCAGCCAGTGATATGTATTGTCCCTGGAGAGATGTGTAATCAGACCTCACACTGCTGTGCTCTGTGCTCTCTGCAGCCAGTGTTATGTATTGTCCCTGGAGAGATGTGTAATCAGACCTCACACTGCTGTGCTCTGTGCTCTCTGCAGCCAGTGTTATGTATTGTCCCTGGAGAGATGTGTAATCAGACCTCACACTGCTGTGCTCTGTGCTCTCTGCAGCCAGTGTAATGTATTGTCCCTGGAGAGATGTGTAATCAGACCTCACACTGCTGTGCTCTGTGCTCTCTGCAGCCAGTGTTATGTACTGTCCCTGGAGAGATGTGTAATCAGACCTCACACTGCTGTGCTCTGTGCTCTCTGCAGCCAGTGTTATGTATTGTCCCTGGAGAGATGTGTAATCAGACCTCACACTGCTGTGCTCTGTGCTCTCTGCAGCCAGTGTTATGTATTGTCCCTGCAGAGATGTGTAAATAGACCTTTATATATGTTGTTAGCAACAGCAGGACTGTGATATATGGATTTATATTGTAACTTCTTCAGGTGCACTAGGGGCCTGTCCTCTCACTGCTGTGCTCTGTGCTCTCTGCAGTCAGTGTTATGTATTGTATCTAGAGTGATGTGTAATCAGACCTTTGTCAATGTTGTTAGTAGCAGCAGGACTGTGAAATATGGATTTTTATTCCGGGACTATAGCTTCTCCAAGTGCACTGGGGGAGTGTCCTCACACTGCTGTGCTCTGTGCTCTAATAGTCAAGCTCATTGCCCTTTTTTACATGTTTTGCAGTTCCCATGTGACTCTTTCCACCATCTTTGAATAGATATTGGACTCCTATAACCACCGAAGCTCCGGGATCACAGCTTTATGATCCATTTCTAGCTGCATGTCATAGGCAGGAACAGCTAAGACCCTCATCAAGCTGCTGCTTATAGCCTGAAGCCTAATCTGGACTTTCAGGTAGATCTGAGCCCAGTGCAGGGACCCCCAGGGTGGTCACGGGGTTCAGTTGACCCATTACTTGTCTCCTGTGATGGGTGAAGGTACCAGGTACTATGAGACAATGAAAAAATGAAGACAAAACCACCAAGAAAGTCACAAAGTCTCATAAACCTTCCGGCTCCGTTGCTTATACTGAGATGTTTTTTTCCACTCGCTGTAGCTGTGACATCATCCTGTTTACTCCCCGTTACCATGACGATGCAAGTTTTTGGAATTCCTGTTATTGCTGTTGCGCCATATGTTGATGTCCCGGGCCTCACATGATCCAAGAAATCCATTGTAGGCGCATCTACCACAAGAGGTCACCCAAGGGGTTAACTAAAAGGGCAAAAACATTGAGTGTAAAAGCAAAAACGTTTGTCCTCTTTGAGACTTTACATAAGACCCATGTGACACCCATCCGGGGTCCCCATTCTTATGATCATAGGGTATCCCAGAGGTCCGACCACCAAACATCATTTACCTACCTCCAATGCGGTGAATAGGGGAGGTATTATTGGAAAATTGCCTTTAAAGGAGACCACTCAACACCGCAAGCAACGCCCACTCCATTGATAGCCGCCGATCCACTGAATCCAACGCAGTTGGAATTTTTTCTCTAGCCCCCAGCGTTCCCGAGCAATCAGTTATATTAGATCAACATCAGTCAGTCAGGAGGGCGGTACTGGGCTACAGCAGAGTTTTTATCTCCGCCCACTTTTCAGTATGTAATATTGTGTGCTTCCACTAACAACACTGTTTGCTCAGGAATGGTGATGGCTAGAGAAAAAATTCCAACTGCGTTGGAATCAGCGAAGTGCAGCCTATTAAAGGAGTCAAAGAGATGAAGCTAATAAAATATTCCTTTAAGAGGAGTCTTCCAGATCTCATATAATGTACAAGTGAATCCAGCATTGTGTAGGGTACTTTATAATCTTTCTAGACCTACCTCTCCTGTTTTCTATTAATCTCACTCTTTATAGAAAATCCAGCCTTTGTTTATATAAAAAATTATCATCAAGGGGCGTGGCCGTGACTACCGGAGCCCCTGAGGCATGGCAGGATCACCAGGCAGCTGTTGTCTTCTGTTTAATCTTTGCAGTCCAGCTCCCGCCACAGTTACTGACATCCTTGTAGAAATATTGTATAAGAAAGAAGACCATGAGTGCGGCAGTAGTCACGGCCCCGCCCACAATGTACCAGGGAGATAATTTACATTAATATAAAAACTGAATTTTCTCTAAAATGACAAATGTTGAAAGTATTTCTGGGAATATTATAAAGTGCCCTATACAATGCAGACATTAACTGAGGAGGGTCCATGGAACTAGGACCCCCTTTAATTTTTAAAATCATATGATTGGCAGCTCCAGATCATGTGAGCTCCTCAACCTCACCGATGGTCCATTCGGATGAACCTGACGACATCACAGGGATCCGAGCACAATGCGCCTCGTGCCTCCATATACTCCCCCTTCATGTCGGAATGATGAGGCGCATTTCGAGGAATTGTCAGCAAATCCTTCTCCGTGATTCTGTTTACCTTCAATTACCAACACAATTTCCTTCCTCCTGATGGTAAATGAATATTAATGGAGGAGAATTATCTACAGGAGGGTCCCGGGTGTATAATAAAGGTCCTGCGGATAATGGGGGATACATTATATATGATCACATCAGTGGCTGTGAGGATATTACGGAGTCAGGGCTGACGCCAGGGACGAACATCCGTCCATATTCCTTCTCTTTAACTAGGACAACTCCATAATATGTGGTCACACGATGGCACAATATTATGGCGCATGCGCAGGGCGACATCCTGGCAGGGAGCAGCAGCATCACATGATCTTCCCCTCCCTCCAGAGTGAACAGGGAGCAGCAGCATCACATGATCTTCCACTCCCTCCAGTGAACAGGGATCAGCATCATCACATGATCTTTCCCTCCCTCCAGAATAAGCAGGGAGCAGCAGCATCACATGATCTTCCCTTCCCTCCAGTGAACAGGGATCAGCATCATCACATGATCTTCCCCACCCTCCAGAGTGAACAGGGAGCAGCAGCATCACATGATCTTCCCCTCCCTCCAGAGTGAGCAAGGAGCAGCATCATCATATGATCTTTCCCTCCCTCCAGAGTGAACAGGGAGCAGCAGCATCACATGATCTCCCCCTCCCTCCAGAGTGAACAGGGAGCAGCAGCATCACATGATCTTCCCCTCCCTCCAGAGTGAGCAAGGAGCAGCATCATCATATGATCTTTCCCTCCCTCCAGAGTGAACAGGGAGCAGCAGCATCACATGATCTCCCCCTCCCTCCAGAGTGAACAGGGAGCAGCAGCATCACATGATCTTTCCCTCCCTCCAGAGTGAACAGGGAGCAGCATCATCACATGATCTTTCCGTCCCTCTAGAGTGAGCAGGGAGCAGCAGCATCACATGATCTTTCCGTCCCTCCAGAGTGAACAGGGAGCAGCAGCATCACATGATCTCCCCCTCCCTCCAGAGTGAGCAGGGAGCAGCAGCATCACATGAGCTCCCCCTTCCTCCAGAGTGAACAGGGAGCAGCAGCAGCATCACATGATCTCCCCCTCCCTCCAGAGTGAACAGGGAGCAGCAGCATCACATGATCTTCCCCTCCCTTCAGAGTGAACAGGGAGCAGCAGCATCACATGATCTTCCCCTCCCTCCAGAGTGAACAGGGAGCAGCAGCATCACATGATCTTTCCCTCCCTCCAGAGTGAGCAGGGAGCAGCAGCATCACATGATCTTTCCCTCCAGAGTGAGCAGGGAGCAGCAGCATCACATGATCTTCCCCTCCCTCCAGAGTGAGCAAGGAGCAGCAGCATCACATGATCTTTCCCTCCCTCCAGAGTGAGCAGGGAGCAGCAGCATCACATGATCTTTCCCTCCCTCCAGAGTGAGCAATGAGCAGCATCATCACATGATCTTTACCTCCCTCCAGAGTGAACAGGGAGCAGCAGCATCACATTTTCTTTCCCTCCCTTCAGAGTGAACAGGGAGCAGCAGCATCACATGATCTCCCCCTCCCTCCAGAGGGAACAGGGAGCAGCAGCATCACATGATCTCCCCCTCCCTCCAGAGTGAACAGGGAGCAGCAGCATCACATGATCTTCCCCTCCCTCCAGAGTGAACAGGGAGCAGCATCATCACATGATCTTTCCCTCCCTCCAGAGTGAACAGGGAGCAGCAGCATCACATGATCTTCCCCTCCCTCCAGAGTGAACAGGGAGCAGCATCATCACATGATCTTCCCCTCCCTTCAGAGTGAGCAGGGAGCAGCAGCATCACATGATCTTCCCCTCCCTCCAGAGTGAGCAGGGAGCAGCAGCATCACATGATCTCCCCCTCCCTCCAGAGGGAACAGGGAGCAGCAGCATCACATGATCTCCCCCTCCCTCCAGAGTGAACAGGGAGCAGCAGCATCACATGATCTTCCCCTCCCTCCAGAGTGAACAGGGAGCAGCATCATCACATGATCTTTCCCTCCCTCCAGAGTGAACAGGGAGCAGCAGCATCACATGATCTTCCCCTCCCTCCAGAGTGAACAGGGAGCAGCATCATCACATGATCTTCCCCTCCCTTCAGAGTGAGCAGGGAGCAGCAGCATCACATGATCTTCCCCTCCCTCCAGAGTGAGCAGGGAGCAGCAGCATCACATGATCTTCCCCTCCCTCCAGAGTGAGCAGGGAGCAGCAGCAGCAGCAGCTTCTCTCCAAAGCGACCAGAAATGGAGGGAATGGAGTCCCTTCTGCTGCTTTCACTCTGCAGTTTCAGGACCTTTGGGGACCTTTAAAGGTCCTGAAGTGGCTCTAGTGTACATGAGTATTGGGAGCAGGAACAGACATATGAGGATTTCATAGGTGAAGGTCCTTCTTAGTATAAAATTTGGTGGGTGGTGTGGATGGCGATGGGACCCCTAGAAGGTTGGGGCCCCCGAGCTACTGCCCAAACCATCTATACTGTAATCCATGACTGCTGAGTGAGCAGGGAGGAGGAACGTTTCATGGTCTCTCTCCACAGTGAGCAGGGAGCAGCAGCTCCTCCTTTCCAGCAGTTAGAATCCGTAGAATTTCTGGGAATGTCAGACATGTTTCCTAATACTGTGACTCCCAAGCGGCTGCAGGGAAAACGACAAAATGTGAGAACACACAGGAGGGAAGATTTTAGGAATTGCAGTTCACCTTTTCACCACCAGATGGCAGCGCAGAGAGCAAAACATAAACGGAATAAATACGTCCAGGTACAATCCTTTCTGCTGCCTGAGGCAAAAATGTAAATGTCGCCCCCTCCCATAGGACACCTCCATAGACCCATCCCAATGACCTCAGTGGTGGCTTCATGACATCTGCAATAAAACATGATAAATCCTTAATCACTTGGTGTCATCTCCAGGATGGTTCTGACCCAAAGGAGAAAGAGAACACAAGGTGAAAGCTGAAATGAAGCCCATAAGAAAATGCTGACAATGCAATTTTTTTGTCAATTCCCCTACATTGGAATATTCCAGCTTCCCCATAAATTTCACACAATACTATATACTGTAGTGCCGGCAGCTGCTTCAGGGGCAGAGAAGGATATTATGTCCCTATGTACAGGAACAAGACTACTATAATGCACCCCCTTATCACATGTAACCCCAAAGTGCACATTACTGGGGGTACAGAGCGCACATTACTGGGGGGGCAGAGGGAACATTACTGGGGAGTAGAAGGCACATTACTGGGGGATCACAGGGCACATTACTGGGGGTACAGAGCGCACATTACTGGGGGGGCAGAGGGCACATTACTGGGGGGCAGAGTGCACATTACTGGGAGGGCAGAGCGCACATTACTGGGGGGGCAGAGGGCACATTACTGGGGAGGCAGAGGGCACATTACTGGGGGGGCAGAGGGAACATTACTGGGGAGTAGAAGGCACATTACTGGGGGTAGCAGAGGGCACATTACTGGGGGGCAGAGTGCACATTACTGGGGGGGCAGAGGGCACATTACTGGGGGGCAGAGTGCACATTACTGGGAGGGCAGAGCGCACATTACTGGGGAGGCAGAGGGCACATTACTGGGGGGGGCAGAGTGCACATTACTGGGGAGGAAGAGGGCACATTACTGGGGGGAGGCAGAGTGCACATTACTGGGGAGGCAGAGGGCACATTACTGGGGGGGGGGGCAGAGTGCACATTACTGGGGGGGGGCAGAGTGCACATTACTGGGGGGCGGAGGGCACATTACTGGGGGATCACAGGGCACATTACTGGGGGTACAGAGCGCACATTACTGGGGGGCCAGAGGGAACATTACTGGGGAGTAGAAGGCACATTACTGGGGGGGCAGAGGGCACATTACTGGGGGGCAGAGTGCACATTACTGGGGGGGGCACATTTCTGGGGGGCAGAGGGCACATTACTGGGGGGGCAGAGGGCACATTACTGGGGGGCAGAGTGCACATTACTGGGGGGGGCACATTTCTGGGGGGCAGAGGGCACATTACTGGGGGGCAGAGGGCACATTACTGGGGGGGCAGCGGGCACATTACTGGGGGGCAGAGTGCACATTACTGGGGGGCAGAGGGCACATTACTGGGGGGCGGAATGCACATTACTGGGGGGGGCACATTTCTGGGGGGCAGAGGGCACATTACTGGGGGGGCAGAGGGCATATTACTGGGGGGCAGAGGGCACATTACTGGGGGGCAGAGGGCACATTACTGGGGGGGCAGAAGGCACATTACTGGGGGGCAGAGTGCACATTACTGGGGGGGCAGCGGGCACATTACTGGGGGGGCAGAGGGCACATTACGGGGGGGGCAGCGGGCACATTACTGGGGAGCAGAGGGCACATTACTGGGGGGGCAGAGGGCACATTACTGGGGGGGGGGTGGCCAGAGGACACATTACTGGGGGGGGGGGGGGCAGAGAGCACATTACTGGGGGGGGGGGCAGAGAGCACATTACTGGGGGGGGGGGCAGAGAGCACATTACTGGGGGGGCAGAGGGCACATTACTGGGGGGGGGCAGAGAGCACATTACTGGGTGGGGCAGAGGGCACATTACTGGGGAGCAGAGGGCACATTACTGGGGGGGCAGAGGGCACATTACTGGGGGGGGGGGCAGAGGGCACATTAATGAGCAAAAAATGTATTTTTATTTCTTACCAATTGGCTGCAATAAAACAAAGAGTGAAAGATGTAAAGTTGCACACTAGGATCATCATACATTTCTCTTACACATCACTATATTGTATTCAGTACCAGCCTTATCCACCAGGAGGCGGCATTGTACCGGTTAAAATGTAACTAACACTAACTGCAACAAAATATCCCTGTGAGTGTAACATCAGCAGCCAGAACCAGGTGTTAGATTCATGTACATAAAGTATGTGAACCCCTTATGGATTGTACAGAACCTTCAGCATCTATCAGTCAGTTGTCACTTATCATCATGAAATGTCACAGTCCGTACAATGACATCATGTTATGGATGAGATGCTGCCACATTTCCCCTGTAGCAGCTTGGACTGGATGACAAATGGTTAATTTAAAGGACCGTGCACCTCTGCGCCGGTGATGGAGGAACAATGGAGGATTCTGGACTTTTCACAATTTCTCATAATAAAGTAACTTTCTGACAAATCGCCAAAATCAGCCGAAGGGTTAAAATGCACCCAGTGTAAATAGCTGCCAATCACATGGAGTATAATAAGATGGCATCAGGTGTGGCGCCATTTATATCACAGAGGGTGATTAGGCATCTGTGCGAGTGTCAGTATCGGAGCCATCAGCCCGGAGAATTCCCCAGAGAGAATAATTTGCTTATCGGCTCCTGTGTCAATCAAACGCGACTTCTCCCGTGATCCAGGATGTTTTTCTTCTAAACCTTCCAAAGCTTAAAGGGAACCCGTCAGCAGGTGTGACCATACAGACTGCAGCTGTTATGTATTGTCCCTGGAGAGATGTGTAATCAGACCTCACACTGCTGTGCTCTGTGCTCTCTGCAGCCAGTGCTATGTATTGTCCCTGGAGAGATGTGTAATCAGACCTCACACTGCTGTGCTCTGTGCTCTCTGCAGCCAGTGTTATGTATAGTCCCTGGAGAGATGTGTAATCAGACCTCACACTGCTGTGCTCTGTGCTCTCTGCAGCCAGTGTTATGTATTGTCCCTGGAGAGATGTGTAATCAGACCTCACACTGCTGTGCTCTGTGCTCTCTGCAGCCAGTGTTATGTATTGTACCTGGAGAGATGTGTAATCAGACCTCACACTGCTGTGCTCTGTGCTCTCTGCAGCCAGTGTTATGTATTGTCCCTGGAGACATGTGTCATCAGACCTCACACTGCTATGCTCTGTGCTCTCTGCAGCCAGTGTTATGTATTGTCCCTGGAGAGATGTGTAATCAGACCTCACACTGCTGTGCTCTGAGCTCTCTGCAGCCAGTGTTATGTATTGTCCCTGGAGAGATGTGTAATCAGACCTCACACTGCTGTGCTCTGTGCTCTCTGCAGCCAGTGTTATGTATTGTCCCTGGAGAGATGTGTAATCAGACCTCACACTGCTGTGCTCTGTGCTCTCTGCAGCCAGTGTTATGTATTGTCCCTGGAGAGATGTGTAATCAGGCCTCACACTGTTGTGCTCTGAGCTCTCTGCAGCCAGTGTTATGTATTGTCCCTGGAGAGAAGTGTAATCAGACCTCACACTGTTGTGCTCTGTGCTCTCTGCAGCCAGTGTTATGTATTGTCCCTGGAGAGATGTGTAATCAGACCTCACACTGCTGTGCTCTGAGCTCTCTGCAGCCAGTGTTATGTATTGTCCCTGGAGAGATGTGTAATCAGACCTCACACTGCTGTGCTCTGAGCTCTCTGCAGCCAGTGTTATGTATTGTCTGAGGAGAGATGTGTAATCAGACCTCACACTGCTGTGCTCTGTGCTCTCTGCAGCCAGTGTTATGTATTGTCCCTGGAGAGATGTGTAATCAGACCTCACACTGCTGTGCTCTGAGCTCTCTGCAGCCTGTGTTATGTATCGTCCCTGGAGAGACGTGTAATCAGACCTCACACTGCTGTGCTCTGTACTCTCTGCAGCCAGTGTTATGTATTGTCCCTGGAGAGATGTGTAATCAGACTTCACACTGTTGTGCTCTGTGCTCTCTGCAGCCAGTGTTATGTATTGTCCCTGGAGAGATGTGTAATCAGACCTCACACTGCTGTGCTCTGTGCTCTCTGCAGCCAGTGTTATGTATTGTCCCTGGAGAGATGTGTAATCAGACCTCACACTGCTGTGCTCTGTGCTCTCTGCAACCAGTGTTATGTATTGTCCCTGGAGAGCTGTGTAATCAGACCTCACACTGCTGTGCTCTGTGCTCTCTGCAACCAGTGTTATGTATTGTCCCTGGAGAGCTGTGTAATCAGACCTCACACTGCTGTGCTCTGTGCTCTCTGCAGCCAGTGTTATGTATTGTCCCTGGAGAGATGTGTAATCAGACCTCACACTGCTCTGCTCTGTGCTCTCTGCAGCCTGTGCTATGTATTGTCCCTGGAGAGATGTGTAATCAGACCTCACACTGCGGTGCTCTGTGCTCTCTGCAGCCAGTGTTATGTATTGTCCCTGGAGAGATGTGTAATCAGACCTCACACTGCTGTGCTCTGAGCTCTCTGCAGCCTGTGTTATGTATGGTCCCTGGAGAGACGTGTAATCAGACCTCACACTGCTGTGCTCTGTGCTCTCTGCAGCCAGTGTTATGTATTGTCCCTGGAGAGATGTGTAATCAGACCTCACACTGCTGTGCTCTGTGCTCTCTGCAGCCAGTGTTATGTATTGTCCCTGGAGAGATGTGTAATCAGACCTCACACTGCTCTGCTCTGTGCTCTCTGCAGCCAGTGTTATGTATTGTCCCTGGAGAGATGTGTAATCAGACCTCACACTGCTGTGCTCTGTGCTCTCTGCAGCCAGTGTTATGTATTGTCCCTGGAGAGATATGTAATCAGACCTCACACTGCTGTGCTCTGTGCTCTCTGCAGCCAGTGTTATGTATTGTCCCCGGAGAGATGTGTAATCAGACCTCACACTGCTGTGCTCTGTGCTCTCTGCAGCCAGTGTTATCTATTGTCCCTGGAGAGATGTGTAATCAGACCTCACACTGCTGTGCTCTGAGCTCTTTGCAGCCAGTGTTATGTATTGTCCCCGGAGAGATGTGTAATCAGGCCTCACACTGCTGTGCTCTGTGCTCTCTGCAGCCAGTGTTATGTATTGTCCCTGGAGAGATGTGTGATCAGACCTCACACTGCTGTGTTCTGTGCTCTCTGCAGCCAGTGTTATGTATTGTCCCTGGAGAGATGTGTAATCAGGCCTCACACTGCTGTGCTCTGTGCTCTCTGCAGCCAGTGTTATGTATTGTCCCTGGAGAGATGTGTAATCAGGCCTCACACTGCTGTGCTCTGTGCTCTCTGCAGCCAGTGTTATGTATTGACCCTGGAGAGATGTGTAATCAGACCTCACACTGCTGTGCTCTGTGCTCTCTTCAGCCAGTGCTATGTATTGTCCCTGGAGAGATGTGTAATCAGACCTCACACTGCTGTGCTCTGAGCTCTCTGCAGCCTGTGTTATGTATGGTCCCTGGAGAGACGTGTAATCAGACCTCACACTGCTGTGCTCTGTGCTCTCTGCAGCCAGTGTTATGTATTGTCCCTGGAGAGATGTGTAATCAGACCTCACACTGCTGTGCTCTGTGCTCTCTGCAGCCAGTGTTGTGTATGGTCCCTGGAGAGACGTGTAATCAGACCTCACACTGCTGTGCTCTGAGCTCTCTGCAGCCAGTGTTATGTATTGTCCCTGGAGAGATGTGTAATCAGACCTCACACTGCTGTGCTCTGTGCAGCCAGTGTTATGTATTGTCTGAGGAGAGATGTGTAATCAGACCTCACACTGCTGTGCTCTGTGCTCTGTGCAGCCAGTGTTATGTACTGTCTGTGGAGAGATGTGTAATCAGACCTTACACTGCTGTGCTCTGTGCTCTCTGCAGCCAGTGTTATGTAAGTTAGGGACAATACATAACACTGGCTGCATAGAGCACAGAGCACAGCAGTGTGAGGTCTGATTACACGTCTCTGCAGGGACAATGCATAACTCTGGCTGCAAAGAGCACAGAGCACAGCAGTGTGAGGACTGATTACACGTCTCTCCAGGGACAATACATAACACTGGCTGCAGAGAGCACAGAGCACAGCAGTGTGAGGTCTGATTACACATCTCTCCAGGGACAATACATAACACTGGCTGCAGAGAGCACAGAGCACAGCAGTGTGAGATCTGATTACACATCTCTCCAGGGACAATGCATAACACTGGCTGCAGAGAGCACAGAGCACAGCAGTGTGAGGTCTGATTACACATCTCTCCAGGGACAATACATAACACTGGCTGCAGAGAGCACAGAGCACAGCAGTGTGAGGTCTGATTACACATCTCTCCAGGGACAATACATAACACTGGCTGCAGAGAGCACAGAGCACAGCAGTGTGAGGTGTGATTACACATCTCTCCAGGGACAATACATAACACTGGCTGCAGAGAGCACAGAGCACAGCAGTGAGAGGTCTGATTACACATCTCTCCAGGGACAATACATAACACTGGCTGCAGAGAGCATAGAGCACAGCAGTGTGAGGTCTGATCACACATCTCTCCCGGGACAATACATAACACTGGCTGCAGAGACCACAGAGCACAGCAGTGTGAGGTCTGATTACACATCTCTCCCGGGACAATACATAACACTGGCTGCAGAGAGCACAGAGCACAGCAGTGTGAGGTCTGATTACACATCTCTGCAGGGACAATACATAACACGGGCTGCAGAGAGCACAGAGCACAGCAGTGTGAGGTCTGATTACACATCTCTCCAGGGACAATACATAACACTGGCTGCAGAGAGCACAGAGCATAGCAGTGTGAGGACACACAGTTTCTTTTTAAAGGAGATGAATAGGACAAGAAATCACAGCTACTCTTCAAAGAAAATGACATGAATGAGACTAAGCTGCAATACCAGATGCCACCTGAGGACAGGGGTGGGGCTATCGCACATCACCTATACTAACCTCACATCCCATAGATGAGGACCAACTTACCCGTTACCTTATATAACAATATGGGATCTGATCAGCCCTGATACTGTTGAAAACGGATCCAGAAAATTGTATTTTTCCGTATTACACATTTTTGGACCAGATTTATAATATTTTTTTGCACAAAATAAATTTCTAAACTAAACCAACACTAAATAATGTCACAATTGCCCCACATCCGGCAGCACATCTGATGTATGGGTGCAGGGTCATTATATTAGACCCCATTCATGTCACCCAATGCCTTTACAGTAAGTGTTGTCATGGGGGCGCAGAATCAGATGGAACACTGGAAGCTCTTCTTCTAGGATCTTGTGCAGGGGAAGGTCCGTAAATAAATTCTACGTGATGTAAAAGTGAATGTGGACCGTGACCTTTAGCGAGAGCGGATACCGCAGCTGTTACACCCCTGTGAGCTGTAAAAAACCCAAAATACTCCCCTAAAAACTCATTTACCAGTAAAATATTATCTGCAGTGCCCTCTGTGTCCAGCAGGGGGCGCCCCGGCTCTGCAGCACTACATGCAGATTGGTGGAAAAGCAACAGATCCTAATTAAGGAGACACAAGGAGGGGAGTCTAGGACCCTGCGGGGATGACCCCAAGCCTGACCCCTGCAGGGGGGGCTACAGGACAATGTGCTGAGGCTGCCCCTTTAAGGTTTGGGGGGGGGGGGGATAAGCTGAATTAATTCCTTGCTGACACAGATGGAGACAAAAAACGATACATTGATGCAAACAATGACACAAAGTAACAAAAAAAAAATAACAGAAAATATTTTGAATTCGAGCTGTTAACCCTTTAATGCAGCGAGTGTCGCTCAAATATAAGAACACGAGCCGCTTCAGATGTAGCAGAGCTGAGTCTGTCCTTCTGTATGTATCACAATCTGATTGTGTCACTGATTAATTCAATATATAAACCCGGGCGACTGATGTAGCAGAGATGAGTTTGTCATTCTGTACATCGCACTGTGATGATATAGCGAAATTGCGCCTATTACCTCTTTAGTGTAACTGTGGCTGTAGTGATGCTGCAGATGTAGCAGAGCTGAGTTTGTCATCGTCCTGTGTTCTAATGTGATTGTGGTTAAGTTTCTGATGGATTTCACACGTGAAGGTGGTTGTAGTGATGTAGCAGACCTGAGTTTAGGGTTCAGTTTTAGATGCAGCAGAGCTGAGTTTAGGGGTGAGTTTTAGATGTAGCAGACCTGAGTTTAGGGTTCAGTTTTAGATGTAGCAGAGCTGAGTTTAGGGTTCAGTTTTAGATGTAGCAGAGCTGAGTTTAGGGTTCAGTGTTAGATGTAGCAGAGCTGAGTTTAGGGTTCAGTTTTAGATGTAGCAGAGCTGAGTTTAGGGTTCAGTTTTAGATGTAGCAGAGCTGAGTTTAGGGTTCAGTTTTAGATGCAGCAGAGCTGAGTTTAGGGTTCAGTTTTAGATGTAGCAGAGCTGAGGTTAGGGTTCAGTTTTAGATGTAGCAGAGCTGAGTATAGGGTTCAGTTTTAGATGTAGCAGAGCTGAGGTTAGGGTTCAGTTTTAGATGTAGCAGAGCTGAGGTTAGGGTTCAGTTTTAGATGTAGCAGAGCTGAGTTTAGGGTTCAGTTTTAGATGCAGCAGAGCTGAGTTTAGGGTTCAGTTTTAGATGTAGCAGAGCTGAGGTTAGGGTTCAGTTTTAGATGTAGCAGAGCTGAGTATAGGGTTCAGTTTCAGATGTAGCAGAGCTGAGGTTAGGGTTCAGTTTTAGATGTAGCAGAGCTGAGTTTAGGGTTCAGTGTTAGATGTAGCAGGGCTGAGTTTAGGGTTCAGTTTTAGATGTAGCAGAGCTGAGTTTAGGGTTCAGTTTTAGATGTAGCAGGGCTGAGTTTAGGGTTCACTTTTAGATGTAGCAGAGCTGAGTTTAGGGTTCAGTTTTAGATGTAGCAGGGCTGAGTTTAGGGTTCACTTTTAGATGTAGCAGAGCTGAGTTTAGGGTTCAGTTTTAAATGTAGCAGAGCTGAGTTTAGGGTTCAGTTTTAGATGTAGCAGAGCTGAGGTTAGGGTTCAGTTTTAGATGTAGCAGAGCTGTATTGGTTGGATATCCCTAGGGGATTAAATAGTTTGTAAATATTTTGCACTTGAAATATTAACCCTTTATATTCAATATAAGGGCATTGAGGCTTAGTTTTATTTGTAGCAGGGCAGAGTCTGTCCTTCCATAGATCACAATGTGATCATATAATTTGTGAATATTTTCCAAACGGGACATTAACCTGTTAAAGTCCAGTGTTCAATTCACTATAAGAACATGGGAGCTGTAGTGATGTAGCGGAGCTGAGTTTGTCATTCTGTACATCACAATATTATTTATCAATATCAAACATTTAAAGCATTTACTCTTTAATTCCTATATAACATTAGTCAGATACAGTGGTGCAGCAGTGCTGAGTTTCGGGTACAGCAGAGCTGAGTTTGTTAATGAATTTATCCTAAATTTGTTTTATATGATTTATTAGTTTTGCATTGGATTTTTTTATAATCTTTTCTAGTTTCATGCATTTAGGATTCCCAAAAAGGTTAAATAACCCATGAATGCTCTCCCCAGATTGGTGACTATCTCCCCAGAGGGTTATTGTCAGTCTTCAGTGTTGCAGCAGCTCTAGCTGTGAATGGAGACCCTCCCCGCCTGTATCTGGAATCCTTTACTTGCTGTCACAGAATTAGCCTGGGAGGACTCAGCCCCTTTAAGAGGAGGAGCTGGCGGGTCATGAGTGGGCCGGGGAGGGTGTGGGAATATTCTCTTCTTCATCTGGAAGATGCAAAGCCTAATGCTCCTCACAGGAGATAAGAGGGAGCCTGGCAGAGGGGCAGCAGACTGAGCCCCCTGCCCGCCCTGTGTGCCCCCTGCCCACCCTCCAAGGGGACTGCACCATCTCCTGCTCTACCCAAGGAGCTGAGCGCAACTTTCTAGGAACTGGGAGCCCCCCGGCTGGCATGAGGGTCTCGCCGCCAGGAGACAAAGCCCCCAGCATGTGCCGCGCGCAGGACACAATGAGCCTCCTCTAGTTCATCATCCTGCAATGTGCCCATTACAGCACTTTACTCCAGGGCACAGAGAACTGGCCGTGCCCACCATGTGCCCCCTCAAGGAGGAAAGGACCAGACCCTGACCCCGGGGATGTGGCGACACCACAAGTAAGGGTCTTCTCTGAGGATATTCCGAGGATTTCCTTCCAGGATGAAAGCAGCGGTGGCTCTGATTGTATCCGGAGTCCTCCTTCTGGTTGGGGGTATATTTTGGGTATGGAAAGACCCCCACCCGACTGATCACCCAGGATATCTGCCCCAAAGAGCACCCCGAGCCTTGCGCCTCCCTGCACTCTCCCCGCAGACGCCCCCAATAACTGAGGGGGTCTCTCCTGGATCTGAACATAGAACTACGACTTATGGGCACCCAGTGGGCACCACGAATGCGGGAAACTACTCACAGACCTTGACCCCTCTGGAGCAGGGGGTCTTCTGGGCCCGGGCAGTGGAGCGGGCACTGCCCCAGGGCTTCTCGGATGAATACACTTTACACTGGCAGGAGTTTGCCCGGACGGCGAGCGTGGTGTCCATGGAGAAGGGATGTGGGCGCAGCACTAACAGACTGGTGACCCTATCGGATGGGAGCCGGGCGTGCGTCCGCTATGGGATTAACCCGGAGCAGATCCAGGGAGAGGTCCTCTCCTTCTACCTCTCTCGCCTCCTGGGTCTTCACACCGTGCCACCTTGTGTCCTATCCAAAGTGGGTAGCGCTCAGTGGGCGCCGGTCCAAGCTGAGTTGGGTGGCACCGGATGGACGTCGGGGTCGTTGGTCACTATCACCCCTTGGCTCTACAATCTTAGCTCCGTGTTGCCCCCTTTGGCCCTCCGCGCAGAAGATGGCAAGTTGCACCCCTTACGTGAGGAGCTTCGCTGGGGTCACCCTGGGGTGGTGGAGCTGGCACAATGGGGGGATCTCATCCTCTTTGATTACCTGACTGCCAACTTTGACCGACTAGTGAGCAACCTCTTCAGTCTCCAGTGGGACCCCCGCGTCATGTTACGAGGAACCAACAATCTGCACCGGACCCCCGATGGGACCCTGGTACTACTGGATAACGAGGCAGGACTGGTCCATGGGTACCGCCTGCGGGACACCTGGGACAAATACAACGGGCAGCTCCTGGGCACGGTTTGCCTGTTCCGCAGGGGCGTGGCCAGGCGACTTCGGGAACTGTACTTGGGGCGCAGAGCGGCGGAGGAGCTGCACGCCCTCTACACGGCCCGGGAGCCCCTGGCGGCAGATCTGGGTGCACTGACTGATCTAGAGGCGCAGATCCTGCAGGATAGGGTGGGGGTCACTTATAGACATGTACAGACCTGCCAAGGCAAGTACAGCTGATAAAGGGTTAACTGGCGTCCGAGAGCCAGAGACCAGTTACCCAGGACCAGTGCAGAGGGGGAGTCCGAGGGGCTTCTGCCAGATACTACTGATTCTAGGTCAGGGGTCTCCAGCCGATGGCTCTGCATGATGGGAGTTGTAGTTCAGCAGCAGCCGGAGAGCCACGGGCTGGGGGCCACTTTCTGAGCCGCAGGGATGGAGGAGATAATTCTAACATTTCAGGGACTAAAAAACCTAATATATGAAAAAAGGGAACCTGTCAGCAGATGTGACCATACAGACTGCAGCCAGTGTTATGTATTGTCCCTGGAGAGATGTGTAATCAGACCTCACACTGCTGTGCTCTGTGCTCTCTGCAGCTAGTGTTATGTATTGTCCCTGGAGAGATGTGTAATCAGACCTCACACTGCTGTGCTCTGTGCTCTCTGCAGCCAGTGTTATGTACTGTCCCTGGAGAGATGTGTAATCACCCCTCACACTGCTGTGCTCTGTGCTCTCTGCAGCCAGTGTTATGTATTGTCCCTGGAGAGATGTGTAATCAGACCTCACACTGCTGTGCTCTGTGCTCTCTGCAGCCAGTGTTATGTATTGTCCTTGGAGTGATGTGTAATCAGACCTCACACTGCTGTGCTCTGTGCTCTCTGCAGCGTGTTATGTATTGTCCCTGGAGAGATGTGTCATCAGAACTTTGTGTATATTGTTCAAGTGCTATAAAGGCATATCCTCACACTGCTGTGCCCTGTGCAGCCAGTGGTAGGTATTGTAGACTCTGGAGAGATGTGTTATCAAACCTTTTTGTACGTAGCAGCAGGACTGTGAAATATTGCATTATATTCCAGGATTGTAGCTTCTCCATGTGTACTGGGGGTATCCTCACACTGCTGTGCTCTTTGCAGTATTATGTATTGTCCCTCTAGAGATGTGTAATCAGACCTTTGTGTATGTTCTACAGAAGAAGCAGGACTGTGACTGTGGATTCCTATTCCAAGATTTAGAATGTATCCTAACCCTGCTGTGCTCTTAGTGCTCTGCATTGTACTGCAAAGCCACTTCCTGTTGCTCTTAGTGACTTCTGTAGTATTTATCCAGAAGCCTTTTTTCTCAGACTAGAGGAGATGCAAAGTAACTCAGTGCAGAGCACTAAGATCACAGCAGTGTGAGGACTCTCATACATGTTAAGTTCTGGAATAAAACTTTTTTACAGTCCTGCTGGTACTAACAACATATACAGCAACACATCTCTCCAGGGACAAATCCTAACACTGGCTGCAGGGAGCACAGAGCACAGCAGTGTGAGGTCTGATTACACATCTCTCCAGGGACAAATCCTAACACTGGCTGCAAAGAACACAGAGCACAGCAGTGTGAGGTCTGATTACACATCTCTCCAGGGACAATACATAACACTGGCTGCAGAGAGCACAGAGCACAGCAGTGTGAGGTCTGATTACACATCTCTCCAGGGACAATACATAACACTCGCTGCAGAGAGCACAGAGCACAGCAGTGTGAGGTCTGATTACACATCTCTCCAGGGACAATACATAACACTGGCTGCAGAGAGCACAGAGCACAGCAGTGTGAGGTCTGATTACACATCTCTCCAGGGACAGTACATAACACTGGCTGCAGAGAGCACAGAGCACAGCAGTGTGAGGTCTGATTACACATCTCTCCAGGGACAATACATGACAATGGCTGTAGAGAGCACAGCAGTGTGAGGTCTGATTACACATCTCTCCAGGGACAATACATGACATTGGCTGCAGAGAGCAGAGAGCACAGCAGTGTGAGGTCTGATTACACATCTCTCCAGGGACAATACATAACACTGGCTGCAGAGAGCACAGAGCACAGCAGTGTGAGGTCTGATTACACATCTCTCCAGGGACATTACATAACACTGGCTGCAGAGAGCACAGAGCACAGCAGTGTGAGGTCTGATTACACATCTCTCCAGGGATAATACATAACACTGTCTGCAGAGAGCACAGAGCACAGCAGTGTGAGGTCTGATTACACATCTCTCCAGGGACAATGCATAACACTGGCTGCAGAGAGCACAGAGCACAGCAGTGTGAGGACTGATTACACATCTCTCCAGGGACAATACATAACACTGGCTGCAGAGAGCACAGAGCACAGCAGTGTGAGGTCTGATTACACATCTCTCCAGGGACAATACATAACACTGGCTGCAGAGAGCACAGAGCACAGCAGTGTGAGGTCTGATTACACATCTCTCCAGGGACAATACATAACACTGGCTGCAGAGAGCACAGAGCACAGCAGTGTGAGGTCTGATTACACATCTCTCCAGGGACAATACATAACGCTGGCTGCAGAGAGCACAGCAGTGTGAGGTCTGATTACATATCTCTCCAGGGACAATACATAACACTGACTGCAGAGAGCACAGAGCACAGCAGTGTGAGGTCTGATTACACATCTCTCCAGGGACAATACATAACACTGGCTGCAGTCTGTGGGTTCCCACCTGCTGACAGGTTCCCTTAAAGCTACTAATAACATTCACCATTGTATAGATTATACTGTGGCTGATAACAGAGAACAATATCTTCCTGTAAACCACTAAGCAATGATGTAGACTACTGCCCAGGGATTGCGATGTTGTTACCGATGTTATTACAGAACCTTTTATATTAGACGACTTTTGTATTAGGCTTGTGGCGCTGTGAGGCCGATGCACTGATGATGATGATGATGATGATGATGACGATGGGTCCGGTGTTGTATGGACAGCGCTGGACTTCGCTCCCCACTGACTGTAGTAGAAACGAGGGACCAAATAAATAGTGTTACGTATCTAGCGCTGCTTTGATTTCCCATTGAAATGAATGTGATGTAGCAGAGCTGAGTTTGTCGGGGGACACTTTCAGCTCTTAGTCCCGTATCTTGATGTGTTTTTGCTCTTACATAGGACTGCAGACAAACCCCATGCATTATTCTCACTTACATAGGTCTCCCAATGTCGCCCTACACCCGGTCAGCTCTGCTACATCTCTATAGGAATAGCAGTAAGGAGTTGGCATAAATCTGCAAAATTGATGCATTTGGATATGAATCACCTGCTGATCACCGAGGATCCGGCCCCCCTCCTCCGGCAGGGATTTTCCACATCAAAGACCCGAATTTTTTTG
Organism: Engystomops pustulosus; assembly: GCF_040894005.1. Classification (NCBI taxonomy): domain Eukaryota; kingdom Metazoa; phylum Chordata; class Amphibia; order Anura; family Leptodactylidae; genus Engystomops; species Engystomops pustulosus. The sequence continues at coordinate 177,928,593 of NC_092417.1, read as the reverse complement.
TAGCCAGACCCCCCCCCCCCCCCCCACCTCCCGCCTCCTCTGTCTCCAGACCCGCCAGAGCGTTTGCTCCTAATCCGCCCTAAATCCTGACACATTCATAAAGTTTAAGCTTCTCAGACACAAAATAACATGAAAGGGCTGATTGGATTTTGGGGGTGACCTTTACTCCGCGCCGTGACCCCTAGCAACTGGATTATAAAGTGACCCCCTGCTGCTATGGATACGGCAGAAATAGAGATAAACCGGTGAAAAACTTCTATTATAAAATTTTATAACATTTTTAAAATTTGTATTAAAATTTGGGAAATTTTGGGATCAGGAGAGTAAGATGGAAGCAGGTTCCCTGGAGCGCCCCCTCTGGTGATATGCAGTATTACACAGCTCTCACATAAGGGCTGATCATGTAAGGGCTCAATGCATTGGGTCCTCCAGAGCCAGATTACAATTCTGTGTCAAAGGGGAGGGGCCTGAATAGTAAAAACCCCCTCGTTATTACAGGGGTGAGGGGTATAACTTCATGGCTCCATTGCAAAATCTGTGCTAGACCCCAACTGTATTATGGTCTGACTATGGAGACTCCCCCTACAGTGATATTGGAGAATGGTCACACCCACTTGTCAATTCATTCATAGATTTACAGGAGGAATAACAGAGGGTTAACACAAGTGATTAATATAATGCGCAACAATTATTAGTATGGGAAAAACAAAGAGATCTGCGTAATCAGACCTTGTTAGTAGCAGCAGGACTATGGTTTATGAATTTATTTTGCTGCAAGTGCCCTGTAGGTGTGTCCTCACACTGCTGTGCTCTGTGTTTGGTATTGTCCCAGGAGAGATGTGCAATCATAACTTTGTTTATGTTGTAAGTAGCAGCAGGACTGTGAAATATGGGTTTATATTCCAGGATTGAAGCTTCTTCGAATGCACTGGAGGAGCATGCTCACACTGCTGTGCTCTGTACTCTCTGCAGCCAATGTTATGTATTGTCACCGGAGAGCTGAGTGGTCTTGTGTATATTATTAGTAGCAGCAGGAAATACCAATTATATATATATATTCCAGGATTGTAGCTTCTGCAAGTACACCGGAGGCGTGTCCTCACACTGCTGTGCTCTCAGCTTTATGCATTGGGCTACTCCACAACCTTTTCCCTGGTATAGCATTAAACTAAAAGACTGGTATAACGTTTGCGTCTGTAGAGAAGTTAATTGCAGTAATCTAAGAGCACAGCAGTGTGAGGAACTGGAAGAAGGTACAATCCTGGAATATAAATCCATTTATGGACACACCTCCAGTGCACTCAGAGAAGCTACATTACTGGAATATATATATAGTGTATTTCCTGCTGATAACACATCTCTCCAGGGACAATACATAACACTGGCTGCAGAGAGCACAGAGCACAGCAGTGTGAGGTCTGATTACACATCTCTCCAGGGACAATACATAACACTGGCTGCAGAGAGCACAGAGCACAGCAGTGTGAGGTCTGATTACACATCTCTCCAGGGACAATACATAACACTGGCTGCAGAGAGCACAGAGCACAGCAGTGTGAGGTCTCATTACACATCTCTCCAGGGACAATACATAACACTGGCTGCAGAGAGCACAGAGCACAGCAGTGTGAGGTCTGATTACACATCTCTCCAGGGACAATACATAACACTGGCTGCAGGGAGCACAGAGCACAGCAGTGTGAGGTCTGATTACACATCTCTCCAGGGACAATACATAACACTGGCTGCAGAGAGCACAGAGCACAGCAGTGTGAGGTCTGATTACACATCTCTCCAGGGACAATACATAACACTGGCTGCAGGGAGCACAGAGCACAGCAGTGTGAGGTCTGATTACACATCTCTCTAGGGACAATACATAACACTGGCTGCAGAGAGCACAGAGCACAGCAGTGTGAGGTATGATTACACATCTCTCCAGGGACAATACATAACACTGGCTGCAGAGAGCACAGAGCACAGCAGTGTGAGGTCTGATTACACATCTCTCCAGGGACAATACATAACACTGGCTGCAGAGAGCACAGAGCACAGCAGTGTGAGGTCTGATTACACATCTCTCCAGGGACAATACATAACACTGGCTGCAGAGAGCACAGAGCACAGCAGTGTGAGGTCTGATTACACATCTCTCCAGGGACAATACATAACACTGGCTGCAGAGAGCACAGAGCACAGCAGTGTGAGGTCTGATTACACATCTCTCCTGGGACAATACATAACACTGGCTGCAGAGAGCACAGCAGTGTGAGGTCTGATTACACATCTCTCCAGGGACAGTACATAACACTGGCTGCAGAGAGCACAGAGCACAGCAGTGTGAGGTCTGATTACACATCTCTCCAGGGACAATACATAACACTGGCTGCAGAGAGCACAGAGCACAGCAGTGTGAGGTCTGATTACACATCTCTCCAGGGACAATACATAACACTGGCTGCAGAGAGCACAGAGCACAGCAGTGTGAGGTCTGATTACACATCTCTCCAGGGACAATACATAACACTGGCTGCAGAGAGCACAGAGCACAGCAGTGTGAGCAGAAGCTACAATCCTGGAATATAAAAACATACATCACAGTCCAGCTGTTACTAACATCACATACCAGGTTTATACCTCTATACCTACCATGTGCCCTGTGTAACGCTGGCGCCTTCTAATGTAGTCGAGGGGCTTTAGTGCCCCTTAAAGCCCTCGGGTACAGGTGTGATTGTTCCCCTGGCACCGCTGTCACATTGATGCTCATCATTACCTTGGCCTGTGACCTGTGACCTCTCCGTGTCCTCTGTTGCTCCTGTTGTCACTGATGATGCTGATGATGATGGATCGCGCGTAGCGAATATTATAATAAATTCCGTAGCGGCGGCCGGCGCCGCTTATCTCTAGTTTGTTCATTAAATGTAAAGTCGACAGAATTTCCAACAGATGGGGCGAGTTCTGGTCCAAGATAACAGCTCTGGATGTGCGATGTTCTATGGGTCTATAAGCGGCGCTGGCAGATGGCGCCTCATGTTTAACCCCCTCTGTGCCGGATCCAGCGACGCTGCTTCTTGGCTGAAGCAGAGATAATTGACTATTCCCTATGACAGTGGCTATAGATATCTACTAACCCATGGTGCACCATGTCACATAGGGGCGGAGTCCATGTCATTCCCAAGACACACCCACAATGCACTTCTGCATAGACTAAAACGAACCCTCTGTATTATTATTATACACTAAACCTTCCATTATGCACATTTTTTTTTATAATTTTCTGACAGGTAGAGGACATGAAAAAAAAAATTATTAATTCAGGATCTGACTACACAGGGTTTGTTTGTAGTCTGTTACCATAGAGACAAAGAGACAGAAGCTACAGTGTAGTCCCAAAACATCTGATTTTCTAAAAAAAAAAATAAAATTGCTTCATTTTCCCCAAATCCTCAAGGCAAGAAGATAGAAGAAAGTCTGACTACACAAGGTTTGTAGTCTGTTACCATGGAGACATAGAGGTTTGTACATAAGCTGTAAATGCAGCACAGTCATTTTGTTCATCATGAGATGTTTCCAAGTTGTTACATTTTTTGCTACATTTCTGTTCCATCCATTTTGCAGCATCTTTCAGGTAGGTAGAGGGCAGTGAGAAGTATCACTGCAGGATCTGACTACACAGGGTTTGTACTGTAGTCTGTCACCGTGGAGACATAGAAACTTGCACAGAAGCTGTAGACACAAAGCAGACACATGCACACTCGGACCACAGTTGACTTATCTTTATTGTAAATCGCGGATTGTCCCTGGGTGGATCATTATTCTCTCATCCTCCATCCTGGGAAGAAGTTTTCTCCTTGTCGCCCCCTATTGACTGATACATTGGGGGTAATTTACTAAGGGCCCGAATCAAGTTTTTTCACGGGGATTTACCCGAATTTTTACGCTTTGTGACGATTTTCCCTGAATTGCCCCGGGATTTTGGCGCACGCAATCGGATTGTGGCGCATCGGCGCCGGCGTGCACGCAGCGGAAGTCGCTGGACACGCGCTTACCTGCACCCAGGATGGCTCGGTGAACTGCAGTGCGTTCCGATGAACTTCAGCGCAGCAGCGACACCTGGTGGACGCCGGAGGAACTGCCTTAGTGAATCGCCGGAAGACCCGAATCCTTCACAGAGAACGCGCCGCTGGATCGCGAATGGACCGGGTAAGTAAATCTTCCCCATTGGGCACACTTTATTTTTTTTTAAATGCAGTGGTTTTTCCGAATCCGTCTGGTTTTCGTACGGCCACGCCCACCCGATTTTCGTCGCATGCACGCCGGCGCCGATGCACCACAATCCGATCACCAAAAACCTGGGGCAAATCAGGGAAAATCATTGCAAAATGGAAAAATTCGGGTAAAGCGAGGTAAAAGCGCGATCTGGGCCCTTAGTAAATGACCCCCATTGTGTTTCACTTGAGCGGGGGAAGGGAAAGCGTCTATGAGCGTATTTCTTACTTAGAATTGGGGGCGTCACTTTTACTGCTTATCCAACCACTGAGGAGAAATCATTTAGCTATTACTTATAGCGCCCCCTATGGACAATATCAACCTGAAGATGTAGATTCTTCTTCTTTATAAGATACAAGAACATGGACCCATTGATGTTCTGTATGGAAGGCCCATGGCACACGAGAGACGTTACCCTCCGACCTCCGCTCACGTCTTCCCTGCTGATATTCTCCGTGTGATAATTCCGGGGAGTTTCACCTCCTCTATATTTAGAAGCTTTTTAGCTGCGAAATTCCGTGCAACTGAATATTTTATCTCCTCATCTGATATCCAGAACCCTGGTGCTGGTGACATCAGAACCGCAGTGTGTGTGTGTGTGTGGGGGGGGTTGGGTCCTAGAAGTGGGGGGTCGTGTTCCCCTGGTGCTGGTGACATCAGAACCGCAGTGTGTGTGGAGTGGGGGGGGGGAAGTTGGGTCCTAGAAGTGGGGGGTCGTGTTCCCCTAGTGCTGGTGACATCAGAACCGCAGTGTGTGTGTGTGGAGGGGGGGTTTGGGTCCTAGAAGTGGGGGGTCGGGTTGCCTTGGTGCTGGTAGTTACATATCTGGGAAGTTTAGGTAAATGTGCTGGAGGTTGAGCCCTGGTTCTGGTGACATCAGAACCGTAGTGGGGGGGTGGGGGGGGGGGTTGGGTCCTAGAAGTGGGGTGTCGGGTTCCCCTGGTGCTGGTGGTTACATATCTGGGAAGTTTAGGTAAATGTGCTGGAGGTTGAGCCCTGGTTCTGGTGCTGGTGACATCAGAACCGTAGTGGGGGGGGGGGGTTGGGTCCTAGAAGTGGGGTGTCGGGTTCCCCTGGTGCTGGTGACATCAGAACCGCAGTGTGTGTGTGTGTGGAGGGGGGGGTTGGGTCCTAGAAGTGGGGGGTCGTGTTCCCCTAGTGCTGGTGACATCAGAACCGCAGTGTGTGGGGGGGGGGGGGGCGGTTGGGTCCTAGAAGTGGGCGGTCGTGTTCCCCTGGTGGTGGTGACATCAGAACCGCAGTGTGGGGGGGGGGGGGTGTTGGGTCCTAGAAGTTGGGGTCGTGTTCCCCTGGTGGTGGTGACATCAGTACCGCAGTGTGTGTGTGTGGGGGGGGGGGGGGGTGTTGGGTCCTAGAAGTGGGGGGTCGGGTTGCCTTGGTGCTGGTGGTTACATATCTGGGAAGTTTAGGTAAATGTGCTGGAGGTTGAGCCCTGGTTCTGGTGCTGGTGACATCAGAACCATAGTGGTGGTGGGGGATGTGGGTCCTAGAAGTGGGGGGTCGGGTTCCCTTGGTGCTGGTGGTTACTTGGATGGGAGGTTTAGATAATTTTTCGGGAGGTTGAGCCCTGGGCCCGGTCACAGCTTCCACCTGGGCCTCTCGGGGGCAGGTTATAGGGGATGATTTATGTCGGGGGCTGCGGTCACACGGGTCTCTCAGAGACGTCTCATCTGCTCGTCACTGTCTAATCTACTCGGAAAGTGCGGAGAGAGCAGATCTCTGAGCTCCTTCTCTCACACCGCCTGGAGCTTTCGTGCTACTCAGCGCTTATTAACCCTTTAAGAATGGGAATAGTACAGGAGGCCCTTTAAGGAACATCAGGAAGACACAATGGGGCTCATTTACTAAGGGTCCGAACGCCGCATTTTCGTCGGGTTTCACAATTATTTCCCCGGGATTTTGGTGCAGGTAATCGGATTGTGGTGCTCTGGCGCTGGCTTGCATGCAACAGAAATGGGGGGGGGGGGGAGGTGGCCATCGGACAACCCAACAGATTCGGACAAACCGCGAAATTTTAAAAAAGGATTTGTGTCGCACTTTGTGTCGCACTTACATGCACCAGGAAGAAGAAGGTGAACTCCAGCGGACCTCGGCGGAGCAGCGACACATGCAAGAACTCAAGTGCACGATCTTAGTGAATCTTGCCGGACCCGAATCCTCGTCGGACAATGTGTCGCGGGATTGCGACTGGACCGGATAAGTAAATCTGCCCCATAATATTTAAATCTGGTATTTGAAAATATTTGTGATGATCTACAGGATGCTGTTTCCTGGATTCTACTTCACACTTTCAAGCTTTGCTGTATAGACTAAGACACATGAGCAGAGTCATCTCATCACTATGAGCCAGTAAAAATATTAGGACGCATAGAAGCTGTAGTTTTTCCATCAATCTTTACTGAAGTAAGTGGCACAAAGAGGTCTGTAAGCGTAGGGTCAGACTACAAAGAGTTGGATTGTAGTCTGTTACCAAGGAGACACAGAGGCTTGCACATAAGCTGTACATGCAGCACAGTAGATTTTTCATCATGAGAGGTTTTGGAGATACATTTCTGTTCCATCCAAAACTGCTCACTTATTAGCTTTGCTGAATAGACTAAGACATGATGAGCAGAGTCATCTCATTACTATAATTAAGATGTGAAGAGGTAGAAGTACTGTAATGTGTAGAGGTAGATGTACCGTAGAAGGACGTGTAGAGGTAGATGTACCGTAGAAGGACGTGTAGAGGTAGATGTACCGTAGAAGGACGTGTAGAGGTAGATGTACCGTAGAAGGACGTGTAGAGGTAGATGTACCGTAGAAGGACGTGTAGAGGTAGATGTACCGTAGAAGGACGTGTAGAGGTAGATGTACCGTAGAAGGACGTGTAGAGGTAGATGTACCGTAGAAGGACGTGTAGAGGTAGATGTACCGTAGAAGGACGTGTAGAGGTAGATGTACCGTAGAAGGACGTGTAGAGGTAGATGTACCGTAGAAGGACGTGTAGAGGTAGATGTACCGTAGAAGGACGTGTAGAGGTAGATGTACCGTAGAAGGACGTGTAGAGGTAGATGTACCGTAGAAGGACGTGTAGAGGTAGATGTACCGTAGAAGGACGTGTAGAGGTAGATGTACCGTAGAAGGACGTGTAGAGGTAGATGTACCGTAGAAGGACGTGTAGAGGTAGATGTACCGTAGAAGGACGTGTAGAGGTAGATGTACCGTAGAAGGACGTGTAGAGGTAGATGTACCGTAGAAGGACGTGTAGAGGTAGATGTACCGTAGAAGGACGTGTAGAGGTAGATGTACCGTAGAAGGACGTGTAGAGGTAGATGTACCGTAGAAGGACGTGTAGAGGTAGATGTACCGTAGAAGGACGTGTAGAGGTAGATGTACCGTAGAAGGACGTGTAGAGGTAGATGTACCGTAGAAGGACGTGTAGAGGTAGATGTACCGTAGAAGGACGTGTAGAGGTAGATGTACCGTAGAAGGACGTGTAGAGGTAGATGTACCGTAGAAGGACGTGTAGAGGTAGATGTACCGTAGAAGGACGTGTAGAGGTAGATGTACCGTAGAAGGACGTGTAGAGGTAGATGTACCGTAGAAGGACGTGTAGAGGTAGATGTACCGTAGAAGGACGTGTAGAGGTAGATGTACCGTAGAAGGACGTGTAGAGGTAGATGTACCGTAGAAGGACGTGTAGAGGTAGATGTACCGTAGAAGGACGTGTAGAGGTAGATGTACCGTAGAAGGACGTGTAGAGGTAGATGTACCGTAGAAGGACGTGTAGAGGTAGATGTACCGTAGAAGGACGTGTAGAGGTAGATGTACCGTAGAAGGACGTGTAGAGGTAGATGTACCGTAGAAGGACGTGTAGAGGTAGATGTACCGTAGAAGGACGTGTAGAGGTAGATGTACCGTAGAAGGACGTGTAGAGGTAGATGTACCGTAGAAGGACGTGTAGAGGTAGATGTACCGTAGAAGGACGTGTAGAGGTAGATGTACCGTAGAAGGACGTGTAGAGGTAGATGTACCGTAGAAGGATGTAAAGAGGTTTTTTCCAGCACCGTCCTGTAAATTATGGGAAAAAAAGACGTGGGAATTTGAATATGGACGTCTTTTGTCTCCGCCCCCCTCATCTGAAGGACGATTTACGGTGCATGCGCGCGGTTCTGTCATCGAGACAATGGAATCATCTTTATGTCCTTTCTGGAGAGTTTACTATGAATGTGGGATTACAGCGACTGCTCGTGGGAGGAGTAAAAAAAAAAAAAAAAGTAAAAAAAAAACCTCTGCACGTTCTTATTAATCCTCCGCTGGCGATTATCCAAATCGTTTTCTCTTGTTTTACAATGAGGTCATTTCGGGGAGACATGGAAAAGGCTTTGAAAATTACACCGTAAAATATTGGAAGGAACGTGTGACCCCTTATAACATTGGCACCGGGCCAAGGGGTAGTAATCACATCCGGGCCCTAGTGTCCAAGGGGGCCCCAGAGACCTCTCTGCTACCTAGGAGGACACCAGTATTACATAGGGCACAATGGGGGGCCCCAGAGACCTCTCTGCTACCTAGGAGGACACCAGTATTACATAGGGCACAATGGGGGGCCCCAGAGACCTCTCTGCTACCTAGGAGGACACCAGTATTACATAGGGCACAATGGGGGGCCCCAGAGACCTCTCTGCTACCTAGGAGGACACCAGTATTACATAGGGCACAATGGGGGGCCCCAGAGACCTCTCTGCTACCTAGGAGGACACCAGTATTACATAGGGCACAATGGGGGGCCCCAGAGACCTCTCTGCTACCTAGGAGGACATCAGTATTACATAGGGCACAATGGGGGGCCCCAGAGACGTCTCTGCTACCTAGGAGGACATCAGTATTACATAGGGCACAATGGGGGGCCCCAGAGACCTCTCTGCTACCTAGGAGGACACCAGTATTACATAGGGCACAATGGGGGCCCCCAGAGACCTCTCTGCTACCTAGGAGGACACCAGTATTACATAGGGCACAATGGGGGGCCCCAGAGACCTCTCTGCTACCTAGGAGGACACCAGTATTACATAGGGCACAATGGGGGGCCCCAGAGACCTCTCTGCTACCTAGGAGGACACCAGTATTACATAGGGCACAATGGGGGGCCCCAGAGACCTCTCTGCTACCTAGGAGGACACCAGTATTACATAGGGCACAATGGGGGGCCCCAGAGACCTCTCTGCTACCTAGGAGGACACCAGTATTACATAGGGCACAATGGGGGGCCCCAGAGACCTCTCTGCTACCTAGGAGGACATCAGTATTACATAGGGCACAATGGGGGGCCCCAGAGACGTCTCTGCTACCTAGGAGGACATCAGTATTACATAGGGCACAATGGGGGGCCCCAGAGACCTCTCTGCTACCTAGGAGGACACCAGTATTACATAGGGCACAATGGGGGCCCCCAGAGACCTCTCTGCTACCTAGGAGGACACCAGTATTACATAGGGCACAATGGGGGGCCCCAGAGACCTCTCTGCTACCTAGGAGGACACCAGTATTACATAGGGCACAATGGGGGGCCCCAGAGACCTCTCTGCTACCTAGGAGGACACCAGTATTACATAGGGCACAATGGGGGGCCCCAGAGACCTCTCTGCTACCTAGGAGGACACCAGTATTACATAGGGCACAATGGGGGGCCCCAGAGACCTCTCTGCTACCTAGGAGGACACCAGTATTACATAGGGCACAATGGGGGGCCCCAGAGACCTCTCTGCTACCTAGGAGGACATCAGTATTACATAGGGCACAATGGGGGGCCCCAGAGACCTCTCGGCTACCTAGGAGGACACCAGTATTACATAGGGCACAATGGGGGGCCCCAGAGACCTCTCTTCTACCTAGGAGGACACCATTATTACATAGGGCACAATGGGGGGCCCCAGAGACCTCTCTGCTACCTAGGAGGACACCAGTATTACATAGGGCACAATGGGGGGCCCCAGAGACCTCTCTGCTACCTAGGAGGACACCAGTATTACATAGGGCACAATGGGGGGCCCCAGAGACCTCTCTGCTACCTAGGAGGACACCAGTATTACATAGGGCACAATGGGGGGCCCCAGAGACCTCTCTGCTACCTAGGAGGACACCAGTATTACATAGGGCACAATGGGGGGCCCCAGAGACCTCTCTGCTACCTAGGAGGACACCAGTATTACATAGGGCACAATGGGGGGCCCCAGAGACCTCTCTGCTACCTAGGAGGACACCAGTATTACATAGGGAACAATGGGGGGCCCCAGAGACCTCTCTGCTACCTAGGAGGACATCAGTATTACATAGGGCACAATGGGGGCCCCCAGAGACCTCTCTGCTACCTAGGAGGACACCAGTATTACATAGGGCACAATGGGGGGCCCCCAGAGACCTCTCTGCTACCTAGGAGGACACCAGTATTACATAGGGCACAATGGGGGGCCCCCAGAGACCTCTCTGCTACCTAGGAGGACACCAGTATTACATAGGGCACAATGGGGGGCCCCCAGAGACCTCTCTGCTACCTAGGAGGACACCAGTATTACATAGGGCACAATGGGGGGCCCCAGAGACCTCTCTGCTACCTAGGAGGACACCAGTATTACATAGGGAACAATGGGGGGCCCCAGAGACCTCTCTGCTACCTAGGAGGACATCAGTATTACATAGGGCACAATGGGGGCCCCCAGAGACCTCTCTGCTACCTAGGAGGACACCAGTATTACATAGGGCACAATGGGGGGCCCCCAGAGACCTCTCTGCTACCTAGGAGGACACCAGTATTACATAGGGCACAATGGGGGGCCCCCAGAGACCTCTCTGCTACCTAGGAGGACACCAGTATTACATAGGGCACAATGGGGGGCCCCCAGAGACCTCTCTGCTACCTAGGAGGACACCAGTATTACATAGGGCACAATGGGGGGCCCCCAGAGACCTCTCTGCTACCTAGGAGGACACCAGTATTACATAGGGCACAATGGGGGGCCCCAGAGACCTCTCTGCTACCTAGGAGGACATCAGTATTACATAGGGCACAATGGGGGGCCCCAGAGACCTCTCTGCTACCTAGGAGGACATCAGTATTACATAGGGCACAATGGGGGCCCCCAGAGACCTCTCTGCTACCTAGGAGGACACCAGTATTACATAGGGCACAATGGGGGGCCCCAGAGACCTCTCTGCTACCTAGAAGGACACCAGTATTACATAGGGCACAATGGGGGGCCCCAGAGACCTCTCTGCTACCTAGGAGGACACCAGTATTACATATGGCACAATGGGGGTCTTTAGAAGTTTCCAGTTATCCTCAATTTGTAGACTTTTTGTAGCTTAAATTTTGAGTTTTTTTTGGGCCCCCAGATAAGATTTGGGGCCCGTTCTCTATCAACTCCAAGTTGCCACCAAATACAATTCTCTTCTGCTGAACTTCTGGAGCTCAATATTGTGTTAGACCCTGGGCCCACCAGCTGGAGGTCTTCAAGGGCATTTCCATTTTTTGTTGTAAAAAAGAAGGGTAAAAAAAACGTGAGCACTGCTTCTCTTGGAACAAGATGGTGCCTCAAGGTTATCGGGGAAGGGAAACGCAATGCATTGTGGTACCAATATCAATGCATTGTGGTCCAAAGTAGCCTTCTAACATCACACCATCAGTCTCTGAAGTTTGGGTAGACCCGGTACATTATGCAATGTGTAGCAGAAGGTTCCGCATGTACCATATTGCTCAGGCACCTACAGGAAGTTGTATGAGCAATAAGTGACCTTGTTCCTGGCGTCCTGTGAACGTTTCTACCCAGGTGTATCGCTCATGCTCAACTTCTGACCCTGAACCTGTTCACTGACCTCTCACCAGATTACTGTTCTACCCCTGCTACCCCGACCTCAGCTTGTCATTACACCCTCTAAGGCGCCAGGGCATCCGGTTTGCTCCGCACCCTCGTAGCTACGGCACAGCCACTTTAAGATGGATGGGATCTTCCAAAATGTAACAATATATTCTATGCACACTATAGGGGGCACCACAATGATTTGTAGGGTGTAGTCTACAGGGACTTCATCTTCACTAAAGGGGATCTCACTACCCTGAATGAATGGAGTGATAGGTGGTTGAGCAAATGCATTTCTATATTCCCTCCATCTTGGGGAACTTGTCCTTCCTTCTCGCTGACACCTCCGTCCTTATCTTGTGCAGAGCTGATAGTTTTCAACCCTTTCAAGTACTAGACACAAGAAACTGGAGACCTTATGCTCAGGCACCTTATGGGGGGAAGGTAACTGAGCAGCAATATACTTAGATCTGCTTTAGCTTGTCCATAGTACCCGTGATAGACCTCAGCTTGAACCCTGAACTTGTTCCGCCTGCCCTGACCTCTGGTCCGACCATTCATGGAAAGAGATCTTTGCACTTTGTCTATAAACAAGAAGCAAACAGTTGATATAAATTATAAAGGGGCAAATTTACTTACCCGTTCCTTGTGCGATCCCTGATCCAGACTGTCCGACGATAATGAACTCTGCAGCAATTCACTAAGATCGTGCACCCGATATCCTGCATGTGTCGCTTCCCCGCTCAGGTCCCTGGAGTTCACCTTCTTCTTCCTGGTGCATGTAAGTGCATTGTCCGTGTATAATACGCTGTCCGGGGAGTCACTAAGATCCTGTGTCCCCGATATGCTGCATGTGTGTCCTCCCCGCTCAGGTCCCTGGAGTTCACCTTCTTCTTCCTGGTGCATGTAAGTGCATTGTCCGTGTATAATGCGCTGTGCGGGAGTCACTAAGATCATGTGTCTGATATCCTGCATGTGTCGCTTCCCCGCTCAGGTCCCCGGAGTTCACCTCCTTCTTCCTGGTGCATGTAAGTGCATTGTCCGTGTATAATGCGCTGTGCGGGGAGTCACTAAGATCCTGCCCCCGATATCCTGCATGTGTCGCTTCCCCGCTCAGGTCCCTGGAGTTCACCTTCTTCTTCCTGGTGCATGTAAGTGCATTGTCCGTGTATAATGTGCTGTGCGGGGAGTCACTAAGATCGTGCACCTGATATCCTGCATGTGTCACTTCCCCGCTCAGGTCCCTGGAGTTCACCTTCTTCTTCCTGGTGCATGTAAGTGCATTGTCCGTGTATAATGCGCTGTGCAGGGAGTCACTAAGATCGTGCGCCCGATATCCTGCATGTGTCGCTTCCCCGCTCAGGTCCCCGGAGTTCACCTTCTTCTTCCCGGTGCATGTAAGTGCATTGTCCGTGTATAATGCGCTGTGCAGGAGTCACTAAGATCCTGTGCCCAATATCCTGCATGTGTCACTTCCCCGCTCAGGTCCCAGGAGTTCACCTTCTTCTTCCTGGTGCATGTAAGTGCATTGTCCGTGTATAATGCGCTGTGCGGGGAGTCACTAAGATCCTGCGCCCGATATCCTGCATGTGTCACTTCCCCGCTCAGGTCCCCGGAGTTCGCCTTCTTCTTCCTAGTGCATGTAAGTGCATTGTCCGTGTATAATGCGCTGTGCGGGGAGTCACTAGGATCCTGCGCCCGATATCCTGCATGTGTCACTTCCCCGCTCAGGTCCCTGGAGTTCACCTTCTTCTTCCTGGTGCATGTAAGTGCATTGTCCGTGTATAATGCGCTGTGCGGGGAGTCACTAAGATCCTGTGCCCAATATCCTGCATGTGCCGCTTCCCCGCTCAGGTCCCTGGAGTTCACCTTCTTCTTCCTGGTGTATGTAAGTGCATTGTCCGTGTATAATGCGCTGTGCGGGGAGTCACTAAGATCCTGCGCCCGATATCCTGCATGCGTCTCTTCCCCGCTCAGGTACCTGGAGTTCACCTTCTTCTTCCTGGTGCATGTAAGTGCATTGTCCGTGTATAATGCGCTGTGCAGGGAGTCACTAAGATCCTGCTCCCGATATCCTGCATGCGTCTCTTCCCCGCTCAGGTCCCCGGAGTTCACCTTCTTCTTCCTGGTGCATGTAAGTGCATTGTCTGTGTATAATGCGCTGTGCGGGGAGTCACTAAGATCGTGCGCCCGATATCCTGCATGTGTCGCTTCCCCGCTCAGGTCCCTGGAGTTCAGCTTCTTCTTCCTGGTGCATGTAAGTGCATTGTCCGTGTATAATGCGCTGTGCGAGGAGTCACTAAGATTGTGCGCCCGATATCCTGCATGTGTCGCTTCCCCACTCAGGTCCCTGGAGTTCACCTTCTTCTTCCTGGTGCATGTAAGTGCATTGTCCGTGTATAATGCGCTGTGCGGGGAGTCACTAAGATCCTGCGCCCGATATCCTGCATGTGTCGCTTCCCCGCTCAGGTCCCTGGAGTTCTCCTTCTTCTTCCTGGTGCATGTAAGTGCATTGTCCGTGTATAATGCGCTGTGCGGGGAGTCACTAAGATCGTGCGCCCGATATCCTGCATGTGTCGCTTCCCCACTCAGGTCCCTGGAGTTCACCTTCTTCTTCCTGGTGCATGTAAGTGCATTGTCCGTGTATAATGCACTGTGCGGGGAGTCACTAAGATCGTGCGCCCGATATCCTGCATGTGTCGCTTCCCCGCTCAGGTCCCAGGAGTTCACCTTCTTCTTCCTGGTGCATGTAAGTGCATTGTCCGTGTATAATGCGCTGTGCGGGGAGTCACTAAGATCCTGCACCCGAATCCGTTGGATCGTCCGACGGCCCGCCCCCCGATTTGTGTCGCATGAAAGCCAGTGTGATTGCGACAAAATCCTATCGCGTGCGACACAATTTCCTTTTAAATGTGGCGCAAATCGGAAAATGTCAGAATATTCGACATCTGTGCGGTACGCGGACCCTTAGCAAATGAGCCCCATTGTGCTGCTTTTTGTGGCTTTTGTTGTTGTTATTTTGCTTCCGTCTTCTTCCCAGTGGATTTGTCCCACTATTTTTAGGATCACAACTCTCAGCGTTCCGTCATGTTAGTGACGCGCTCCGGCACATGGATGCGAGTAGAAGGAAACAATGTGGTTATGTAAATGACCCCGCTATCCCGCTCAGCCAGGCGGAGGGTGACGATAAATCTACCGTCCGTTTTCCCAGCGACGTCTCACATCCCGTCCTCCAGGCATTAATAATAATTTGGGGTGAGCGCTGATGACCGCACATCACCGGCCGGATCTGAACTGCTGCCTAAAGGAAATATTGACAGGCGGATAAATGGCCTTTGTAAGTAATAGCGGAAGTAACAACAAACCATCCATCTTCTTTATAGGATTAGGAGCAGATTGAGGGGAGCGCGGTTCTGCATCGACTTTAACCCCTTCAAACCCGTGACAGGCTGTAAAACCACAGGATTAATAGCCTGGTGGACACTATAGCAGCTACTAGGAAACCTTATATTACAGGCGTCCTGTATGGATACATATTGCTCAGGCACCTAAGGGAAGTTGCATGAGCAATAAGTTACCTAGTGCCTAGCTCCTGTGTGTTGCCCACGCTCAACTTCTGACCCCTAACCTGTTCCAGCTTTCCTGACCTCTGACTAGATTTCTGTTCTTCACAAGCTCTGCCTTCCCCGACCTCAGCTTGTCATTGACCCGTTCTTTGACAGTCCCTTTGTTGCTCCTCTCAGTCCATTTACATCTGCTAAACAATGACTACTCCTAGAAGTAGGAGCTTAGTGCTACCTGATTGCTCAGGCGCTTTCCTTTGGGTAGCTGAGCAATAATGTACCTGGTTCCTAATGTCACGTAAGTATGTCCGCTTTGGTTTCATCGCCGTTTCTTTAGTTTGACCACTGAATGTGATTAGAGACGAGTGGAACTGACGTTCAGATTCAGCGTTTGGGTTCAGCCACCCCCGACCCGGACGTATTGGTGGCCGAACAGTCAATCCGGCAAATGAATGCCCCAGGCTACTAGCCATGGTTAGGATTGGCGAGGGAGAACCAGAACCAGGACGTCGGGTCAGCTCATCTCTACATGCGTTACCTAACAATTACTGTTACACACAACCTCTGTCTGCTGTGACCTTGACTTGTCTACTGACCAGTTCTCAGACTGTCCCTTTGGTGCACCAGAAATCTGGTGGTAGCTTATTGCTCAGGCACCTGTGGAGACCCTGAGGCAGAGCAGAAGGTCTCCTTCTGTAGGCTCCAGCAGGTTTGTTTCAGTGAGGACCATGTGATGCATCATTTCCTCCTATAAAACGGTATTTGATGCTCTCGGTTTTCCAGTTGACTTTCAGTCTTTGTACGGATGACTAGCGCAGGAAATGCCAATCATTAGAGCGACGCCTCGGGAATACGTTCCGTAGAAGGAATTTTTTTGGTCGTGGGGAACATTGATGATTGAGCCGCTACCAGATGAAGTCAATGTCGCCGCGTGTCCTTGTATGTGGCAGCTCGGTGCAGTCTGGTGTGCGGCAATTATGGGATAGCGGCCGCCATCTGCTCCACCGGGGAGGAGGAGAGATATATAGAGGGAGGATATATATAGATTATATACTACACCCCATCTGCTATTCGGAGACGCTCGGCAGAAGGTTCCGGGTGGAGATGGAAACTTAGACTAGAATCAAGTCTTAAAGTGACACCAGATCCTGTAGAGGGACCTGCACCCAAAATTATAGTGGGAACTGGTCACTGGTGTCTCCATCACCGGGTCAGCACCGCCCTACTATAGGGGGCAGCCCCTCCATGTATCCGTGCGCCCCCATCTCTATAGATAAGTTGTATAATGCACCTGAGAAACAAGTTCCAAGTAGGGGCAGCACGGTGGCTCAGTGGTTAGCACTACAGCCTTGCAGCACGGTGGCTCAGTGGTTAGCATTACAGCCTTGTACCGCTGGGGACCTAGGTTCGTGTCCCAGGGCGAACATCTGCAAAGAGTCTGTATGTTCTCTCCGTGTTTGCGTGGGTTTCCTCCGGGTCCTCCGGTTTCCTCCCACACTCCAAAACATCCTGGTAGGTTGATTAGATTGTGAGCCCCATTGATGTGACAAGCACTGTGCAGCGCTGCGGCATTTGTGTGCGCTATATACATAAGGGAATTAGTATTATTATTGGCCTGAGGTTTGCTACATCCTGCACACGGATTGTTTCACTTCTCTGACTCGTTACTCACTCTTCACCCCATTGACCTCCATGTCGGTGCTCCTGACCCCAAACTACTACCTGGTATTGTGAAGGCCAGTTACCTAGGGCTGTGTACAGTACCTCATTCTGAATTCTGGTTAAAAACTACAGTAGTCAATGTGATCAGAGAGGATGGGTTCTGGTGTAGCTCAGTATAGAGAGCACAGAGCACAGCAGTGTGAGGATAACTTCTCATTGAACTTGGAGAAGATACAATGCAGGAATATGAATCCATATTTCACAGTTCTGCTGCTACTAACAACAGACACAAAGGTCTGATTATACTGTACATGTCTCCAGGGACAATACATAATCCTGGATGCAGAGAGCACAGAGCACAGCAGTGTGAGAGCACACCTCTAGTGAAAAATCCTTGAATATGAATCCATATATCACAGTCCTGCTGCTACTAACAACAAGGCTGCAGAGAGGACAGAAAACAGCAGTGTGAGGTCTGATTACACTGCAGGGACAATACATGACACTGGCTGCAGTCTGTATGGTAGAAGCATCAGCCTGTAATACCCCAGTGTGAATACTGCCCTATTTTGTTACATTTGTAAATGCAGTAACATGACTGGTGCGCGGCCCCCCGGCAGGACCCCCGTCTGTGCAGATGACGTCCCATATTTCGGGCTCTGTCCCTGTTATCTGGACACTTGCAGCAGGTTCCGGGGATTATTGCTGAGTCCATAGAAGCCGTTAAACATCTCGTATTAATTGTGCGGAGGAGATGCCGGTAAATATCCCGGTGATGCTGAGGTGTCAGGATTGTATCTGCCCGGATCAGCACATCCTCTCAGAGAGCGGCCCAGGAGCTGCTGGACTGTCAGCAGAATCCACAGCACAGAGACACAAAGTAACTCAGGAGGAGGAACACGACCGGCTCTCTCCAGGATCCGGAACAAGGTGGAAATCCACACAAAGAAGAATCCTGCGGATATAACAAGTGATGTCCCATGTAACAAGAGAAGCAGTTACACAGAGCAGAGGGGAGGGGCTGTGCTTCCGCTCCTCCCCTTTTGTAGTAGAGAGATCTAAGAGCACAGCAGTATAAGGACACTTGGAGAAGCTACAATCCTTGAATATAAAAACCCATATATCACAGTCCTGCTGCTACTAACACAATACACAAAGGTCAGATTACACATCTCTCCAGGAACAATACATAACACTGGCTGCAGAGAGCACAGAGCACAGCAGTGTGAGGTCTGATTACACATCTCTCCAGGGACAATACATAACACTGGCTGCAGAGAGCACAGAGCACAACAGTGTGAGATCTGATTATACATCTCTCCAGGGACAATACATAACACTGGCTGCAGAGAGCACAGTGCACAGCAGTGTGAGGTCTGATTACACATCTCTCCAGGGACAATACATAACACTGGCTGCAGAGAGCACAGAGCACAGCAGTGTGAGGTCTGATTACACATCTCTCCAGGGACAATACATAACACTGGCTGCAGAGAGCACAGAGCACAGCAGTGTGAGATCTGATTATACATCTCTCCAGGGACAATACATAACACTGGCTGCAGAGAGCACAGAGCACAGCAGTGTGAGGTCTGATTACACATCTCTCCAGGGACATTACATAACACTGGCTGCAGAGAGCACAGAGCACAACAGTGTGAGATCTGATTATACATCTCTCCAGGGACAATACATAACACTGGCTGCAGAGAGCACAGAGCACAACAGTGTGAGATCTGATTATACATCTCTCCAGGGACAATACATAACACTGGCTGCAGAGAGCACAGAGCACAACAGTGTGAGATCTGATTATACATCTCTCCAGGGACAATACATAACACTGGCTGCAGAGAGCACAGAGCACAGCAGTGTGAGGTCTGATTACACATCTCTCCAGGGACAATACATAACACTGGCTGCAGAGAGCACAGAGCACAGCAGTGTGAGGTCTGATTATACATCTCTCCAGGGACAATACATAACACTGGCTGCAGAGAGCACAGAGCACAGCAGTGTGAGGTCTTATTACACATCTCTCCAGGGACAATACATAACACTGGCTGCAGAGAGCACAGAGCACAACAGTGTGAGATCTGATTATACATCTCTCCAGGGACAATACATAACACTGGCTGCAGAGAGCACAGAGCACAGCAGTGTGAGGTCTGATTACACATCTCTCCAGGGACAATACATAACACTGGCTGCAGAGAGCACAGAGCACAGCAGTGTGAGGTCTGATTACACATCTCTCCAGGGACAGTACATAACACTGGCTGCAGAGAGCACAGAGCACAGCAGTGTGAGGTCTGATTACACATCTCTCTAGGGACAATACCTAACCCTGGCTGCAGAGAGCACAGAGCACAGCAGTGTGAGGTCTGATTACACATCTCTCCA
This sequence comes from Engystomops pustulosus, assembly GCF_040894005.1. Lineage (NCBI taxonomy): Eukaryota > Metazoa > Chordata > Amphibia > Anura > Leptodactylidae > Engystomops > Engystomops pustulosus. The sequence goes on along the minus strand of NC_092417.1, from coordinate 177,908,837 downwards.
GGGACAATACATAACACTGGCTGCAGAGAGCACAGAGCACAGCAGTGTGAGGTCTGATTACACATCTCTCCAGGGACAATACATAACACTGGCTGCAGAGAGCACAGAGCACAGCAGTGTGAGGTCTGATTACACATCTCTCCAGGGACAATACATAACACTGGCTGCAGAGAGCACAGAGCACAGCAGTGTGAGGTCTGATTACACATCTCTCCAGGGACAATACATAACACTGGCTGCAGAGAGCACAGAGCACAGCAGTGTGAGGTCTGATTACACATCTCTCCAGGGACAATACATAACACTGGCTGCAGAGAGCACAGAGCACAGCAGTGTGAGGTCTGATTACACATCTCTCCAGGGACAATACATAACACTGGCTGCAGAGAGCACAGAGCACAGCAGTGTGAGGTCTGATTACACATCTCTCCAGGGACAATACATAACACTGGCTGCAGAGAGCACAGAGCACAGAAGTGTGACGTCTGATTACACATCTCTCCAGGGACAATACATAACACTGGCTACAGAGAGCACAGAGCACAGCAGTGTGAGGTCTGATTACACATCTCTCCAAGGACAATACATAACACTGGCTGCAGAGAGCACAGAGCACAGCAGTGTGAGGTCTGATTACACATCTCTCCAGGAACAATACAGGACACTGGCTGCAGAGAGCACAGAACACAGCAGTGTGAGGTCTGATTACACATCTCTCCAGGGACAATACATAACACTGGCTGCAGAGAGCACAGAGCACAGCAGTGTGAGGTCTGATTACACATCTCCCCAGGGATAATACATAACACTGGCTGCAGAGAGCACAGAGCACAGCAGTGTGAGGTCTGATTACACATCTCTCCAGGGACAGTACATAACACTGGCTGCAGAGAGCACAGAGCATAGCAGTGTGAGGTCTGATTACACATCTCTCCAGGGACAATATATAACACTGGCTGCAGAGAGCACAGGGCACAGCAGTGTGAGGTCTGATTACACATCTCTCCAGGGATAGTACATAACACTGGCTGCAGAGAGTACAGAAAACAGCAGTGTGAGGTCTGATCACACATCTCTCCAGGGACAATACATAACACTGGCTGTAGAGAGCACAGAGCACAGCAGTGTGAGGTCTGATTACACATCTCTCCAGGGACAATACACAACACTGGCTGCAGAGAGCACAGAGCATAGCAGTGTGAGGGATGATTACACATCTCTCCAGGGACAATGCATAGCACTGGCTGCAGAGAGCACAGAGCACAGCAGTGTGAGGTCTGGTTACACATCTCTCCAGGGACAATACATAACACTGGCTGCAGAGAGCACAGAGCATAGCAGTGTGAGGGATGATTACACATCTCTCCAGGGACAATGCATAGCACTGGCTGCAGAGAGCACAGAGCACAGCAGTGTGAGGTCTGATTACACATCTCTCCAGGGACAATACATAACACTGGCTGCAGAGAGCACAGAGCACAGCAGTGTGAGGTATGATTACACATCTCTCCAGGGACAGTACATAACACTGGCTGCAGAGAGCACAGAGCACAGCAGTGTGAGGTCTGATCACACATCTCTCCAGGGACAATACATAACACTGTCTGCAGAGAGCACAGAGCACAGCAGTGTGAGGTCTGATTACACATCTCTCCAGGGACAGTACATAACACTGGCTGCAGAGAGCACAGAGCACAGCAGTGTGAGGTCTGATTACACATCTCTCTAGGGACAATACCTAACCCTGGCTGCAGAGAGCACAGAGCACAGCAGTGTGAGGTCTGATTACACATCTCTCCAGGGACAATACATAACAATGGCTGCAGAGAGCACAGAGCACAGCAGTGTGAGGTCTGATAACACATCTCTCCAGGGAAAATACATAACACTGGCTGCAGAGAGCACAGAGCACAGCAGTGTGAGGTCTCATTACACATCTCTCCAGGGACAATACATAACACTGGCTGCAGAGAGCACAGAGCACAGAAGTGTGACGTCTGATTACACATCTCTCCAGGGACAATACATAACACTGGCTGCAGAGAGCACAGAGCACAGCAGTGTGAGGTCTGATTACACATCTCTCCAAGGACAATACATAACACTGGCTGCAGAGAGCACAGAGCACAGCAGTGTGAGGTCTGATTACACATCTCTCCAGGAACAATACAGGACACTGGCTGCAGAGAGCACAGGACACAGCAGTGTGAGGTCTGATTACACATCTCTCCAGGGACAATACATAACACTGGCTGCAGAGAGCACAGAGCACAGCAGTGTGAGGTCTGATTACACATCTCCCCAGGGATAATACATAACACTGGCTGCAGAGAGCACAGAGCACAGCAGTGTGAGGTCTGATTACACATCTCTCCAGGGACAATACATAACACTGGCTGCAGAGAGCACAGAGCACAGCAGTGTGAGGTCTGATTACACATCTCTCCAGGGACAATACATAACACTGGCTGCAGAGAGCACAGAGCACAATAGTGTGAGGTCTGATTACACATCTCTCCAGGGACAGTACATAACACTGGCTGCAGAGAGCACAGAGCACAGCAGTGTGAGGTCTGATTACACATCTCTCCAGGGACAATACATAACACTGGCTGCAGAGAGCACAGAGCACAGCAGTGTGAGGTCTGATTACACATCTCTCCAGGGACAATATATAACACTGGCTGCAGAGAGCACAGGGCACAGCAGTGTGAGGTCTGATTACACATCTCTCCAGGGATAGTACATAACACTGGCTGCAGAGAGTACAGAAAACAGCAGTGTGAGGTCTGATCACACATCTCTCCAGGGACAATACATAACACTGGCTGTAGAGAGCACAGAGCACAGCAGTGTGAGGTCTGATTACACATCTCTCCAGGGACAATACACAACACTGGCTGCAGAGAGCACAGAGCATAGCAGTGTGAGGGATGATTACACATCTCTCGAGGGACAATGCATAGCACTGGCTGCAGAGAGCACAGAGCACAGCAGTGTGAGGTCTGGTTACACATCTCTCCAGGGACAATACATAACACTGGCTGCAGAGAGCACAGAGCATAGCAGTGTGAGGGATGATTACACATCTCTCCAGGGACAATGCATAGCACTGGCTGCAGAGAGCACAGAGCACAGCAGTGTGAGGTCTGATTACACATCTCTCCAGGGACAATACATAACACTGGCTGCAGAGAGCACAGAGCACAGCAGTGTGAGGTATGATTACACATCTCTCCAGGGACAGTACATAACACTGGCTGCAGAGAGCACAGAGCACAGCAGTGTGAGGTCTGATCACACATCTCTCCAGGGACAATACATAACACTGTCTGCAGAGAGCACAGAGCACAGCAGTGTGAGGTCTGATTACACATCTCTCCAGGGACAATACATAACACTGGCTGCAGAGAGCACAGAGCACAGCAGTGTGAGGTCTGATTACACATCTCTCCAGGGACAATACATAACACTGGCTGCAGAGAGCACAGAGCACAGAAGTGTGAGGTCTGATTACACATCTCTCCAGGGACATTACATAACACTGGCTACAGAGAGCACAGAGCACAGCAGTGTGAGGTCTGATTACACATTTCTCCAGGGACTGTACATACCACTGGCTGCAGAGAGCACAGAGCACAGCAGTGTGAGGTCTGATTATACATCTCTCCAGGGACAATACATAACACCGACTGCACAGAGCACAGAGCACAGCAGTGTGAGGTCTGATTACACATCTCTCCAGGGACAATACATAACACTAGATGCAAAGAGCACAGCAGTGTGAGGTCTGATTACACATCTCTCCAGGGACAATACATAACACTAGATGCAAAGAGCACAGCGCAGAGCAGTGTGAGGTCTGATTACACATCTCTCCAGGGACAATACATAACACTAGATGCAAAGAGCACAGCAGTGTGAGGTCTGATTACACATTTCTCCAAGGGACTGTACATAACACTGGCTGCAGAGAGCACAGAGCACAGCAGTGTGAGGTCTGATTACACATCTCTACAGGGACAATACATAACACCGACTGCACAGAGCACAGAGCACAGCAGTGTGAGGTCTGATTATACATCTCTCCAGGGACAATTCATAACACCGACTGCACAGAGCACAGAGCACAGCAGTGTGAGGTCTGATTACACATCTCTCCAGGGACAATACATAACACTAGATGCAAAGAGCACAGCAGTGTGAGGTCTGATTACACATCTCTCCAGGGACAATACATAACACTAGATGCAAAGAGCACAGCGCAGAGCAGTGTGAGGTCTGATTACACATCTCTCCAGGGACAATACATAACACTAGATGCAAAGAGCACAGCAGTGTGAGGTCTGATTACACATTTCTCCAAGGGACTGTACATAACACTGGCTGCAGAGAGCACAGAGCACAGCAGTGTGAGGTCTGATTACACATCTCTACAGGGACAATACATAACACTGGCTGCAGAGAGCACAGAGCACAGCAGTGTGAGGTCTGATTACACATCTCTCCAGGGACAATACATAGCACTGGCTGCAGGAAGCACAGAGCACAGCAGTGTGAGGTCTGATTACGCATCTCTCCAGGGACAATACATAACACTGGCTGCAGAGAGCACAGAGCACAGCAGTGTGAGGTCTGATTACACATCTCCCCAGGGACAATACATAACACTGGCTGCAGAGAGCACAGCAGTGTGAGGATATGCCCCCTCTACATTTAGAGAAGCTGCAATCTTGGAATATAAATCGATATTTATGAATACATACACTCACCGGTCACTTTATTAGGTCCACTGCTCGTTAACACTTAATTTCTAATCAGCCAATCACATGGCGGCAGTGCATTTAGGCATGTAGACATGGTCAAGACAATCTCCTGCAGTTCTCCCGAGCATCAGTATGGGGAAGAAAGGTGATTTGTGGCCTGTGAACGTGGCATGGTTGTTGGTGCCAGAAGGGCTGGTCTGAGTATTTCAGAAACTGCTGATCTACTGGGATTTTCACGCACAACCATCTCTAGGGTTTACAGAGAATGGTCCGAAAAAGAAAAAACATCCAGTGAGCGGCAGTTCTGTGGGCGGAAATGCCTTGTTGATGCCAGAGGTCAGAGGAGAATGGGCAGACTGGTTCGAGCTGATAGAAAGGCAACAGTGACTCAAATCGCCACCCGTTACAACCAAGGTAGGCAGAAGAGCATCTCTGAACGCACAGTACGTCCAACTGTGAGGCAGATGGGCTACAGCAGCAGAAGACCACACCGGGTGCCACTCCTTTCAGCTAAGAACAGGAAACTGAGGCTACAATTTGCACAAGCTCATCGAAATTGGACAGTAGAAGATTGGAAAAACGTTGCCTGGTCTGATGAGTCTCGATTTCTGCTGCGACATTCGGATGGTAGGGTCAGAATTTGGCGTCAACAACATGAAAGCATGGATCCATCCTGCCTTGTATCAGCGGCTCAGGCTGGTGGTGGTGGTGTCATGGATCCATCCTGCCTTGTATCAGCGGGTCAGGCTGGTGGTGGTGGTGTCATGGATCCATCCTGCCTTGTATCAGCGGGTCAGGCTGGTGGTGGTGGTGTCATGGATCCATCCTGCCTTGTATCAGCGGCTCAGGCTGGTGGTGGTGGTGTCATGGATCCATCCTGCCTTGTATCAGCGGCTCAGGCTGGTGGTGCTGGTGTCATGGATCCATCCTGCCTTGTATCAGCGGCTCAGGCTGGTGGTGGTGGTGTCATGGATCCATCCTGCCTTGTATCAGCGGGTCAGGCTGGTGGTGGTGGTGTCATGGATCCATCCTGCCTTGTATCAGCGGGTCAGGCTGGTGGTGGTGGTGTCATGGATCCATCCTGCCTTGTATCAGCGGGTCAGGCTGGTGGTGCTGGTGGTGTCATGGATCCATCCTGCCTTGTATCAGCGGGTCAGGCTGGTGGTGGTGGTGTCATGGATCCATCCTGCCTTGTATCAGCGGGTCAGGCTGGTGGTGGTGGTGTCATGGATCCATCCTGCCTTGTATCAGCGGGTCAGGCTGGTGGTGGTGGTGTCATGGATCCATCCTGCCTTGTATCAGCGGCTCAGGCTGGTGGTGGTGGTGTCATGGATCCATCCTGCCTTGTATCAGCGGGTCAGGCTGGTGGTGGTAGTGTCATGGATCCATCCTGCCTTGTATCAGCGGCTCAGGCTGGTGCTGGTGTCATGGATCCATCCTACCTTGTATCAGCGGGTCAGGCTGGTGGTGGTGGTGTCATGGATCCATCCTGCCTTGTATCAGCGGGTCAGGCTGGTGGTGGTGGTGTCATGGATCCATCCTGCCTTGTATCAGCGGCTCAGGCTGGTGCTGGTGTCATGGATCCATCCTGCCTTGTATCAGCGGGTCAGGCTGGTGGTGGTGGTGTCATGGATCCATCCTGCCTTGTATCAGCGGGTCAGGCTGGTGGTGGTGGTGTCATGGATCCATCCTGCCTTGTATCAGCGGGTCAGGCTGGTGGTGGTGGTGTCATGGATCCATCCTGCCTTGTATCAGCGGCTCAGGCTGGTGGTGCTGGTGTCATGGATTCATCCTGCCTTGTATCAGCGGCTCAGGCTGGTGGTGGTGGTGTCATGGATCCATCCTGCCTTGTATCAGCGGCTCAGGCTGGTGGTGGTGGTGTCATGGATCCATCCTGCCTTGTATCAGCGGGTCAGGCTGGTGGTGGTGGTGTCATGGATCCATCCTGCCTTGTATCAGCGGGTCAGGCTGGTGGTGGTGGTGTCATGGATCCATCCTGCCTTGTATCAGCGGGTCAGGCTGGTGGTGGTGGTGTCATGGATCCATCCTGCCTTGTATCAGCGGGTCAGGCTGGTGGTGCTGGTGTCATGGATCCATTCTGCCTTGTATCAGTGGCTCAGGCTGGTGGTGGTGTCATGGATCCATCCTGCCTTGTATCAGCGGCTCAGGCTGGTGGTGCTGGTGTCATGGATCCATCCTGCCTTGTATCAGCGGCTCAGGCTGGTGGTGGTGGTGTCATGGATCCATCCTGCCTTGTATCAGCGGCTCAGGCTGGTGGTGGTGGTGTCATGGATCCATCCTGCCTTGTATCAGCGGCTCAGGCTGGTGGTGGTGGTGTCATGGATCCATCCTGCCTTGTATCAGCGGGTCAGGCTGGTGGTGGTGGTGTCATGGATCCATCCTGCCTTGTATCAGCGGGTCAGGCTGGTGGTGCTGGTGTCATGGATCCATCCTGCCTTGTATCAGCGGGTCAGGCTGGTGGTGGTGGTGTCATGGATCCATCCTGCCTTGTATCAGCGGCTCAGGCTGGTGGTGGTGGTGTCATGGATCCATCCTGCCTTGTATCAGCGGGTCAGGCTGGTGGTGGTGGTGTCATGGATCCATCCTGCCTTGTATCAGCGGCTCAGGCTGGTGGTGGTGGTGTCATGGATCCATCCTGCCTTGTATCAGCGGCTCAGGCTGGTGGCGGTGGTGTCATGGATCCATCCTGCCTTGTATCACCGGGTCAGGCTGGTGGTGGTGGTGTCATGGATCCATCCTGCCTTGTATCAGCGGGTCAGGCTGATGGTGGTGGTGTCATGGATCCATCCTGCCTTGTATCAGCGGCTCAGGCTGGTGGTGGTGGTGTCATGGATCCATCCTGCCTTGTATCAGCGGCTCAGGCTGGTGGTGGTGGTGTCATGGATCCATCCTGCCTTGTATCAGCGGGTCAGGCTGGTGGTGCTGGTGTCATGGATCCATCCTGCCTTGTATCAGCGGGTCAGGCTGGTGGTGGTGGTGTCATGGATCCATCCTGCCTTGTATCAGCGGGTCAGGCTGGTGGTGGTGGTGTCATGGATCCATCCTGCCTTGTATCAGCGGCTCAGGCTGGTGGTGGTGGTGTCATGGATCCATCCTGCCTTGTATCAGCGGGTCAGGCTGGTGGTGTCATGGATCCATCCTGCCTTGTATCAGCGGCTCAGGCTGGTGGTGCTGGTGTCATGGATCCATCCTGCCTTGTATCAGCGGGTCAGGCTGGTGGTGGTGTCATGGATCCATCCTGCCTTGTATCAGCGGGTCAGGCTGGTAGTGGTGGTGTCATGGATCCATCCTGCCTTGTATCAGCGGGTCAGGCTGGTGGTGGTGTCATGGATCCATCCTGCCTTGTATCAGCGGGTCAGGCTGGTAGTGGTGGTGTCATGGATCCATCCTGCCTTGTATCAGCGGCTCAGGCTGGTGGTGGTGGTGTCATGGATCCATCCTGCCTTGTATCAGCGGCTCAGGCTGGTGGTGGTGGTGTCATGGATCCATCCTGCCTTGTATCAGCGGGTCAGGCTGGTGGTGCTGGTGTCATGGATCCATCCTGCCTTGTATCAGCGGCTCAGGCTGGTGGTGCTGGTGTCATGGATCCATCCTGCCTTGTATCAGCGGCTCAGGCTGGTGGTGCTGGTGTCATGGATCCATCCTGCCTTGTATCAGCGGCTCAGGCTGGTGGTGGTGGTGTCATGGATCCATCCTGCCTTGTATCAGCGGCTCAGGCTGGTGGTGGTGGTGTCATGGATCCATCCTGCCTTGTATCAGCGGGTCAGGCTGGTGGTGGTGTCATGGATCCATCCTGCCTTGTATCAGCGGGTCAGGCTGGTGGTGGTGGTGTCATGGATCCATCCTGCCCTGTATCAGCGGCTCAGGCTGGTGGTGGTGTCATGGATCCATCCTGCCTTGTATCAGCGGCTCAGGCTGGTGGTGGTGGTGTCATGGATCCATCCTGCCTTGTATCAGCGGCTCAGGCTGGTGGTGGTGTCATGGATCCATCCTGCCTTGTATCAGCGGCTCAGGCTGGTGGTGGTGGTGTCATGGATCCATCCTGCCTTGTATCAGCGGGTCAGGCTGGTGGTGCTGGTGTCATGGATCCATCCTGCCTTGTATCAGCGGGTCAGGCTGGTGGTGGTGGTGGTGTCATGGATCCATCCTGCCTTATATCAGCGGGTCAGGCTGGTGGTGGTGGTGTCATGGATCCATCCTGCCTTGTATCAGCGGGTCAGGCTGGTGGTGCTGGTGTCATGGATCCATCCTGCCTTGTATCAGCGGGTCAGGCTGGTGGTGGTGGTGTCATGGATCCATCCTGCCTTGTATCAGCGGCTCAGGCTGGTGGTGGTGGTGTCATGGATCCATCCTGCCTTGTATCACCGGGTCAGGCTGGTGGTGGTGTCATGGATCCATCCTGCCTTGTATCAGCGGCTCAGGCTGGTGCTGGTGTCATGGATCCATCCTGCCTTGTATCAGCGGCTCAGGCTGGTGGTGCTGGTGTCATGGATCCATCCTGCCTTGTATCAGCGGGTCAGGCTGGTGGTGGTGGTGTCATGGATCCATCCTGCCTTGTATCAGCGGGTCAGGCTGGTGGTGGTGGTGTCATGGATCCATCCTGCCTTGTATCAGCGGGTCAGGCTGGTGGTGGTGGTGTCATGGATCCATCCTGCCTTGTATCAGCAGGTCAGGCTGGTGGTGCTGGTGTCATGGATCCATCCTGCCTTGTATCAGCGGCTCAGGCTGGTGGTGGGGGTGTCATGGATCCATCCTGCCTTGTATCAGCGGCTCAGGCTGGTGGTGGTGGTGTCATGGATCCATCCTGCCTTGTATCAGCGGCTCAGGCTGGTGGTGCTGGTGTCATGGATCCATCCTGCCTTGTATCAGCGGGTCAGGCTGGTGCTGGTGTCATGGATCCATCCTGCCTTGTATCAGCGGGTCAGGCTGGTGGTGCTGGTGTCATGGATCCATCCTGCCTTGTATCAGCGGGTCAGGCTGGTGGTGGTGGTGTCATGGATCCATCCTGCCTTGTATCAGCGGCTCAGGCTGGTGGTGGTGTCATGGATCCATCCTGCCTTGTATCAGCGGGTCAGGCTGGTGGTGGTGGTGTCATGGATCCATCCTGCCTTGTATCAGCGGGTCAGGCTGGTGGTGGTGGTGTCATGGATCCATCCTGCCTTGTATCAGCGGGTCAGGCTGGTGGTGGTGGTGTCATGGATCCATCCTGCCTTGTATCAGCGGCTCAGGCTGGTGGTGGTGGTGTCATGGATCCATCCTGCCTTGTATCAGCGGCTCAGGCTGGTGGTGGTGGTGTCATGGATCCATCCTGCCTTGTATCAGCGGCTCAGGCTGGTGGTGGTGGTGTCATGGATCCATCCTGCCTTGTATCAGCGGCTCAGGCTGGTGGTGGTGTCATGGATCCATCCTGCCTTGTATCAGCGGGTCAGGCTGGTGGTGGTGGTGTCATGGATCCATCCTGCCTTGTATCAGCGGGTCAGGCTGGTGGTGGTGGTGTCATGGATCCATCCTGCCTTGTATCAGCGGGTCAGGCTGGTGGTGGTGGTGTCATGGATCCATCCTGCCTTGTATCAGCGGGTCAGGCTGGTGGTGGTGGTGTCATGGTGTCTTTGGGCCCCTTGGTAACGCCACAGCCTACCTGAGTATTGTTGCTGCCCATGTCCATCCCTTTATGAGCACAATGTACCCTGTAACATCTGATGGCTACTTTCAGCAGGATAATGCGCCATGTCATAAAGCTGGAATCATCTCAGACTGGTTTCTTGAACATGACAATGAGGTCACTGGACTCAAATGGCCCCCACAGTCACCAGATCTCAATCCAATAGAGCATCTTTGGGATGTGGTGGAACGGGAGATTCGCATCATGGATGTGCAGCCGACAAATCTGCGGCAACTGTGTGATGCCATCATGTCACTATGGACCAAAATCTCTGAGGAGCTTCCAGCACCTTGTTGTATCTATGCCACGAAGAATTGAGGCAGTTCTGAAGGCAAAAGGGGGTCCAACCCGTTACTAGCATGGTGGACCTAATAAAGTGGCCGCTGAGTGTATCTCACAGCTCTCACCGCAGAAGTTGCAATCCTGGAATATAAATCCATTTTCAAAGCCCTGCTGCTACTAACAACATACAAGCTATGATGAAATGGATGCAAGGACCATAACCAATACTGTCTAGAGAAAGCACAGGGCACAGCAGTGTGAGGACCCAGTGTCCCTATAAGTGATGGATTCCATACGGTGGATACATGGATTACATAGACTCCCATACACTACAATGGGGCCTGTGCCGGGAGCGTCAGGTGTGAACAGAGACGTAGTAACTACAGACTCTTCTTACAACAAAACGTAATAACCCCTAAAGTTTCCCTGCACCAGATTTTTCCTGAGAGAAAGTTTGGCTTTTTCCGATCTGTTGCCCCTTCTGTATTTTTAGATTTCCATCGCTGAGGACGTTTTACAGAAATAGAAGCAAATATTCTCAGGTTTCTACATTTGTAGCCGGGATCCTGCATGGCCTGAGCCGTCAGACAACGCGCAGCTGTCGCGAGCTCCTGCGATGGTGGTCTGCAGAGCATCGCACCCCAGACCCCGCAGTCACCCCCGTCTATGTTTAGGCTTGTGGAGGAAGCAGGTGCAGAGCGGGGGCTACTGTTACTATAAACAGGGGAGCCCCCGGGGTTATTATCATCCAATGTGAAGGCCACAGCTACGAGACGTATCAAAGGGCCTCAGTCATCAGGGGCCCCAGCGAGACACACTAAGAGGGATTATATATAGTATAATCTACACCCAGGGGATATGACCAGAAAGGGAACCTGTCAGCAGCTGTGACCTTGTAGACTTCAGCCAGTGTTATGTATTGTCCCTGGAGAGATGTGTAATCAGACCTCACACTGCTGTGCTCTGTGCTCTCTGCAGCCAGTGTTATGTATTGTCCCTGGAGAGATGTGTAATCAGACCTCACACTGCTGTGCTCTGTGCTCTCTGCAGCCAGTGTTATGTATTGTCCCTGGAGAGATGTGTAATCAGACCTCACACTGCTGTGCTCTGTGCAGACAGTGTTATGTATTGTCCCTGGAGAGATGTGTAATCAGACCTCACACTGCTGTGCTCTGTGCTCTCTGCAGCCAGTGTTATGTATTGTCCCTGGAGAGATGTGTAATCAGACCTCACACTGCTGTGCCCTGTGCTCTCTGCAGCCAGTGTTATGTATTGTCCCTGGAGAGATGTGTAATCAGACCTCACACTGCTGTGCTCTGTGCTCTCTGCAGCCAGTGTTATGTACTGTCCCTGGAGAGAGATGTAATCAGACCTCTCACTGCTGTGCTCTGTGCTCTCTGCAGCCAGTGTTATGTATTGTCCCTGGAGAGATGTGTAATCAGACCTCACACTGCTGTGCTCTGTGCTCTCTGCAGCCAGTGTTATGTACTGTCCCTGGAGAGATGTGTAATCAGACCTCACACTGCTGTGCTCTGTGCTCTCTGCAGCCAGTGTTATGTATTGTCCCTGGAGAGATGTGTAATCAGACCTCAAACTGCTGTGCCCTGTGCTCTCTGCAGCCAGTGTTATGTATTGTCCCTGGAGAGATGTGTAATCAGATCTCACACTGCTGTGCTCTGTGCTCTCTGCAGCCAGTGTTATGTATTGTCCCTGGAGAGATGTGTAATCAGACCTCACACTACTGTGCTCTGTGCTCTCTGCAGCCAGTGTTATGTATTGTCCCTGGAGAGATGTGTAATCAGACCTCACACTGCTGTGCTCTGTGCTCTCTGCAGCCAGTGTTATGTATTGTCCCTGGAGAGATGTGTAATCAGACCTCACACCGCTGTGCTCTGTACTCTCTGCAGCCAGTGTTATGTATAGTCCCTGGAGAGATGTGTAATCAGACCTCACACCGCTGTGCTCTGTGCTCTCTGCAGCCAGTGTTATGTATTGTCCCTGGAGAGATGTATAATCAGACCTCACACTGCTGTGCTCTGTGCTCTCTGCAGCCAGTGTTATGTATTGTCCCTGGAGACATGTGTAATCAGACCTCACACTGCTGTGCTCTGTGCTCTCTGCAGCCAGTGGTATGTATTGTCCCTGGAGAGATGTGTAATCAGACCTCACACTGCTGTGCTCTGTGCTCTCTGCAGCTAGTGTTATGTATTGTCCCTGGAGAGATGTGTAATCAGACCTCACACTGCTGTGCTCTGTGCTCTCTGCAACCAGTGTTATGTATTGTCCCTGGAGAGATGTGTAATCAGACCTCACACTTCTGTGCTCTGTGCTCTCTGCAGCCAGTGTTAAGTATTGTCCTTGGAGAGATGTGTAATCAGACCTCACACTGCTGTGCTCTGTGCTCTCTGCAGCCAGTGTTATGTATTGTCCCTGGAGAGATGTGTAATCAGACCTCACACTGCTGTGCTCTGTGCTCTCTGCAGCCAGTGTTATGTATTGTGCCTGGAGAGATGTGTAATCAGACCTCACACTGCTGTGCTCTGTGCTCTCTGCAGCCAGTGTTATGTATTGTCCCTGGAGAGATGTGTAATCGGACCTCACACTGCTGTGCTCTGTACTCTCTGCAGCCAGTGTTATGTATTGTCCCTGGAGAGATGTGTAATCAGACCTCACACTGCTGTGCTCTGTGCTCTCTGCAGCGAGTGTAATGTATTGTCCCTGGAGAGCCGTGTAATCAGACCTCACACTGCTGTGCTCTGTGCTCTCTGCAGCCAGTGTTATGTATTGTCCCTGGAGAGATGTGTAATCAGACCTCACACTGCTGTGGTCTGTGCTCTCTGCAACCAGTGTTATGTATTGTCCCTGGAGAGATGTGTAATCAGACCTCACACTGCTGTGCTCTGTGCTCTCTGCCTCCAGTGTTATGTATTGTCCCTGGGGAGATGTGTAATCAGACCTCACACTGCTGTGCTCTGTGCTCTCTGCAGCCAGTGTTATGTATTGTCCCTGGAGAGATGTGTAATCAGACATCACACTGCTGTGCTCTGTGCTCTCTGCAGCCAGTGTTATGTATTGTCCCTGGAGAGATGTGTAATCAGACATCACACTGCTTTGCTCTGTGCTCTCTGCAACCAGTGTTATGTATTGTCCCTGGAGAGATGTGTAATCAGACCTCACACTGCTGTGCTCTCTGCAGCCAGTGTTATGTATTGTCCCTGGAGAGATGTGTAATCAGACCTCACACTGCTGTGCTCTGTGCTCTCTGCAGCCAGTGTTATGTATTGTCCCTGGAGAGATGTGTAATCAGACATCACACTGCTATGCTATGTGCTCTCTGCAGCCAGTGTTATGTACTGTCCCTGGAGAGATGTGTAATCAGACATCACACTGCTTTGCTCTGTGCTCTCTGCAACCAGTGTTATGTATTGTCCCTGGAGAGATGTGTAATCAGACCTCACACTGCTGTGCTCTCTGCAGCCAGTGTTATGTATTGTCCCTGGAGAGATGTGTAATCAGACCTCACACTGCTGTGCTCTGTGCTCTCTGCAGCCAGTGTTATGTACTGTCCCTGGAGAGATGTGCAATCAGACATCACACTGCTTTGCTCTGTGCTCTCTGCAACCAATGTTATGTATTGTCCCTGGAGAGATGTGTAATCAGACCTCACACTGCTGTGCTCTCTGCAGCCAGTGTTATGTATTGTCCCTGGAGAGATGTGTAATCAGACCTCACACTGCTGTGCTCTGTGCTCTCTGCAGCCAGTGTTATGCATTGTCCTTGGAGAGATGTGTAATCAGACCTCACACTGCTGTGCTCTGTGCTCTCTGCAGCTAGTGTTATGTATTGTCCCTGGAGAGATGTGTAATCAGACCTCACACTGCTGTGCTCTGTGCTCTCTGCAGCCAGTGTTATGTATTGTCCCTTGAGAGATAAGTAATCAGACCTCACACTGCTGTGCTCTGTGAAGCCAGTGTTATGTATTGTCCCTGGAGAGATGTGGATTGTAGCTTTTGTAAGTGTCCTCACACTGCTGTGCTCTTATATCTCTATTAGCAATAAAACTTTATTGAACTCCTGGTGGGAAATTATTTCAACCAGATAGAGATTTTATTAAGAGCAGCAAAGCATTTTAACTCAGTGAACAGCAGTGTGAGGACACACCTTCAGTGCACTTGGCAAAACTACAATCCTGGAATATAAATCCATATATCACAGTCCTGCTGCTACTAACAATACACACAAAGGTCTGATTATACATCTCTCCAGAGATAAAACCTAACATTGGCTGCAGAGAGCACAGAGCACAACAGTGTGAGAACATCTTTACCCCAGGGCACATGGAGAAGCTACAATCCTGGAATATAAATCCATATATCACAGTTCTGCTGCTACTAACAACATACACAAAGCTATGTTTACAGATCTCTCCAGGGACAATACATCATACTGGCTGCAAAGAGCACAGGGCACAGCAGTGTGAGGACACCTACTCCAGTGCACTCAGAGAAGGTATAATTCTGGAATATAAATCCATAGTCCTGCTGCTACAAAAACATACATACATGTAGGAAAACCTACAACTGTCTCAAACAATTGCTACAAAATCAAAAAAATCAATATAACAAAAAGCATAAAAACACTGTCCTCAATAAAATCCAAAATTCCTTTTTTTCATGGATTTGTCTCTTTTTGACAAAAATATGCAAAAATTTCTTTGGGAAAGTTGGGTGACGACCCCCTTGGAATGTTGTTGGCTATAGGGGATCAGTAAATCCCGGAGCTCCCCTTTAACTGCCGCTACAGAAAATACAAGGAAAGATGATCAGGATCCACATGACAAAACACGTCTCCTCATCCATCATCTCCGACAGATCCGTCACATCCCAGGAACTTCTACACACACAGGAAGGTGAACATTCCAGCACAGGAGCCGTTCTCCTGAGAAATTCCAGACATTCCCCATCCTTCCACTATACATCCAGATTCCCACAATCTATACAAGACCTCACACCCTCCAGATGTGCATCACCAGAACAACAGAACCAGATGTGACCCGGTGTATATTATAACAGGATGTAACTCAGGATCAGTACAGGATAAGTCATGTCATGTATGTACACAGTGACTGCACCAGCAGCAGAATAGTGAGTGCAGCTCTGGGGTATAATACAGGATGTAACTCAGGATCAGTACAGGATATGTAATGTCATGTATGTACACAGTGACTGCACCAGCAGCAGAATAGTGAGTGCAGCCCTGGGGTATAATACAGGATGTAACTCAGGATCAGTACAGGATAAGTAATGTCATGTATGTACACAGTGACTGCACCAGCAGCAGAATAGTGAGTGCAGCTCTGGAGTATAATACAGGATGTAACTCAGGATCAGTACAGGATAAGTAATGTCATGTATGTACACAGTGACTGCACCAGCAGCAGAATAGTGAGTGCAGCCCTGGGGTATAATACAGGATGTAACTCAGGATCAGTACAGGATAAGTAATGTCATGTATGTACACAGTGACTGCACCAGCAGCAGAATAGTGAGTGCAGCTCTGGGGTATAATACAGGATGTAACTCAGGATCAGTACAGGATAAGTAATGTCATGTATGTACACAGTGACTGCACCAGCAGCAGAATAGTGAGTGCAGCTCTGGAGTATAATACAGGATGTAACTCAGGATCAGTACAGGATAAGTAATGTCATGTATGTACACAGTGACTGCACCAGCAGCAGAATAGTGAGTGCAATCTCATTCTGCTGTGAGCTACTGAAGGGTGTGGTTGTGTGCTGCTGAGCTCCTGCACCACCTGGAGCAATCTCTATCCACCCAGGCCTGCTCTCTCCTCCCCAGGGAGGGAGTGGGTTCTGTGGGATGAATCCTGCAGGAAAATCCCAGGCTCCTGTCTCCCGGACCAGGCCGGCGGGGGGCAGGAGAAGCCAGTTACCGGCCAAAGCGGAGGGGGTGAGAAGATCTGCCCGGAGCCAAGGACGCAGCGATGTGACCTCGGCTGCCACCCCCAAGACCCAGGGAAGCCGCAAGGTCTCCGGAACACAGAAGATCAAGGCAAGTGACATCAGCCTGAGTGCTCCTCCTGGAAAGCTGGATGTATGTGCGGGAAAGCTGGGTGGTTCAGCTGGAAAGCTGGGTGCTCACGGAGGTGTGCAAAAAGCATGGGGACATCTAAAGGCCCGGGAGTCTGCTACCATCTATGGCTCCCGGATTGCTGAGCACCTCCGTGAGTACGAGGAAGCTGGCAAGGCGCTGAGGAGGCTCCAGGAGGAGATACGGGAGACCTTGGCCCTAGCGGGGGTGGCTACGCAGAGAAAGAAAAAGTCTGATCTACTTACCACCATAGACAGACTTAAAGCCGAGGTCACCGCTCTGCAGGAGAAGCGACATCTAATCCGCGAGCACAGCGGTCCGTTCCGCGAAAAGTTGGAGAATGATGCCCGGTTTGATGACATGCGCCAGGAGCAGTTAAGAAAACTGAAGGGGCTTCAGATCCAGGCGGATGATAGCGATGATGAGGAGGATGAGGAAGACCTGCCGTGTCCGTCTGGTGGCCTGCACCAACACCAGCAGGCCTCACACGACAGGCTGCCTGCAGAGCAAGCGCCATTACCATCAGGCTGCGGCTCTGCCAACCTGGAGGAGGAAAGTGATGACAGCGGCCAGGGGGGGGCGCTAATGGCTCAGATCAGACAGCTCGAGTCCCCAGTTCACCTCCAGAACTTCTCCTTCGGCGATGATATGCCAGATGACGACCTAAAGAGAAAGAAGAGAGCCAAGAAGATCAAGGCGTCTCAGGAGGTGAATCTGGTGTTTCGTCCCCTCCCTGTTCCCTCCGGGCGGGCAGCAGTGCCAGCCTGTCGTGTAGGCCCCGTTACCCAGCCCAGCACGAATCCTGCAGTGGACTCGGTGCCAGGGTGCGGGGAGAGTGCAAAGCCACGTTCCATCATGGCGCAGAGCACCAGCCTTGTTTGTAGTAGCAAGGATGGTGCAGGGAAGGCATCGGCCGAAAGGCCGGACAGTGAGGGCGATCCGGCAGGTCCTGGTACTGTGCGCTGCCCCCTAGTGGGAGGGGGGGGTGGCCCGGTGCCAGGGGCAGTGGCGGTGGCTCCTGTGGCCCCTAGCACTGTGGCTGCATCTAGCTCCGGTGAGCAGCGGCAGTGTGATGGGGCTGCTGGGGCTTGTGGTGCGGCGCCTCCCAAGCATCCCGAACAGCCTGCAGAGAAAGGCGCAGGAAAAGTGTTGTTTTGCATTGGATCATCAGACCCTGGAGAGGGCACAAAAAGACTGTCCGGAGTCTGCAAGGGCAAGTGGCCTCTTGCATCCAGCGAGCAGCAGAGCAGAAATATTAAAAAAACTACTGGACAACAAGGGGTTAATGCCAATGAGGCAGAGGGCACCTTAAAGATCGGGGTTGGAGCTGCCTCTTCTCAGGCTGTATCAGCTATGGAGGTGGCTCTACCCCCAGTGCCCAGTGACGCCGAGGCAACCCCAGGTCCTCCTGGCCCAGCTGGTGTGAGTGATGCAAGGAAGCGAGGCAGTAATGCACATAGTGTGGTGAATGTGGGAGTGGTGAATGGTGCTGAGGGGGGTGATCCTGTTGTGCGTGCTGGACCATCTGCACCCCCAGTGGTGGCCGCTCCCATAAGGAGCTATGCGAGTGTCACTGCTGGGGCAAGTGGGGTTAACTCCTTGTCTCCTGACTCTGGGAATAGCGTTTTGCAAAGGCGTCTTCTGGAGGCTCTCAGGAGAGGGGAAAAGTCAATCACTGTAGAGGGGAGAGATGTTGATCTGTCATTCTGGACAGACAGGCATGGCCTGGCAGCCTTCCAAGAGAAAAGGGGGGGAGAGACTGTATGGTCTTTACCCACAAGTGGGCCCGGAGCTTCCCGTAGGAATGTGGTTCGTCTTCGCTGGAGGGGCAGTGACGCATGCCCACCCAGGTCAAGGGTGGTGGAGCTCCTCCTGAAGATGAACTTCAGGGCTAGTGACATCTTTGCCCTGATACATCCTTATGGTACTCCGGAGTTCGATGTCAGCTTTGTCCGGCCGGAGGGCTTAGAGCTCTTCTGGTCGAATTATGAGCTGGCAAAGAACGAGCCTGCATGGCGAGACTTTGCTGTGCAAGCAGTGTCTCGACAAAACGCAGTCAAGAAGGTGACCGTTTTGACCCGTAACGAGTCACTTTCTTGCATGGACATCATGACTTGGCTGAGTCGTTATGGCGAAGTAGTTCAGGTACCTCAGAAAAACCGCGATGAATTTGGCATTTGGTCTGGAGCCTGGACCTTCATGATGAAGTTGAAGTGTTCAGGCGGCACAGTCGCCCACATTCCTTCTTCAGCCTTTCTTGGACGGGACAGAATCCTGATTTTCTACCAGGGGCAGCCGAAGGTCTGTCACAGGTGCGGTGACCCCACACACTTTAGCGCCAGCTGCCAAGTGCAGAAGTGCGCTTTGTGTGGTGGGCTAGGTCATCTCGCTGCATCCTGTAAGGACATTAGGTGTAACCTGTGTGGTGAGCTCGGTCACCCTTTCAGCCGTTGTCCTCGCTCCTTTGCCAATGCGGTTGTGACCCCAGTGGAGGAGAGCCATGAGGTTGCTTCTGCTGGGGAAGGTACCAGCAGAGGTGGAGGAGCTGAGGGGCCTGTGAAGAAAAGCAAGAATAAGTCACCTTCTCAGTTGAGGCGGCTTGAAGCCAGACAAAAAGGGAGAGAACTGGGGAAGCCTCAGGTTGCTGGGGTGACCCTGGGTCCTTCCTCAGAGGCTGGTCATGCTACTGAGGCCCTGAGGGATGATGAGTTGGATGAGGAGGTCAGGAGGATGGAGCGCGAGAAAGGTGCCATGTCCTCCACGTCCTCCCATTATGAGAGTATGGATGAGGATAACAGGATTTGGCTAGAAAATAAGCGCAAGCAGAAAAAGAAAAAGCGCGGCGTATCTAAGGTACCTAAGGAAGGGAAAACTTCCTCCCCTCTGGTTGAGCTTTCCAACCGGTTCCTCACCCTCGATGAGATCGCCTCCTCGGAAGGAGAGGCTGAGGGTGGGGTTCTGGAGGTGGCGGCGGAGCAGCCTGCAGGGGGCGCCGAGTCTCTATCCTCTGGGGAAGCCGGGTCCTCAGAGTGGGAGACTGACTCAGAGTCAGGAGACAAGGACGAAGGAGAGGGTGGTCCGGGTGGGTCCTTGGGGTCCAATAATAACATGGACACCACAATTTCATTAAAAAGAAGTTGCCCTAAATCTGATGGGAAAAAAGAAAGGGGATCATCTTCAGAGGAGAGTCGGGGGAGGGGAAGCAATAAGAAAAAAGCCGTTTAACTCAATCACTCATGATGGCGGCACCCACTCCGTTGACGCTGGCGTCCATTAATGTCGCCAGCATTAAGTCTGATGCGGCTAGATTTGCAGCCTTTGATTTTCTCGGCCGTGTTGAAGCTGACATTTTATTTTTGCAGGAGACCAGGCTGCCAGATTTGGCGGCCGTGTTTAAAGCTAAGAGGGAATGGAGACACGGGCCTTCCTATTGGTCTCTTGCGGCCGAGCCGTATAGCGGAGTGGCGGTCCTCTTTACCGCACCGGTAGAATGCCGACGAGTTATTGAGTTAGAAATGGGGAGGTGCCTGATCCTGGATGTCCTCATGAAGGGACAAGAACTTCGCCTAATTAATATCTATGGTCCCCAGTCCAAGTGGGACAGGAAGTGTCTCTTTATGAGGATCAAGCCCTACCTTTTTACTAGTCAGCAGGTGGTCTTTGGAGGGGACTTCAATGCTGTCACGAGGTCCCAGGATAGGGGAGGTTCCAGAGACAAGCTGACTTATGATAGCGTCGCTCTTAATAGCATAGCCAGTGAGGCTCGCCTGGTGGATGTCCACATCCGGCACACCCCAGGCCACGCGGGGTTCACCTATTATAGGGGTAGCTGTAGGTCTAGAATAGACAGGTTTTATTTAAAGGAGGAAGCCATTTCTTCAGCAGTGTCCGTTGTTGAGGTGGAGTTCTCCGACCACTGTCTAATTTTGTTTTCTCTGAATGTTACAGAGACCCCCCGGATGGGAAGAGGCTACTGGAAGCTCAATTCGTCTCTCCTGGAAGAAGCGGAGATAAGACAATCCTTTGAGGACTTTCTTCAGAGCCAGGTACCATTGCTGGGCCTTTGTAGCAGTAAGTCAGAGTGGTGGGAGATGCTCAAGAAAAGGGTGGCGAGATTCTTCCGCCAGCTCTCGAGCCTCAGGAGCCTGGACAGGTACCGCCTGTATCAGGGCCTGAGGAGGAAACTCGAGCATCTCGTCTCGACTGGAGGTAGTCGTGAGGACATCTCCAGAGTGAAATCCTTGCTGAAGAGGTGTCAGTACGATAGACACGCATCTTTGGTTTTTGAGAGGGATTACGGGAAATACCGCTCGCCCGACCCTTACAGAAACTGCAAGATGTCAGTGAATGGTAAAGTTGTCACAGGACTGGTTGACAGTACGGGATCCCTGAAAAGGTCCAGATCAGGGATTCTGGAGGTCGTCAGATCCTTCTACTCGCACCTCTTGGGCAGGAAGGATCTAGATCGGGATGTGATGTCGGCTTTTCTGGCTGAAACTGTCCCTGAGCCAGGAGTAGACCCCTCTCTTGATGTTTTGACAGAGATGATCAGGGAAGAGGAAGTCAGCCGGGCGATTGAAGGGCTCGCCCTCAAGAAATCGCCAGGTCCGGATGGCTTAACATCTGAGTTTTATAAGACCTTTAAGGACGCCTTGGTTCCCCTCTTGACTGAGGTATTCAATGAGTGTCTTTCCTCGGGCGCTCTGCCGAAGTCAATGAGGAGGTCTGCCCTGATCATCCTGTCAAAGGGTAAGGACCGATCTCGTATTGAGAACTGGCGTCCCATAGCGCTTCTCAATACGGACAGAAAGGTTTTGGCAAAGGTGCTGTTTAATCGGCTGGTGCAGTTTGCGCCCCGGCTCCTTTCGGGGACCCAGCACTGCTCTGTTCCAGGCCGCAGTACATTTAGTGCTGTGCTTTGTGTTCGGGAGGCAGTGGAGCAGGGCAGGGCTGGTAACTGGAAGGGGTACTTGCTGTCCTTGGATCAGGCAAAAGCGTTTGATCGGGTTGACCACGAGTACCTCTGGTCTGTCCTTCTGAGGTATGGCCTGCCGGGGGAGTTTGTCAATTGGCTAAAGGTTTTGTACGCAGGGGCAGAGAGTTTCCCGCTTGTGAACGGTTGGATTGGCCGCTCTTTTGAGGTCGGGTCTGGTGTTCGCCAGGGTTGTCCTCTGAGCCCACTTTTATACGTGTTCGCGATTGACCCATTCCTTAGGAGGGTTGATCGTGGGCCGTTGGTGGGAGTCGGGATGGACCAGGCGGCACCGGAAGCCACTCTAAGGGTGGTAGCGTACGCTGATGATGTCACTGTTTTTGTGTCCTCGAGAGGGGAGGCGCAATGGGTGATGTCAGAGGTTGACCGCTACTCAGAGGCTTCTGGGTCCAAGATCAACCGGGATAAGTGTGAGAGTCTCTGGCTGGGAGAGGGGGATCCAGGCTTTGATCTCCCGGACACTCTTCCAGGGCCCCAAGACTCTGCCAAAGTTCTCGGCATCGAATTTGGCCAGGGGGATTACCCCATGCAAAACTGGGACGGCAGGCTTAAGATCGCCGCTCAGAGGGTGGACCAGTGGAAGGGTTGGTCTTTGACCCTCAGGGAAAGGGTGAACTTGATTAAAACTTACCTGCTCCCATTGCTGATATATCTGGGCAGTGTGTGCATGTTGCCAGAACCCCTCTGGACTCGGGTCTACAGTCTGTTCTTCCAGCTGTTATGGGGGAATAGGCTGAACCTTATCAAGAGGGAGGTTACTTACCGCACGAGGAGACAAGGAGGGTTGTGTATGGTCAACCCTGTGGTGTTCCTAGTGAATACCTTTCTTAAGATCAATGTAGCAAACCTCTGGAAAGAGAGGGCTCCTCCGTGGGTATACTCCTGCAGGGGATGGTTTCGGCCTTTCTTCCAGGAATGGGAGACAGGAGGGCGAGTGAAGGATCTCCGTACACCACATGGGCATCTTCCGGCTTACGCTACCCCGGTTCTGAAGGTGATTCGCCGGTGGGGTCTGGGAATGTGGGAGATCAGGACCATGTCGAGGAAACTCCTTGACAAAAGGGTTCTGTTGACCCATTTCCAGAAGCCTCTGGCCCTCAGGGATTGCCCAAGTCGGGATCTGGGGGTGGGTTTAGGTCTTTTGAATTCCATCAGGATCCCCTTGAAGTTTTGGGACTTGACTTGGCGCTGCTTCCATGGAAAGCTGTGTGTGAGGGACAATCTGAAGTGTAGGAGCTCTGAGGAAAGGGGTTGTCCCCGGGAGGAGTGCGGTGGTCTGCTGGAGAGCATGGACCACTTCCTGCTTCAGTGCCCCTTTAACACAGAGGTGTACAACCGGGTGGGCGCTTCCATCCATTGGCCCGGGTTGGCCGGTCTCTCCTATGCGGAGTGGGCCTATGGAGCATTCAGAGGCCTGGGTGGCCGGGACCGCTGCACGTTATTCCTAGTTAGTGTAGTGGTCAGGTACCACACGTGGAACGCACGGTGCTTAGTATCGACGCAGCGTAAAATCCTCCCGGTGGATGAGGTGGTTAGGAACATTCTAGGTGACCTGGTGAAGGTGCGCTCTCTGGAGCATGAGAGGCTGGGCACGGGGAGGGCCTCTCTCCTTTGGAGGGGGTTCTCCTTTAGTGTCCCTTAGTCTGTCATCTCCTCTCCTGGTGTTGGGCTGAAGCTGACACTGTAGATTTTTGTTTTGTATCTGAGGTTATAGAGATGTTGGGCTTGCAGGCGCCGAACCTGGGCTTTATGTGGTTGGTTTGTTATATGTTGATATGTTTAATGTGTTTGTATTTTGTGTACATTGTGTATATAGTTATATGTAGTTATAGTTCTTGTGTGTATATAGCTTGGTTGGTTTTGGGGTGTTGGTGTTAGGTTGGGAGGGGGGGTGGACGGGATTTGGACAATATGATCCCGGGCACTGGTCTGGACTATATAGCGCAAACTTTGGACGTTAGACCAGTGTCTGGGGGGAGGGTGATGGGCGTGGGATTTAGTTAGTTATATTTTATGTTATTTAATGTTATTAATGTTATTTCCGTTATATTCATTGTTATTTCTTGTTTATTTATTTATTTATGTGTAGTTTGCTGTGTATTTCGATATAAAAAAAAAAAAAAAAAAAAAAAAATTATTAGGTGGTGGGAATGGGTGAGGGTTTTGTTTGTTTTCATGCTGAGTGTGTGGTGTGTGTGGCTGGGCCAGGAGGTTTTGTAAGTTTATTTTCGTTTATATTTGTTCTTTTGTAATTCTTTTGCCAGAAGTTATGGCTTTATTTATGTTTATTATTGTTATGTTTTTTACTTTTATATAAAATAAAAGATTTACAGGATGTAACTCAGGATCAGTACAGGATAAGTAATGTCATGTATGTACAGTGACTGCACCAGCAGCAGAATAGTGAGTGTAGCTCTGGGGTATAATACAGGATGTAACTCAGGATCAGTACAGGATAAGTAATGTCATGTATGTACACAGTGACTGCACCAGCAGCAGATAGTGAGTGCATCTCTGGAGCTCGTTACATCGTTAAGCTCTGTCTGTTGCTGTGAGAGGCTGTGTGCTGCTGCTGCTCTGAGCTCCAGGCAGGTTCCATCTCCACCTGGGGCCTGCTCTCTCCCTTCCCAGGGAGGGGGTGGGTTTCCAGGCATGAGCCAGAGCGGCAAGCCCCAGGCTCCTGCTTCCCGGTCTAGGCCGGCGGGGGGCAGGGGTAGCCAGCTACCGGCCAGCGCTATGGAGGACTCAGGGGTGAGACGTACCACCAGAAGTCGTAGTAATACGGCTCCTGCTCCCCCTGAGTCTAGTGTTAAGAAAAAGACCCAGAAGCTGGACGTCCATGATGGTGCGGGTGAGAGCGGTCCTTCCGGGGCTGGAGCCATGAAGCGGAGTGCTCACAGAGGTAAGGCTGACCATGCGGGGGGAGGCTGGGCGGTGCAGGGGCCCCGGGAGTCTTTGTCCACCTATGCCTCCCGGGTCCAGAGCCACCTCTGTGAGTACGAAGAGGCGACCAAGACCATCCGAAGGCTCCGGGAGGAGCTGCGTTGTGCCCGCGCCAGGGCGAACACAGCGCCAAAGAAACGCAAAATGGAAATAAATGGAGAGATTAATCGCCTGAAAGCTGAGATTGATAAATTGACAAAAAGAAAGACCTTTATTTGTGAGAACAGTGGGCCGTTTAAGGAAAAACTTATTAATGATGATAGATTTGCTCAAATGGCTGATAACAGAGAGCAAAGGCTGATGGGGTTGCAGCCTGTGAGCCAGGTGGAGGAGGAGGATGATGATGATGATAACGAGCAGCAGTTCCCACCTGGCGGCCTGCAGGAAGATCAGCAGGCCTCGTGCAGTGGGCCCCCTGCAGGACAGCCAGCAGTAACACCTCGCTCGGGGGAGGACAGTGACACCGGCAGCCAGGGAGGGGCGCTCATGGCGGAAATCCGGCTGCTCGAGTCCCCAGTGCGCATGGAGAACTTTTCTTTTGCTGATGAACTCCCAGAGGAAGCCGCTGGGGGGAGCAGCCGGAGGAAGAGTAAGAAGACCAGGCCAAAGCAGCAAGAAGAGGTACGTTTCATCTTTACCCCCCTCCCTGTACACCCCCCCGGGCAAAGCGCAGGGTCAGCTCACTGTGCAAGCCCTGCTACCCAAACCCCCCCGAGTTCTGCTGTGGACCCGGTGCAAAGGTGCAGGGAGATTACAGGTGTGACATCTGATGTGGCGATGGGCTCCGTCTCTGTTTGTGGTAACAGTGGGGGAGCAGAGGAGGCATCGGCCGCAAGGCCGGACAGTCAGGGCGGCTCGGATGTGGCGATACGATCAAAATCCAGTGCTGTGGTGCGTCCCCCGCTGGGAGGGGGGGATAGCCCGGCACTGGTGGCAGCTTCCGGTGCCTCGGCGCCTCTTCATGCTGTTGCCGCTGATCACTTAGTTGAGGGGCGGCGGCAGTGTGGAGGGGTTGCTGAGGCTGAGGGCTCCGGACCTCCCAGACAAAAAGTGTTATTCTGTGTTGGTGTTGGGGATAATGTGAATTCTACGGAAATTGGAGATCAGCGGCGCCTCACACCGGCTAAAGAACAGCGGCGAATGTTACCAAGTCCCAGGAGAAGTAAAATAACATCTGCTACCGATGATGCGGAGGGCACAAGTGTGACAAGAGTTGTGGTCCCCTCTGGGCGATGCTCTGCGGGGGGACCCCCGTCCCTTGTGCCCGAAGATGCGGAGGTGGTCATGTCCCCTGATGTTGTTGCTGGTCCAGCCAGTGTGAATGTTGTCAGTAATGTTGTGGTGGCTAGTGAGAATGGTGTCAGTAATGTTGTGGTGGCTGGTGTGAATGGTGTGAGTGGTGCAGAACCGTTACCAGTTATCGGGGTGAGTGATGGAGGGACTGATGGAGCGGCTGAAAGTAACATGGAGGTGGGTGGTGTTAATGTGGTGGGTACAGGGGTTGGTCCGGTTGCTCCCCCAGTGGCGGCCCCTATTAAGAGCTATGCCAGTGTCGCTGCTGGGGGAAGTAGGGGTCCATCATCCTCGTCTCTGGGCTCTGGGGACGGCTTTTTGCAACGGCACCTCCTGCGGGCCTTACAGAAAGGTGAAAGGACGATCAATGTAGCGGGGCAGGAGGTTGATTTGTCATTTTGGATAGAGAGGCACGGCCTGTCTGCCTTCCGAGAGCAAAGAGGCAGGGAGACACCATGGTCGCTCCCGACAACCGGGCCGGGTGCTAACCGTAGGAATGTGGTCCGTCTTCGGTGGCGTGGCAGTGATGTGTGTCCCCCACGGGCACGGGTAGTTGAGCTGCTGCTGAAGATGGACTTCAAGGCGGCTGACATCTTTGCCTTGATCCATCCCTATGGCACATCTGAGTTTGATGTCAGCTTTGTTCGGCCGGAGGGGCTTGAGCTCTTCTGGTCCAACTATGAGCTGAGATACAACGAGCCCGAGTGGCGGGACTTTGCTGTGCAAGCAGTGTCCCGCCAGAGCGAACTCAAGAAAGTGACCGTTCTTACCCGTAACGAATCACTATCTTGCTTTGACATCATGACCTGGATAAATCGTTATGGAGAGGTGCTAGGATTACCAGAAAAAAATCGTGACGAGTTTGGTATCTGGTCAGGGGCCTGGACCTTCATGGTGAAGTTGAGGCGTTCAGGTAACTCAGTCGCCCACATCCCTTCATCAGCCTTCCTGGGGAGGGATCGGATCCTGATCTTCTACCGGGGGCAGCCTAAGCTGTGTCACAGGTGCGGTGACCCCACACATTTCAGCGCAAACTGCACCGTGCAGAAGTGTGCGTTGTGTGGGGGTGTCGGCCATCTCGCTGCATCCTGTACAGGGCAGATTAGGTGTAACCTGTGTGGTGATCTCGGTCACCCATACAGTCGTTGTCCTCTTTCCTTCGCTAATGCGGGCTCAGCCTCAGCGGATGAAAGCCATGAGGCTGAATCTGCTGGGGAGGGGACTAGCAGAGGCGGAGGAATGGAGGGGCCAGGGAAGAAAGACAGGAAAAAGACGCCTGCCCAGCTAAGGCGTCTAGAGAAGCGTCAACAGGAGAGAGAGCGGGGGGAGTCTCGGGCTGCTGGGACAACCTCTGGCGCTCTCCTGGAGACCACACCTGTCGCTGAGGCCCCAGGGGATGATGTACTGGATGAGGAGGTCAGGAGGATTGAGAGAGAGGAAGGTGCCACGTCCTCAGATTCCTCCCATTATGAGAGTATGGACGAGGATAATAGGGCGTGGCTAGAGGAAAAGCGTAAGCGTGGCGCCAAAAAGAAGAAAAAGGGTAAAAAGAAGGGAGGTGTAAGATCTCCTCCCTCCCTGACTAAGGTACCCAAGGAAGGTGCAACCGACCCCCCGCTGCTCGAACTTTCAAATCGATTCCTGGCCCTGGATGGAGCCTCTCCTGCCGATGGAGGGGCTGAGGGTGAAGGGCCAGAGGTGGCGGAGGGGCCTGCAGGAGGTGCCGAGTCTCCCCCTGGGGAGTCAGGGTCCTCAGGAGGGGAGACTGGCCCAGAATCTGGAGACGAGGATGAGGGGGCAGGTCCTGGTTCTGCCCCTGAAGCATCAGAGGTGAGGGAGATGGACACCACAATATGTCTAAAAAGGGGGTGTTCATTTCCCGAGGGTGGTGGTAAGATGGGTAAAAAGAAAGCCGTCTAACTCAATCACTTATGATGGCGGCACCCACTCCGTTGACGCTGGCGTCCATTAATGTCGCCAGCATTAAGTCTGATGCGGCTAGATTTGCGGCCTTTGATTTTCTCGGCCGCGTTGAAGCCGACATTTTATTTTTGCAGGAGACCAGGCTGCCAGATTTGGCGGCCGTGTTTAAAGCTAAGAGGGAATGGAGACACGGGCCTTCCCATTGGTCTCTTGCGGCCGAGCCGTATAGCGGAGTGGCGGTCCTTTTTACCGCACCGGTAGAATGCCGACGAGTTATTGAGTTAGAAATGGGGAGGTGCCTGATCCTGGATGTCCTCATGAAGGGACAAGAACTTCGCCTAATTAACATCTATGGTCCCCAGTCCAAGTGGGACAGGAAGTGTCTCTTTATGAGGATCAAGCCCTACCTTTTTACAAGTCGGCAGGTGGTCTTTGGAGGGGACTTCAATGCTGTCACGAGGTCCCAGGATAGGGGAGGTTCCAGAGACAAGCTGACTTATGATAGCGTCGCTCTTAATAGCATAGCTAGTGAGGCTCGCCTGGTGGATGTCCACATCCGGCACACCCCAGGCCACGCGGGGTTCACCTATTATAGGGGTAGCTGTAGGTCTAGAATAGACAGGTTTTATTTAAAGGAGGAAGCCATTTCTTCAGCAGTGTCCGTTGTTGAGGTGGAGTTCTCCGACCACTGTTTAATTTTGTTTTCTCTGAATGTTACAGAGACCCCCCGGATGGGAAGAGGCTACTGGAAGCTCAATTCGTCTCTCCTGGAAGAAGCGGAGATCAGACAATCCTTTGAGGACTTTCTTCAGAGCCAGGTACCATTGCTGGGCCTTTGTAGCAGTAAGTCAGAGTGGTGGGAGATGCTCAAGAAAAGGGTGGCGAGATTCTTCCGCCAGCTCTCGAGCCTCAGGAGCCTGGACAGGTACCGCCTGTATCAGGGCCTGAGGAGGAAACTCGAGCATCTCGTCTCGACTGGAGGTAGTCGTGATGACATCTCCAGAGTGAAATCCTTGCTGAAGAGGTGTCAGTACGATAGACACGCATCTTTGGTTTTTGAGAGGGATTACGGGAAATACCGCTCGCCCGACCCTTACAGAAACTGCAAGATGTCAGTGAATGGTAAAGTTGTCACGGGACTGGTTGACAGTACGGGATCCCTGAAAAGGTCCAGATCAGGGATTCTGGAGGTCGTCAGATCCTTCTACTCGCACCTCTTGGGCAGGAAGGATCTAGATCGGGATGTGATGTCGGCTTTCCTGGCTGAAACTGTCCCTGAGCCAGGAGTAGACCCCTCTCTTGATATTTTGACAGAGATGATCAGGGAAGAGGAAGTCAGCCTGGCGATTGAAGGGCTCGCCCTCAAGAAATCGCCAGGTCCAGATGGCTTAACATCTGAGTTTTATAAGACCTTTAAGGACGCCTTGGTTCCCCTCTTGACCGAGGTATATAATGAGTGTCTTTCCTCGGGCGCTCTGCCGAAGTCAATGAGGAGGTCTGCCCTGATCATTTTGTCAAAGGGTAAGGACCGATCTCGTGTTGAGAACTGGCGTCCCATAGCGCTTCTCAATACGGACAGAAAGGTTTTGGCAAAGGTGCTGTTTAATCGGCTGGTGCAGTTTGCACCCCGGCTCCTTTCGGGGACCCAGCACTGCTCTGTTCCAGGCCGCAGTACATTTAGTGCTGTGCTTTGTGTTCGGGAGGCAGTGGAGCAGGGCAGGGCTGGTAACTGGAAGGGGTACTTGCTGTCCTTGGATCAGGCAAAAGCATTTGATCGGGTTGACCACGAGTACCTCTGGTCTGTCCTTCTGAGGTATGGCCTGCCGGGGGAGTTTGTCAATTGGCTAAAGGTTTTGTACGCAGGGGCAGAGAGTTTCCCACTTGTGAACGGTTGGATTGGCCGCTCTTTTGAGGTTGGGTCTGGTGTTCGCCAGGGTTGTCCTCTGAGCCCACTTTTATACGTGTTCGCGATTGACCCATTCCTTAGGAGGGTTGATCGTGGGCCGTTGGTGGGAGTCGGGATGGATCGGGCAGCACCGGAAGCCACTCTTAGAGTGGTAGCGTATGCTGATGATGTCACCCTTTTCGTGTCCTCGGGAGGGGAGGCGCAATGGGTGATGTCAGAGGTTGACCGCTACTCAGAGGCTTCTGGGTCCAAGATCAACCGGGATAAGTGTGAGAGTCTCTGGCTGGGAGAGGGGGATCCAGGCTTTGATCTCCCGGACACTCTTCCAGGGCCCCAAGACTCTGCCAAAGTTCTCGGCATCGAATTCGGCCAGGGGGATTACCCCATGCAAAACTGGGACGGCAGGCTTAAGATCGCCGCTCAGAAGGTGGACCAGTGGAAGGGTTGGTCTTTGACCCTCAGGGAAAGGGTGAACCTGATTAAAACTTACCTGCTCCCGTTGCTGATTTATCTGGGCAGTGTGTGCATGTTGCCAGAACCCCTCTGGACTCGGGTCTACAGTCTGTTCTTCCAGCTGTTATGGGGGAATAGGCTGAACCTAATCAAGAGGGAGGTTACCTACCGCACGAGGAGACAAGGAGGGTTGTGTATGGTCAACCCTGTGGTGTTCCTAGTGAATACCTTTCTTAAGATCAATGTAGCAAACCTCTGGAAAGAGAGGGCTCCTCCGTGGGTATACTCCTGCAGGGGATGGTTTCGGCCTTTCTTCCAGGAATGGGAGACAGGAGGACAAGTGAAGGATCTCCGTACACCGCATGGGCATCTTCCGGCTTACGCTACCCCGGTTCTGAAGGTGATTCGCCGGTGGGGTCTGGGAATGTGGGAGATCAGGACCATGTCGAGGAAAATCCTTGACAAAAGGGTTCTGTTGACCCATTTCCAGAAGCCTCTGGCCCTCAGGGATTGCCCAAGTCGGGATCTTGGGGTGGGTTTGAGTTTATTGAATTCCATCAGGATCCCCTTGAAGTTTTGGGACGTGACTTGGCGCTGCTTCCATGGAAAGCTGTGTGTGAGGGACAATCTGAAGTGTAGGAGCTCTGAGGAAAGGGGTTGTCCCCGGGAGGAGTGCGGTGGCCTGCTGGAGAGCATGGACCACTTCCTGCTTCAGTGCCCCTTTAACACAGAGGTGTACAGCCGGGTGGGCGCTTCCATCCATTGGCCCGGGTTGGCCGGTCTCTCCTATGCGGAGTGGGCCTATGGAGCATTCAGAGGCCTGGGTGGCCGGGACCGATGCACGTTATTCCTAGTCAGTCTAGCGGTCAGGTACCACACGTGGAACGCACGGTGCTTAGTTTCGACGCAGCGTAAAATCCTCCCGGTGGATGAGGTGGTTAGGAACATTCTGGGTGACCTGGTGAAGGTGCGCTCTCTGGAGTATGAGAGGCTGGGCACGGGGAGGGCCTCTCTCCTTTGGAGGGGGTTCTCCTTTAGTGTCCCTTAGTCTGTCATCTCCGCTCCTGGTGTTGGGCTGAAGCTGCACAGTAGATTTTTGTTTTGTGTTCTGGGCATGTAGTGATGTAGGGCTTGCAGGCGCCGAACCTGGGCTTTATGTGGTTTGTATTTATGTTGTTCAGGTTTTATTTGTATTCTGTTTTCTTTATGTTATGTTGTAATCAGTGTATATATTGTATATAGTGGGGTTTGGGACATAGTGTTAGGTTGGGAGGGGGGTGATGGTGGTGGGATTTTGGGATTTATGAACTGACCTTGGACTCTATGACCCTGGGCACTGGTCTGGACTACTTAACGCAAACTTTGGACGTTAGACCAGTGTCTGGGGGGAAGGGGAGGGTGCGGGCGAGGGATCTAGTTTAGTGTAGTGTTATGTGTATTATGTGTTTGTTATTATATATTTATATTTATTAAAAAAAAAAAAAAATGGGTGTGGGATGTGATCTGTGTGGGGTGGTTTGTTATTAGAGGGTGTGGGGTGGGTTTATGTATATTTATAGTCATTTATGTTTATTTGTGGGTGTGGCTTGTCTTATTGTTTATTGGTTTGGTTGAGGATGTGACAATCGGTTGGGTGGGGGTTGTGATATTTGGTGTTTATTTATTTTTGGTGTATTTTAAATTATTGTTTTTGCTAGGAGTGAATGTGGCTGGACCAGCAGGTAAGACATTGTATATATTTTGTATATATTATATTTTATGTTTGGTTTGTATTGTTATGTTTTTTATTTTTATATAAAATAAAAGATCTACAGGATGTAACTCAGGATCAGTACAGGATAAGTAATGTCATGTATGTACACAGTGACTGCACCAGCAGCAGAATAGTGAGTGCAGCTCTGGGGTATAATACAGGATGTAACTCAGGATCAGTACAGGATAAGTAATGTCATGTATGTACACAGTGACTGCACCAGCAGCAGAATAGTGAGTGCAGCTCTGGAGTATAATACAGGATGTAACTCAGGATCAGTACAGGATAAGTAATGTCATGTATGTACACAGTGACTGCACCAGCAGCAGAATAGTGAGTGTAGCTCTGGGGTATAATACAGGATGTAACTCAGGATCAGTACAGGATAAGTAATGTCATGTATGTACACAGTGACTGCACCAGCAGCAGAATAGTGAGTGCAGCTCTGGAGTATAATACAGGATGTAACTCAGGATCAGTACAGGATAAGTAATGTCATGTATGTACACAGTGACTGCACCAGCAGCAGATAGTGAGTGCATCTCTGGAGCTCGTTACATCGTTAAGCTCTGTCTGTTGCTGTGAGAGGCTGTGTGCTGCTGCTGCTCTGAGCTCCAGGAATAATCCACCTCCACCTGGGGCCTGCTCTCTCCCTTCCCAGGGAGGGGGTGGGTTTCCAGGCATGAGCCAGAGCGGCAAGCCCCAGGCTCCTGCTTCCCGGTCTAGGCCGGCGGGGGGCAGGGGTAGCCAGCTACCGGCCAGCGCTATGGAGGACTCAGGGGTGAGACGTACCACCAGAAGTCGTAGTAATACGGCTCCTGCTCCCCCTGAGTCTAGTGTTAAGAAAAAGACCCAGAAGCTGGACGTCCATGATGGTGCGGGTGAGAGCGGTCCTTCCGGGGCTGGAGCCATGAAGCGGAGTGCTCACAGAGGTAAGGCTGACCATGCGGGGGGAGGCTGGGCGGTGCAGGGGCCCCGGGAGTCTTTGTCCACCTATGCCTCCCGGGTCCAGAGCCACCTCTGTGAGTACGAAGAGGCGACCAAGACCATCCGAAGGCTCCGGGAGGAGCTGCGTTGTGCCCGCGCCAGGGCGAACACAGCGCCAAAGAAACGCAAAATGGAAATAAATGGAGAGATTAATCGCCTGAAAGCTGAGATTGATAAATTGACAAAAAGAAAGACCTTTATTTGTGAGAACAGTGGGCCGTTTAAGGAAAAACTTATTAATGATGATAGATTTGCTCAAATGGCTGATAACAGAGAGCAAAGGCTGATGGGGTTGCAGCCTGTGAGCCAGGTGGAGGAGGAGGATGATGATGATGATAACGAGCAGCAGTTCCCACCTGGCGGCCTGCAGGAAGATCAGCAGGCCTCGTGCAGTGGGCCCCCTGCAGGACAGCCAGCAGTAACACCTCGCTCGGGGGAGGACAGTGACACCGGCAGCCAGGGAGGGGCGCTCATGGCGGAAATCCGGCTGCTCGAGTCCCCAGTGCGCATGGAGAACTTTTCTTTTGCTGATGAACTCCCAGAGGAAGCCGCTGGGGGGAGCAGCCGGAGGAAGAGTAAGAAGACCAGGCCAAAGCAGCAAGAAGAGGTACGTTTCATCTTTACCCCCCTCCCTGTACACCCCCCCGGGCAAAGCGCAGGGTCAGCTCACTGTGCAAGCCCTGCTACCCAAACCCCCCCGAGTTCT
Organism: Engystomops pustulosus; assembly: GCF_040894005.1. Taxonomy (NCBI): domain Eukaryota; kingdom Metazoa; phylum Chordata; class Amphibia; order Anura; family Leptodactylidae; genus Engystomops; species Engystomops pustulosus. The sequence continues at coordinate 177,875,039 of NC_092417.1, read as the reverse complement.
GCTGTGGACCCGGTGCAAAGGTGCAGGGAGATTACAGGTGTGACATCTGATGTGGCGATGGGCTCCGTCTCTGTTTGTGGTAACAGTGGGGGAGCAGGGGAGGCATCGGCCGCAAGGCCGGACAGTCAGGGCGGCTCGGATGTGGCGATACGATCAAAATCCAGTGCTGTGGTGCGTCCCCCGCTGGGAGGGGGGGATAGCCCGGCACTGGTGGCAGCTTCCGGTGCCTCGGCGCCTCTTCATGCTGTTGCCGCTGATCACTTAGTTGAGGGGCGGCGGCAGTGTGGAGGGGTTGCTGAGGCTGAGGGCTCCGGACCTCCCAGACAAAAAGTGTTATTCTGTGTTGGTGTTGGGGATAATGTGAATTCTACGGAAATTGGAGATCAGCGGCGCCTCACACCGGCTAAAGAACAGCGGCGAATGTTACCAAGTCCCAGGAGAAGTAAAATAACATCTGCTACCGATGATGCGGAGGGCACAAGTGTGACAAGAGTTGTGGTCCCCTCTGGGCGATGCTCTGCGGGGGGACCCCCGTCCCTTGTGCCCGAAGATGCGGAGGTGGTCATGTCCCCTGATGTTGTTGCTGGTCCAGCCAGTGTGAATGTTGTCAGTAATGTTGTGGTGGCTAGTGAGAATGGTGTCAGTAATGTTGTGGTGGCTGGTGTGAATGGTGTGAGTGGTGCAGAACCGTTACCAGTTATCGGGGTGAGTGATGGAGGGACTGATGGAGCGGCTGAAAGTAACATGGAGGTGGGTGGTGTTAATGTGGTGGGTACAGGGGTTGGTCCGGTTGCTCCCCCAGTGGCGGCCCCTATTAAGAGCTATGCCAGTGTCGCTGCTGGGGGAAGTAGGGGTCCATCATCCTCGTCTCTGGGCTCTGGGGACGGCTTTTTGCAACGGCACCTCCTGCGGGCCTTACAGAAAGGTGAAAGGACGATCAATGTAGCGGGGCAGGAGGTTGAATTGTCATTTTGGATAGAGAGGCACGGCCTGTCTGCCTTCCGAGAGCAAAGAGGCAGGGAGACATCATGGTCGCTCCCGACAACCGGGCCGGGTGCTAACCGTAGGAATGTGGTGCGTCTTCGGTGGCGTGGCAGTGATGTGTGTCCCCCTCGGGCACGGGTAGTTGAGCTGCTGCTGAAGATGGACTTCAAGGCGGCTGACATCTTTGCCTTGATCCATCCCTATGGCACATCTGAGTTTGATGTCAGCTTTGTTCGGCCGGAGGGGCTTGAGCTCTTCTGGTCCAACTATGAGCTGAGATACAACGAGCCCGAGTGGCGGGACTTTGCTGTGCAAGCAGTGTCCCGCCAGAGCGAACTCAAGAAAGTGACCGTTCTTACCCGTAACGAATCACTATCTTGCTTTGACATCATGACCTGGATAAATCGTTATGGAGAGGTGCTAGGATTACCAGAAAAAAATCGTGACGAGTTTGGTATCTGGTCAGGGGCCTGGACCTTCATGGTGAAGTTGAGGCGTTCAGGTAACTCAGTCGCCCACATCCCTTCATCAGCCTTCCTGGGGAGGGATCGGATCCTGATCTTCTACCGGGGGCAGCCTAAGCTGTGTCACAGGTGCGGTGACCCCACACATTTCAGCGCAAACTGCACCGTGCAGAAGTGTGCGTTGTGTGGGGGTGTCGGCCATCTCGCTGCATCCTGTACAGGGCAGATTAGGTGTAACCTGTGTGGTGATCTCGGTCACCCGTACAGTCGTTGTCCTCTTTCCTTCGCTAATGCAGGCTCAACCTCAGCGGATGAAAGCCATGAGGCTGAATCTGCTGGGGAGGGGACTAGCAGAGGCGGAGGAATGGAGGGGCCAGGGAAGAAAGACAGGAAAAAGACGCCTGCCCAGCTAAGGCGTCTAGAGAAGCGTCAACAGGAGAGAGAGCGGGGGGAGTCTCGGGCTGCTGGGACAACCTCTGGCGCTCTCCTGGAGACCACACCTGTCGCTGAGGCCCCAGGGGATGATGTACTGGATGAGGAGGTCAGGAGGATTGAGAGAGAGGAAGGTGCCACGTCCTCAGATTCCTCCCATTATGAGAGTATGGACGAGGATAATAGGGCGTGGCTAGAGGAAAAGCGTAAGCGTGGCGCCAAAAAGAAGAAAAAGGGTAAAAAGAAGGGAGGTGTAAGATCTCCTCCCTCCCTGACTAAGGTACCCAAGGAAGGTGCAACCGACCCCCCGCTGCTCGAACTTTCAAATCGATTCCTGGCCCTGGATGGAGCCTCTCCTGCCGATGGAGGGGCTGAGGGTGAAGGGCCAGAGGTGGCGGAGGGGCCTGCAGGAGGTGCCGAGTCTCCCCCTGGGGAGTCAGGGTCCTCAGGAGGGGAGACTGGCCCAGAATCTGGAGACGAGGATGAGGGGGCAGGTCCTGGTTCTGCCCCTGAAGCATCAGAGGTGAGGGAGATGGACACCACAATATGTCTAAAAAGGGGGTGTTCATTTCCCGAGGGTGGTGGTAAGATGGGTAAAAAGAAAGCCGTCTAACTCAATCACTTATGATGGCGGCACCCACTCCGTTGACGCTGGCGTCCATTAATGTCGCCAGCATTAAGTCTGATGCGGCTAGATTTGCGGCCTTTGATTTTCTCGGCCGCGTTGAAGCCGACATTTTATTTTTGCAGGAGACCAGGCTGCCAGATTTGGCGGCCGTGTTTAAAGCTAAGAGGGAATGGAGACACGGGCCTTCCCATTGGTCTCTTGCGGCCGAGCCGTATAGCGGAGTGGCGGTCCTTTTTACCGCACCGGTAGAATGCCGACGAGTTATTGAGTTAGAAATGGGGAGGTGCCTGATCCTGGATGTCCTCATGAAGGGACAAGAACTTCGCCTAATTAACATCTATGGTCCCCAGTCCAAGTGGGACAGGAAGTGTCTCTTTATGAGGATCAAGCCCTACCTTTTTACAAGTCGGCAGGTGGTCTTTGGAGGGGACTTCAATGCTGTCACGAGGTCCCAGGATAGGGGAGGTTCCAGAGACAAGCTGACTTATGATAGCGTCGCTCTTAATAACATAGCTAGTGAGGCTCGCCTGGTGGATGTCCACATCCGGCACACCCCAGGCCACGCGGGGTTCACCTATTATAGGGGTAGCTGTAGGTCTAGAATAGACAGGTTTTATTTAAAGGAGGAAGCCATTTCTTCAGCAGTGTCCGTTGTTGAGGTGGAGTTCTCCGACCACTGTTTAATTTTGTTTTCTCTGAATGTTACAGAGACCCCCCGGATGGGAAGAGGCTACTGGAAGCTCAATTCGTCTCTCCTGGAAGAAGCGGAGATCAGACAATCCTTTGAGGACTTTCTTCAGAGCCAGGTACCATTGCTGGGCCTTTGTAGCAGTAAGTCAGAGTGGTGGGAGATGCTCAAGAAAAGGGTGGCGAGATTCTTCCGCCAGCTCTCGAGCCTCAGGAGCCTGGACAGGTACCGCCTGTATCAGGGCCTGAGGAGGAAACTCGAGCATCTCGTCTCGACTGGAGGTAGTCGTGATGACATCTCCAGAGTGAAATCCTTGCTGAAGAGGTGTCAGTACGATAGACACGCATCTTTGGTTTTTGAGAGGGATTACGGGAAATACCGCTCGCCCGACCCTTACAGAAACTGCAAGATGTCAGTGAATGGTAAAGTTGTCACGGGACTGGTTGACAGTACGGGATCCCTGAAAAGGTCCAGATCAGGGATTCTGGAGGTCGTCAGATCCTTCTACTCGCACCTCTTGGGCAGGAAGGATCTAGATCGGGATGTGATGTCGGCTTTCCTGGCTGAAACTGTCCCTGAGCCAGGAGTAGACCCCTCTCTTGATATTTTGACAGAGATGATCAGGGAAGAGGAAGTCAGCCTGGCGATTGAAGGGCTCGCCCTCAAGAAATCGCCAGGTCCAGATGGCTTAACATCTGAGTTTTATAAGACCTTTAAGGACGCCTTGGTTCCCCTCTTGACCGAGGTATATAATGAGTGTCTTTCCTCGGGCGCTCTGCCGAAGTCAATGAGGAGGTCTGCCCTGATCATTTTGTCAAAGGGTAAGGACCGATCTCGTGTTGAGAACTGGCGTCCCATAGCGCTTCTCAATACGGACAGAAAGGTTTTGGCAAAGGTGCTGTTTAATCGGCTGGTGCAGTTTGCACCCCGGCTCCTTTCGGGGACCCAGCACTGCTCTGTTCCAGGCCGCAGTACATTTAGTGCTGTGCTTTGTGTTCGGGAGGCAGTGGAGCAGGGCAGGGCTGGTAACTGGAAGGGGTACTTGCTGTCCTTGGATCAGGCAAAAGCATTTGATCGGGTTGACCACGAGTACCTCTGGTCTGTCCTTCTGAGGTATGGCCTGCCGGGGGAGTTTGTCAATTGGCTAAAGGTTTTGTACGCAGGGGCAGAGAGTTTCCCACTTGTGAACGGTTGGATTGGCCGCTCTTTTGAGGTTGGGTCTGGTGTTCGCCAGGGTTGTCCTCTGAGCCCACTTTTATACGTGTTCGCGATTGACCCATTCCTTAGGAGGGTTGATCGTGGGCCGTTGGTGGGAGTCGGGATGGATCGGGCAGCACCGGAAGCCACTCTTAGAGTGGTAGCGTATGCTGATGATGTCACCCTTTTCGTGTCCTCGGGAGGGGAGGCGCAATGGGTGATGTCAGAGGTTGACCGCTACTCAGAGGCTTCTGGGTCCAAGATCAACCGGGATAAGTGTGAGAGTCTCTGGCTGGGAGAGGGGGATCCAGGCTTTGATCTCCCGGACACTCTTCCAGGGCCCCAAGACTCTGCCAAAGTTCTCGGCATCGAATTCGGCCAGGGGGATTACCCCATGCAAAACTGGGACGGCAGGCTTAAGATCGCCGCTCAGAAGGTGGACCAGTGGAAGGGTTGGTCTTTGACCCTCAGGGAAAGGGTGAACCTGATTAAAACTTACCTGCTCCCGTTGCTGATTTATCTGGGCAGTGTGTGCATGTTGCCAGAACCCCTCTGGACTCGGGTCTACAGTCTGTTCTTCCAGCTGTTATGGGGGAATAGGCTGAACCTAATCAAGAGGGAGGTTACCTACCGCACGAGGAGACAAGGAGGGTTGTGTATGGTCAACCCTGTGGTGTTCCTAGTGAATACCTTTCTTAAGATCAATGTTGCAAACCTCTGGAAAGAGAGGGCTCCTCCGTGGGTATACTCCTGCAGGGGATGGTTTCGGCCTTTCTTCCAGGAATGGGAGACAGGAGGACAAGTGAAGGATCTCCGTACACCGCATGGGCATCTTCCGGCTTACGCTACCCCGGTTCTGAAGGTGATTCGCCGGTGGGGTCTGGGAATGTGGGAGATCAGGACCTCGTCGAGGAAAATCCTTGACAAAAGGGTTCTGTTGACCCATTTCCAGAAGCCTCTGGCCCTCAGGGATTGCCCAAGTCGGGATCTTGGGGTGGGTTTGAGTTTATTGAATTCCATCAGGATCCCCTTGAAGTTTTGGGACGTGACTTGGCGCTGCTTCCATGGAAAGCTGTGTGTGAGGGACAATCTGAAGTGTAGGAGCTCTGAGGAAAGGGGTTGTCCCCGGGAGGAGTGCGGTGGCCTGCTGGAGAGCATGGACCACTTCCTGCTTCAGTGCCCCTTTAACACAGAGGTGTACAGCCGGGTGGGCGCTTCCATCCATTGGCCCGGGTTGGCCGGTCTCTCCTATGCGGAGTGGGCCTATGGAGCATTCAGAGGCCTGGGTGGCCGGGACCGATGCACGTTATTCCTAGTCAGTCTAGCGGTCAGGTACCACACGTGGAACGCACGGTGCTTAGTTTCGACGCAGCGTAAAATCCTCCCGGTGGATGAGGTGGTTAGGAACATTCTGGGTGACCTGGTGAAGGTGCGCTCTCTGGAGTATGAGAGGCTGGGCACGGGGAGGGCCTCTCTCCTTTGGAGGGGGTTCTCCTTTAGTGTCCCTTAGTCTGTCATCTCCGCTCCTGGTGTTGGGCTGAAGCTGCACAGTAGATTTTTGTTTTGTGTTCTGGGCATGTAGTGATGTAGGGCTTGCAGGCGCCGAACCTGGGCTTTATGTGGTTTGTATTTATGTTGTTCAGGTTTTATTTGTATTCTGTTTTCTTTATGTTATGTTGTAATCAGTGTATATATTGTATATAGTGGGGTTTGGGACATAGTGTTAGGTTGGGAGGGGGGTGATGGTGGTGGGATTTTGGGATTTATGAACTGACCTTGGACTCTATGACCCTGGGCACTGGTCTGGACTACTTAACGCAAACTTTGGACGTTAGACCAGTGTCTGGGGGGAAGGGGAGGGTGCGGGCGAGGGATCTAGTTTAGTGTAGTGTTATGTGTATTATGTGTTTGCTATTATATATTTATATTTATTAAAAAAAAAAAAAAAATGGGTGTGGGATGTGATCTGTGTGGGGTGGTTTGTTATTAGAGGGTGTGGGGTGGGTTTATGTATATTTATAGTCATTTATGTTTATTTGTGGGTGTGGCTTGTCTTATTGTTTATTGGTTTGGTTGAGGATGTGACAATCGGTTGGGTGGGGGTTGTGATATTTGGTGTTTATTTATTTTTGGTGTATTTTAAATTATTGTTTTTGCTAGGAGTGAATGTGGCTGGACCAGCAGGTAAGATATTGTATATATTTTGTATATATTATATTTTATGTTTGGTTTGTATTGTTATGTTTTTTATTTTTATATAAAATAAAAGATCTACAGGATGTAACTCAGGATCAGTACAGGATAAGTAATGTCATATATGTACACAGTGACTGCACCAGCAGCAGAATAGTGAGTGCAGCTCTGGGGTATAATACAGGATGTAACTCAGGATCAGTACAGGATAAGTAATGTCATGTATGTACACAGTGACTGCACCAGCAGCAGAATAGTGAGCGCAGCCCTGGGGTATAATACCTCTGCTCCCTCCATGCTGTGGTGATATATAAGAGTTATTTTTCCTTTACTAAGAATTTCCTGAAAACTAAAATGTTTTTCAGCAGAAGTAAAATCCTGGCTGTGTCCTCTTTCCAGCAGCGGAAGTGTCGGGTTGTTATGACAACACTGTCACAATGCCAGGATAATGCGAGTGACAGCTGGGACAGGAGAAGAGTCGGGATATTAACCAGAAATTACACGGAGCCGGACGGATACTGAAATCTGGGTCAGAGGCGTCTCGTCAGCAACAAACAAAATCTATAGACGCCCCCAACTATATGGTGTCCAAAAAGTACTAAAGTGTCCCAGAACATTGTGTGTGCTGTTAGTAGCAGCAGGACTGTGAAATATGGATTTATATTCCAGGATTGTAGCTTCTCCACGTGCACTGGGGGCGTGTCCTCACACTGCTGTGCTCTGTGCTCCATTCTACTGCTTTACCTCCCACCTGCTCTGATACAAAGCTGTTGCTTATAATATGTATCTAATAAATACATCCTAAATGTAACAGTTGGGGTCATTTACTAAGGGCCCGATTCGCGTTTTCCCGACGTGTTACCCGAATATTTCCGATTTGCGCCGCTTGCACATGAATTGCCCCGGGTTTTTGGCGCACGCGATCGGATTGTGGCGCATCGGGGCCGGCATGCGCGCGACAGAAATCGGGGGGCGTGGCCGAACGAAAACCCGACGTATTCGGAAAAACCGCCGCATTTAAAAACCGAAAATGTGTCGCTTGGGGAGCGCTCACCTTCACCTTCGATGGGATGGTGCATTCCGGGGCGTTAAGATTATTTTCGGCGCTGCAGCGCCACCTGGTGGACGGCGGAGGAACTACCATCTTAAATCCCAGCCGGACCCAAATCCTGTGCAGAGAACGCGCCGCTGGATCGCGAATGGGCCGGGTAAGTAAATCTGCCCCATTGTGTCAGTGTTACATGTTCTATACACCAGCCACAGCCCGAGGGCGCTACAGAGGGGGTGATACATGTATTGTACAATGGAGGACATAGTGCCCCAACCCCCCCCCCCTACCCCCCCCCCCCGGACCCTTCCATCATAGATATATCTGTAAGGTTCTGTGCTGGTCCCATTACTAGATAAACAGGTTCTCCATCTCCAGCGTCTTCTCGTGTGACAGACATAAGAGAGAAGGCGGATAATCCCCGGGGGAGACGCAGACAGATCTAGGATTACAGGACAAGAATGGGCAGGAATTCCATCGCCTCCAGGAATGTGACACAGGAGGCGCCGGAGAAGAGAGACAAAGTGATCTCCACAGATCCAGAGCCAGATGTCACCACACACAGGCAGATCACTCCTATCTATCTATCTATCTATCTATCTCATTTCTCCTATCTATCTATTTATCTCCTATCTATCTTCTATCTATCTATCTTCTATCTATCTATCTTCTATCTATCTATCTCCTATCTATCTATCTCCTATCTATCTATCTATCTATCTATCTATCTATCTATCTATCTCCTATCTATCTATCTCCTATCTATCTATCTCCTATCTATCTATCTATCTATCTCCTATCTATCTATCTATCTCCTATCTATCTATCTCCTATCTATCTATCTCCTATCTATCTATCTATCTATCTATCTATCTATCTATCTATCTATCTCCTATCTATCTCCTATCTATCTCCTATCTATCTCCTATCTATCTCCTATCTATCTCCTATCTATCTCCTATCTATCTCCTATCTATCTCCTATCTATCTCCTATATATCTCCTATCTATCTATCTATCTATCTATCTCTCTATCTATCTATCTATCTATCTATCTATCTCTCTATCTCATATCTATCTATCTATCTATCTCATATCTATCTCATATCTATCTATCTATCTATCTATCTATCTATCTATCTCATATCTATCTCATATCTATCTATCTATCTATCTATCTATCTATCTATCTATCTCATATCTCCTATCTATCTATCTATCTATCTATCTATCTATCTATCTCATATCTATCTCATATCTATCTCATATCTATCTATCTATCTATCTATCTATCTATCTCATATCTATCTCATATCTATCTATCTATCTATCTATCTATCTATCTATCTCATATCTCCTATCTATCTATCTATCTATCTCCTATCTATCTATCTATCTATCTATCTATCTATCTATCGCCTATCTATCTCATATCTCCTATCTATCTATCTATCTATCTCATATCTCCTATCTATCTATCTATCTATCTATCTCATATCTATCTATCTATCTATCTATCTATCTATCAATCATCTATCTCCTATCTATCTATTTCCTATCTATCTATCTATCTATCTATCTATCTATTTATCTATCTATCTATCTCCTATCTATCTATCTATCTCCTATCTATCTATCTATCTATCTCCTATCTATCTATCTATCTATCTATCTATCTATCTATCTATCTCCTATCTATCTCCTATCTATCTCCTATCTATCTATCTATCTATCTATCTATCTATCTATCTCCTATCTATCTCCTATCTATCTATCTATCTATCTATCTCCTATCTATCTATCTATCTATCTATCTATCTATCTATTCTACAGTATATTTACGGTATTTATCTTTCTATCTATCATCCATCTCATATCAATCTTTATGTCACCATATGTATCTATCCATCCCACTAAGGGGGCCTTATACAGTATGGGGGGGGGGGGGGGGTAAATTTAGTTTCTGCACTCAGGGAGGATTTCTTGGTTAAGGGATACACAGGGTGATGTTACACAACTCTTCTCCCTCTGTCCCTCTTGTCCCCAGGTGTGATCCTAAACTCCCTGCTACCTGAGGGGAGCTATAGAACGGCGCACCCTCCACCCCATCTGATAGTAATGTATGGGGTTATTTTTTAGTAAGTGGGTTCTCTTTGTAGTGTGTCACCCCCTTACTGACATCGGGTGCAGAGAGATATTATTTTTAAGTGTCAAGTCCTGCTTTGTAGCAGGTGACTGCACCCCTAATGCTCCCCCCCCCCCATCTTGCTGTAGTAACTGCCGCCTGAGGCAAGAAACTCATCTCTCCTCACGGCTGGTTCACCCCTGGACTACCCAGAATCCTCTGCCTGGCTATCACAACAGGGCTTTCTGTATTTTGCGAACGGCTCCTCTGTAGGTTTAATTCCTTGTAGTTTTGCGCAGGCGGCGGGGGAGGGGGTGCAGTAATGGCCGCTCTTCCCCCATTTTAGTCTTAACTGCTCACATTCATCAGTCTTTCCGCTCACTGAAAAAAAAATCTTGACGAGCAAAAATGTTTTGTTGCCAAAATTCTCGTCTATTGCAAAACCTTATGTTTAATTTAATAGTTTGGATTCTGCGCTTGTTTTATGGGAATGAGAAGCAAATGAAGCACAACGGGCGCAACCGCACCGTGATTACAGCTGTAAATATCCGAGGCCTGCGGGAAAAAGTAGCAGGAAAGACTGAGAGGAGGATACAATGTATCACTGGATCATGAGGGACTATAGGACCCAGGGGAACCCCAGGAGACCTCCCATCACTCCTGCCAGGTACAGGCAGCTTAGATACAGCAGCTCATCTTTACGTGTGAGAGATACCTCTATCATGGCAGCTTAGATACAGCAGGTCATTACGTGTGAGAGATACCTCTATCATGGTAGCTTAGATACATTGAGAGCATGTATCAAGGCCGGTGCATGTCACAGAGTGCTGGAGTTGTGATAAAATGGACCAACTCCGACTCCACAAATGTATAATGAATCGGCACACTGTGATAGGTGCAGTATGTGCCAAGTATTCGTTCATAAGAATTTGGGAAAATTAGGAAATTTCCTTTAAATGTCTTTTCTTTTCCCAAGAATTTAGGCCAAGGATGAGGAGCACACAATGTCAGACAATAATAATGAAGACCCCAGAGCAGAGAGAAGAATAAATGCTCCCTGCACCGCACACTGCAGCTTCTCCTCTCCTCCCTGCACCGCACACTGCAGCTTCTCCTCTCCTCTTAGCACCACACACTGCAGCTTCTCCTCTCCTCTTAGCACCACACACTGCAGCTTCTCCTCTCCTCCCTGCACCGCACACTGCAGCTTCTCCTTCTCTCCCTGCACCGCACACTGCAGCTTCTCCTCTCCTCCCTGCACTGCACACACTGCAGCTTCTCCTCTCCTCCCTGCACCGCACACTGCAGCTTCTCCTCTCCTCCCTGCACCGCACACTGCAGCTTCTCCTCTCCTCTTAGCACCACACACTGCAGCTTCTCCTCTCCTCTTAGCACCACACACTGCAGCTTCTCCTCTCCTCCTCCCTGCACCGCACACTGCAGCTTCTCCTCTCCTCCCTGCACCGCACACTGCAGCTTCTTCTCTCCTCCCTGCACCGCACACTGCAGCTTCTCCTCTCCTCCCTGCACCACACACTGCAGCTTCTCCTCTCCTCCCTGCACCGCACACTGCAGCTTCTCCTCTCCTCCCTGCACCGCACACTGCAGCTTCTCCTCTCCTCCCTGCACCGCACACTGCAGCTTCTTCTCTCCTCCCTGCACCGCACACTGCAGCTTCTCCTCTCCTCCCTGCACCACACACTGCAGCTTCTCCTCTCCTCCCTGCACCGCACACTGCAGCTTCTCCTCTCCTCCCTGCACCGCACACTGCAGCTTCTCCTCTCCTCCCTGCACCACACACTGCAGCTTCTCCTCTCCTCCCTGCACCGCACACTGCAGCTTCTCCTCTCCTCCCTGCACCGCACACTGCAGCTTCTCCTCTCCTCCCTGCACCGCACACTGCTGCTTCTTCTCTCCTCCCTGCACCGCACACTGCAGCTTCTCCTCTCCTCCCTGCACCGCACACTGCAGCTTCTCCTCTCCTCCCTGCACCACACACTGCAGCTTCTCCTCTCCTCCCTGCACCACACACTGCAGCTTCTTCTCTCCTCCCTGCACCGCACACTGCAGCTTCTTCTCTCCTCCCTGCGCCGCACACTGCAGCTTCTCCTCTCCTCCCTGCACCGCACACTGCAGCTTCTCCTCTCCTCCCTGCACCACACACTGCAGCTTCTCCTCTCCTCCCTGCACCGCACACTGCAGCTTCTCCTCTCCTCCCTGCACCGCACACTGCAGCTTCTCCTCTCCTCCCTGCACCACACACTGCAGCTTCTCCTCTCCTCCCTGCACCGCACACTGCAGCTTCTCCTCTCCTCCCTGCACCGCACACTGCAGCTTCTTCTCTCCTCCCTGCACCGCACACTGCAGCTTCTTCTCTCCTCCCTGCACTGCAGCTTCTTCACTGCAGCAGCCAAACTCCAGAACATGAAAGTGGACCTAATACAACAGAACTGAGAGGATGGTCACAGTCCTGCTCTATGGAGGCTCTGCAGGGGAAGGATAAAATAATTATCTCCCCTCTGCTTTGGAGGACAGATAATTACTATGTCCAGTAGGTGGCAGCATCACTCATTACTTCCACTGCAGGCCGACAACGTGGAGGAGGTGGACAGAGAGGAGGAGGAGGGGGGAAGCTTCAGCTTTCTCTCATCTATCTGGAAACATGGAAGGGGAGGTCATAGGTCAGTGGCTCAGCTCTGTGTATGGTAAGTAGGTCTATAGTCACACCTCTGTGTATGGTAAGTAGGTCTATAATGACACCTCTGTGTATGGTAAGTAGGTCTATAGTCACACCTCTGTGTATGGTAAGTAGGTCTATAGTCACACCTCTGTGTATGCTAAGTAGGTCTATAATGACACCTCTGTATATGGTGGATACATTATAGCCACAGCTCAGTTCTGTGCTTAGCTCTGCTGTACAGCTGCTTCCAGCTCTGCTATTGATCAGCCTGTTATCCCCATTCCTATGTACAGAGAATAACCGGTGACATCCCCTTTAATGCATGTGAATAATGTGCGCTCCCTGCTCATGGGGATACAATGGGCTCCATCACTTCTGAGTGATATTTGCTGTCCGAGCCTCTAACCTTAAGAAAGCGCCATTTTACTGAAAAGAAAATGAAAATATTGATTTCTACCAATAGTTAAATGGGATCAGCCAGAAAAGGCAATTTGTGAAAAATTACATGTATTGATTGAATATGACCTATATTTTACTGAGCAGAGAAATTACATAGTAAATGTGTCTCCGCCGCTCTGTGCCCCGCACCTGCCGTACAGACTATCAGACCCTTAAAGGGGACACGTCTAATATTCACCTTCACATGGACACTGAAGAAACGTGGTATGAAGAGAGAGATGTGTAATCAGATGTTTGTGCATGTTATTAGTAGCAGCAGGACTGTGATATATGGATTTATATTCCAGGATTGGAGATTCTCCAAGTGCACTGGGGGCTGTATCCTCACACTGCTGTGCTCTGTGCATACTGTGCCATGTGCTCTCCCTGGAGGGATGTGCAGTCAGACCTTTGTGTATGTTGTTTGTAGCAGCAGGACTGTGATATATGGATTAATATTCCAGGATTGAAGTTTCTCCAAGTGCGCTGGGAGACGTATTCTCGCACTGCTGTGCTCTGTGCAGACTGTGCCATGTGCTCTCCCTGGAGGGATGTGCAGTCAGACCTTGTGTATGTTGTTTGTAGCAGCAGGACTGTGATATTTGGATTAATATTCCAGGATTAGAGCTTCTCCAAGTGAACTGGGGAGGCCGTATCCTCACACTGCTGTGCTTTCTGCAGACTGTGCTTTGTGTTGTCCTCGGAGGGATGTGTAGACACATCTTTCTGTACATTGTTAGTAGCAGCAGGACTGTGATATATGGATTTATATTCCAGGATTGGAGCTTCTACAAGTGCACTGAGGGCATATCCTCACACTGCTGTGCTCTGTGTAGGGATGTGTAGTCAGACTTTTGTCTATGTTGTTACTAGCAGCAGGATTGAGAATGGGGAGGACAAGATGGAGAAAGCAGATGCAGGAGGGGGCACATGGTGGAGGATGATTAATACGGGCATGGGGTAAAGATAATGAGATTTTTTTAAAATGCTGTAAGAAATTCCTAGAAAACAATAAGAACAGGATATGAGTATTTCTTGTAATCTGAGATCCTTATGACGAGGATGGAGGCGGATAATACAGGATTATAGACGCTGCGATGTTCTGCGTGTCTTGGGGCGTCTGTGGGTGGACATGACATGTTCTCAGGTGTCACCTACATTGTGAGGGGCAGGTTCATCACTTCTGTGCATCTATTGCCCCCTGTTGGTAGAAGGTGAGGCAGATATCAGTTTTCAGCATGTGGGATACACCCCGCACATCATGCACTGCCATGAGGAAAAGTAAGTGCCCCCGCTGTAAGCCCTTAGATGAAGAACAGATTCTATTGGGTTATTTCTAGAGAATAGCCCCCATGGTCCCATATCTTGTAGGGACTTGGGGCATTGCCTTCTGCTGCAGATTTGTTGCTCTAGAGGATTGTCCCAGGACATGATCTCATCTGACTATAAAATACTGCGGGATACGGAGAAGATCATGGCCGACGCCACAACACAATGTACACAAGTAATGATGGTGTATGAAGTGTACAGTGTGTGTATACAGGTGTATAGTGTGTATACGGATGTACAGTGTGTATACAGGTGTACAGTGTTTATACAGGTGTATAGTGTGTATACAGGTGTATAGTGTGTATACAGATGTACAGTGTGTATACAGGTGTATAGTTTGTGTATACGGGTGTACAGTGTGTATACAGGTGTGTAGTGTGTATACAGGTGTGTAGTGTGTATACAGGTGTATAGTGTGTATACAGGTGTATAGTGTGTATACGGATGTACAGTGTGTATACAGGTGTATAGTTTGTGTATACGGGTGTACAGTGTGTATACAGGTGTATACGGGTGTACAGTGTGTATACAGGTGTACAGTATTTATACAGGTGTATAGTGTGTATAGTGTGTATACGGATGTACAGTGTGTATACAGGTGTATAGTTTGTGTATACGGGTGTACAGTGTGTATACAGGTGTATAGTGTGTATACGGATGTACAGTGTGTATACAGGTGTATAGTTTGTGTATACGGGTGTACAATGTGTATACAGGTGTGTAGTGTGGTGTAAGTAGGTGATGAACCACTGTTACCGCTTTCCGGCTCCACAGTAAGTGACACTAATTATCACATTTACTGCATCACCAAACCAGAGCCAAATAGTGTAACCCAGGAGCTTTTCCCTTTCTGTAACACAGAGAAGTCGTCCCTCGTGTCTCCCACCCCTGGACCTCTCTCTCTCCTGGTCCCTGGTTGTGGTGTAATGTCCCTTCCTCCCCGGCATTAGATCTGTGCGGGTTGTGTAGCTCCGAGCTGACGATCACTTCCTGGGCTGATGACTCAGGAAGCAAAACACACGAGCGTGGAAAGTGAAAGCCGAGCAGGAAGTGTTCAGCCCAGGCCTGAGCCAAGCAGATCCTCATTGTTCTGTGCAGGAGGGGGATCATCTCCTCCGACAAGTCACTGAGCCGGTGAGACCAGCGTCTGCGTGCACTAGCCAAGGTCTACGAGACTGAAAAGTGCAAGGCTAGAAGTTCTCCCATGGCCGGCACAGCAGAAGAGCCCCCCCATCTCCCCTATGATGGCACGTGTGACGAGTGTGAGCCCGACGAGGCCAAGGACGCGGTGGTCATCTGCGATGATTGTTACTTCTCTTACTGCGACCTGCACGCAGAGGAACACAACCAAAAATACCCAACACACCGGGTCAGAGACTTCTCCGAAACCGACGATGACCCCACCCCGACAGAGGAACCGGAGACTAAGACCAAGAGTGTCACCTCCGAGAAGAAGACCTGTCCCATACACAAGCAGGAGCTGAGCCTCTACTGCAAGGACGACTCCAAGATCATCTGTGTCTTATGTGCGGTGGCCGGAGACCACCGCCAACATGAGCTCATCACCCTCAACGAGGCCTACCAGCAGATGAAGGTAGGTAGACCACCGCCAACATGAGCTCATCACCCTCAACGAGGCCTACCAGCAGATGAAGGTAGGTAGACCACCGCCGACATGAGCTCATCAGCCTCAATGAGGCCTACCAGCAGATGAAGGTAGGTAGACCACCGCCGACATGAGCTCATCAGCCTCAATGAGGCCTACCAGCACATGAAGGTAGGTAGACCACCGCCGACATGAGCTCATCAGCCTCAATGATGCCTACCAGCAGATGAAGGTAGGTAGACCACTGCCAATATGAGCTTATCACCCACAATGAGTCCTACCAGCAGATGAAGGTAGGTAGACCACCGCCAACATGAGCTCATCACCCTCAACGAGGCCTACCAGCAGATGAAGGTAGGTAGACCACTGCTGACATGAGCTCATCACCCTCAACGAGGCCTACCAGCAGATGAAGGTAGGTAGACCACTGCTGACATGAGCCCATCACCCTTAATGAGGGCTACCAGCAGATGAAGGTAGGTAGACCACCACCAAAATGAGCTCATCTCCCTCAACGAGGCCTACCAGCAGATTAGGAGGCTTCGTCCTCTTGATAAATTTGGGTGTCCTAGAGCAATGCGCTGCGCCACCGGAGCTATTCCATGCCAGGCACGACCTGGTGTATATTTAATGGCGCCATTGCCTTCAGCAACTTCTCTCAGCACCGCACCCTCGACACCAGGTGGACGGAGAAGCCGCAATTCCCGACATGTGCAATCCCGGCTTGGACACCTGTTTTCAGATGTAGAAGCTGTCATAGATCTCCCCCATGGGTCTCCATCGCATTTTTAAATGTGATGGAAAAGCGTTGTTACCTCAGCACATGATCACAAGTGGAGTCAGTGGCTTGCGTATCAAAACGCACCGTGTAAACGCACCGTGTTTTAAACACAAAGCTTCGACAAGATCGCATGGTGAGGTAACATTACAGTAAACGCAAGGGAAACGCAATGTTACCTCAGCATGTGATCACGTGTGTGAGAGCAGTGATTTCGGGTGGGCTGCGCCTCCTTCCCCTAATCCCGCACATTTTTGTGGAGTTTCAGGTGTTTTACAATGTTTCCCACCTCAGGCTTCAAGGCCTTAGGCAAAGCCAATTTTTAAGTCCTGAAATGTTGTGTTCTCATCTGTAACTTCACCTTGTCCACAGGAGCGACACTAGGCCTCATCTATCAAATCTAGGCCTGTGTCCATAGCAACCGAGCAGAGGCTACTGGCCTTTATATAATGTGCTCTATGTATAATAGCCGGGTATTATGTCTGTGGGGGGTTGTAGTCCTCTATGTATGGGGTATAATAGAATGTATTATGTCCTGTGGGGGGTTGTAGTCCTCTATGTATAGAATTTAATAGACTGTATTATGTCCTGTGGGGGGTTGTAGTCCTCTATGTATAGAGTATAATAGACTGTATTATGTCCTGTGGGGGGTTGTAGTCCTCTATGTATAGAGTTTAATAGACTGTATTTTGTCATGTGGGGGTTGTAGTCCTCTATGTATATCGAGTATAATAGACTGTTTTATGTCTTGTCCAGTGGTCGGGTCATGTTGGGAGTTGTTGTGCTCTATGTATAATAGGATTGTATTATGGTTATGTCAGGTGTTTGGGTGATATTGGGGGTCGTAGTTCTGTAGGTTTAGATTATAATAGATTATATTATGGTCATGTCCAGTGGTCGGGTCATGTTGGGGGTTGTAGTCCTCTATGTATAGAGTATAATAGACTGTATTATGTCTTGTCCAGTGGTCGGGTCATGTTGGGGGTTGTAGTGCTCTATGTATAATAGGATTGTATTATGGGCATGTCCAGTGGTCGGGTCATGTTGGGGGTTGTAGTGCTCTACATATAATAAGACTGAATTGTGGTCATGTCCAGTGGTCGGGTCATGTTGTGGGTTGTAGTGCTCTACGTATAATAAGACTGTATTATGGTCATGTCCAGTGGTCGGGTCATGTTGGGGGTTGTAGTGCTCTATGTATAATAGGATTGTATTATGGGCATGTCCAGTGGTCGGGTCATGTTGGGGGTTGTAGTGCTCTACATATAATAAGACTGTATTATGGTCATGTCCAGTGGTCGGGTCATGTTGGGGGTTGTAGTCCTCTATGTATAGAGTATAATAGACTGTATTATGGTCATGTCCAGTGGTCGGGTCATGTTGGGGGTTGTTATGCTCTATGTATAATAGGATTGTATTATGGTTATGTCCGGTGTTTGGGTGATAATGGGGGTTGTAGTTCTCTTTGTATAATAGGATTGTATGTTGGTTATTTCCAGTGTTTGGGTGATATTGGGGGTTGTAGTGGCCTTTGTATAATAGGATTGTATGTTGGTTATGTCCAGTGGTCAGACATGTTGGGGGTTGTAGCACTGCGTCACTGTTCCTAGAACACAATAGACTGATAATACGGTGATGTTAGGAGTCATAGTGTTCAATTATTTTTTTTTACAGAATAACAATATTGTGGCAGGGATTCAGTTGAATTGACTTTTCTATTGTGCACATTTTTTTCAGATTTTTTTTTGCTTATGTCGCACAACGCCCCGGCGTCAGGTTTTAATTGAGCGCAGTTAATGACAAGCAAACATCGCTGTGACTTCTGCGGCTTTCATCTTCCCGATGCCTCAGCGCGGATGTCATACCTCGCCGCTTGTTATGTGCCTCGTGATAGAACTGCAGCCGAGCTTTAAAGACGACTTGAGATGATATAGAGATCCGGGATGTTCCCGCTTTGTGACAAATCAGGGCAATTTATGAGTCTTAAAGGGGGGAAGGGGAAGTGTAAACTCTGCAGTAGGGGAACGGCTATGGAGTTACCTGCAGCACAGATCTAGGCCTTTGCAAGTGGCCGGAGTCACGTTATGGTGGTATTAGAAAATTGGGGCTCATTTACTAAGGGTCCGAACGCCGCACTTTCGTCGGGTTTCCCAAATATTTCCGTTTTGCGACAAATTGCCCTGGGATTTTGCCGCACTTGATCGGATTTTGGGACATCGGCACCAGCTTGCGTGACAGAAATCGAGGGGCGGGCCGTCGGTCAAACCGCAGAATTTAAAAAAGGATTTGTGTCGCAAGATCAAGCAGTCACATGCACCAGGAAGAAGACGGTGAACTCCGGCAGACCTTGGCGCAGCAGCGACACATGCAGGAACTTGGACGCACGATGTTAGTGAATCGCACCGGACCCGAATCCTCGTCGGACAACGCACCACGGGGTCGTGACTGGACCGGGTATGTAAATCTGCCCCATTATCTCAGGAGACTTTCTGGTCTTCACCCTTTAACCCCTTGGGGAAGGGGCTAACCGTGGTTATCACAGACCACTCCTTGACGTACAAGCTTAGGGGGGAGAGTGGCCCAAGCAACCTACGGATGGCAACCGCTCTGAAACGCTAAGACCCCTTCCACTAGCCCCGGTGAAGCATAGACCTGTAACCCGACAGTGCTGCCACCAGTTTCTCTTTAGATATAATCCCGGTCCGTAATGGGATTATACGAGTGGCAGAAAACATCCCCAGTAGTGTGTATATATACCGGGGACACAGATGTGTGGATCAAGATAAAGGAACAACCCAGGTTGGACACTACCTACCCGCCCCTAGGAGGATCCTAGTGTTCCTTCATCCTGGTTCAAATATGTGGACCTTTCCAAAGCTACGATGGGTCAGAACACCTCAATGGAAGGTTATAGAGTGTCATGGGAACTGGCCAGGCCCAAAGGACATTCAGACACCTAACATGGATCTGCGTCTACTTTAAGACTTTTTTAGGAGCTCTCCATATCTCCCCGCCCTAAGGTCCTAGGAAAAATTGAGATCTAGGTGGGTGTCCATTCTCTCCCAGATCTCGGAAACATAGTCAATAACAACTCGTATGTACCATAACTCCCTTATATGTCTAGGAGAGTTCCTTAGAAGTAGGGCTGTGTGTCTTGGAAAAGCCCCTGCTTCCAGCTAGTCTGTGCTAGGTGTAAAATTCACCATACAAAGCCTTTGACGCCAGACCACCTGCAGGGCTAGATTTCCTCAGCAATTTTGCAAATAAGGCCCTAGTTCCTGACCTGACATGTACCTACACTGTAATATTCTCTACCCCCGTATTATGAGGTCTGGACTGTGTTGCAGGGAGATGTCCAGGTTACTACCTCTTGCTGTGATCCCATTGTAGGTGATGGTTGACTCAGGGCTGAGAGAAACCAGCGCAGAACACTGGGATTAGGTATAGGCCGAGGTCAGGTCTGGCAGAGCACATGGAGAGTCAGTAGTCAGGTAAAGGTCTGGGTAGATAGCAAGTCAAAAGCAAGCTGGGGTCAAAATTGGAGATGGACAAAAGCAAAGTAGGATGTAGTAGGATTTTCGAGATTGTTTATGAACTCTACATAAGACCTGGTCTAAACTAGTGGGTAATGGCTGGGTGGGATTTTTTGGGACAGAATAGGCCCCTATGGCGGCTCTCCCCATTGTTTCGCGGAGGAGTATAACAAATTGAGGATTTAGCATTTTTAGTATCTCCACGTGTGATAAATGGGCGCGATGCTCTGCTGAAATACTGATACAGCAGGGGTGTAGCGGGAAACGTAAGATAAGATAAGCCTGTCCTAGGAAACAATGCAGCGACTGTGAATGGTTTTACAAAACTGCATCTACATAGATAATTTAGAGGAAATGTGTGATGTCACCCGCTCCCGGCTCAGTGCACAGCAGTGTGAGATACCATCGACATCAGACTGAGCGTTCTGAACACATCCGCTAATGGAGAGGATTTATCTCTTGTCATTTGGAAATAATGCAGCAAGTTTTTTTCTTCCGGATAAGTTTTAGAGTTTCATTTTTCTAATCTGAAGTACTACAATTCCTATCATTGCTCTGACAATGGGCGGAACATGGACTATTCTTAGAGGGGGTCCCCAATCACCCTCCATGCATAACCAGCGTGGTGTAGGGCACATTACAAGCTTTCGGGTCACACCATTCCTGTTTTTCAGAAATCGTGTGTTTTAAAGAAAATTCCGGTTCTATGATTATGTAAATAAGCAGATACATTAGGGGAGTGGCTGTGACTACTCACCAGTTTGTTCTTTCTATGGGGAAGTTATACATTGTATACAGGGGTTTTGCTTTGCAGAATAAAAGCATTAGTCACAGCCATGACCCTAGCACTTCTGTAGTCACGGCCCCGCCCCTGGTGCACTAGTCACAGCCACGACCCTAGCACTTCTGTAGTCACGGCCCCGCCCCTGGTGCACTAGTCACAGCCACGACCCTAGCACTTCTGTAGTCACGGCCCCGCCCCTGGAGCACTAGTCACAGCCATGACCCTAGCACTTCTGTAGTCACGGCCCCGCCCCTGGTGCACTAGTCACAGCCACGACCCTAGCACTTCTGTAGTCACGGCCCCGCCCCTGGAGCACTAGTCACAGCCATGACCCTAGCACTTCTGTAGTCATGGCCCCGCCCCTGGAGCACTAGTCACAGCCATGACCCTAGCACTTCTGTAGTCATGGCCCCGCCCCTGGTGCACTAGTCACAGCCATGACCCTAGCACTTCTGTAATCATGGCCCCGCCCCTGGTGCACTAGTCACAGCCACAACCCTAGCACTTCTGTAGTCACGGCCCCGCCCCTGGTGCACTGAAGAGCTCATTTGCATATACTTAAAAACTGACTTTTCTTTAAAACCCCTTTAAGAAAGTTTAATTCGTAGAATTTGTAGCCAAACATGAGACCCCACAACATTTGTACAGAGAGAACGAGTATTATATGGCAGTAATGACAAGGAGCCCCTCTATAATGTCTTAATACCTTAATAGGATAGAGGATAAAGCTACAAAATACAACGGACATTACCTAACATTGTATGCAGAGAGCACAGAGCACAGCAGTGTGAGGACACCCCCCCCCCCCCCCAGTACACTGAAAAAAGATACAATCCTTGGATATAAATGCATTTTCACAGTCCTGCTGCTAATAACATACACACAGGTCTCCGTGGGCAATACATAACGCTGGCTGCAAAATGTACAGAGCACAGCAGTGTCGGAAAACATCCCTAATACCATCCTGGAATATAAATCCATATAGCACAGTCCTGCAACATACACAAAGGTCTGATTACACATCTCTCCAGGGACAATACATAACACTGGCTGCAGATAGCACAGAGCACAGCAGTGTGAGGTCTGATTACACATCTCTCCAGGGACAATACATAACACTGGCTGCAGAGAGCACAGAGCACAGCAGTGTGAGGTCTGATTACACATCTCTCCAGGGACAATACATAACACTGGCTGCAGAGAGCACAGAGCACAGTAGTGTGAGGTCTGATTACACATCTCTGCAGGGACAATACATAACACTGGCTGCAGAGAGCACAGAACACAGCAGTTTGAGGTCTGATTACACATCTCTCCAGGGACAATACATAACACTGGCTGCAGAGAGCACAGAGCACAGCAGTGTGAGGTCTGATTACACATCTCTCCAGGGACAGTACATAACACTGGCTGCAGAGAGCACAGAGCACAGCAGTGTGAGGTCTGATTACACATCTCTCCAGGGACCATACATAACACTGGCTGCAGAGAGCACAGAGCACAGCAGTGTGAGGTCTGATTACACATCTCTCCAAGGACAATACATAACACTGGCTGCAGAGAGCACAGAGCACAGCAGTGTGAGGTCTGATTACACATCTCTCCAGGGACAATACATAACACTGGCTGCAGAGAGCACAGAGCACAGCAGTTTGAGGTCTGATTACACCTCTCTCCAAGGATAATACATAACACTGGCCGCAGTCTGTATGGTCACTCCTGCTGATAGGTTCCCTCTAATGATTATAATGTATAGTTAGATGTTGGATCTCTATTCTGCACCCACTGATTTTGTTACCCTTCTTCCTATAGAACAGAAAACCTATAGACCTGAAGCTCGCTATGGGTGACATGATCGAGAAATTAAAGGAGAAATGCGCCAACTCCAAGGTAAGTGATGGGGTCTGTGCTCCCCCGGTTTTGGTGCCCCGGCCGCTCCGCCCGCTGCCTGGGACACTGTTAGGAAACACTTGGATCGGGGGTTTGGATCCCGTTCAGGCAGCGTCTCGGCTCCTTTCAGTCCTCTGTCGTCTTGTGTATAATTAATGGCTTCATTGGGGCATGTTTAATTCTGTCGCTAAGGAACACAACATCCACTTCTTCTTCCAGCTGCCGCCAACCGCAAACATTCCTCAAAATAATAAGAAATTCATGCAAACTCATTG
The DNA here is from genome assembly GCF_040894005.1 of Engystomops pustulosus. Taxonomy (NCBI): domain Eukaryota; kingdom Metazoa; phylum Chordata; class Amphibia; order Anura; family Leptodactylidae; genus Engystomops; species Engystomops pustulosus. The sequence goes on along the minus strand of NC_092417.1, from coordinate 177,851,968 downwards.
AACCTCGGGAATTTCTTCATTTACAGTATTTGTAAATCTGATCTCGGCTCGGGGCGGAGAATCAGAGGAGCGGGGGAGGGGACGTGACAACCACTCGGACCACATTACTGGTCCGGGATCTTTAGCTGGGATAAATAGGTAAACAATGGATAATACAAATATTCTAAATACTCACCCGGTCCGGGTCTTGATCAAGTGTTGCGTCAGCAATGGCTTCGCTGCGACAGACTAGGTCGGAAGTTTTGGGACTCGTTGATTGACCTCCGTTGGGCAATGCTTGCGCGGATGTTGGAATCAGTAGAACAGCTCCATACTGACCATAGTGGCTGAGCTGTGTTACTGCAGTGCAATTCGTTTTCTCATGTTAGACCACCACAGACATGGTGGGTTGAAAGGCTTGAACCAACGGGTGGCCACGAGGCCCCGATAAACCATAATTCTCAAACAGGTTTCTTAGGACCACCAAATAGAATGATAATGGGGACACAACCTTCCTCAGTCCCTGGGTAATAGACCCTAGTAGCCTCCAAATTGGGTTTTTCTCTGGGGTTCAGTATTTGGTTAGAGCCTGGGCCCACCAGTGGATCCTGTGGTAGTCTGGTGGGCCAGTACGACAATGGAAAATTACCATTGTTGAGGGGGAGAGAACACAGTGTGAGAAGAACCTGAAAGTGAGAGTCCAGGTGCTGAAGAACTTGGAAAGATCATGGGCTGTAATGATACACAGGGTGGTTGAGTCCGCAAGTAGCGTAGACATGGTGGTGGTGCCTGGACCATTGAGAGACCTTAAAGGGAACCTGTCACCAGGGACCTCATTTTCACTACAGACAGGTTGTAGAAGCTTATCACACTTGCAGTGCACATCTGTCTCTCTGCCTTCTATAAGCATTTGCATTAGAATATAATTGTGTGTTATAACTTACCTTGCATCCTGACAGAATCCTCTGTGTAGTCCCAATGGTTGCCCTTTGGTTTGGATGCATTTCAAAAAACAACATGTGACTTGTCTGTGTTTCTCAGTCCTCAGCTCTCAGCCCCCACTTTTGTGCTCCTGTACAGCTCCTCCCTCCCCCGCTGATGTCGGCTCACCAGGCTGTGACCTCTGTGAAGGAGCAGGAGGGAGGAGCTGTACAGGAGCACAGAGGTGGGGGCTGAGATTGAAATAAGACCTAAAGAATTATTTTAAAACTCAAATTATGGTGAATTTCCACCAGCATAACTCTGCCAATTGTGGTGGGACCTTCATGGACCTTACGTCTTGGCTCACTCCACTGCGGTAGTTCTCTGATCCTTGCCAATTGTGGTGGGATCTTCGTGGACCTTACGTCTCAGCTCACTCCACTGCGGTAGTTCTCTGATCCTTGCCATTTGTGGTGGGACCTTCGTGGACCTTACGTCTTGGCTCACTCCACTGCGGTAGTTCTCTGATCCTTGCCATTTGTGGTGGGACCTTCGTGGACCTTACGTCTCAGCTCACTCCACTGCGGTAGTTCTCTGATCCTTGCCAATTGTGGTGGGACCTTCGTGGACCTTACGTCTCGGCTCACTCCACGGCAGTAGTTCTCTGATCCTTGCCATTTGTGGTGGGACATTCATGGACCTTACGTCTCGGCTCACTCCACTGCGGCAGTTCTCTGATCCTTACTGACACTGGTTTTTACTGCCTTTATTTCTACTTTTTGGCTGATGTTCCTCACCTCCCGTCTGTGCTGTGCACACTGTCCTTTGGCTTCTGATGATCTTGTCTCCTGGGCCCGGCTCTTCTATTATTGGATTCCTCTCGGCAGGACGCAGGCTACAGAGCATTGATGTTACTACACGTTTATAATTGACGTTGGATTGGTCGGGTTAGAGATGGCGAGATGTTTCCTCGCCGCTACTGATTGATGGATTAGGTCAATTGAAAGGTTCCCTGTTAGATGAAATTTAGTAAAAAAAAATTGCAAATTGAAAGTCATTGTAGGACAGCGGCTCGCGGGGAATGGAGTCTGTGCGCTCAGAAAACCGCGGGGTCTCCACTCTACACAGCGTGAGAGCAATGCACAATCCAGACGTAAATGCAGCGCTGACAGCGGGGCCACTCTTCTGCCCAAAATATAGTGCACATTCCGGAAAATATCAGGAAATGGCGATTCCCAATTTACATGAAATCTTTACAATTACTAACGAAATTACGAGACACGTGTAAGCCACGCCCCTTTTAACTGCTCATTTGCATAAACTCCACCCCTTTTACATTTAAAGGCTAAGCTAATTATACAACAAATAAACAAATATCCTTTCTATTTTACATGACCGATATAGGAAAAGGGTGGGGTTTAAGAGGCAATAACTTTTTAACAAAATTTTGCATATTTCAATAGTTTCGGTGCATATAAGAAACTTTGTAAAATATTTTATCGGAGAAAAATACTTCTTTCTCCGCTTATCTGATTATTTTTCTCCTCCCCCTTCATGACATTTTGTAATATTACATAGAATTCTATGGAGAGGGAAGGAGGAGGAATGAACAAGAGCTGAGGGAGAGAGGAGAGAAAAGGCAAATACATAGGCTGCTCCAGATAATAGTAAGTTACTATCTCCCCCCAAGTGCTTTACTCACATCAGAACAGGTCAGTACTCTATAATGCCCTGTGAGATCATCTGATGTTTCTGAATGATAGGGGAAAGAGAAACGATGCTTCTGAGTATTAGAGAAGTGACACAGGTACCGATAGAGGCTGCTGGAGATAATAGGAAGTTTCTATCTTACCACAAGTGCTTTATTCCCATCAGTATAGCTCAGTACTTATCTAAAATGTCCTACATAATCCTCCTGATGCATAGACAGTGAGACAGAGGCAGCTGCAGCTATGAGTAGGTTACTATCTCACCCAAAGTGCTTTAGTCAGTACAGGTGGTTCCCAATCATGTACTTTATGACCTTGCCGTTGCTTCTGAGTGAGAGAAGAGAGTATATGAGAGGTATGATAGCACCTAGTCTCCAGCCACAAGCTCTGAGACACCTGAGAATTAGAGAGAGAGCCTGCAGAAGGGAAAACTGTTCACAACATCAGGCTTCTTGTTGGTCATGCTTGATGTCAAAGGAGCTGCCTTACAAGGTAGCTAAAAGAGGCGTGGTTTTCCTTATCCCAGCCTGGAAAAGTTTGCATATTTTCCCAGAATCCCCTAGGGGAGCGTCCATGGCTATAAGACACGCCTACACAGCGGCCTTAATTGCCCGTCTCCGTAAGGTGAACTCTTTCTTCCCGATCCACATATCATAACACTAATTGCAGGATCAGACCACATACAGTTTGATTGTAGTCTGAAACCAGTGCCGGACTGGGTTTCCTTAGGCCCACCAGAGAAAATCAATCTGGGGGCCCACTCTTCATTATCCCCCAGGAAATATACTCATGCAACCTCCAAATTGTGGTGTTTTCTGTTGGACCTCTGGGTTTGAGTATTGGGTTGAGCCGGGGGCCCACCGGAGGATCCTATGGTACTCTGGTGGGCCAGTCCGACACTGTCTGAAACTATGGAGTCCAGATAGATGCTGTAGACTTGAAATATGGGAATTGTTTTCTGCGACTATTTACAATGTTGCCTCATTTTTCTATTTCTATTTTTCTATGTTGGATGCAATAAAGCAAAGTAATAAAGTGGTTTTACAGATATTTAAGAGCCAAAAGGTCTCCAGCCCTCGGGCTCCCTAGTGGTTCTATTCTCAAAATGTATGGGAAAAGTGGTGTTTTTTTTTTTTTTTTGTATAAAATTTGTATCAAACATGGAAAGTTTAACTCCGTCTTACGAAAACCATAGATATGAGAGAGGTTTGATAGAATCTGTGGGGAAGAGTACAATATATTACTGGTATTTGGCTGCGTGTGTGTGTGGGGGGGAGCAGCGGGGAATATCTCCAATGGTTATAGAATATTCCGCCTCCCACTTTGCGGAATATTCTACATTCCAATCAGTATAAACTGAAGAACAAGTACATGACCCCCAAAGTCACCGATAATATATCAGGGAACATGACCCCCAAAGTAACCGATAATATATCAGGGAAGTTACATGTTACAGGTGTTTTGGATGCAGAAGTGAACTTTACCCTCTCAGTATATAAAGCAATTCCCTGCTCGTAGGTTATAAGGAAGACACAGGCTGCGGCTGTAACATAACAAGACATCGACCTTGAAGAGATCAGTAGAAGTTATCGTAATTGTAAAACTTATAGCATAGAAGAACGTGCACAAATGAATGTGACTGCCGCCCCAGGCCTGGAATCCATGGACCATTTTAGCAGCTCAGTCTAAGTTCTGGATCTAGGATGTCTGGAAGAGACAATGGGGCAGATTTACTTACCCGGCCCATTCGCGATCCAGCGGCGCGTTCTCTGCGGTGGATTCGGGTCCGGCCGGGATTTATGATGGTAGTTCCTCCGCTGTCCACCAGGTGGCGCTGCTGCGCTGAAAAGCATCTGAACGCACTTCAATACACCGAGCTGGACCAAGTGAAGGTAAGCGCGTCCCAAGCGACACATTTTCGGTTTTTAAATGCGGCGGTTTTTCCGAATCCGTCGGGTTTTCGTTCGGCCACGCCCCCCCCCGATTTCCGTCGCGCGCATGCCGGCGCCGATGCGCCACAATCCGATCGCGTGCGCCAAAATCCCGGGGCAATACAGGGGAAATCGGCGCAAATCAGAAATATTCGGGTAACACGTCGGGAAAACGCGAATCAGGCCCTTAGTAAATGACCCCCAATATGAAAATGGTCGCCAATGGACAAAGGTGGAAGCCAAAAGATTCCCCAATAAAGTCAACCTGGTAACAAGCTAAGAACATGATATCTAACTACTTAGATCACAAGCAATCTGCTAGGAAGAACCTCTCGACATCAGGTCTTCAATTTCCCTACAGCACCACCATTGCCTGGTCTATCCATATAATGGTATTGAGATGTTGGGTCCTCCAAGAAAGAGATGTTTTGGTTGTAGCCGTTATTCTCCTTTCAACTACAAGTCCTAAGTTATCTCAACTCACCTCTGATCATTACTGACCAATGCAGGGAAACATGGTTGGACTGGACCACCAGAGTCACAGAGTATCCTATGGTAGGCCCAGGCTCTAACACATAATAATGGACCCAAAGGCCCGGAAGACAATTTTGGTGGTGACCTTTTTATGATCCACAATCCTATGTGTTATTTCATCATATTGATGATATTTCCTACGTGGATATACACACGTCCATTACACATGATGGTAGGTCCTCGGTATCGTCACCGTTGGTGGACCCAAGGTTCCCAGTATGACCCTCCATAGAAGTAATATCACTTCCCAATCTGTTTCCTTCTGTTTGTCTTGTGGTTGTGTACATGTTCTAAGATCTGCTTTCCCTGTTGTCTTGTAGATCACGCGGAGTGAGCTGAAGGTTTTCATACAGAGAGAGTTTGACTACATGAAAAAACTAGTGCACGAGGAGGAGAAGAAGGCCTTGCATTTCGTGGACCTGAAGGAAGCTGTTGCCTCCGCTCACGTGACCGAGGTCCTGGCCGAGCTCAACGTCCACATGGCCAAACTGATGGTCGAGATGGCGGAGATCACCGAACAACTCAACAGCTTCAACCAACTGGTAATGCCAAAACCCGAGGTGTCCATGATGTCGTCATTATCTGGTTCTTATAGGGGTTCTCCAGCTGAATAATCATGGATCACTAAATCCACCCTATGGACAGGTCATCAATATCAACAACTACTCAGGGGCAGAATCAGATTTAGGGCTGTATAGGAATTGTGGCCCATTACAAATCTAATTTAATGGCATTTACTTCCTAGAATATGGTTCTAGATTCAAGCTACTTGGGAAAGGAGGGGGGTCCCTTATATCTGCTTTTAGTTCTACAGTGTGAGGACCTTCAAAGGTCCTGGAAGGACCCCTGTATACATATGTGCTTATAACTGGAGGATTTCATGGCTGGAGGTTATTTATCTCTACGGGGCAGTATCAAACTTGGTTTTTGGTTCAGGTTCAGAAGCCTTGGGCCTCGGGCGGCCGCCCAAACCGCCTGTGTAGTAATCCACTACAGCACTTACTGTACATGTAAGAGAATTCATTGTACTCTATATACTCTACCTTACACATGATATCACATGTGATCACACCATGAAGTGCCAGCCTTGGGCATCAGATGTTGGCTAGAATGGCGGCCTGTGGAGTATTATCCTCCTCAGTCCCGGGGTTGTAAAGGTTTCCATAGACGCAGATATCACGGCTGATGCTTGTATTGTGCTCTCCGCAGGTCCTTTCTTTAAGGGTAATGCATGTGCCGTCATCAGACCCACATCACAAGGGGAAAATTGTGTAGATCAAAAAGCAAAAACTCTCATCCTACACAGAGAGCTCCGAGCAAAACGCCTGCCGAAGAGAAAAACGATAGCAACAATGTATCGCAAAAATACAAATTCCACATGTTCTAAAACTTTAACCCAATATTCCCAAAAATATATTAATGATAAAAATAGAAAACCTCCCGTAATTGTTTTTATGTAATATTTTCCACATCCACATTAATTCTGATGGATGATCTGCAGGGGAGTAACTTGAAGGTGCCGGGCCCCCGGTGCAAAATGTGCACCAGGCCCCCAATTATATAGTACTATAATTATATAGTACTAGTCTTCTCATATAGGAAAGATGCACCATATGGGCAGCTTATCAAGTTATGCCCTGATGATCTACAATAACAGTAGCTGATGGGCAATCGTTTGCTTCAGTCTTTCAAACTACCGATGCAAACTACAGGAAATCATTGATCGCTACGTGATCGTTCCTTCCCCATTCAGTTTTATATGGGATGTGCTACAAACAACCTCGTAATGAACTGCAACAGGAACCTCTTCCTTGTGAAGTTGGGTTTTATACTCCACCCCCCTTGAATTAGACTCCACCCCTCTGGTTAAGCTCCACCTAGTCTTTATCATCTCTAATTGAAAATTTTACAGATTGGTAGGTCTAAAAAAATAGAACTATTTGGGGATTTTATCCGGATCCTCACAATCTTCACAAACCAACGATAAGCCACTTTTTTGACACAAAAAAAATTTCCAAATATGTTATTTTGTATTTAAAAAAAAAAAAATTTTTAACACATAATTTTTTATTTTATATTTCCTAGAATCCAGAAGAAGACGACGGGTGAGTGTATAGATGAAATGCTTTCTATATAATGTAAATTTTATTGGATATTTTTGGGTGAAGCATTTTCTGTGCCCCCCCCCCCCCCATGGAAATAGCCGAGACACCTTGACGCGTTCCTGCAGTTGTTCTGTAGCCGTCTCTTTAACCTCTTCCCCCAATTATTGAGGAATTCCCTAGCAGTTCCTGAAATACATACATGTAATCCCGTCCCTGGAGGTGGCAGCAGCTGCTTAATGTGACCCTCGCTGACAGGTTTTCCTTATTAGACATAAATCTGGCGCGGCTGAAGCTGCTGTTTGTAGGAGAGGCAGGAATTCCAGGGTTGTAAGTGGCTTTAAACATGGAGAGTGGGAATTATATCACAACTTCATCCATCATCACATGAGAACCCCCCCCCCCTACACCCACAGCACCCAATTTACTGACCCCCCTCCCCCCCCCACTACACTCAGTCCCGTCAGAGCCTCTGAGTGTCCGGGACACTCCGTCTATATTTGTAGCTCAGCAACTGGGTCCCGACCAAGGTACGACAGACACATCCAAACATGGTCCCCGCTGGACAAATCACATCCACACCTACATGGAAGAACGGAGCAGATTAACTCTTGCCTTTCCAGTGACGGATTCATGGATCATTTGAAAGATTTACAAAAAAATGTAATTTTTTTTTGCAAAATTGGCCCATCACTAAAAATGATTCTCCTAACTATATTTCATATAGTTATTCAGTTATTTGAATTTAAGGTGTAGATTTAAGGTGTCATTTATCGTAAGGGAATAGTCGAGAAGATCATTTTGCTAAATTTTTGTAAAATTTCTCTATTGCCAATTAATTTTTTAAGTTTTCCATGCAGAAAAAACTGGGGAAAAAAGCATGCTTACCATGATTGGTCTTGAGTTTCCACCATTGTGGTGGGTACTGCCAATAGGGACGGAAGTGTTGAGAGTAATGGGATCGGCTGCAGCCAATCATTTGCAGCGATGACGTTACCGTGGAGTCTCAGGGAACGGTCAACCTCCACAATGCTAGAACCACAAGCCCAAACAAGATGCATATACAATATTTTTTTGCTTGCTTCCGCCCTTGTGACGTTGTCCAGGATTCATCGAGGAGCCTTTCATTGTTGGGTGGGGTGTCGCCATAGAGGGTGCAGGTATAGAACTAGTTTTTTTGGAGGATCTAAAGGTCCAATGATACCATAAAAGAACCCAATATTATGAATGGTTGAGGGCCCCATTACAGATTTGTGTCGTTGAGACCCCTAGGTACTGGAGGCCAAGTCAGGTTGGCGGAGGACTCTAAATAATGATTAGGTGTGGGGTATCTTTTATTGAATTATATTATTGTTAAATTACGGATATTGCAGGAATTATCTGGACAACACGAACGCACCATAAAGCAACGACAAATAGGACACAACATGACATGAGCGGAACCAACCAGCTCCGCATAACCCAGATATGTTGAGCTTTATGCCCCTAGCTACTAGCCATGGCTGTTATTGGCCAGGAGTGTCCACCGGGTGTCCACCTGGCTACCTTGGCTGCTCTACCTTAGCCCATCAAGCAACATGCCCGGGTTACGCGGAGCTGGTGAATGGAGGACACCAAACCTAAAGTTTGGGCTTCATAATCTCAAGGCACAACCCGGCTAATAAGCCGTCGTCATAAAAACTTATGGTTTGTCCCACTAGGTTTATGGGAGGCCTCTGGCAGGCTGGGGGTGGGTCAGTGGGTGGTTAAGGGGTGGGGTATAAACTATAAAGTGGATAATTATGCAACTTTTTTAAACTAATTATGTAAATCTGTTAATTACAGAATTGCATTTTATATCTGCATATTCAGGCCCAGATATGGGTCTTACATGCACATAACATGGACACAGTGTGAATGAGACCTATAATTAGAGTTATTATGTGCGATCTGGTGATGGGAAGGGGGATGGGAGAGAGACAAGACAAAGCGATAAACCAAGAAGCCACAACGGGTCAATATTCGTCATTGATCAGGAGGTGATGGATGTTTATATTATAGGACATGGAAGCCGCACTCGCTATTAATGGTGCGGGGTAAATGGCGTAAAAGACAATAAATATCCCATAGTGTAATACTGATATAAAAGGCTTAAGCAAATATAAAAGGCTTAAAGTAACGAAAAAAAACATAAGCAGAATACAGTCAAATGTCTAGACCAGAAGGAGATGATGAAAGAAGTGTCTATCCAGAGCGACCAATTACAGCACAGCTTTCATTTTCCCAAAGCATTGAAGAAACTGAAAGCTGAACTGTGATTGGTTGCTATGGGCAGCCAAGAAAACAGTATGTTTACATCAGGCCTGAGGCCTAAAAATATCGCAACAGTAGAGGCCTGAGGTCATTCAAATAGCTGATAAATAGGGAGTGCCAATAATCTAATGATGACCTGAGGAACAGGAGCGCTGCCTTAATCTTAAAGATCCTCTCTAAACCTTAATAATCACCACCTCACCTATATTTTACTATATGGTGCACAAGTACAAAGAGAAAGGGTTAAAAAATGTGGCAATGAATTCATAAGAATGTTAAAAAACATGAAACAAATACTATAAAAAATAATACAGACGGTTCCCAACTTAAGGACACCTGACTTACAGACAACCCCTAGATACAGACAGACCCCTTTGCCCCCTGTGACCTCTCTGGATGTTACTATAGTCCCAGACTGCAATGATCAGCTGTAAGGTGTCTGTAATGAAGCTTTATTGATAATCCTTGTTCCCATGACAACACAGAATTTGGAAAATCCAATTGTCGCAGGGACAAAAAAATATTTTTTTCTGGAGCCACAATTATAAAATATACCAGCTCTGACTTACATACAAACTCAAAGATCCTTATATTACCTGTATATTAAAAACAAAATATATAGAACAAAATCATATACAAAGATAAAGTTATTTTTTAAAATCTTATTACAGTAATATATAGAAATTGGTAATTCAGTTGGTAAAATCAGGAATAAAAAAATCTAAAAAACACCCCCAAGAAATCAAATATTAAACAATTTGTAATAAATCATATATATTTTGTATATTAAAAAAAACCTAGAAAAAAAAAATAAAGTTTTATAGGTTTTTGTTTTGGGGACCTTTCCATGAAATTGATGTCCGGCTGCAGGGTTGATGCAGTTCATCTAGGGACTTTCTATATTTACCAGGACATGGATGAAATTTTTATGATTGTGGATGTTATAAAACACAGTAAAATGTTAGTATTTTGTACCGTGTTTTTATGTCCCTGATGTGAAGCGCGTCGGCCCGGCTGTCGGTGCGGCTCGTGTCATAGATGTCGGATGAACTCAATGACCACGAGTTCGGCAGCACCCGGGGGGGCGCGGGATGTTGTGCTGTCGCTAGACATATGTGTGTGTGCGGTGGGGGGGCATCAGGGGATGAGACATCAGATCTCATTACAGTAACACCACTTCCATCTGAATGGAGCAAAAACTTCCATTTCTTTCTTAAAAAACGTATTTAAAAAATCCACATACAGGATTTTTACGGCATGAAGTTTTGACTTGTGTCTCAAAGGTGAGTTCCTATCATCCCATCAGCAAAGCCTGGAGCCGGAGGAGGTGAGGGGGGTTAAAAATTGCCAAACTCTCAGAGAATTATCATAGTTTATACGGTTGAGAAAAGACACTTGTCCACAAGTTCTACCAGGGAAGGGAAGGGATTGGATGAGGAAGGGATTTATGGGAAACAATTCTATATAACGTAACCATCAATGTTATTTAGGTGTAAAAAGCCATCTAAGCCCTTCTTGAAGCTCTCTGCTGTCCCTGCTGTGACCAGCGCCTGAGCTCTCTGCTGCCCCTGCTGTGACCAGCGCCTGAGCTCTCTGCTGTCCCTGCTGTGACCAGCGCCTGAGCTCTCTGCTGTGACCAGCGCCTGAGCTCTCTGCTGTCCCTGCTGTGACCAGCGCCTGAGCTCTCTGCTGTCCCTGCTGTGACCAGCGCCTGAGCTCTCTGCTGTCCCTGCTGTGCTCTGCTCCTCAGCTCTCTGCTGTCCCTGCTGTGACCAGCGCCTGAGCTTTCTGCTGTCCCTGCTGTGACCAGCGCCTGAGCTCTCTGCTGTCCCTGCTGTGTCCAGCGCCTGAGCTCTCTGCTGTCCCTGCTGTGACCAGCGCCTGAGCTCTCTGCTGTCCCTGCTGTGACCAGCGCCTGAGCTCTCTGCTGTCCCTGCTGTGACCAGCGCCTGAGCTCTCTGCTGTCCCTGCTGTGACCAGCACCTGAGCTCTCTGCTGTCCCTGCTGTGACCAGCGCCTGAGCTCTCTGCTGTCCCTGCTGTGACCAGCGCCTGAGCTCTCTGCTGTCCCTGCTGTGACCAGAGCCTGAGCTCTCTGCTGTCCCTGCTGTGACCAGCGCCTGAGCTCTCTGCTGTCCCTGCTGTGACCAGCGCCTGAGCTCTCTGCTGTCCCTGCTGTGACCAGCGCCTGAGCTCTCTGCTGTCCCTGCTGTGCTCTGCTCCTCAGCTCTCTGCTGTCCCTGCTGTGACCAGCGCCTGAGCTTTCTGCTGTCCCTGCTGTGACCACCACCTGAGCTCTCTGCTGTCCCTGCTGTGACCAGCGCCTGAGCTCTCTGCTGTCCCTGCTGTGACCAGCGCCTGAGCTCTCTGCTGTCCCTGCTGTGACCAGCGCCTGAGCTCTCTGCTGTTCCTGCTGTGACCAGCGCCTGAGCTCTCTGCTGTCCCTGCTGTGACCAGCGCCTGAGCTCTCTGCTGTCCCTGCTGTGACCAGCGCCTGAGCTCTCTGCTGTCCCTGCTGTGACCAGCCCCTGAGCTCTCTGCTATCCCTGCTGTGACCAGCGCCTGAGCTCTCTGCTGTCCCTGCTGTGACCAGCGCCTGAGCTCTCTGCTGTCCTGCTGTGACCAGCACCTGAGCTCTCTGCTGTCCCTGCTGTGACCAGCGCCTGAGCTCTCTGCTGTCCTGCTGTGACCAGCACCTGAGCTCTCTGCTGTCCCTGCTGTGACTAGCGCCTGAGCTCTCTGCTGTCCCTGCTGTGACCAGCTCCTGAGCTAGGCTATTCCACAGATTGACAGTTCTCATAGTAAAAAAAGTCCCTGTCGCCTCTGGTGATTAAACCTTGTTTTCTCCAGACGGAGACAGTGCCCCCTCATCTTTTGATTTGATTTAATCTGAAACAACTTACCACCATATTTTATTTATGGACCATTCATATATTTATATAAATCAATGATGTCTCCTCGTAGTCGTCTCTTTTCCAGACTAAATAAATCTGGTTGTTTTAATCTTTCCTCATAACTAAGACCCTGCATACCCCTTATGATTTTTGTGGCTCTACGCTCCAGGGCATCCTTTTAATGGACCTGTGATCCATAAAATTCTGTGATCTATCAGATTAGTTCTGGCCTCCAAACTGGGTCCTCTACAGCTGGTCCATTACCGTTACAGGGACCACTGGACCCTTGACCCTTTAGTAGTGTTTTGGGCCAGTCCAAACCCCAAGCCATTATCTAAAAATACCAAAACAGAATCTATTAATATCTGTCACTGCGCCTTTAATGCAAAGCGTTGGGATAGTACATGAGAGATGGCGGTTCTATACGTCTTGTCAGGTGGAGAGGCGGAGATGTATGGGATTAATCTGCGGGGCTACTGATTTTTAGATAAAGGCTTTCTATACACTGGAGGGATAAGATCTATCATTACTGGCCGGATAATCCGCTCCAGGATCATTTATAGCCCGGCTAACTATAGACCTGGTCCCTCCACAGCGGGGTATCCATCAAGTGCTATCACTGGCCGTATATTCTGTACATTAATTAGGGACTCCGAAGACTCTTCATTTAGATAGGATCTCGCTCGCCGCACTGGAAACCAATTTATTTTGAGTACAGTTTTTACGGCCGCGCTATAATGAGTCACAGTCAGTGTATAGACCCTTCAGAGGACGATAAAGAACCAAAAGGCAAATCTCCACACAGTACTCCTCTTCCTCCACCTCCTTGTCCTCCCTCTCTTTATCCTCTTCCTACAACTCATTGTCCTCCTCTCCCTTCATCTCTCACTTCCTACACTTCTTCCTCCTATTCCTCCTCTCCTACCTCCTCCACCTCTTTATCTACCTTCTCTTCATACAACTCCTCCTCTTCCTCGTCCTCCTCCACCACCTCCTCCTCTCTCTCCAACTCCTCCTCTTCCTTATCCTAGTCCTCCACCACCTCCTCATCAGCCTTTTCCTCCAACTCCTCCTCGTCCTAGTCCTCTTCTTCCTCCAACTCCTCCTCTTCCTTGTCCTAGTCATCCTCTTCCTCCCCCACCTCCTTATCCACCTCTTCCTCCAACTCCATCTCTTCCTTGTCCTAGTTCTCCCTTCCTCCAACTCCTCCTCTTCCGTATCCTAGTCTTCCACTTCCTCTACCAGCTCCTCATCCTCCTCTTCCTTGTCCTAGTCCTCCTCTTCCTCCACCGCCTCCTCTTCCTCCAACTCCTCCTCTTCCTTGTCCTAGTCCTCCTTTTACTCCACCACCTCCTCCTCTTTCTACAACTCCTCCTCTTCCTTGTCCTAGTCCTCCTTTCACTCCACCACCGCCTCCTCTTTCTACAACTCCTCCTTTTCCTTGTCCTCCTCTTACTCTACAACCTCCTCCTCTTTCTACAACTCCTCCTCTTCCTTGTCCTAGTCCTCTTCTTCCTTCACCACCACTTCATCCTCTTTTTACTACAACTCCTTGTCCTTTCTCCTCTCACTCCTTCACTTCATACTTCTCTTCAACCTCCTTTACTTTAACCTCCCCTCCACCGCCTCTTCTTTAACCACTTTATCTTCATCTTCTCCCATCTCCACCTCTTCTCCTCTTTTTCTGCCGATTCCTCTTGTTCCTCTCACACCTCCTTGTCCTAATACTCTTCCTCCTATCTAACATCTCCTCATCCTTCTCCAACTCACTCTCCTAGTCATTTTCCTCCTCTCCCACCTCCTCATCGTCCTCCTCCAGTTGGCAAACTCAAAATGGTTGAACCTTACCAAAGAATCCACCCCATTGAGTAGACCACCCCAAGAGAATGCTGGATTACTATGTGATGGCTTTGGTTCCATAATTCTTGTGTATGTTTTCCTACTTCTATGAGAAGACTATCGACTGGAAGAACATTTTTTATGTAGGGTTCTCAACATTTTGATGGTGCCATGGACTCCTGTTCTCAAGCTCTATTATGGTCTATCTCAAGGTGCCATATACATGACATACGGGGTAAGAAATCTTGACAACAGGCCCATAATAGGTAAAATAAAAAAATATAAAATACATAATACTTGTTGATAACCTGCTGCACCTGTACTGACCCAGAATGGGTTTCTGTCCTCTGTCTCCTGGACCATCTAGACAGAGTAGATCTGGCTAAACGAGCCATTAGCTGAACATGATCACATTTGTGGCCAATGATTGGCTAATAAGCAATTTCAGGAGCATCAGAAATTCTAACTGTACTATGGACCCCAATAATGACATCAGCCATAACTTGGGTAAATTTAGGACATACCCCTATAAGATCGACTAACTTTTTATGGAAGATATTGATGATTGTCAAAACTTCTACGATTTCCAACATCATGGTAGTAAAGAAAGCCACCAAGGAGGTGGATAACGTAGCGGGTTGAAATACTTCCTCTCTGAATGTGTTCAATACAAGCTGTCTACATCCATAGGCAGAGAGCTCCCCCTAGTGGTTGCAGATAGCAGCAATCGCTTCAATCACCTATTGTCTTATACTTGTTTCTTATAGGGTTTTGTTATGGGGTGTTCTGATCTCATGCAGTAATATGATTGACACCAGGACCCCGGGAGCGCCGGGTTGGATACTGTAGATAACTGGATCACCGCCGCATTCCAGGAAAGGCCGTCTGTAACTTTCACCTTCATAATGGATGGAGAGATGGTTCTATTTCTGTCTGTAGGAAGGAAAAGCAGCGGCGCTGAATGAATGATGATTGATGCAGCCTGGTGAGCGCAGCTCTGCCGGGGGGGGGGGGGGGGGGGGGCTGATGGGGTCACTGGGCCAATGTCTCCACAATTCTTACCGATCGCCTAATTACTACAGAATTGCCACTTGACTGACAAAACGGATTCTGCTGGTAATTTTCCTTCCTCATTATAAATGGGATTATATCAAGGGGTTCGCGCTCTTCTACTTCCCTCCCTGATAAAAAAGGAGCGCAAACAGACTCTTCTAAGAAGATTAAGGAGGGTCACTGTGAAGTGGGGTCCTGGGATGATAGACGAGGCAGGAATATATTATCGTATTCTGGGTTATAATAAAAGATACCAAGATAATGCGGAGCGTGATGAAGTGGATTTCAGGAGCAGGAGCGTGCAAGGTCTGAATAAACCCCCAATAATGACACATCTGTACACAGTGACCTCATCAGCGGAATAGTGAGTGCAGCTCTAGAGTATAATACAGGATGTAACTCAGGATCAGTACAGGATAAGTAATGTCATGTATGTACACAGTGACTGCACCAGCAGCAGAATAGTGAGTGCAGCTCTGGGGTATAATACAGGATGTAACTCAGGATCAGTACAGGATAAGTAATGTCATGTATGTACACAGTGACTGCACCAGCAGCAGAATAGTGAGTGCAGCTCTGGAGTATAATACAGGATGTAACTCAGGATCAGTACAGGATAAGTAATGTCATGTATGTACACAGTGACTGCACCAGCAGCAGAACAGTGAGTGCAGCTCTGGAATATAATACAGGATGTAACTCAGGATCAGTACAGGATAAGTAATGTTATGTATGTACACAGTGACTGCACCAGCAGCAGAATAGTGAGTGCAGCTCTAGAGTATAATACAAGATGTAACTCAGGATCAGTACAGGATAAGTAATGTCATGTATGTACACAGTGACTGCACCAGCAGCAGAATAGTGAGTGCAGCTCTGGGGTATAATACAGGATGTAACTCAGGATCAGTACAGGATAAGTAATGTCATGTATGTACACAGTGACTGCACCAGCAGCAGAATAGTGAGTGCAGCTCTGGGGTATAATACAGGATGTAACTCAGGATCAGTGCAGGATAAGTAATGTCATGTATGTACACAGTGACTGCACCACCAGCAGAATAGTGAGTGCAGCTCTGGAGTATAATACAGGATGTAACTCAGGATCAGTACAGGATAAGTAATGTCATGTATGTACACAGTGACTGCACCACCAGCAGAATAGTGAGTGCAGCTCTGGGGTATAATACAGGATGTAACTCAGGATCAGTACAGGATAAGTAATGTCATGTATGTACACAGTGACTGCACCACCAGCAGCAGAATAGTGAGTGCAGCTCTGGAGTATAATACAGGATGTAACTCAGGATCAGTACAGGATAAGTAATGTCATGTATGTACACAGTGACTGCACCAGCAGCAGAATAGTGAGTGCAGCTCTGGGGTATAATACAGGATGTAACCCAGGATCAGTACAGGATAAGTAATGTCATGTATGTACACAGTGACTGCACCAGCAGCAGAATAGTGAGTGCAGCTCTGGAGTATAATACAGGATGTAACTCAGGATCAGTACAGGATAAGTAATGTCATGTATGTACACAGTGACTGCACCAGCAGCAGAATAGTGAGTGCAGCTCTGGGGTATAATACAGGATGTAACTCAGGATCAGTACAGGATAAGTAATGTTATGTATGTACACAGTGACTGCACCAGCAGCAGAATAGTGAGTGCAGCTCTAGAGTATAATACAAGATGTAACTCAGGATCAGTACAGGATAAGTAATGTCATGTATGTACAGTGACTGCACCAGCAGCAGAATAGTGAGTGCAGCTCTGGAATATAATACAGGATGTAACTCAGGATCAGTACAGGATAAGTAATGTTATGTATGTACACAGTGACTGCACCAGCAGCAGAATAGTGAGTGCAGCTCTAGAGTATAATACAAGATGTAACTCAGGATCAGTACAGGATAAGTAATGTCATGTATGTACACAGTGACTGCACCACCAGCAGAATAGTGAGTGCAGCTCTGGGGTATAATACAGGATGTAACTCAGGATAAGTACAGGATAAGTAATGTCATGTATGTACACAGTGACTGCACCACCAGCAGCAGAATAGTGAGTGCAGCTCTGGAGTATAATACAGGATGTAACTCAGGATCAGTACAGGATAAGTAATGTCATGTATGTACACAGTGACTGCACCAGCAGCAGAATAGTGAGTGCAGCTCTGGGGTATAATACAGGATGTAACTCAGGATCAGTACAGGATAAGTAATGTCATGTATGTACACAGTGACTGCACCAGCAGCAGAATAGTGAGTGCAGCTCTGGGGTATAATACAGGATGTAACTCAGGATCAGTACAGGATAAGTAATGTTATGTATGTACACAGTGACTGCACCAGCAGCAGAATAGTGAGTGCAGCTCTAGAGTATAATACAAGATGTAACTCAGGATCAGTACAGGATAAGTAATGTCATGTATGTACAGTGACTGCATCAGCAGCAGAATAGTGAGTGCAGCTCTGGAATATAATACAGGATGTAACTCAGGATCAGTACAGGATAAGTAATGTAATGTATGTACACAGTGACTGCACCAGCAGCAGAATAGTGAGTGCAGCTCTAGAGTATAATACAAGATGTAACTCAGGATCAGTACAGGATAAGTAATGTCATGTATGTACACAGTGACTGCACCAGCAGCAGAATAGTGAGTGCAGCTCTGGAGTATAATACAGGATGTAACTCAGGATCAGTACAGGATAAGTAATGTCATGTATGTACACAGTGACTGCACCACCAGCAGCAGAATAGTGAGTGCAGCTCTGGAGTATAATACAGGATGTAACTCAGGATCAGTACAGGATAAGTAATGTCATGTATGTACACAGTGACTGCACCAGCAGCAGAATAGTGAGTGCAGCTCTAGAGTATAATACAAGATGTAACTCAGGATCAGTACAGGATAAGTAATGTCATGTATGTACACAGTGACTGCACCAGCAGCAGAATAGTGAGTGCAGCTCTGGGGTATAATACAGGATGTAACTCAGGATCAGTACAGGATAAGTAATGCCATGTATGTACACAGTGACTGCACCAGCAGCAGAATAGTGAGTGCAGCTCTGGGGTATAATACAGGATGTAACTCAGGATCAGTACAGGATAAGTAATGTCATGTATGTATACAGTGACTGCACCAGCAGCAGAATAGTGAGTGCAGCTCTGGAGTATAATACAGGATGTAACTCAGGATCAGTACAGGATAAGTAATGTCATGTATGTACACAGTGACTGCACCACCAGCAGAATAGTGAGTGCAGCTCTGGAGTATAATACAGGATGTAACTCAGGATCAGTACAGGATAAGTAATGTCATGTATGTACACAGTGACTGCACCACCAGCAGCAGAATAGTGAGTGCAGCTCTGGAGTATAATACAGGATGTAACTCAGGATCAGTTCAGGATAAGTAATGTCATGTATGTACACAGTGACTGCCCCACCAGCAGCAGAATAGTGAGTGCAGCTCTGGGGTATAATACAGGATGTAACTCAGGATCAGTACAGGATAAGTAATGTCATGTATGCACACAGTGACTGTACCAGCAGCAGAATAGTGAGTGCAGCTCTGGGGTATAATACAGGATGTAACTCAGGATCAGTACAGGATAAGTAATGTCATGTATGTACACAGTGACTGCACCAGCAGCAGAATAGTGAGTGCAGCTCTGGGGTATAATACAGGAAGTAACTCAGGATCAGTACAGGATAAGTAATGTCATGTATGTACACAGTGACTGCACCAGCAGCAGAATAGTGAGTGCAGCTCTGGGGTATAATACAGGATGTAACTCAGGATCAGTACAGGATAAGTAATGTCATGTATGTACACAGTGACTGTACAAGCAGCAGAATAGTGAGTGCAGCTCTGGGGTATAATACAGGATGTAACTTAGGATCAGTACAGGATAAGTAATGTCATGTATGTACACAGTGACTGCACCAGCAGCAGAATAGTGAGTGCAGTTCTGGGGTATAATACAGGATGTAACTCAGGATCAGTACAGGATAAGTAATGTCATGTATGTACACAGTGACTGCACCAGCAGCAGAATAGTGAGTGCAGCTCTGGGGTATAATACAGGATGTAACTCAGGATCAGTACAGGATTAGTAATGTCATGTATGTACACAGTGACTGCACCAGCAGCAGAATAGTGAGTGCAGCTCTGGAGTATAATACAGGATGTAACTCAGGATCAGTACAGGATAAGTAATGTCATGTATGTACACAGTGACTGCACCAGCAGCAGAATAGTGAGTGCAGCTCTGGGGTATAATACAGGATGTAACTCAGGATCAGTACAGGATAAGTAATGTCATGTATGTACACAGTGACTGCACCAGCAGCAGAATAGTGAGTGCAGCTCTGGGGTATAATACAGGATGTAACTCAGGATCAGTACAGGATAAGTAATGTCATGTATGTACCCAGTGACTGCACCAGCAGCAGAATAGTGAGTGCAGCTCTGGAGTATAATACAGGATGTAACTCAGGATCAGTACAGGATAAGTAATGTCATGTATGTACCCAGTGACTGCACCAGCAGCAGAATAGTGAGTGCAGCTCTGGAGTATAATACAGGATGTAACTCAGGATCAGTACAGGATAAGTAATGTCATGTATGTACACAGTGACTGCACCAGCAGCAGAATAGTGAGTGCAGCTCTGGGGTATAATACAGGATGTAACTCAGGATCAGTACAGGATAAGTAATGTCATGTATGTACACAGTGACTGCACCAGCAGCAGAGTAGTGAGTGCAGCTCTGGGGTATAATACAGGATGTAACTCAGGATCAGTACAGGATAAGTAATGTCATGTATGTACACAGTGACTGCACCAGCAGGAGAATAGTGAGTGCAGCTCTGGAGTATAATACAGGATGTAACTCAGGATCAGTACAGGATAAGTAATGTCATGTATGTACACAGTGACTGCACCAGCACTAGAATAGTGAGTGCAGCTCTGGAGTATAATACAGAATGTAACTCAGGATCAGTACAGGATAAGTCATGTCATGTATGTACAGTGACTGCACCAGCAGCAGAATAGTGAGTGCAGCTCTGGAGTATAATACAGGATGTAACTCAGGATCAGTACAGGATAAGTAATGTCATGTATGTACACAGTGACTGCACCAGCAGCAGAATAGTGAGTGCAGCTCTGGAGTATATTACAGGATGTAACTCAGGATCAGTACAGGATAAGTAATGTCATGTATGTACACAGTGACTGCACCAGCAGCAGAATAGTGAGTGCAGCTCTGGGGTATAATACAGGATGTAACTCAGGATCAGTACAGGATAAGTAATGTCATGTACGTACACAGTGACTGCACCAGCAGCAGAATAGTGAGTGCAGCTCTGGAGTATAATACAGGATGTAACTCAGGATCAGTACAGGATAAGTAATGTCATGTATGTACACAGTGACTGCACCAGCAGCAGAATAGTGAGTGCAGGATAAGTAATGTCATGTATGTACCAAAAAAGCTTCATTTTTAAGCAGTAAATTTCAGGAATTCTGAATTCCTAATAAATTATAGGCCTAAAGACCTTTCTGGGTCCTGTGTTTTTTAAGGAATGCAGCCCTGTGATTGTAAGGAATATGCCGGATTTTACAAGCGTGCTTTATTTTGTCTCACAAGGGCAGTAAAATATATGAAGAGAGTTTACTGTGTGCAGATAATTTACCTTCTCTGCATATTTGCATTTTATATATCTGGATACTGATCTTGTGGGAACTGATCCGGATCATAAAAACTAAAACATTAAATTACGACATGGATGGAAGAGGCAACAGCGCCCCCACCAGGCGCTGCCACCCATCAGACTATGGATAAAACATATCACTGTTCTATGGATTCTCTTAAAGGGACACTCCATGACTTTACCTTTCTGTAGTTGTTGCTACTCTGTATCCACGAGTAACAGTACAAGACATTTGCTTCTATAACCGATCCAGTGCTGAGCCCAGAAACCCCCTTTAAGTAGGGCGGAGTTTCCATAATGGGGTGTTACATTCTACAGTATACATTTCATACAGTAAAGTAACTTATAGACCAGGACTATGATCATTGTCACAGTTTCCTTCCAGGAGGTTTATACTTGTGCTTCAAAGCAGCTACAAAATATGAAATAATTCTACAAGAAAATTTACAGATCGCAATGTTCTCCGTCTGTTCACACCTATTCCTCTCCATGGTTACAGACCAACATTTATCCCTCTCCTATTTCTGGTTGACATTGTGGCTCAAGCAGCAGGTGTGACCATCCAGACTACAGCCAGTGTTATGTATTGTCCCTGGAGAGATGTGTAATCAGACCTCACACTGCTGTGCTCTGTGCTCTCTGCAGCCAGTGTTATGTATTGTCCCTGGAGAGATGTGTAATCAGACCTCACACTGCTGTGCTCTGTGCTCTCTGCAGCCAGTGTTATGTATTGTCCCTGGAGAGATGTGTAATCAGACCTCACACTGCTGTGCTCTGTGCTCTCTGCAGCCAGTGTTATGTATTGTCCCTGGAGAGATTTGTAATCAGACCTCACACTGCTGTGCTCTGTGCTCTCTGCAGCCAGTGTTATGTATTGTCCCTGGAGAGATGTGTAATCAGACCTCACACTGCTGTGCTCTGTGCTCTCTGCAGCCAGTGTTATGTATTGTCCCTGGAGAGATGTGTAATCAGACCTCACACTGCTGTGCTCTGTGCTCTCTGCAGCCAGTGTTATGTATTGTCCCTGGAGAGATGTGTAATCAGACCTCACACTGCTGTGCTCTGTGCTCTCTGCAGCCAGTGTTATGTATTGTCCCTGGAGAGATGTGTAATCAGACCTCACACTGCTGTGCTCTGTGCTCTCTGCAGCCAGTGTTATGTATTGTCCCTGGAGAGATTTGTAATCAGACCTCACACTGCTGTGCTCTGTGCTCTCTGCAGCCAGTGTTATGTATTGTCCCTGGAGAGATGTGTAATCAGACCTCACACTGCTGTGCTCTGTGCTCTCTGCAGCCAGTGTTATGTATTGTCCCTGGAGAGATGTGTAATCAGACCTCACACTGCTGTGCTCTGTGCTCTCTGCAGCCAGTGTTATGTACTGTCCCTGGAGAGATGTGTAATCAGACCTCACACTGCTGTGCTCTGTGCTCTCTGCAGCCAGTGTTATGTATTGTCCCTGGAGAGATGTGTAATTAGACCTCACACTGCTGTGCTCTGTGCTCTCTGCAGCCAGTGTTATGTATTGTCCCAGGAGAGATGTGTAATCAGACCTCACACTGCTGTGCTCTGTGCTCTCTGCAGCCAGTGTTATGTACTGTCCCTGGAGAGATGTGTAATCAGACCTCACACTGCTGTGCTCTGTGCTCTCTGCAGCCAGTGTTAGGTATTGCCCCTGGAGAAATGTGTAATCAGACCTCACACTGCTGTGCTCTGTGCTCCCTGCAGCCAGTGTTATGTATTGTCCCTGGAGAGATGTGTAATCAGACCTCACACTGCTGTGCTCTGTGCTCTCTGCAGCCAGTGTTATGTACTGTCCCTGGAGAGATGTGTAATCAGACCTCACACTGCTGTGCTCTGTGCTCTCTGCAGCCAGTGTTAGGTATTGCCCCTGGAGAAATGTGTAATCAGACCTCACACTGCTGTGCTCTGTGCTCCCTGCAGCCAGTGTTATGTATTGTCCCTGGAGAGATGTGTAATCAGACCTCACACTGCTGTGCTCTCTGTAGTCAGTGTTATGTACTGTCCCTGGAGAGATGTGTAATCAGACCTCACACTGCTGTGCTCTGTGCTCTCTGCAGCCAGTGTTATGTAGTGTCCCTGGAGGGATGTGTAATCAGACCTCACACTGCTGTGCTCTGTGCTCCCTGCAGCCAGTGTTATGTATTGTCCCTGGAGAGATGTGTAATCAGACCTCACACTGCTGTGCTCTGTGCTCTCTGCAGCCAGTGTTATGTACTGTCCCTGGAGAGATGTGTAATCAGACCTCACACTGCTGTGCTCTGTGCTCTCTGCAGCCAGTGTTATGTATTGTCCCTGGAAAGACGTGTAATCAGACCTCACACTGCTGTGCTCTGTGCTCTCTGCAGCCAGTGTTATGTACTGTCCCTGGAGAGATGTGTAATCAGACCTCACACTGCTGTGCTCTGTGCTCTCTGCAGCCAGTGTTATGTATTGTCCCTGGAGAGATGTGTAATCAGACCTCACACTGCTGTGCTCTGTGCTCTCTGCAGCCAGTGTTATGTATTGTCCCTGGAGAGATGTGTAATCAGACCTCACACTGCTGTGCTCTGTGCTCTCTGCAGCCAGTGTTATGTATTGTCCCTGGAGAGATGTGTAATCAGACCTCACACTGCTGTGCTCTGTGCTCTCTGCAGCCAGTGTTATGTATTATCCCTGGAAAGATGTGTAATCAGACCTCACACTGCTGTGCTCTGTGCTCTCTGCAGCCAGTGTTATGTATTGTCCCTGGAGAGATGTGTAATCAGACCTCACACTGCTGTGCTCTGTGCTCTCTGCAGCCAGTGTTATGTATTGTCCCAGGAGAGATGTGTAATCAGACCTCACACTGCTGTGCTCTGTGCTCTCTGCAGCCAGTGTTATGTACTGTCCCTGGAGAGATGTGTAATCAGACCTCACACTGCTGTGCTCTGTGCTCTCTGCAGCCAGTGTTAGGTATTGCCCCTGGAGAAATGTGTAATCAGACCTCACACTGCTGTGCTCTGTGCTCCCTGCAGCCAGTGTTATGTATTGTCCCTGGAGAGATGTGTAATCAGACCTCACACTGCTGTGCTCTCTGTAGTCAGTGTTATGTACTGTCCCTGGAGAGATGTGTAATCAGACCTCACACTGCTGTGCTCTGTGCTCTCTGCAACCAGTGTTATGTATTGTCCCTGGAGAGATGTGTAATCAGACCTCACACTGCTGTGCTCTGTGCTCTCTGCAGCCAGTGTTATGTATTGTCCCAGGAGAGATGTGTAATCAGACCTCACACTGCTGTGCTCTGTGCTCTCTGCAGCCAGTGTTATGTATTGTCCCTGGAGAGACGTGTAATCAGACCTCACACTGCTGTGCTCTGTGCTCTCTGCAGCCAGTGTTAGGTATTGCCCCTGGAGAAATGTGTAATCAGACCTCACACTGCTGTGCTCTGTGCTCCCTGCAGCCAGTGTTATGTATTGTCCCTGGAGAGATGTGTAATCAGACCTCACACTGCTGTGCTCTGTGCTCTCTGTAGTCAGTGTTATGTACTGTCCCTGGAGAGATGTGTAATCAGACCTCACACTGCTGTGCTCTGTGCTCTCTGCAGCCAGTGTTATGTATTGTCCCTGGAGAGATGTGTAATCAGACCTCACACTGCTGTGCTCTGTGCTCTCTGCAGCCAGTGTTATGTAGTGTCCCTGGAGGGATGTGTAATCAGACCTCACACTGTTGTGCTCTGTGCTCTCTGCAGCCAGTGTTATGTAGTGTCCCTGGAGAGATGTGTAATCAGACCTCACACTGCTGTGCTCTGTGCTCTCTGCAGCCAGTGTTATATATTGTCCCTGGAAAGATGTGTAATCAGACCTCACACTGCTGTGCTCTGTGCTCTCTGCAGCCAGTATTATGTATTGTCCCTGGAGAGATGTGTAATCAGACCTCACACTGCTGTGCTCTGTGCTCTCTGCAGCCAGTGTTATGTATTGTGCCTGGAGAGATGTGTAATCAGACCTCACACTGCTGTGCACTGTGCTCTCTGCAGCCAGTGTTATGTATTGTCCCTGGAGAGATGTGTAATCAGACCTCACACTGCTGTGCTCTGTGCTCCCTGCAGCCAGTGTTATGTATTGTCCCTGGAGAGACGTGTAATCAGACCTCACACTGCTGTGATCTGTGCTCTCTGCAGTCAGTGTTATGTATTTTCCCTAGAGAGATGTGTAATCAGACCTCACACTGCTGTGCTCTGTGCTCTCTGCAGCGTGTTATGTATTGTGCCTGGAGAGATGTGTAATCAGACCTCACACTGCTGTGCACTGTGCTCTCTGCAGCCAGTGTTATGTATTGTCCCTGGAGAGATGTGTAATCAGACCTCACACTGCTGTGCTCTGTGCTCTCTGCAGCCAGTGTTATGTATTGTCCCTGGAGAGATGTGTAATCAGACCTCACACTGCTGTGCTCTGTGCTCTCTGCAGCCAGTGTTATGTATTGTCCCTGGAGAGATGTGTAATCAGACCTCACACTGCTGTGCTCTGTGCTCTCTGCAGCCAGTGTTATGTAATGTCCCTGGAGAGATGTGTAATCAGACCTCACAATGCTGTGCTCTGTGCTCTCTGCAGCCAGTGTTATGTATTGTCCCTGGAGAGATGTGTAATCAGACCTCACAATGCTGTGCTCTGTGCTCTCTGCAGCCAGTGCTAGGTATTGTCCCTAATCAGACCCTTGTGTATATAGTAACATGTATATAGTCATATTTCATATATCCTCACACTGCTGTGCTCTGTTCTATCTGCAGCCAGTGTTATCAATAGTCCCTGGAGAGAAGTGTAGTCATACCTTTCTATATGTTGTAGAAAGTAGCAGCAGGACTGTGAAATTTGGAGATTATCTTCCAGGATTGTAGTTTCCCCAGGTGCTCTGGGTGGGTGGGTGTGTGTGTGTGGGTGGGGGGGGGGGGGGATGGTTCCTCACACTGCTGTGCTCTGTGCTCTCTGCAGCCAGTGTTAGATATTGCATTTGGAAAAACATATTCCAGGATTGGTTGTGTCCTCGCACTGCTCTGCTCCCTGCTGCCAGTGTTAGCTATTGTTACATTTCTGTATTACATTTCTGTTGTTAGTAGCAGCAGAACTGTGAAATTTGTCTTTATATTCCAGGATTGTAGGTTAAGTGCATGCTCTGGGGGGGGGGGGGGTGTCCTCACACTGCTGTGCTCTTTGCAGCCAGTGTTAGATATTGCATTTGGAAAGTTGCATACCTATTGTGGGGATTTGGCCCAGTAGAGACTGTGGTAGCGGGGTGCTGTGATGCAGTTCACGACAGTGACACCAAGGTACAGTCCAAAACAGGTCTCGCCTGCGTCTATTGCAGCAGCAAAATAAAACAGCCTTTACATTCAGGCATTAAACAAACAAAATCCTACCCGTCAGGGTGCTAACTAAACAGAGTTTCTCTAACTCACCACTAGTACATAAAATAAGTCGCTGCTCCAGGCACAGGGGTCAGAGGTCAGGGCTGTGTGCTCTCCAGCCTCCTTTCAGAGAGACAACACTCTCAGCTCTGCTGAGCAGCTTTATGCAGACTGATTAGGCTGCTCCCATCACCTGTGTCCAAGGTGCTGGACAACCCAACCTCAGCACTCAGGCCTGGCATAGTAGGAAAACCTAGGGGAAACATACCGCCCATCCACAGTTAACCCCTTCAGTGTCTCACATACCCTCCCCCTCTGTTTGACCCTGTGGGGGCGAACACTTTTGGCCATCAGACAGTGGGTACGGGATAGGGCATCGGCATTCCCATGCAGCTTTCCTGCTCGATGTTCTACCGTGAACTTGAAATTTTGTAACATTAGGAACCACCTTGTGACCCTGGCGTTCCTCTCTTTGGCCTGACTCATCCAGGTGAGGGGAGAGTGATCGGTCACTAGTGTAAACTGTCGCCCTACCAAGTAATACCTCAGGGATTCCAGAGCCCATTTTATCGCCAAGCACTCCCTCTCAACTATGCTATAGTTCTTCTCAGGAGGTGTGAGCTTGCGGCTCAGGAATGTTACAGGATGTTCCTCACCCCCCACTACTTGGGACAGGACAGCCCCTAAGCCCACGTCAGAAGCGTCAGTCTGCACAATAAAGGTCTTGGTGAAGTTAGGGGTGATCAGTACCGGTCCCTCACACAAAACCGTCTTAAGTCGCTGAAACGCCCCCTCAGCCTCTTCACTCCACTTTACCATCACCGCCCTGCTACCCTTGGTCAGGTCAGTCAGGGGTGCCGCTATGGTAGCAAAATCGGGGATAAATCGGCGATAATAGCCCACTATGCCTAGGAAAGCCCTCACTTGCTTCTTGCTCAAAGGTCGTGGCCACTGCTGGATCGCCTCCACTTTATTTACTTGGGGTTTGATGACACCTCGCCCAATACGGTACCCCAGGTAACGGGCCTCTTCCAGACCAAGCGCACATTTTTTGGGGTTTGCTGTCAACCCTGCTGCCCTCAGGGAGTCTACCACTGCTTGTACCTTGGCTAGATGACTCTCCCAATCGTTACTAAAGATTATGATGTCATCCAGGTAGGCTGAGGCATATCTCCGGTGAGGTTTTAGCACGAGATCCATTAACCTCTGGAATGTGGCGGGAGCCCCATGTAGCCCAAAGGGGAGTACCACGTACTGGAAAAGCCCATCAGGAGTAACAAAAGCGGTCTTCTCTTTGACGCTGTCAGTAAGGGGTACCTGCCAATACCCTTTCGCCAGGTCAAGGGTGGAGAAGAACCTAGCCTGTCCAAGTCGTTCTATCAACTCGTCCACCCTGGGCATGGGATAAGAATCAAATTTGGACACCTCGTTCAACTTCCTAAAATCATTGCAGAACCGTAGGGAACCATCAGGCTTGGGAATCAACACAATAGGACTCGACCAGTCACTTTTAGACTCCTCGATAACCCCCAGGTCTAACATCTGCCTGACTTCTTCGGATATGGCTTGCCGGCGCGCTTCAGGGACCCGGTAGGGTTTTTGGTGTACCCGGATGTGGGGTTCGGTTATGATGTCATGCTTGATGACTGAAGTACGTCCCGGTAACTTAGAGAACACATCAACGTTTCGGAGCACAAACTCCTTCGCTTCCTGAATCTGGGCCCTGGTGAGGGACTCCGAGATCCGTACTTCAGGCACCTTGGCATCGGGTACACCTACCTCGGGTGTCACCTTCTTGGGGACAGACGCTTTTCCTACTCCCACGGCTATCAGGAACTCTCTTCCCCTCCATGGCTTTAGGAGGTTCACGTGGTATATCTGTTCGGGTTTCCTTCTCCCCGGCTGATATACCTTGTAGGTTACCTCCCCCACTTTCTCCATGACCTCATATGGACCTTGCCATTTCGCCAAGAACTTACTCTCTACGGTGGGCACCAGAACTAGCACTCTGTCGCCTGGGTTAAAGGTCCTGAGTCTGGCTGACCTATTGTAGACCCTAGACTGGGCCTCTTGTGCCCTTGTCATGTGCTCCTTTACAAGGGGCATTACCGCCGCTATGCGGTCCTGCATAAGGGAGACGTGTTCAATCACACTACGGTGGGGGGTCCTTTCCTGTTCCCAGGTCTCCTTAGCTACGTCCAGGAGTCCACGCGGGGAACGGCCATATAATAGCTCAAAGGGTGAGAAACCTGTGGAAGGCTGGGGTACCTCGCGAATGGCAAACATCAAATAAGGCAACAAACAATCCCAGTCCTTCCCATCTTTGCTGACCACCTTCTTTAGCATCCCCTTCAAGGTCTTGTTAAACCTCTCGACCAGGCCATCTGTCTGGGGGTGATACACAGAGGTGCGGAGCTGTTTAACCTGCAGTAATTTACACATCTCCTTCATTACCCTAGACATGAATGGGGTACCCTGGTCAGTCAAGATTTAATTGGGGAGGCCTGTGCGGGAGAATACCTGGAACAGCTCCCTAGCAATGTTTTTGGAGGAGGTGTTCCTTAATGGAATCGCCTCTGGATACCGCGTAGCGTAGTCCAGGATAACCAGGATGTACTGGTGCCCCCTTGTGGATTTGACTATGGGGCCAACCAAATCCATTGCAATCCGTTCAAACGGCACCTCTATGATTGGTAACGGAACCAGAGGACTCCTGAAGTGGGACACCGGGGCAGTAAGTTGGCACTCGGGGCAGGAGCTACAATACCGGCTTACCTCCTCCCATACCCCAGGCCAGAAAAATCTCTGCAGGATCCTCTCTCGGGTCTTCTCAGCACCTAAGTGCCCTCCCAGCACATGTTTGTGTGCCAAATCTAGCACCAGCCTACGGTGAGATTGGGGTACTACAAGTAGCTCAACCTCCTCACCCCGTATCTGGTCAACCCTGTACAACAGTTCCCCAACAATCACCATTCGGGGGTATATTTTGTCAGCCCCTGGTATTTGGGGTACCCCATTTATCACTTTAACATTCTCCCGTGCTTTAAATAAGGTAGGGTCCTGTAGCTGTGCAGCCCCAAAATTTTCACGGGAAATCTCAAGGTCCGGCATGTCGGCTCCCTCCTCGTGACCCTCGACCTCACCAGCTAGGACCTCTAGGGGAGAGAATTCATCACCTGGGGTCACCCCTACTGCTGGTGTGGGTACATTGGCCTCAAAGGGTTCAGGGGCCAAGGCCGGACATACCTGATGTCCATTATCTGCAACAGCACCTGAGGTGGGTCTTCGTCTCCAGGTCCCAAAACACCGGTAAGTCTCTGCCGATAATAGCCTCATGAAAAAGGGTCCCCACCACCCCCACTTCATGGGTAATAGTACCACAAGGGGTATGTAGGTTGATGACGGCAGTGGGATATTCGTGAGTGTCCCCATGTATACACAACACTCCCACTTTACGCCCGCTGTACAGTCCAGGATCAACCAAAGTTCCCCGCACCAGGGTGACCAGACTCCCTGAGTCTAGCAAGGCTTCCACTGTGTGACCCCCGATTGTGACCATACACACTTGGGGTTCTGCATCCGTGACTGACTCGGCAGCCAGAACCGGCCGGGCAAACAGTGACATTCGCCGGGTCGGGTTGCAGTCCATTGGCTCCACTGACACGGGACAGTTGGCAGCAATATGGCCCATTTCATGGCATCGCCAGCACTAGATACGGCTATGACCTCTGTCACGAGCCTCACTGGGTTTCTGTGTATCCAAGCCCCCCAGTGTACCCCCTCCCAACCTGACCTGTTTCCCTTTTTCTGCAGTAGCAGTCTTACCAGATGGTTTAGTGGCCTTGTCACTGGCACTGCTTCGTGTGGGAGAGATAAGTAGAAGCCCGTAGCCCGATATCTCTCTACTAGGGACACGAGTTCCTCAGCATTTGTGGGACCGGCCTGTCCAACCCATCGCTGGAGCCGAGAGGGCAGAGAACGGGTGAACTTGTCGAGAACCACTCTCTCCACCATCTGTGCTGGGGTGCAGTCCTCGGGTTGTAGCCACTTCTGGACAAGATGGATCAGGTCATGCATTTGGGATTGCGGGGGTAGTTTTTCAGAGTATGCCCACTGGTGGACCCGGCTGGAACGAACTTGTATGGTGACCCCAAGACGAGCCAGAATCTCTGCCTTTAGCTGGGGGTACTCACGGGCCTCCGTTTCACTCAGGTCGTAGTAAGCCTTCTGCGCTTCGCCCGTCAGGAACGGTGCCAGGACATCTGCCCACTGCTCAGCTGGTAACTCCTCTCGCTCAGCTACTCACTCGAACACAGTGAGATACGCCTCCACATCGTCGGTCACCGTCATCTTTTGTAAAGCCTTCTGCACTGCAGCCCGTGCGGAATGATGGACAACCGGGTACCCTTGCAAACCAGTATGGGACCCCTCAGTAGTCGTCGCTTGCGGTGCTGCCATAATGCCGGAAAACTTTTCCATCATCAGCTGGAACATGGCTCGGGACTCTTCCTGCTGCTGGCGGGACCTCTCCTCCTGCAGCTGGAACATGGCTTGCTGCTGGCGGGACCTCTCCTCCTGCAGCTGGAGCATGGCTTGCTGCTGGCGGGACCTCTCCTCCTGCTGCTGGAACATGGCTTGCTGCAGCTGCCGATTAGCCTGGGACTCTTCCTGCTGCTGCTGGCGGGATCTCTCCTCCTGCTGCTGGAGCATGGCTTTAATAAAGTCCTCCATCTTGGCTTTATCCTGCAATTTGCCTGCTGCTTTCATCCAGGCCATGCAATGTTGCAGGATATAGCAAGCCTTTCAGGTGTGTGTCTTTTGAACTGCCCGCAATCCGAAGCACCATATGTGGGGATTTGCCCCAGTAGAGTCTGAGGTAGCGGGGTGTTGGGATGCAGTTCAAGACAGTGACACCAAACTACAGTCCAAAACAGGTCTCGCTTGCGTTTATTGCAGCAGCAAAATAAAACAGCCTTTACATTCAGGCATTAAACAAACAAAATCCTACCCGTCAGGGTGCTAACTATACAGAGTTTCTCTAACTCACTACTAGTACATAAAATAAGTCGCTGCTCCAGGCACAGAGGTCAGGGCTGTGTGCTCTCCAGCCTCCTTTCAGAGAGAACACACACTCAGCTCTGCTCAGGGGCTTTATGCAGACTGATTAGGCTGCTCCCATCACCTGTGTCCAAGGTGCTGGACAACACAACCTCAGCACTCAGGCCTGGCATAGTAGGAAAACCTAGGGGAAACATACCGCCCATCTACAGTTAACCCCTTCAGTGTCTCACACTATACATTTTCTGTATATTGTTAGTAGCAGCTGGACTGTGAAATGTGTATTTATATTCCAGGATTGTAGCTTCAACCAGTTCACTGGGGTCGTGTCCTCACACTGCTGTGCTCGGCTCTCTGATCTGTGGTGACATGGCTAGTTAAAGTGGGGATAGTGACTTACATGAGTTATGGTAAAGGTTGGGGTCACAGTCCGAGGACACATTGGGGTCACAGTCCGAGGACACATTGGGGGTCATTTACTAAGGGCCCGATTCGCGTTTTCCCGACGTGTTACCCGAATATTTCCGTTTTGCGCCGATTGTACCTGAATTGCCCCGGGATTGTGGCGCACGCGATCGGATTGTGGCGCATCGGCGTCGGCATGCGCGCGATGGAAATCCGGGGGCGTGGCCGAACGAAAACCCGACGGATTCGGAAAAACCGCCGCATTTAAAAACCGAAAAAGTGTCGCTTGGGGAGCGCTTACCTTCACCTGGTCCGAGGTGGTGCATTCCGGCGCGTTGAGATGACTTTCAGCGCAGCAGCGCCACCTGGTGGACGGCGGAGGAACTACCTTCATAAATCCCGGCCGGACCCGAATCCAGAGCAGAGAACGCGCCGCTGGATCGCGAATGGGCGAGGTAAGTAAATCTGTCCCATTGGGGTCACAGTCCGGTGACACATTGGGGTCGCAGTCCGAGGACACATTGGGGTCACAGTCCGAGGACACATTGGGGTCACAGTCCGAGGACACATTGGGGTCACAGTCCGGGGACACACTGGGGTCACAGTCCGGGGACACACTGGGGTCTCAGTCCGGGGACACATTGGGGTCACAGTCCGAGGACACATTGGGGTCACAGTCCGAGGACACATTGGGGTCACAGTCCGAGGACACATTGGGGTCACAGTCCGGGGACACACTGGGGTCACAGTCCGGGGACACACTGGGGTCTCAGTCCGGGGACACACTGGGGTCACAGTCCGAGGACACATTGGGGTCACAGTCTGATGATTGTAACACAGAAATCTGTAACATTGTCTCCTGAATGAGCCTCTTCCACTTGTTACCTTCTGGTAGAGACGCAGTAACGAGCCTCCTCCTTCCCATCGGTATCCGAATGTTTTTAAAGTTCCCTTCAAAGTTGAGATGAGACAGTTGCG
Source organism: Engystomops pustulosus (assembly GCF_040894005.1). NCBI lineage: Eukaryota > Metazoa > Chordata > Amphibia > Anura > Leptodactylidae > Engystomops > Engystomops pustulosus. Next base: position 177,819,161 of record NC_092417.1, on the reverse strand, counting down.
CAGTGTGGCGTCTCCTGCCGCGGTCTCTGCAGTGCTGTGGAGGCGCGAGGCGCAGAGGCATCCGTTACCTCCTCCACCAGACGTGAATAGGATGACTGGGAGCACTTCACCCGCACTAATGTTACCTGGAGCCCCCGGCGAGCCGTAGACTTCCCAAAATTATCTCTAAGCCTAAACTTTATTTAGACGCTAAGAAGTTTTTTTTTTATTTCTTTACTTTTTTTGCTTCTTGTTTTTGTTGTTCTTCTGTTTAATGAAGGGATTAAAAGCGAAGCGAGGAAAGAAATGCGCACACGAGGAAGATGAATCCTTTCTTAGAGGACAATCGTCCCATCATGGGGAGACTTTTACGCTTTGCTTCACCCCAATTTATTTGCGGGCGATTTTATAACGGGTGTGGGAGGTGCCGGAGGTCTCGTGCCAGAAGTGGTCAAGTATTCCGTGGTCTCTCTCAACTTAGTTCAGAGTTTGGATGAGGCTTAGTGAAGGATATACAGTATCTCATACTGAAATTTTTGGTTTCAGTTCGGTCCCTTGCATCTAGAAGGACCTTCTCATGGTCACATGATTATTGAGGTCCTGCACCTGAAGCCCCATTGATCTTCTATATTCTTGAATGTTTGGATATTACATGGAAAGGCTGGTGGTCTGGAGACCTCCGCTAGGGCTATTGGGTGTATAGTGCAAGGATCCCCCTGATATGTATGAAGGGAACTATTATCCATATGATTCCTCCATCAGTTAGATCCCAAAAATGGAAATGGGTTTTTCCCATCAAGGCCTTAAACTGGATTCAATGGGGACCTGTCATCAGAAATTGACCTATTAAACAACCACCAGTATGTCATCAAGCAGCTGAACACCTTCTAGATCATGTCTACTTCATGGCCCAACGTGGTGGCATCGTCACCAGAAAATCAACTTTAAAGTCAAGGAGGTGGAGAGTTTAACACTGAAGTCAAGCTCTCCTCACTACCAGTATGTTGTGAAGCAGATTAACACCTTCCAGATCGTGTTTTTTTCATGGTCCAGTGTGAGGGCATCATCCAGAAAATCAACTTTGAAGTTGAGATGTATAAAGTCATGGAGGCGGAGAGCTCAGCATTGAAGTCAAGCTCTCCTCACCTCATAATGTAGGAGATCTGGTAAGTGATGTGTCTGGATGCAGGACCATCAATTACAGTGAGGAGAGCTTGACTTTGGAGTGTTAAACACTCCACCTCCTTGACTTTAAAGTTGATTTTCTGGTGATGTTGCCACCACACTGGGCCGTGAAGTAGACATGATCTAGAAGGTGTTCAGCTGCTTGATGACATACTGGTAGTGGTTTATTAGGTCAATTTCTGCTGACAGGTTCCCTTTAAATTGTATGAGGCCAAGCCAACACAAGTACCTACTGCTGTCTACTGGCCATTAGTGACCAGCCACGTCTCCATGGGACTCTCCATTCTTGAAGGTCTTGAAAAGCCCCTGCTCACTAGCCATCCTTAGCCCCCATTTATACCATGTCACCTCTTGAGCCCCTTCCTCATCAGGACAATGCCGGTCCGGTGATCTCCCAACACACCATTCCAGCCTTTGTCCCGTTCCAGCATCTTCTCTAGTGACCTCCCAGTCATGGCAGACAAGTAGACAACCCAAAAAGAGCATAACAGGAGACGTCCTCTCTACAGAAGTCTATGATATCCTATATCTCCACCTTGGCCACACCTGAGCATCATAATAAGTGGGAACGAAGCAGAATCGGGACTGTTGGTCCATTTGTTGGACCCCTGTTGCCCCCATAGTAAATATTTGCTGATCTATGGCCCCTTTACCTCCTACTATCGCCGTCTGATGATACATTACTGTAACAATGACCCACAATAGGAGAATAGAGGAGATTATTTGGGTACGTTCCGGTCTCTTCCAGTGGAGAGCTCCTTCATTAGCCGAGGCGAGGAGGAGAAATTAGGTTTTGTTTGCACAAACTCCTACAGAAGGCACAGTGGGATCTCGCTGTGTATCAAGAGGATTAGCTAGATCAAATGACTCATGCATTAAAAATTAAGAAATAAGTAGCTACTCTGTGGATGGATCAGAGCCGGCGTCTGGCTGGATGTGGACGCAAGTCGGAGAGAAGCGTCTGCAGTTATTGAAGTATCTGCAGAGATCGGCTTGTGGAAAGTAAAGAATCTGGACTCGGCCATCGCAACTCAGATGTATTAGTATCCGTTACACTGTAACAGTGGGAGACGCTTGTCTTAGATGTAAATTGTTACTCTAGTTTCTTAGTAACAACCTTTAAGCGGACAGTGGGGCTCATTTACGAAGGGTCCGAATCGCGCACAGATTTCCGATTTGCGCCAAATTTGCCCCGGGATTTTGGCGCACGCGATCGGATTTTGGTGAATTGGCGCCGGCTTTCACGCGATAGAAATCGGTGGGCGTGGCCGTCGGACAACCCGACGGATTCGGAAAAAAGCACTCCCCTACACCGGGAAGAAGCAGGTGAACTCCGACGGACCTCGGCGCAGCAGCGACACCTGGTGGATATTGGGCGCACGGACCTTAGTGAATCCCGGCAGAACCCGAATCCTTGTCGGAGAACGCACCGCTGGATCGCGACTGGACCGGGTAAGTAAATGTGCCCCAATGTGTGGATTTTATAATAGCTCAGATTGGTCTATCTAGATGACTCCATTGGTATCCACCCATTAACCCCCTTAGAAGGTTCTAGACTTCACTATGTTACCAGTCTACTACTTCTATGAGTAGAGTGGTCAGGAACAAGCCGAGGTCAGGGCAGGAGGAGTTGGAGCAAGACTCAGATCACTTCTCAGTTCTCTATTGACATTAATGGATCGGACCCATCCCCCTGGATGAGATCAATGATCGTCAGTAATCGTCTGCTATCCCTTTAAGAAGCTAATGAAGCAGTTAAGGAGCTGACACTCATCCGAGTGAATTAATAATCTCCATATGTTTCTCCGCACATTCCTGCAACAATTTGAGAGGAAAACACATCGTCTCGCATCTCTCTACTTTGCTGCAAACTGAATTAGATTCTTGGCTATTACTGTTCGGTTTCCTTCATTAAACAGTAAATTGCAATTAATTAGAAGACACAATTTTCCCTCTTCCTTATAGTTTACGCCTCAGAAGAACAACGAGCAGCATCTATCCGTATGATGAGGGGTCCCAGCCATTTTCTTTTCCTCCAAGGTCTTCGCACCCCCCGTCCTCGCACCCCTTCTGCCCCTCGTTCTGACATCCCTTTAATGGATTATTGGGGCATACCCTCTTATATTTAGGTGGAGCGTATATATGACTCCTGGGCTGTAAAGATCTTATCTAGAGCCTGAAAATTGGCTACAAAGTTGATGGTCAATTCTTGAGACAGATCAACTGAATAATCCTGATGTTGGTGACTGGGGAGGGTCAAAGAATGCTAATGTATCGCAACAGGAATTGGGGGAAGAATGGTCAGGGGCAAGCCGAAGGTCGGGCAAGCCGAAGGTCGGGGGCAAGCGGAGGTCAGGGGCAAGCCGAGGTCAGCGGCAAGCCGAAGGTCGGGGGCAAGTCAAGGTCAGGGGCAAGCCGAGGTCAGCAGCAAGCCGAAGGTCAGGGGCAAGCCGAAGGTCAGGGGCAGGTGGAGTTCAGTCGTAGAACAAACCAAAGACCTGGAGTTTGTGTTAGACTAGCCAGTGACCAAATTACAGTAGGTCATGTAGAAGAATACATAAGTGCTGCAGAACAGGAGATAGGGGCTTCTGAAGTGACGCTCTCCTTACAACCACTAAACTTGACTCATCTCATGAGAAAATGAGGTGAGAAGAGTCTGCTGAAGTGACGCTCTCCCTACAACCATTAAACTTGACTCATCTCATGAGAAAATGAGGTGAGAAGAGTCTGCTGAAGTGACGCTCTCCCTACAACCACTAAACTTGACTCATCTCATGAGAAAATGAGGTGAGAAGAGTCTGCTGAAGTGATGCTCTCCCTACAACCACTAAACTTGACTCATCTCATGAGAGAATGAGATGAGAAGAGTCTGCTGAAGTGATGCTCTCCCTACCACCACTAAACTTGACTCAGCTCATGAGAAAATGAGGTGAGAAGAGTCTGCTGAAGTGACGCTCTCCCTACAACCACTAAACTTGACTCATCTCATGAGAAAATGAGGTGAGAAGAGTCTGCTGAAGTGACGCTCTCCCTACAACCACTAAACTTGACTCATCTCATGAGAAAATGAGGTGAGAAGAGTCTGCTGAAGTGACGCTCTCCCTACAACCACTAAACTTGACTCATCTCATGAGAAAATGAGGTGAGAAATGTCTGCTGAAGTGACGCTCTCCCTACAACCACTAAACTTGACTCATCTCATGAGAAAATGAGGTGAGAAGAGTCTGCTGAAGTGATGCTCTCCCTAGAACCACTAAACTTGACTCATCTCATGAGAAAATGAGGTGAGAAGAGTCTGCTGAAGTGACGCTCTCCCTACAACCACTAAACTTGACTCATCTCATGAGAAAATGAGGTGAGAAGAGTCTGCTGAAGTGATGCTCTCCCTACCACCACTAAACCGGAGAGGACTAGTAGTCTAGTGGTGTAAAACCTGGTGACGCATTGAAGACAAGATTGTGATTGTTAATTGAAGAGCAGGTCGGGTTCTGTACTAGTCCGGGGACGGGAGGTCTTTGAGGCTATAAATCCCTTGTTCCCGGTGCGTCAGTACAGTCATATTTTCTGTGAATGTGATATCAGGGGAACACATGGCGGAGTGCGGCTTCCCTTTTATTGCTTTTCGGGTTGACCTCTATCCGGCCTGTGGCTGCCCTCTCCATGGATCATCCTCGGAATCACACAGACAATTTGTAACGAGACAGATGCAGGCGAGAGCGCGGCCGCCACCTCCAGGAGGTTAATACACATCAGCGCTGCAGGATCCCCGGACAGTCGCCTCTATTAATGTGATAAATAATATATACTCCCCCCCCTGATGTTATTATGATGGTCCGGCCACGGTCCCAGGGGGTCCTAGGATGCAGGATAAAGAGCTGACGGAGCATCGGGGAGACCCTGACGGAGATTTGTCAGCCTCCGCTTGGAAGCGAGGTCGGATCCTTGCGCAGAAGATGTTGCGATTTAATTGGACGGAAGCTGCAGGGAGTTCTCTAACAATACATGAAGGGATGAGAGATGTTACAATAGACAGGCACAAGGTTTTCTGGCTTTTTAGAGAGGGCGCCGGGCACGTGGGTTATGTCCTCGTTTTTGCGAGAACAAATCCTTTCGAGGGATCTGATCATCCCTAACGGAGCTGAGAGTATTCTTACGTTTATTATAGGGAGGCTAGAAAAAAAATTTGGGCTTTAAAATTTAAAAAAAACAGCGCCCCCAGGTCTACAGGCAGAGTCTGGTATTGCAGTTGCGATGGCTTTAATACGGATGAGATGCAATACCACACACATCCTCGGTACAGGAGGGGCGCTGGTTCTATTTCTGAGAAATGGGCGGGTTCTTCCACATTTTTCTTGCTCTCTTGGAAGAGAAGACGGATTGATAGTTTACACAGATGTCTGATTATAGAGATAGAGGTGTAGAGGTGCCGCAGACAAAAGTTTCTGGGGCAAATTTATTTACCCGGTCCATTCGCGTTCCAGCGGCGGCTTCTCCGCTCTGGATTCGGGTCCGGCCGGGATTTAATAAGGTAGTTCTTCCGCCGTCCACCAGGTGGCGCTGCTGCGCTGAAAGTAAACTCATCGCGCCGGAATGCACCGAGCTGGACCAGGTGAAGGTAAGCGGTCCTTATGCGACACATTTTCGGTTTTTAAATGCGGCGGTTTTTCCGAATACGTCGGGTTTTCGTTCGGCCACACCCCCCGATTTCCGTCGCGTGCATGCCAGCGCCGATGCGCCACAATCCGATCGCGTGCGCCAAAATCCCGGGGCAATTTAAGTACAAGCGGCGCAAAACGGAAATATTCGGGTAACACGTCGGGAAAACGCGAATCGGGCCCTTAATAAATGACCCCCTCTGTCTCACCCCGGGTGCTTTATTCACGTACTCACCATGTTTATTATTTACTTAATGTTCCTGCTGAGGCTCCTCAATAATAGGGAGGGACACAGCAGAGGCCGCTGGAGATAGAAAGTTTCTATCTCACCCCAAGTGCTTTATTCCCATCAGTACAGGTCAGTAATTCTCTATGATGTCCTATATGATCCTGCTGATGCTTCCGAGTCATAGAGGAGAGACACAGACGGAGGCTTCTGGAGATAATAGGAAGTTTCTATCTTGCCCCAAGTGCTTTATTACCATCAGTACGGCTCACTAGTTCTCAATGATGTCCTATATGGCGGTGTTGCTGCTTCTGAGTAATATAGGAGAGACACATACAGAGGCTGCTGGAGATAATAGGAAGTTTCTATCTCGCCCCAAGTGCTTTATTACCATCAGTGCAGGTTCCTAGTTCTCAATGATGTCCTATATGGCGGTGTTGCTGCTTCTGAGTGATAGAGGAGAGACACATACAGAGGCTGCTGGAGATAATAGGAAGCTTCTATCTCACCCCAAGTGCTTTTTAGCCATCAGTACAGTTCAGAACTTCTTTATAATGTCCTATATGATATTGCTGACGCTTCTGAGTGATAAAGGAGACATATAGACACAGATAGAGACTGCTGAAGATAATTGGAAGTTTCTGTCTCACCCCAAGTGCTTTATCCCCCATCAGTACAAGTCAGGTGTTCTCTACTTCATGTGTGCAGTGTATGGGAGACATCATAGCAGCCAGCCATAGTAATAAGCCGCCTGGAGAAGGTGACATGTGAGGTCTTTTTGTAAAATCCTTGACTTGACTTAACCCTTGATATCAATGGCCAAACCGTAGCCACTGGGGGCACAGACTGGGACATTGTCCACCTATTTACACCAAGTTGGCCTACTCTGGGGGTCTCTATGAATATCCACTACATGCAGCTGGGGAGTTGTACGTCTCATCCGTGGCGTCTCAGTGCCCGGGCATTTGATATAAGTGGTCGTCCTAGTACAGCAGAGGAAATATTGGCGCCCTGTGTATGTTTTATGTGTACCTGTTGTGCGGCGCTGTAAACCTTGGCGTAACATGCATCAGGCAGACAGCCCCGTGATGTTGATGAATGGCCCCCGGGATCTTCCCTCGTAAACAAAGTGTCCTGTTACCGAGCAAGGAGACAGTAACATTTAGCAAGACAAATGGAAGGTGGCGAGCAGAAGGCGCGTTACGGAGGGACCTTGTCTCATCTGTGCCTCGCCCCAGTCTGGAGATGTGAGATGATGCGGCGCCACGGAAGGGTGGGAGGCATGGAGGGGTGGGGGTCACGGAAGGGTGGGAGGCATGGAGGGGTGGGGGTCACGGAAGGGTGGGAGGCATGGAGGGGTGGGGGTCACGGAAGGGTGGGAGGCATGGAGGGGTGGGGGTCACGGAAGGGTGAGAGTCACGGAAGGGTGGGGGTCATGGAAGGGTGGGAGGCATGGAAGGGTGGGGGTCACGGAAGGGTGGGAGGCATGGAGGGGTGGGGGTCACGGAAGGGTGAGAGTCACGGAAGGGTGGGGTCATGGAAGGGTGGGAGGCATGGAGGGGTGGGGGTCACGGAAGGGTGGGAGGCATGGAGGGGTGGGGGTCACGGAAGGGTGGGAGGCATGGAGGGGTGGGGGTCACGGAAGGGTGGGAGGCATGGAGGGGTGGGGGTCACGGAAGGGTGAGAGTCACGGAAGGGTGGGGGTCATGGAAGGGTGGGAGGCATGGAAGGGTGGGGGTCACGGAAGGGTGGGAGGCATGGAGGGGTGGGGGTCACGGAAGGGTGAGAGTCACGGAAGGGTGGGGTCATGGAAGGGTGGGAGGCATGGAGGGGTGGGGGTCACGGAAGGGTGGGTGTCATGGAAGGGTGGGAGTCATGGAAGGGTGGGAGGCATGGAGGGGTGGGGGTCACGGAAGGGTGGGGGTCACGGAAGGGTGGGGGGCACGGAAGGGTGGGTGTCATGGAAGGGTGGGGGCGGAACATGCATTGCAGTTTGGGTAATTACCTTATAACTAATGGACAATTAGTTTCAAGACCTTAAAGGGCAACATCACCCAGTAATGTGACTTGTAGGGGGTCATGGGGTGTCACTGGGGGGGGGGTCATTGCACATTTCTAGATTAAGTGTTATCCACAAGGCGTCGCTTACCCAGAATGAGGGTCCAGTTCCCCTAAATGTGGAGGGTCATGTACGCCCCCCCCCCCCCCCCCCCCCCCCGTCACTCCATTCATTGCTTATGGGAATGTGATTCTTCCTTGCGGAGACTATGAAAGGAGCGACATGGTGGGCACTTGACCTTCTCATATAAGAATGGGGGTCTGAGATATAGACGAGACCCCCCATACTCATGAAGCAGTTGGTCCCACACCGATCAGTTCTGGTCTCCAATACGCCGGTTATAGGAACGGGAGCACCGATTACAGGATCGGGAGCATCGGGTGCACTGGGAGTCTTAGTGGCACAGGTTGGAGGGGTCTTCACCAGGCCGGTAGGGGATATCCTCCCCCTCTATACTGAGGCTCCTGACAGTCTCTCCCGTCTCTGAGCGCGTGACAAGGGAAGGGATCAGTTTCTGTAACACTTCTCCCCATCAGACACAAATGAGGAGTGACTGGTAATAGCCGGTGCGCCTGGTACCCGCTGATGGATGACGCTCCTCTCCTCTAATAACTCGCACTTCTTATTCCCCGGTCGCTGGATTTTTAATCCTTTACCGCAATCATTTCCATCTTTTCTTCAAATTAGTTTTTATTTTTTTTTTTCACGGTGGCAAGAAGTGAAGTCGTCACCTGCCGGGGGTGTGTATTATTATTAAAGGGGAAGTCCAGAGAAATCTAATAATCGGGGAGCATGGATACAGCATAGCCATATTATTTATCACCAGGAGGCCTAAAGTGCCAAGTATTCTGTGCCTACGGGCTCCACAGATCAGATTTTAGCTGCCAACATGTATAACTACTGATAAAATAATTGCAGAGAGGATGTACAATGTGCTCAGCTCCTCCTGCTCTATAACATGCTGCCTGCAGATAGGACGCTTTATACAATCTGCTCAGCTCCTCCTGCTCTATAACATGCTGCCTGCAGATAGGACACTATATACAATCTGCTCAGCTCCTCCTGCTCTATAACATGCTGACTGCAGATAGGACACTGTGTACAATCTACTCAGCTCCTCCTGCTCTATAACATGCTGCCTGCAGATAGGACGCTTTATACAATCTGCTCAGCTCCTCCTGCTCTATAACATGCTGCCTGCAGATAGGACACTATATACAATCTGCTCAGCTCCTCCTGCTCTATAACATGCTGACTGCAGATAGGACACTATATACAATCTGCTCAGCTCCTCCTGCTCTATAACATGCTGACTGCAGATAGGACACTATGTACACTCTGCTCAGCTCCTCCTGCTCTATAACATGCTGACTGCAGATAGGACACTGTGTACAATCTGCTCAGCTCCTCCTGCTCTATAACATGCTGCCTGCAAATAGGACACTATAAATAATCTGCTCAGCTCCTCCTGCTCTATAACATGCTGCCTGCAGATAGGACACTATGTACAATCTGCTCAGCTCCTCCTGCTCTATACCATGCTGCCTGCAGATAGGACACTATGTACAATGTGCTCTGCTCCTCCTGCTCTATAACATGCTGCCTGCAGATAGGACACTATGTACAATCTGCTCAGCTCCTCCTGCTCTATAACATGCTGCCTGCAGATAGGACACTATTTACAATCTGCTCAGCTCCTCCTGCTCTATAACATGCTCTCTGCAGATAGGACACTATGTACAGTCTGTTTAGCACCACCTGCTCTATAACATGCTGCCTGCAGATAGGACACTATGTATAATCTGCTCAGCACCTCCTGCTCTATAACAAGCTGCCTGCAGATAGGACACTATGTATAATCTGCTCAGCTCCTCCTGCGCTATAACATGCTGCCTGCAGATAGGACACTATGAACAACCTGCTCAGCTCCTCCTGCTCTATAACAAGCTGCCTGCAGATAGGACACTATGTATAATCTCCCCAGCTCCTCCTGCTCTATAACATGCTGCCTGCAGATAGGACACTGTATACAATCTGCTCAGCTCCTCCTGCTCTATAACATGCTGCCTGCAGATAGGACACTATGTACAATCTGCTCAGCTCCTCCTGCTCTATAACATGCTGCCTGCAGATAGGACACTATGTACAATATCTCTATAACTAGTTGATGCCTGTGTCTCCATTATGATGATATTGATAAGCCTGGTCCATTGTTCTTGCACATTGTCCTTTGTCATCGCACACAGAGAAGCTTTGGCGGAGAATAAAGGGTCGTCCATGTTTCATTTCCACATTAACAATTCCCAGTAATTTCCTCTCCCGTATCACAGCTGGAGCCAAACGCATTAAAAGCTGCGCATCTGCTGGCAGTGATAAGATGGCGGGCAGCGCGGGACAGCGCTCTCGCCGCAGGGCGGACGCAGAAATTACTACATAGTTCATTAGTAGAAGCACAGAACTTTCCTGATGTGTGGGGGGGGGGAGGCGGAGAACCAGCGGGAGCCCCCGGATATCACAGCCGGGGGGAGAAATAACCCGAATATAATCATCTGTGGCACAGACACGGAGCGCAACTACTGCCACATTTCTGGGTCATATTCATCCTGCGCCCCTCACTCTTCCACCTCTCCTCCACTTCATTCATCCCTCCTCCTTATCGTCTTTATTCTATTCTCTTCCCTTCTTTTTTCCCCTCTTTTCTTTCTTCCTTCCTTCCATCCATCCTTCGCACCTTTCCTTCTATCCTTTCCATTCTACATTCCTTCTCTATTTTCTTCATTCCTTCCTTTTTTTCTGTGGTCCCTTCATCCTTCACCTTCTCCTTCATTCCTTTCTTCTCATCTTTCCTTCCTTTTCTCCTATCCATCGACCTTCTTTATTCCTTCCTTTCCTCTTTCATCTTCCATTCCTTCCTTTTTTATTAAGTTCTGAAGGTTCTCCATGGTGTTGACCCATGTGGTGTGAAAGACACTTTTTCTTAAGTGTCAGGTCCTGTTTTATAGCAGGTGACTGCGTCCCTGATGCTGCCGCCCATCTTGCTGCAGGTGGTGCCGCCTGAGGCAAGAGGCTCAACTCTCCAAATGGCTGGTGCACCCCTAAGTAATGGATCTACAAGACCACATGGGGGACTGTCCCCATTCCTTTGTGTTACTTAGAGCCCCCCAATATATCATTTGAAAGCCTAAGTATCGGACCCCACAATCTGGTATCACTGCCTTATCCTACAAAGCCATAAAACAGACAATTCCGCGCCACATTCCAGACCCGGATACATTTCCCATAATGTGTCTTTTTTATATTCACATCTTAATTTATGAAAAAAACTTTTTTTTTTTTTCTCCAAAAAACCCCTCTCCCAGCTGTGTCCCATTAACACATTTTTATGAAAGAATCCATTTTTAGCCTCTCTCTCCGCGTAATAATCGCTGTTTAGCGAGCGGGAAAGTAGGACAATTTTTCATTATTAATTATAATTTTATCTTGAAGCTTCAATCCCCCAAAGTGCGTTTTCTATCGACTTCGTCAGGAAGACAAAACCATCGGTGAGCAACAAATTAACCCCCGATGGGCGGCTGACGGTTCAGCGCTGGATTTATTAACCTGGTTTTCAGTCCAAATGTAATATGTTCCGCCAAAGTCCAATCCCTGGAGACGGTTCTATCCTTAATATGACCCTCTATGGGCCGGTCGCATCACTGTCCACGTGCGGAGATGGTGTGTCATCTCCCCTTGGTATCGGAGGCCTCATTAGAGACTTGTTAAGCTTGGCGTGGGTTGATCTTCTGCTTGATTTTTAGAGATGAAGAAGACGGAGATTATACCGGAGCCTTCCCAGACATGAACGAGGAAGATTAATTAGTTCGTCAAAAAAAAAAATTAAAAAATAAAAAACGAGACAGCAGATGTTAGGGGGTATTATGCCTCTCAGGTACTGAGATATGTAGACGGAGAACCAGACCGTTCAGGAAATTGCTTACGATTTTATTGAGCGGAACGTGGCAGAGTCTATAGACGGATCTGCAGATGGGAGACCGGAACCAAATAATAATGCAAAAAAAAATAAAAATTATTAAAAAATAAAGAGGCAGCGGATAATCACCGGCATCAGATGCTCTGGATTATTGGAAATACATTAAAAAAAGCGCAAAAGTTAGGAGAACCATAAAAATTCATCTTATCCAGCTTAGATTTTTTTATGCTATATTTGGGTCAGGAGGTACAGGTTCTCCTCTTATATGGCACAGAGTGGGAATAAGAAGTCTTATAAGTCGTGAATTACTCCTCTGAGTAAAAAAAAAAAAAATTGCAAATTATCTATCCAGGAAGAAAATCTATTGAAAGGTTGCTCTATAAGAGTTAATGGGGGTCATTTACTAAGGGCCCGATTCGCGTTTTCCCGACGTGTTACCCGAATATTTCCGATTTGCGCCGATTTCCCCATAATTGCCCCGGGATTTTGGCGCACGCGATCGGATTGTGGCGCATCGGCGCTGGCATGCACTCGACGGAAATTGGGGGGCGTGGCCGAACGAAAACCCGACGGATTCGGAAAAACCGCCGCATTTAAAACAAAAAATTGGTCGCACGGGCCATACTCACATGCACCAGGAAGAGATCAGTGAACTCCGACGCAACTCGGCGGACCTTGGCGCAGCAGCGACACCTGGTGGACATCGGGCGCAGGACCTTCATGAATCGCCGGAAGACCAGAACGCTCGTCCGAGAAGCCGCCGCTGGAACGCGAATGGACCGGGTAAGTAAATGTGCCCCCATGTCCGACCCTTTAAACAGGCCTCGTAACACGACTAGGGATGAGACCTGCTCCACCTCCTCTGCAGATAGATCGGCTCTCATCAGTGCAGAGCAAAGACGTGGTTGGCCGTAAACCAGGGCGTTGAGTTCAGTCTAGAAGATACTCCTTTATCATATGTTACGGTTCTCATAAGCTATGCCTACGAATCAGTGTCCGACCCTTTTACAGGCCTTGCAACATGACTGATGAGTGTATATATCACATCAAGAAACTATTTTGTAGTCAGTTTTACTGGGTGGTTAATCCTCATCAGTGCAGAGTAGGGAATTTTTTTATATGGTAGTTCCCTAACGGTCAATGTCCGGCCCTTAGACAGGCCTCATAACATGACTATTGATTGTAAACCAAACTAGACAATCCTCTACAGATGACTGTTCCAGGGTTTTACCTCTCATCAGTGCAGAGCAGGGAATCTTTTGTATGGTAGTTTAGACAGGCCTTATAACGTGTCTATCGATTGTAAACCAAAGTAGACAGATACATTGGGTTCCGCTCTAGTTGCGGCCACTAAGGGGCATAAACATTTTTTAGGTTAGTCAGAGGCAGATTTGCCTATAACACATACCACCCAGTTGGATTGGACCCTAAAGACCAGGATGCCACCCACCACTGTGAGGGGCCAAGTCCACTGGGTTTAGGGAGCCATGTTGGAGACTGATGAAGATCCGCATCCTCCCTGTCCTTCCGAAGGTGTGATGTGACCTGTTTTGCAGTAGACGGAGAGGATGAAGAGCAGCATTTGGCATTGGGGGTACACCATGTGATGCCAGGGCTGTGCCAGGGCTGTGCCGTGACTCTTTGGGAGAGCTTTGCACTGCGACCCCCTGATGTACACCCCTAGTGCTGCCAACTGATCCTACAGCGAGTGGTGATTTTACAGCAGCTGTAAACCAGCGTCCTCCAGAACGTGGACATAAAAAAATCAATGGCTTCTGGGAAACGTCATCAATGTAGCGCCGCCACCATATTTCCATACAACGCTCTTATAAATACTGATGTAGACAAGGTTTTATTGGATTTCGGAGCCAGCGGGGCAGCGCGGGTTTCTCATAATCAATATCCATTAAAAAAAAAACGAGAGACCCTCAATAGAGGAAAGATGGCGTCTCTGCAGATCGTGAGTAATGAAGCCGTGTCACCGGGACAGCGTCAAGGTCATCCAGTAGAGAGGGATATGAGGTCATCCATTAGAGAGGGATATGAGGTCATCCATTAGAGAGGGATATGAGGTCATCCAGTAGAGAGGGATATGAGGTCATCCATTAGAGAGGGATATGAGGTCATCCATTAGAGAGGGATATGAGGTCATCCATTAGAGAGGGATATGAGGTCATCCATTAGAGAGGGATATGAGGTCATCCATTAGAGAGGGATATGAGGTCATCCATTAGAGAGGGATATGAGGTCATCCAGTAGAGAGGGATATGAGGTCATCCATTAGAGAGGGATATGAGGTCATCCTCCAGAGAAGTCACATTCCCCATCCTCCAGACAAAACGGCTTTAATTAAGTGAAGTAAACTCGTCAGCGCTGGGGAGAGACGGCACAGGACGCTGGCGCCGCTCCACGATAAGCACAAGACGCTCTTCACGTCATTGGCGATATTGGCACGGAGCGAGGTTACATTGTAAACATGACCCGGTCAGGGGGTGCACCGGCCACTCCGTGTAATGAAGTATCGGCACCCGAGAGCTAATCCGGATGTTCCCGGTGATGTTATTGTAAATTATGCCATTGATTTTCTGCTCCGTAACGAGATTGTGTTCAATCCCCAGGGATGAAGTGACGGCTCCGGACTCCGCTGCTGCGGGAGGATCCAGTGCAAGGTTTCAGAGCCCCCCTCGGGGGAATGGGCCGTGGTGAAGAGCCGGGGGGCTACAGGATGCAGCAGACACATCAGGTAGGACCCCAGCGACACCAGACACATCTATAGGACCCCATAGGGGAGATACCACAATGTATTATATCAGGGCAATCCCAGTTTGTGTTGTTGCTTTAATACATTAAGCAAATAAGACTGGAAGTGCTCAGGGGGCGGGGCCATTCCCTGCAAGTGCTCTGTGTCTGTCAGCTCCTCCTGTGCCCTGATTGACAGAGCAAGGCTTCTTTTTTGCGACATAAGTGCAGTACTCAAAGCTGCTGCATATGTAGTTTCCCTTAAAGGGGTGTATCCTTTGGCGTAGCCTTAAGCTGCTGGGCTCTAATATAAAACCTGTAGCCGGACCCCAATGATAATGTATTGTTTATAGTGATAGTCTCTTCAAATGGGGAGAGACAACATGGGGGACCACAAACTCTTCTTGACCTGGGTGTAACCATGCCCCTTTAAGATACATCCTAAGATCACAAGAAGTCTGACCACTGGTAAACCACCGGAACTAGGAACGCACCATATGAATGAAGTGGTGGTCTAGATTTCAAGTGGGTAACGGCATCGCTCACTTTTATGTGGGCGTGGCCTTTATTCAAGGGTGGGGTTTAAAGCAGGGACGACCATGTGGATAGAGTCTGGGACGCCCTCCTGGTGTCATGCTCCGCCCCCTTGCTCCAGTATACAATGTATCGGTATAATCCGGAGTGTTCCGTGGAGCCCGGACACGTCCTGCCATGTTTTATTCATACGAGCGTCCAGACGTTTTCTGTCTGATTTTCTCGCCGCTCGCCGCGCCGTTCCACATTGATGGCTTTTTAATGGAGTGTTTGTGTGGGGTATTGATTTTGTGTTGCTCTCGTGGGGATTGTTTCATACAATAAGTTGCGGCGCTTGTTTCACGTTAGATTCCAGATTTCTCGGCTGTAATTATTCAGTATCTCAAATCCATTATTCTCGCCTTATTTTCTGTGATAAAAACGACTCGTGTAGAGACAACACGGCGAGCGCCGGGCGCCAACAATACGGGACCAGTGATCCCTGAGAGATGGGGCCAGGCCTGGACACGGGGCTTGTACATACTGGGCTAAATATGGGGGGCAAAAATATATACAGGGGCAAAAACACTGGGCGGAACTCAAATACTGGAACAATAGGGAGCAGGACTTAAATACTGGAGCAATAGGGAGCAGGACTTAAATACTGGAACAATAGGGAGCAGGACTTAAGTACTGGAGCAATACGGAGCAGGACTTAAATACTGGAAAAATAGGGAGCAGGACTTAAATACTAGAAAAATAGGGAGCAGGACTTAAATACTGGAACAATAGGGAGCAGGACTTAAATACTGGAGCAATAGGGAGCAGGACTTAAATACTGGAGCAATAGGGAGCAGGACTTAAATACTGGAGCAATAGGGAGCAGGACTTAAAAATACTGGCATAAGGGGCGGAACTCAAATACTGGAACAATAGGGAGCAGGACTTAAAATTACTGGAATAAGGGGAAGGACTCGGATATTAGAACAATAGGGGGTAGGACTCAAAAATTGGCACAATAGAGGTGGGACTCAAAACAAAGTGGAACAATAGGGAGCAGGACTCAGATACTGGCACAATAGGGGGCAGTACTATAAAATCCTGGCGCAATAGGGGGCAGTACTATAAAATCCTGGCACAATAGGGGGCAGTACTATAAAATCCTGGCGCAATAGGGGGCAGTACTATAAAATCCTAGCGCAATAGGGGGCAGGACTATAAAATCCTGGCACAATAGGGGGCAGTACTATAAAATCCTGGCGCAATAGGGGGCAGGACTATAAAATCCTGGCGCAATAGGGGGCAGTACTATAAAATCCTGGCGCAATAGGGGGCAGGACTATAAAATCCTGGCGCAATAGGGGGCAGTACTATAAAATCCTGGCGCAATGGGGAGCGGGACTCTGAAATATTGGCACAATTAGGGGCAGTTCTCAAAACAGACCGGGCACTATTGGGGCAAGAATCTAAGATATTGGCATAATAGGGGGTAGACCTCAATATATTGCTACAATAAGGGGCAGGACTCAAAGATACTTACACAAAAGGGGGCGGGGTATTACAAAACATTGTTGCAAAATATAAGGTATATAAGGGGAAGAATTGGAAGTATAAGTTCCCCATAGATGATGATGACCCTGGAAGTGTCTCGGCTCTGAACGAGTCCTCGAAGCTTTTGTTGGTTTTTCGCCTCTTCTCCAAGGTGATCTTGGCGCGATCCCCCGCTGCGTATAATGGCGGCCTGTAGCCTATTGTATCAGACTGTCAATGTCTTCTCCTCGCCCCTCCCGCCCGGAACGGGGAGACAATAGAAGCCTCAGTCTTCTTCTTCCCATTCCTCAGCTAAACCCTTGGTTACAGACAACTGTGGGTGGGCGCCGTGCCCGCTGGTGCCCCGCTGCATGCTGGGGGATGTCATCCCGTCTCACTTTGCCTCTTTGTTTCCAGCAGGGGATGGAGCCTCTTCTTGGACATCTCCACGTGCGTCACCTCCCGATGATACAGAAGATGAAACCTCCGCCCCACCGGTTCCTTATGGCTGTATATAGTTTGTGGCTTACACTTTTTGGGTCCAATGGGCCTCCGTAGGCCTCGCTGGAAAGTACTGTGATCTCTCAAGGGCTGGAATGAACTCTCGATTGTCTGGATAATTTGTATATGATTAGTATCTATGGAGAACAGCGCCACCCTTGTCTGATGGCTTTGTCTGGTATTACAGTCAATAAAACAGAACTGCAATACCAGATACAGCCTGTGTGCCAGGGTGGCGCTGTTTCCTTTTTATTTTATTTTTAATTTAATGTAAGAAAGCATCATAATAGAATTATGGGAAATGATATGAAATATTGGGGTGTGACCTGATCACTGTCATAAATTTTTACTTTCTTGTATGTAATGCCGACACAGTGTGATGTTACCCGAGGACCTGACCTTCTGCTACCTGCTCTACTTCTAGTAGTATTACAGTTACCTGGGGCACATAACCCGATATTAAAGGGGGTTCGCTGCCATTAAGTCATAATATAAATCATTACAAAAAAATTCCATATACACACCGCAAAACAGAAAACAATCCAGTGATAAGTTATGCAATTTACCTACATAGTACAGCGCCACCTGGTGTACAGAGCATATAGAAATGTTTACGTCCATGTGCTGAGAGCTAATGGACACACATGCTCAGTCACTCCCCACACACAGGTATCTGCATAGCAATGCTCTGCTCACTGCTGGCCAGCCAATAGGAATAGCTACAGCAGCTGCAGAGGGAGAAGTAGACTGATTCTGTGCAGTGCTTGCCCCCAGCAGTTGCCAGAGAGGGAAGGAGACTGATTATGCAGAGTCTGCCCCAGCAGCTGCAAGAGGGAGGAGGCTGATTCTGTGCAGAGCTTGCCCCTAGCAGCTGTAGAGGGTGAAGGAGACTAATTCTCTGCAGATCCTGCACCTAGCAGCTGCCAGTGAGGGAAGGAGACTGATTATAACCAGAGCCTGTCCCAAGCAGCTGTAGAGGGGGAGAGGAGACTGGCCCTCTACAGAGTCTGCCCCAGCAGCTGCAAGAGATAGAAGGAGACTGATTCTGTGCAGAGCACCCAGAGCAGCTGCAAGAGGTAGAAGGAGACTGATTCTGTGCAGAGCACCCAGAGCAGCTGCAAGAGGCAGAAGGAGACTGATTCTGTGCAGAGCACCCTCCGCAGCTGCAAGAGGCAGAAGGAGACTGATTCTGTGCAGAGCACCCTCAGCAGCTGCAAAAGGTAGAAGGAGACTGATTCTGTGCACAGCACCCTTAGCAGCTGCAAAAGGTAGAAGGAGACTGATTCTGTGCAGAGCACCCTCAACAGCTGCAAAAGGTAGAAGGAGACTGATTCTGTGCACAGCACCCTTAGCAGCTGCAAGAGGTAGAAGGAGACTGATTCTGTGCAGAGCACCCCCTGCAGCTGTAGTGGGGTAAGGAGAATGATTCTTTGCAGAGCCTGCCCCCAGCAGCTTCCAGAGGGGAAGGAGGCTGACGCTGTGCAGAACCCTACTAAAGCAGCTGCCAGAGAAAGAAGGAAATATGTTCTGTGTGCAGCCTGTCCCAGAAGTAACTGTACTGTAATAGATTCATTTTAGCTGCTTGCATAGTCACTCCCCTATAGACTTCTGTATATGGAGTCTAGGGCTGCATCTCACAACCATATAAACCGTTGTGGGCAATTTGTTATTTGTGATATTACAGATGATCATAGAAGGAAAGATCAAGAGACCATCACAGACCATGGTCACCAAGGGTCCGCAGAACTGCACTTATCTCGCTCCATTCATGTCTATGGGCGACGCCATCGATGTGTAATATCCCTTTATAATGAAAATCCCTGTCTGACAATGTATCTATTTTAATACAATAAAATGTAACCCTTTCCTCTCCACTGCCTTTTCCGTGATTTTTTTTTATCAATGTGTTTCCAGTTTATTTTCTCCGAGACTCGGAGGCAATTCGCACTTTACTACACCTTTAGCGGTTGTGCTTCCTGACTGGGGATAAAGGTGTTAATAGCGATATAAATAATCGGAGCCTGTAATATCGCACCTTCTGATCACAACGCGCCTGCAGACGGTCGGTGTCAGGCGGGACCGCGGAGGATGAGCGCGGTCAGAATTGTAATCAAACACTTCGCTGGGAAACTTCAATAGCCGACACTTGTTACTGGGCGAATTCCGGTGGATTTGAGATGTAAGAGAGTCTTGTCCAATACAATCATCAAAAACGGAGGAAAAAAATTACGAGCTGAAAGGGATTCGAAAGCCGGAAGAGCAATTGGGGACAGCGGCTCCGAATGAGCTAAGACTCAAAAAATAAAATTATTCTCACCGATCTCCTCCGTGCTGCGCTATGGTTCCTGGCAGTGATTACCAGCAGTTATAAGGCAGGCCAGTGTATCATACCTATCACCATAATGTTAGAGTAGGGGGAGCGGAGAGCGTCCCTGGAGGACCAACTCTACACAAACTGCTGATATGAATGGACAGTGTGTAATGCCCCTTTTGCCCTATAGAGGCGCTGTAGGAAAATTGAAAAATTCATAGATCATAACTGATCGCAGACAGTCCGAGATGGGGACACTTTTAGATCGGCCTTATAACAATATATAGCACTGTGCATGACGTGGATTGGGTCAGAAAACCGCATTAAAGTGAATCAAGTGATCCCCGCTTTTCCCCCCGAGCTACTTAGAATCATGGCAGTGGTTGAGAACCCCCAAACCTACTACCAGGTTCCCTTTATTGATTGGATCCCATACATATAAGGATTGGGAATAGCGATAGATTGGGGCCCTACATAGAGGGCCCCATATATCTGTTACATGACAGGTGAGGGTCCCTGAGACAGATCAGGGATTGGGGCCCAGGACAGATCAGGGATTGGGGCCCAGGACAGATCAGGGATTGGGGCCCATGACAGATCAGGGATTGGGGAGCAGGACAGATCAAGGATTGGAGCCCAGGACAGATCAGGGATTGGGGCCCATGACAGATCAGGGATTGGGGAGCAGGACATATCAGGGATTGGGGAGCAGGACAGATCAGGGATTGGGGCCCAGGACAGATCAGGGATTGGGGCCCAGGACAGATCAGGGATTGGGGCCCAGGACAGATCAGGGATTGGGGAGCAGGACAGATCAGGGATTGGGGCCCAGGACAGATCAGGGATTGGGGCCCATGACAGATCAGGGATTGGGGAGCAGGACAGATCAAGGATTGGAGCCCAGGACAGATCAGGGATTGGGGGCCAGGACAGATCAGGGATTGGGGCCCAGGACCTCCACATCCTGCCCCAGGCCAGGAGACCCAAGACGTCTGCTTCCCCGTCTATTTGCTTTCATGTGAGGTTTTGGGATTTTCTCCTCCGCGCCCCCGTACTGCAGATCCTCTGTCACCGAGTAATCAAAGAGATTTCATCGGAGGCTGGAAGACGTCTCGGTGATTAGAGAAAGGGAGGAATCAGCAGTTCTGAATGAAAGCCTCTCTCTAGCTTCTTGTAGCAGACAACCGAGTCTTTGTTTTGTCTGATGATGAGAGGAGCCACAGGGCGACCGCGCTCCCGAATCCCTTACAAGTCTCCATGAACGAGCCTGTCCTCAAGCTGCACCCGGGATAACACAGGCCCGAGCTATCCCACCGCGAGGCATCAGAAGCCTCGTGCCTCAGGAGTAGAAGAGTAACTCCAGGAATATTATTACTAGCATTGGGAGGAGAGATATAAAATATCAGGTGCGCAGTCACTTACTCAACACCTCCATCAATTAAAAAATAATGGGGCTCATTTACTAAGGTGCCGGGTCTCCTGAATATTGACGTTTTGCACCGTTTGTCCCTAAATTGCCCCAGGATTTTGGTGCATTGGCGCCGGCTTGCACACGACAGAAATCGGGGGGGGGGGGGAGCGTTGCTGTCGGACAACCTGTCGGACAATTCGGACAAACTGCAGAATTTAAAAACGTGGTTGTGTCGCAAGATCAAGCACTCACATGCACCAGGAAGAAACAGGTGAACTCCGGCGGACCTTGGGGCAGAATTGACCAATGCAGGAACTCGGGCTTAGAGAATCTCGGCAGACAACGCACCGCGGGATCGCGACAGGACCGGGCAAGTAAATCTGCCCCATCGTGTCGAACTTTATATGACACTATCTCACTATTTTCCTGTACTACTGTACTCACTATCCCCCCCGTACTACTGTACTCACTATCCCCCCCTACTACTGTACTCACTATCCCCCCCGTACTACTGTACTCACTATCCCCCCCGTACTACTGTACTCACTATCCCCCCCTACTACTGTACTCACTATCCACCCGTACTACTGTACTCACTATCCCCCCATACTACTGTACTCACTATCCCCCCGTACTACTGTACTCACTATCCACCCGTACTACTGTACTCACTATCCCCCCCTACTACTGTACTCACTATCCCCCCGTACTACTGTACTCACTATCCACCCGTACTACTGTACTCACTATCCCCCCCTACTACTGTACTCACTATCCACCCGTACTACTGTACTCACTATCCCCCCCTACTACTGTACTCACTATCCCCCCCTACTACTGTACTCACTATCCACCCGTACTACTGTACTCACTATCCACCCCATACTACTGTACTCACTATCCACCCGTACTCACTATCCCCCCGTACTACTGTACTCACTATCGCCCCGTACTCACTATCCCCCCATACTACTGTACTCACTATCCCCCCATACTACTGTACTCACTATCCCCCCCGTACTACTGTACTCACTATCCCCCCGTACTACTGTACTCACTATCCACCCGTACTACTGTACTCACTATCCCCCCGTACTACTGTACTCACTATCCCCCCGTACTACTGTACTCACTATCCCCCCGTACTACTGTACTCTACTGTACTCACTATCCACCCGTACTACTGTACTCACTATCCCCCCGTACTACTGTACTCACTATCCACCCGTACTACTGTACTCACTATCCCCCCGTACTACTGTACTCACTATCCCCCCGTAGTACTGTACTCACTATCCCCCCATACTACTGTACTCACTATCCACCCGTACTACTGTACTCACTATCCCCCCCTACTACTGTACTCACTATCCCCCCCGTACTACTGTACTCACTATCCCCCCCGTACTACTGTACTCACTATCCTCCTCTACTCAATGTCCTCCCATACTCACTATCCCCCCGTACTACTGTACTCACTATCCACCCGTACTACTGTACTCACTATCCACCCGTAGTACTGTACTCACTATCCCCCCGTACTACTGTACTCACTATCCACCCGTACTACTGTACTCACTATCCACCCGTACTCACTATCCCCCCGTACTACTGTACTCACTATCGCCCCGTACTCACTATCCCCCATACTACTGTACTCACTATCCCCCCCGTACTACTGTACTCACTATCCCCCCCGTACTACTGTACTCACTATCCCCCCGTACTACTGTACTCACTATCCCCCCCGTACTACTGTACTCACTATCCCCCCCGTACTACTGTACTCACTATCCACCCGTACTACTGTACTCACTATCGCCCCGTACTCACTATCCCGCCATACTACTGTACTCACTATCCCCCCGTACTACTGTACTCACTATCCACCCGTACTACTGTACTCACTATCCACCCGTACTACTGTACTCACTATCCCCCCGTACTACTGTACTCACTATCCCCCCCGTACTACTGTACTCACTATCCACCCGTACTACTGTACTCACTATCGCCCCGTACTCACTATCCCGCCATACTACTGTACTCACTATCCCCCCGTACTACTGTACTCACTATCCCCCCATACTACTGTACTCACTATCCCCCCGTACTACTGTACTCACTATCCACCCGTACTACTGTACTCACTATCCACCCGTACTACTGTACTCACTATCCACCCGTACTACTGTACTCACTATCCTCCTCTACTCAATGTCCTCCCATACTCACTATCCACCCGTACTCACTATCCCCCCGTACTACTGTACTCACTATCCCCCCCGTACTACTGTACTCACTATCCCCCCCTACTACTGTACTCACTATCCACCCGTACTACTGTACTCACTATCCCCCCGTACTACTGTACTCACTATCCCCCCGTACTACTGTACTCACTATCCACCCGTACTACTGTACTCACTATCCCCCCGTACTCACTATCCCCCCGTACTACTGTACTCACTATCCCCCCGTACTACTGTACTCACTATCCCCCCGTACTACTGTACTCACTATCCCCCCCGTACTACTGTACTCACTATCCCCCCGTACTCACTATCCCCCCGTACTACTGTACTCACTATCCCCCCGTACTACTGTACTCACTATCCCCCCGTACTCACTATCCCCCGTACTACTGTACTCACTATCCTCCTCTACTCAATGTCCTCCCATACTCACTATCCCCCCGTACTCACTATCCCCCCGTACTACTGTACTCACTATCCCCCCGTACTACTGTACTCACTATCCTCCTCTACTCAATGTCCTCCCATACTCACTATCCCCCCGTACTCACTATCCCCCCGTACTACTGTACTCACTATCCCCCCGTACTACTGTACTCACTATCCACCCGTACTACTGTACTCACTATCCCCCCGTACTACTGTACTCACTATCCCCCCGTAGTACTGTACTCACTATCCCCCCATACTACTGTACTCACTATCCACCCGTACTACTGTACTCACTATCCCCCCCTACTACTGTACTCACTATCCCCCCCGTACTACTGTACTCACTATCCCCCCCGTACTACTGTACTCACTATCCTCCTCTACTCAATGTCCTCCCATACTCACTATCCCCCCGTACTACTGTACTCACTATCCACCCGTACTACTGTACTCACTATCCACCCGTAGTACTGTACTCACTATCCCCCCGTACTACTGTACTCACTATCCACCCGTACTACTGTACTCACTATCCACCCGTACTCACTATCCCCCCGTACTACTGTACTCACTATCGCCCCGTACTCACTATCCCCCATACTACTGTACTCACTATCCCCCCCGTACTACTGTACTCACTATCCCCCCGTACTACTGTACTCACTATCCCCCCCGTACTACTGTACTCACTATCCCCCCCGTACTACTGTACTCACTATCCACCCGTACTACTGTACTCACTATCGCCCCGTACTCACTATCCCGCCATACTACTGTACTCACTATCCCCCCGTACTACTGTACTCACTATCCACCCGTACTACTGTACTCACTATCCACCCGTACTACTGTACTCACTATCCCCCCGTACTACTGTACTCACTATCCCCCCCGTACTACTGTACTCACTATCCACCCGTACTACTGTACTCACTATCGCCCCGTACTCACTATCCCGCCATACTACTGTACTCACTATCCCCCCGTACTACTGTACTCACTATCCCCCCATACTACTGTACTCACTATCCCCCCGTACTACTGTACTCACTATCCACCCGTACTACTGTACTCACTATCCACCCGTACTACTGTACTCACTATCCACCCGTACTACTGTACTCACTATCCTCCTCTACTCAATGTCCTCCCATACTCACTATCCACCCGTACTCACTATCCCCCCGTACTACTGTACTCACTATCCCCCCCGTACTACTGTACTCACTATCCCCCCCTACTACTGTACTCACTATCCACCCGTACTACTGTACTCACTATCCCCCCGTACTACTGTACTCACTATCCCCCCGTACTACTGTACTCACTATCCACCCGTACTACTGTACTCACTATCCCCCCGTACTCACTATCCCCCCGTACTACTGTACTCACTATCCCCCCGTACTACTGTACTCACTATCCCCCCGTACTACTGTACTCACTATCCCCCCCGTACTACTGTACTCACTATCCCCCCGTACTACTGTACTCACTATCCCCCCGTACTACTGTACTCACTATCCTCCTCTACTCAATGTCCTCCCATACTCACTATCCCCCCGTACTCACTATCCCCCCGTACTACTGTACTCACTATCCCCCCGTACTACTGTACTCACTATCCCCCCGTACTCACTATCCCCCGTACTACTGTACTCACTATCCTCCTCTACTCAATGTCCTCCCATACTCACTATCCCCCCGTACTCACTATCCCCCCGTACTACTGTACTCACTATCCCCCCGTACTACTGTACTCACTATCCTCCTCTACTCAATGTCCTCCCATACTCACTATCCCCCCGTACTCACTATCCCCCCGTACTACTGTACTCACTATCCCCCCGTACTACTGTACTCACTATCCCCCCGTACTCACTATCCCCCCGTACTACTGTACTCACTATCCCCCCCTACTACTGTACTCACTATCCCCCCCTACTACTGTACTCACTATCCCCCCCTACTACTGTACTCACTATCCCCCCCTACTACTGTACTCACTATCCCCCCGTACTACTGTACTCACTATCCACCCGTACTACTGTACTCACTATCCACCCGTACTACTGTACTCACTATCCCCCCGTACTACTGTACTCACTATCCCCCCGTACTACTGTACTCACTATCCTCCTCTACTCAATGTCCTCCCATACTCACTATCCACCCGTACTCACTATCCTCCTCTACTCAATGTCCTCCCATACTCACTATCCCCCCGTACTCACTATCCCCCGTACTACTGTACTCACTATCCTCCTCTACTCACTGTGCTGTGCTACTTTCCCCCTACCCTACTGTTGCCCTGTACTCGCTATCCCCCTGGAAACCCTGTGCTCTACTCACTGTCCTGCACTACTATTCTTCTGTAGTCTCTGTACTCGCCGTCCCCCTGTACTCGCCGTCCCCCTGTACTCACTGTCCCCCTGTAGTCGCCGTCCTGTACTCACTTGTCCCCCTGTACTCACTGTCCTCCTGTACTCACTGTCCCCCTGTACTCACTTGTCCCCCTGTACTCACTGTCCCCCTGTACTCACTGTCCCCCTGTACTCACTTGTCCCCCTGTACTCACTGTCCCCCTGTACTCACTGGTCCCCCTGTACTCACTTGTCCCCCTGTACTCACTGTCCCCCTGTACTCACTTGTCCCCCTGTACTCACTGTCCCCCTGTACTCACTGTCCCTCTGTACTCACTGTCCCCCTGTACTCACTGTCCCCCTGTACTCACTGTCCCTCTGTACTCACTGTCCCCCTGTACTCACTTGTCCCCCTGTACTCACTGTCCCCCTGTACTCACTGTCCCCCTGTACTCACTGTCCCCCTGTACTCACTTGTCCCCCTGTACTCACTGTCCCCCTGTACTCACTGTCCCCCTGTACTCACTGTCCCCCTGTACTCACTGTCCCCCTGTTCTCACTTGTCCCCCTGTACTCACTGTCCCCCTGTACTCACTGTCCCCCTGTACTCACTGTCCCCCTGTACTCACTGTCCCTCTGTACTCACTGTCCCCCTGTACTCACTTGTCCCCCTGTACTCACTTGTCCCCCTGTACTCACTGTCCCCCTGTACTCACTTGTCCCCCTGTACTCACTGTCCCCCTGTACTCACTGTCCCCCTGTACTCACTGTCCCCCTGTAGTCGCCGTCCTGTACTCACTTGTCCCCCTGTCCTGTACTCACAGCAGCATCAGACAATGGGACTGTGGACCATGGAATAATGTGGGGACACTCCACAGATGTCCAGTCCCTGGGGACATTGTATAGGATGCTGTGCTGATCCTGTGGGAGGGGAGGAGGAGCTGCACTTGTAGTTCAGTGAATGAGAGCTGAGCTGAGGCTCCTGTTCTCTTACTTTTGGAACCTCCTGTAGTAATTATGTGTCATTTTAGAAAACCTTTCCTAGGTGGCGGCATTTAGGAGCTGTACAATGACTCCCCATCCCCCGGTGTAAGCTCTCTAATACCCGACACATGAAGAATGTAATAAACCTGGACGGATGGGGAAGGTTCACGATATTAAATCAGTTTTACTTCACAAATACAAATTAAAGGTAAAGACGACGACTCGGAAATTAATAAAAGAAAATTCCCCGGACGTCTCATCTCTGCCCCGCGGAATCCGGGATCTGGACCATATGAAGTAAATATATTACACATGGGAGGAGACTCATCACTATATATACTGTATACTGCACGAGGGGACATCTATGTCACCTGCCACATCATCTTATACCCCAGAGCTGCACTCACTATTCTGCTGGTGTACACATATTATATGTATTGGGGGGGGGGGGGGGCAGTGGGGTGCATGTCCTTCCTCCCTGGTTTGGGTGGATATAATCCTGTGCTGGATGTGATAGCGGTAATAACTTGCAGCGTGTGACATGGCGGTGTCTCTCCGGTGACAGCTGGTGACAGGGCTGGAGATGTATGAGGATTATGTCTCAGGGCCAGGACCTTGGAGAGAGCAGGAGGTCACAGGGAGAACATCTCCCGTACAAGTCATCACTGCTGTCATTAGAGGCCGAGCCGTGATGGATGAGCCCAAGGGACATGAAAGTGACAACGTGCCTCAGGGGGGCGCCACCACCTCTCCTCTGTGTCCTGTAATCAGGGATTTGCAGCAGTGGACAAAATATATCTCGCCCTCCGCTCCCCTCTACCTCTGCACCTCCGCGCCCCTCTACCCCGGCACCTCCGCTCCCCTCTACCTCCGCACCTCCACTCCCCTCTACCTCCGCACTTCCGCTCCCCTCTACCCCCACGCCCCTCTACCCCTGCGCCCCTCTACCCCTGCACCTCCGCTCCCCTCTACCCCTGCACCTCCGCTCCCCTCTACCTCCGCGCCCCTCTACCTCCACACCTCCGCTCCCCTCTACCCCTGCACCTCCACGCCCCTCTACCTCGGCACCTCCGCTCCCCTCTACCTCGGCACCTCCGCTCCCCTCTACCTCGGCACCTCCGCTCCCCTCTACCTCGGCACCTCCGCTCCCCTCTACCTCCGCACCTCCGCTCCCCTCTACCTCCGCACCTCCGCTCCCCTCTACCTCGGCACCTCCGCTCCCCTCTACCTCCGCACCTCCGCTCCCCTCTACCTCCGCACCTCCCCGACCCTCTACCTCCGCTCCCCTCTACCTCCGCACCTCCACGACCCTCTACCTCCCCGACCCTCTACCTCCGCTCCCCTCTACCTCCGCACCTCCGCTCCCCTCTACCTCCGCTCCCCTCTACCTTCGCACCTCCACGACCCTCTACCTCCCCGACCCTCTACCTCCGCGCCCCTCTACCCCTGCACCTCCGCGCCCCTCTACCCCTGCACCTCCGCGCCCCTCTACCCCTGCACCTCCGCGCCCTTTACCTCTGCACCCCTCTACCTCTGCACCACCGCGCCCCTCTACCTCTGCACCTCCGCGCCCCTCTACCTCTGCACCTCCGCGCCCCTCTACCTCTGCACCCCTCTACCTCTGCACCTCTGCGCCCCTCTACCTCTGCACCTCCGCGCCCCTCTACCTCTGCACCTCCGCGCCCCTCTACCTCTGCACCTCCGCGCCCCTCTACCTCTGCACCTCCGCGCCCCTCTACCTCTGCACCTCCACGCCCCTCTACCTCTGCACCTCCGGGTCCTATGGTTTCCCACACTCCAAAATATACTGTTAGGATCGTGAGCCCCATTGGGGACAGGGACCGATTTGGTAAACTCTGTGCAGCGCTGAGGAATCTGTGTGCGCTATATAAATAAAGGAATTATTATTATTAACGACCCATGATGTTCATGCTGCCTGTCCTGTTGTTAGATCCCACTAGAGGTCTCCTTGTGCAGGAAGAACCTGACCGAGTGACGGAAGATCAGCTGTGGCCAAATTCAACATTATCAAGAAGTATAAAAATCATCTAACAACAAAGTTATGATAAGTCTGCACTAGATCAGGTGACCTCCCCCACCAGACCCCCGAAGATCTGATGCTTAGGATGGGTCATCACTAAAATTCCTTAAACGCCCCTTTAAGATGGAATTAAGTAAGTTATGTCTACAACAGAATCTAAGGAAAGGAGACATAACTCAGGGATTTAAGGATTTAGCTTTTTTTTTTTTTTTGGAGTGTTCCATTACAGACCTTTCACCAATTCCACCAACCCCACTCTCTCTTAGGCTCTTTCATAGACATTGTCCCACTGATTCCGGAACAGTTGGAATTTTTTCTCTAGCCCCCACGGTTCCCGAGTTATCAATGCCGATAGATTCAGCATCTATTATGCTAATTAGGCTCTTTACCGTTAGGTGGGTGGGGCCAGACTGTTTGCTCCACCCCATATGACAGTTAATTAGTGCTAATTACTCTGGAACGGTGGAGGCTAGAGAAAAAATTCCAACAGTATTGGGATCAGAAGAGCTACAACTATTAAAGGATGCAAAGTGTTGGGGGTGGAGAAAATTTCCCCTTTAAGAGTGAAAAAGTTGGGGGTCCAGAACTTTTTGATGTCACTTTGTAACATTTTGAGAAAAGTCTTCCAGAAAAATGAAAAGCAATCCCCACTCCCTATGTCATT
The DNA here is from genome assembly GCF_040894005.1 of Engystomops pustulosus. Classification (NCBI taxonomy): domain Eukaryota; kingdom Metazoa; phylum Chordata; class Amphibia; order Anura; family Leptodactylidae; genus Engystomops; species Engystomops pustulosus. The sequence continues at coordinate 177,789,343 of NC_092417.1, read as the reverse complement.
AGATCCACCCCCTATGTTACAGGCCCAACCCTATAAGATAATAAGCCCTGCCCCCTGCCATTGGTACCCTCCCCTTTTGTCTTTAGGACCACCTCCTTTTCTCAGCAACACCATCCCCTATCCCAGATTTTGCAACTCTTCTGATCATCCAAGATGTCAAGTATTTAGATACCAGAGCAATAAGAGGCGGTGACTTTTTCAGGTATAAAAATTACTACTTTAGGAGTCATTACTAAAAATGGCATTTTAGGCTTCTAACTGGAGTTCCCCTTTAAATCCTACTGTTTATTTTCCCTTCCCGGGTAATGACATTTCTTTTTTATAATTACTTGGTTTTCTCGAGAGGCAGAAGTCTCCCGCTAATCTTCTTAGGGTCTCGCGCTCGCGCTTGTTACAGACGCGTTTCACCGTAAGCTCTTATACAAACAGCAATCTAATATATCTCAAGGAGCCGGCAAAATCATAATTCAATCTTCCTGAGGTCCTGACATGACATCTAGGATTTATATAGCTCCATGTGTGACAACCGAGCTGCTGGGCCCCTCCGAGGCTCCGCGACAAAAAAATTTTCAATTTCACAGATTAAAGGGAAACTTAACTAAAATGCAGAAGCCATTTTGACAAAAACCGGTAAATTCAAACACCACTGTCACCCGACTGAACTCGATTTTGAGTAAATTGCTCTAAAAAAGTTTTTAAAGGGGATCTCTAACCACCTTGATCATCTCCAGTTTTTTGCATCAATGAATAGTCGCCACTCCACTAATTCCGGAACAGTTGAAATTTTTTCTCTAGCTCTCACCGTTCCCGAGAAATCACTGTCAGTAGTTTTGGCATCCAATATGCTAATTAGGTTGGGCAGTCCTTGACTTGAGTACTTCCCACTTGGCACTAAAACTATCAGCGCTGATATCTCGGGAACCCTGAGAGCTAGAGAAAAAATTCCAACTGCGCCGGAATCAGTGGAGCGGTGCCGATTAAAGGATGGAAAGAGTTGGATTTGTCAGGGGTAGTAAAAGGTCCTCCTTAAAGGGGTTGTATAGGATTACAAAAACAGGGGTTCTTTGTTCAATAAACAGCGCCACTCCTATCTACTGGTCGTGTGTCATATTGCAGGTCAGCTCCATTCCAAGGTAAAGGAGGATTATTGTGCAGAATTTTTCCAATGATTTGTATATATATATATATATATATATATATATATATATATATATATATATATGATTTGTAGATACTTATAGCCTCACCTGACCTTTAAATCACAGAGCAGTCACCCAATGTAACCCCTCTCCCCGTGCGGCCTCCGGCCAGGCAATGGCTTTCCGTCTGTTCATTGTGTGATTGGGAGATTACGGTCTAAATCCCACGCTGGGTTCTCCCGCAGCAGAACAATATTCTACATTATTATGGGGCAGCTTCTATCTGTTTGGCAGGACATCAGTGATCTCTTACAGACAATGTATTCAGGGTCAGATGAGGGTCTGACGAGACCCCGGGGCCCACCATAACATCAGGGGCCCTGTCATGTCTGTAGAAAAGAACAGAATAAATATCAGTAACACAGTGAAAAATACACAGTATCCAATAATACCGCCAGAGAATAGCGTAATAATCCGTTACACAGTGTGTTACCTGCTTAAAATCACCACCTCGTGGCGCTTATATAATACCGCCACATAGTACCTTCCTTCATTACATTGAAACATGATGATACTGTATTTTTTATTCTGATTTACCATTTACCAAGTAATGCTGCCTCTATAAAATTATCTTGACAAAAAAAATATATGATACTGCCATAATTTAAACATATGTTACACCCAAACTAACACAGTATTATGCCCAAATAAATACCATGTACAAATAATACCGCCATATTGCGCCATAATTACAAATGATGTCATTTACCACAATGGGGCTCATTTACTAAGGGTCCGCGGACCGCACTATCGTCGGATATTCTGACTATTTCCGATTTGCGCTGCTTTCATGCAACACAAATCAGGGGTGGCCGTCAGACGATCCGACTGATTCAGAATGAGCACGGGATTAAACATTGTGTCACAAGTACATGAACCAGGAAGAACTCCGGGGACCTGAGCGGGGAAGCGACACATGCAGGATATCGGGGGCAGGATCTTAGTGACTCCCTGGACAGCACATTATACACGGACAATGCACTTACATGCACCAGGAAGAAGATGGTGAACTCCAGGGACCTGAGCGGGGAAGTGACACATGCAGGATATCGAGTGCACGATCTTAGTGACTCCCCGCACAGCGCATTATACACGGACAATGCACTTACATGCACCAGGAAGAAGAAGGTGAACTCCGGGGACCTGAGCGGGGAAGCGACACATGCAGGATATCGGGGGCACGATCTTAGTGACTCCCCGCACAGCGCATTATACATGGACAATGCACTTACATGCACCAGGAAAAAGAAGGGGAACTCCGGGGACCTGAGCGGGGAAGCGACACATGCAGGATATCGGGCACACGATCCTAGTGACTCCCCGCACAGCGCATTATACACAGACAATGCACTGACATGCACCAGGAAGAAGAAGGTGAACTCCGGGGACCTGAGCGGGGAAGTGACACATGCAGGATATCGGGCACACGATCCTAGTGACTCCCCGCACAGCGCATTATACACAGACAATGCACTTACATGCACCAGGAAGAAGAAGGGGAACTCTGGAGACCTGAGCGGGGAAGTGACACATGCAGGATATCGGGCACACGATCCTAGTGACTCCCCGCACAGCGCATTATACATGGACAATGCACTTACATGCACCAGGAAGAAGAAGGTGAACTCCGGGGACCTGAGCGGGGAAGCGACACATGCAGGATATCGGGGGCACGATCCTAGTGACTCCCCGCACAGCGCATTATACATGGACAATGCACTTACATCCACCAGGAAGAAGAAGGTGAACTCCGGGGACCTGAGCGGGGAAGCGACACATGCAGGATATCGGGTGCAGGATCTTAGTGACTCCCCGCACAGCGCATTATACACGGACAATGCACTTACATGCACCAGGAAGAAGAAGGTGAACTCCGGGGACCTGAGCGGGGAAGCAACACATGCAGGATATCGGGCACACGATTTTAGTGACTCCCCGCACAGCGCATTATACATGGACAATGCACTTACATGCACCAGGAAGAAGAAGGTGAACTCCGGGGACCTGAGCGGGGAAGCGACACATGCAGGATATCGGGGGCACGATCTTAGTGACTCCCCGCACAGCGCATTATACACGGACAATGCACTTACATGCACCAGGAAGAAGAAGGTGAACTCCGGGGACCTGAGCGGGGAAGCGACACATGCAGGATATCGGGGGCACGATCTTAGTGACTCCCCGCACAGCGCATTATACACAGACAATGCACTTACATGCACCAGGAAGAAGAAGGGGAACTCTGGAGACCTGAGCGGGGAAGTGACACATGCAGGATATCGGGCACACGATCTTAGTGACTCCCCGCACAGCACATTGTACACGGACAATGCACTTACATGCACCAGGAAGAAGAAGGTGAACTCCGGGGACCTGAGCGGGGAAGCGACACATGCAGGATATCGGATGCAGGATCTTAGTGACTCCCCGCACAGCGCATTATACACGGACAATGCACTTACATGCACCAGGAAGAAGAAGGTGAACTCCAGGGACCTGAGCGGGGAAGCGACACATGCAGGATATCGGGCCGAGGATCTTAGTGACTCCCCGCACAGCGCATTATACATGGACAATGCACTTACATGCACCAGGAAGAAGAAGGTGAACTCCGGGGACCTGAGCGGGGAAGCGACACATGCAGGATATCGGGGGCACGATCTTAGTGACTCCCCGCACAGCGCATTATACACGGACAATGCACTTACATGCACCAGGAAGAAGAAGGTGAACTCCGGGGACCTGAGCGGGGAAGCGACACATGCAGGATATCAGGCGCAGGATCTTAGTGACTCCCTGCACAGCGCATTATACACAGACAATGCACTTACATGCACCAGGAAGAAGAAGGGGAACTCTGGAGACCTGAGCGGGGAAGCGACACATGCAGGATATCGGGTGCACGATCTTAGTGACTCCCCGCACAGCGCATTATACACGGACAATGCACTTACATGCACCAGGGAGAAGAAGGTGAACTCCGGGGACCTGAGCGGGGAAGCGACACATGCAGGATATCGGGCGCAGGATCTTAGTGACTCCCCGCACAGCGGATTATACACGGACAATGCACTTACATGCACCAGGAAGAAGAAGGTGAACTCCGGGGACCTGAGCGGGGAAGCGACACATGCAGGATATCGGGCGCAGGATCTCAGTGACTCCCCGCACAGCGCATTATACAGGGACAATGCACTTACATCCACCAGGAAGAAGAAGGTGAACTCCTGGGTCCTGAGCGGGGAAGCGACACATGCAGGATATTTTGGGGCGCAGGATCTTAGTGACTCCCCGCACAGCGCATTATACACGGACAATGCACTTACATCCACCAGAAAGAAGAAGGTGAACTCCTGGATCCTGAGCGGGGAAGCGACACATGCAGGATATCGGGCGCAGGATCTAAGTGATTCCCCGCACAGCACATTATACACGGACAATGCACTTACATGCACCAGGAAGAAGAAGGGGAACTCTGGAGACCTGAGCGGGGAAGCGACACATGCAGGATATCGGGTGCACGATCTTAGTGACTCCCCGCACAGCGCATTATACACGGACAATGCACTTACATGCACCAGGAAGAAGAAGGTGAACTCCGGGGACCTGAGCGGGGAAGCGACACATGCAGGATATCAGGCGCACGATCTTAGTGACTCCCCGCACAGCGCATTATACACGGACAATGCACTTACATGCACCAGGAAGAAGAAGGTGAACTCCGGGGACCTGAGCGGGGAAGCGACACATGCAGGATATCGGGCGCAGGATCTCAGTGACTCCCCGCACAGCGCATTATACAGGGACAATGCACTTACATCCACCAGGAAGAAGAAGGTGAACTCCTGGGTCCTGAGCGGGGAAGCGACACATGCAGGATATTTTGGGGCGCAGGATCTTAGTGACTCCCCGCACAGCGCATTATACACGGACAATGCACTTACATCCACCAGAAAGAAGAAGGTGAACTCCTGGGTCCTGAGCGGGGAAGCGACACATGCAGGATATCGGACGCAGGATCTTAGTGACTCCCCGCACAGCACATTATACACGGACAATGCACTTACATGCACCAGGAAGAAGAAGGTGAACTCCGGGGACCTGAGCGGGGAAGCGACACATGCAGGATATTGGGTGCAGGATCTTAGTGACTCCCCGCACAGCGCATTATACACAGACAATGCACTTACATGCACCAGGAAGAAGAAGGTGAACTCCTGGATCCTGAGCGGGGAAGCGACACATGCAGGATATCGGGCGCAGGATCTAAGTGATTCCCCGCACAGCACATTATACACGGACAATGCACTTACATGCACCAGGAAGAAGAAGGGGAACTCTGGAGACCTGAGCGGGGAAGCGACACATGCAGGATATCGGGTGCACGATCTTAGTGACTCCCCGCACAGCGCATTATACACGGACAATGCACTTACATGCACCAGGAAGAAGAAGGTGAACTCCGGGGACCTGAGCGGGGAAGCGACACATGCAGGATATCAGGCGCACGATCTTAGTGACTCCCCGCACAGCGCATTATACACGGACAATGCACTTACATGCACCAGGAAGAAGAAGGTGAACTCCGGGGACCTGAGCGGGGAAGCGACACATGCAGGATATCGGGCGCAGGATCTCAGTGACTCCCCGCACAGCGCATTATACAGGGACAATGCACTTACATCCACCAGGAAGAAGAAGGTGAACTCCTGGGTCCTGAGCGGGGAAGCGACACATGCAGGATATTTTGGGGCGCAGGATCTTAGTGACTCCCCGCACAGCGCATTATACACGGACAATGCACTTACATCCACCAGAAAGAAGAAGGTGAACTCCTGGGTCCTGAGCGGGGAAGCGACACATGCAGGATATCGGACGCAGGATCTTAGTGACTCCCCGCACAGCACATTATACACGGACAATGCACTTACATGCACCAGGAAGAAGAAGGTGAACTCCGGGGACCTGAGCGGGGAAGCGACACATGCAGGATATTGGGTGCAGGATCTTAGTGACTCCCCGCACAGCGCATTATACACAGACAATGCACTTACATGCACCAGGAAGAAGAAGGTGAACTCCTGGATCCTGAGCGGGGAAGCGACACATGCAGGATATCGGGCGCAGGATCTAAGTGATTCCCCGCACAGCACATTATACACGGACAATGCACTTACATGCACCAGGAAGAAGAAGGGGAACTCTGGAGACCTGAGCGGGGAAGCGACACATGCAGGATATCGGGTGCACGATCTTAGTGACTCCCCGCACAGCGCATTATACACGGACAATGCACTTACATGCACCAGGAAGAAGAAGGTGAACTCCGGGGACCTGAGCGGGGAAGCGACACATGCAGGATATCAGGCGCACGATCTTAGTGACTCCCCGCACAGCGCATTATACACGGACAATGCACTTACATGCACCAGGAAGAAGAAGGTGAACTCCGGGGACCTGAGCGGGGAAGCGACACATGCAGGATATCGGGCGCAGGATCTCAGTGACTCCCCGCACAGCGCATTATACAGGGACAATGCACTTACATCCACCAGGAAGAAGAAGGTGAACTCCTGGGTCCTGAGCGGGGAAGCGACACATGCAGGATATTTTGGGGCGCAGGATCTTAGTGACTCCCCGCACAGCGCATTATACACGGACAATGCACTTACATCCACCAGAAAGAAGAAGGTGAACTCCTGGGTCCTGAGCGGGGAAGCGACACATGCAGGATATCGGACGCAGGATCTTAGTGACTCCCCGCACAGCACATTATACACGGACAATGCACTTACATGCACCAGGAAGAAGAAGGTGAACTCCGGGGACCTGAGCGGGGAAGCGACACATGCAGGATATTGGGTGCAGGATCTTAGTGACTCCCCGCACAGCGCATTATACACAGACAATGCACTTACATGCACCAGGAAGAAGAAGGTGAACTCCGGGGACCTGAGCGGGGAAGCGACACATGCAGGATATCGGGCGCAGGATCTTAGTGACTCCCCGCACAGCTCATTATACACGGACAATGCACTTACATGCACCAGGAAGAAGAAGGTGAACTCCTGGGACCTGAGCGGGGAAGCGACACATGCAGGATATCGGGTGCAGGATCTTAGCGACTCCCCGCACAGCGCATTATACACGGACAATGCACTTACATGCACCAGGAAGAAGAAGGTGAACTCCTGGGACCTGAGCGGGGAAGCGACACATGCAGGATATCGGGCGCAGGATCTTAGTGACTCCCCGCACAGCACATTATACACGGACAATGCACTTACATGCACCAGGAAGAAGAAGGTGAACTCCGGGGACCTGAGCAGGGAAGCGACACATGCAGGATATCAGGTGCAGGATCTTAGTGACTCCCCGCACAGCACATTATACACGGACAATGCACTTACATGCACCAGGAAGAAGAAGGTGGACTCCAGGGACCTGAGCGGGGAAGCGACACATGCAGGATATCGGGCGCAGGATCTTAGTGACTCCCCGCACAGCGCATTATACATGGACAATGCACTTACATGCACCAGGAAGAAGAAGGTGAACTCCGGGGACCTGAGCGGGGAAGCGACACATGCAGGATATCGGGCGCACGATCTTAGTGACTCCCCGCACAGCGGATTATACACGGACAATGCACTTACATGCACCAGGAAGAAGAAAGTGAACTCCGGGGACCTGAGCGGGGAAGTGACACATGCAGGATATCGGGGGCAGGATCTTAGTGACTCCCCGCACAGCGCATTATACACGGACAATGCACTTACATGCACCAGGAAGAAGAAGGTGAACTCCAGGGACCTGAGCGGGGAAGCGACACATGCAGGATATCGGGTGCAGGATCTTAGTGACTCCCCGCACAGCGCATTATACACGGACAATGCACTTACATGCACCAGGAAGAAGAAGGTGAACTCCGGGGACCTGAGCGGGGAAGCGACACATGCAGGATACCAGGGCACAATTTTAGTGAATCGCGGCACAGTGCATTAATGTCGGACAACATAGGTAAGTAAATGGGCCCCAATGTGTAAAGCTCATTCACTTCTGTCCATGGGAAGGCTCAAAGTCTCTGTGCCAAAAACGAAAGCACCCAACAGGAAGGGGCGCTGTTAAAATGTAAAATAAGTGATACATTGTAACAAACCCTTAGTTGTTACAACAGGTTGCAATGGTATTCGGTCTTGGAATTAAAACAAGAATGTTTCCATTCACTGTCAGCAAGCAGAGACGTAGTATTCAGTACATCCTATCTCTGTCCTTACACGTGGGGGGTCTCTGGTGTCACATATACCCTTCCAGATGTTACACCGTCTCCCGCTGACTCCTGGGAGGTGAATCCTACAGTAACTAAGTTTAGAAACCCAATTTGCAGCAATCAAATTCCAATTTAATGCAAGAGCAACACAATTAACGTCTGGGCGACTCCGAGGTCAGAGGTGACTGTGCCGCCACCGCCGACGCTCCGATAATCCGTCTCTGTCCGGATCTCATTACTCCCCCTCTGTCTTCATGGAGGATCCATGTTCTCTGCAGACACAGTCATACAGCAATAATAACCGAACATCTAATACACAGTCTTAAAGGGGATGTCTATGTTCTCCTGATGTGAAGGACGGGGGCGGGCACAAGGCTCAGGATTTCTGATTTTTTGTACAAAGTGGTGAATGTTCTTCTGGTTACATAAATGATGTGTTTCTTACTTCCTGCAGCCACCACTAGGGGGAACTACATGTAGATGGATGTATACAGATGGAGAAGTCAGTATGGAGTGAGCGCCCCCATGTGGTGGCTGCTGGTAGCATGTATGACTGTACTAGGGTGGTCATACACTTCAGAGGACGGGGCATTAACCCAGGTATAGGGGAGGGGGCAATGACTTATGTGTAGTAGATGTAATGAGGGTCTGGATGTAATACAAAGGGAGGGGGCATTGGCCTGTATACAGAAGATGGGGAGGAACCCTTAATGTTATACACAGGGAGGGGGTAAAGACCTATATATAGCAGAAGGGGAGGGAGCCTGGACGCTATACACTGGAAGAGGGCACTGACCTGTATATGGGGAGGAACCCTTGATGCTATATACAGAAACCTTCATATAGTATATGGGGGGGTCTGGACAATATACACAGGGAGGGGGTAAAGACCTTCATATAGTAGATGGGGAGGGGTCTGGTTGTTGTACACAGGGACCTATATATAGTAGATGGGGAGGGGTCTGGACGTTATACATCTGGACCTTCATATAATAGATGGGGAGGGGTCTGGACGTTATACACAGGGAGGGGGTAAAGACCTTCATATAGTAGATGGGGAGGGGTCTAGACGTTATACATCTGGACCTTCATATAATAGATGTGGAAAGGGTCTGGATGTTATACACAGGGACCTATATATAGTAGATGGGGAGGGGTCTGGATGTTATACGCAGTGACTTTCATATAGTAGATGGGGAGGGGTCTGGATGTTATACACAGGGACCTTCATATAGTAGATGGGGAGGGGTCTGGATGTTATACACAGGGACCTTCATATAGTAGATGGGGAGGGGTCTGGATGTTATACACAGGGACCTTCATATAGTAGATGGGGAGGGGTCTGGATGTTATACGCAGTGACCTTCATATAGTAGATGGGGAGAGGTCTGGATGTTATACACAGGGAGGGGGTAAAGACCTTTATATAGTAGATGGGGAGAGGTCTGGACATTATATATAGGGACCTTCATATAATAGATGGGGAGGGGTCTGGACGTTATACACAGGGAGGGGGTAAAGACCTTCATATAATAGATGTGGAAAGGGTCTGGACGTTATACATCTGGACCTTCATATAATAGATGTGGAAAGGGTCTGGATGTTATACACAGGGACCTATATATAGTAGATGGGGAGGGGTCTGGATGTTATACACAGGGACCTATATATAGTAGATGGGGAGGGGTCTGGATGTTATACGCAGTGACCTTCATATAGTAGATGGGGAGGGGTCTGGATGTTATACACAGTGACCTTCATATAGTAGATGGGGAGGGGTCTGGATGTTATACACAGTGACCTTCATATAGTAGATGGGGAGAGGTCTGGACATTATACATAGGGACCTTCATATAGTAGATGGGGAGGGGTCTGGATGTTATACACAGGGACCTTCATATAGTAGATGGGGAGGGGTCTGGATGTTATACGCAGTGACCTTCATATAGTAGATGGGGAGGGGTCTGGATGTTATACACAGTGACCTTCATATAGTAGATGGGGAGGGGTCTGGATGTTATACACAGGGACCTTCATATAGTAGATGGGGAGGGATCTGGATGTTATACACAGTGACCTTCATATAGTAGATGGGGAGGGGTCTGGATGTTATACACAGGGACCTTCATATAGTAGATGGGGAGGGGTCTGGATGTTATACACAGGGACCTTCATATAGTAGATGGGGAGGGGTCTGGATGTTATACGCAGTGACTTTCATATAGTAGATGGGGAGGGGTCTGGATGTTATACACAGGGACCTATATATAGTAGATGGGGAGGGGTCTGGATGTTATACACAGGGACCTTCATATAGTAGATGGGGAGGGGTCTGGATGTTATACGCAGTGACTTTCATATAGTAGATGGGGAGGGGTCTGGATGTTATACACAGTGACCTTCATATAGTAGATGGGGAGGGGTCTGGATGTTATACGCAGTGACCTTCATATAGTAGATGGGGAGGGGTCTGGATGTTATACACAGGGACCTTCATATAGTAGATGGGGAGGGGTCTGGATGTTATACGCAGTGACTTTCATATAGTAGATGGGGAGGGGTCTGGATGTTATACACAGGGACCTATATATAGTAGATGGGGAGGGGTCTGGATGTTATACACAGGGACCTTCATATAGTAGATGGGGAGGGGTCTGGATGTTATACGCAGTGACTTTCATATAGTAGATGGGGAGGGGTCTGGATGTTATACACAGTGACCTTCATATAGTAGATGGGGAGGGGTCTGGATGTTATACGCAGTGACTTTCATATAGTAGATGGGGAGGGGTCTGGATGTTATACACAGGGACCTTCATATAGTAGATGGGGAGAGGTCTGGACATTATACATAGGGACCTTCATATAGTAGATGGGGAGGGGTCTGGATGTTATACACAGTGACCTTCATATAGTAGATGGGGAGGGGTCTGGATGTTATACACAGTGACCTTCATATAGTAGATGGGGAGGGGTCTGGATGTTATACGCAGTGACTTTCATATAGTAGATGGGGAGGGGTCTGGATGTTATACACAGGGACCTTCATATAGTAGATGGGGAGAGGTCTGGACATTATACATAGGGACCTTCATATAGTAGATGGGGAGGGGTCTGGATGTTATACACAGTGACCTTCATATAGTAGATGGGGAGGGGTCTGGATGTTATACACAGGGACCTTCATATAGTAGATGGGGAGGGGTCTGGATGTTATACGCAGTGACCTTCATATAGTAGATGGGGAGAGGTCTGGACATTATACATAGGGACCTTCATATAGTAGATGGGGAGGGGTCTGGATGTTATACGCAGTGACTTTCATATAGTAGATGGGGAGGGGTCTGGATGTTATACACAGGGACCTTCATATAGTAGATGGGGGGGGGGGGGTCTGACCATTCGGTTGCTGAATGCGATTTTCTAGTAGAAAAGTAAAATATGGAAAAGTTCTTCTCTTCTTAAGGAACAAATAGGAAAACCCCTCACGCAGCGCAGACACATTTGTCAACAATGAGTCTTCGGGGACGCACATAATACGGATGGAGATCCGGTCAGCTTGGCGCTGGCTATATATAGAGGCGGCGCTGGCTATATATAGAGGCGGCGCTGGCTGTATATAGAGGCGGCGCTGGCTGTATATAGACGCTTGTACACAGCTCATTAGCGCAATCCTTTATGTCTTCCAGATCCTTCCGCTGTCGGAGTAAACGAGCGGCCGCCACAAACGGTTGTAGACTCGGGAGCAAATGTCACGGTGAGAGACGAAGAGACGGATTGTGGGAGTGAAATAACCCAATTATATGGAGGTTCACCCCCCCCCCCCCATAACAAGAGACATCAAACCTCACAATAAGATGTCACATCTAATACATCTCCTCCAAATCCAACTAACGAGATCCGGTCTTAGAAGACGTCTGGAGACGTATTGTGACGGTTACACTGACTACATTCAGCCACCGCTGTACGAGGATTATTAGGAACAAGATACACAATTACTGGTGACCCAATCAAGAGGCCAACCCAAAATCATACCCCTAAAACTACCAAAAACACCAACCAGAATGTGAGCCTAAAACCCAACCCAGAAGCAATCCCCAAAACCCTACAAAGCTGAGCCTTAAGCTCAACCCACAAGCTAATCCCCCAACTCAGAACCTGCCCCCACAATCCAACCCAGAAGATGACCCTAATACCCAACCCTAAATCCTACCCCTAAAGCTGATCCTAACACACAACCCAGAAACCAAATCACAATCACACCCTCAAACCCAAGCGAGAAGCTAATCGCAAGACCAAAATCAGGAGTTGACCTAAAAACCGAACCTGTGACTTCATACCAACCTTAAAGCCAAGCTGAAACCAAAAGCCAACCCAGAAGCCGAGCCGTAAACCCAACCCAGAAGCCGAGCCGTAACCCCAACCCAGAAGCTGAGCCGTAACCCCAACCCAGAAGCTGAGCCGTAACCCCAACCCAGAAGCTGAGCCTTAACCCCAACCCAGAAGCTGAGCCCTAACCTCAACCCAGAAGCTGAGCCTTAACCCCAACCCAGAAGCTGAGCCCTAACCTCAACCCAGAAGCTGAGCCTTAACCCCAACCCAGAAGCTGAGCCTTAACCCCAACCCAGAAGCTGAGCCCTAACCTCAACCCAGAAGCTGAGCCCTAACCTCAACCCAGAAGCTGAGCCTTAACCCCAACCCAGAAGCTGAGCCCTAACCTCAACCCAGAAGCTGAGCCTAAACCCCAACCCAGAAGCTGAGCCTAAATTTCAAGATAGAAACTACCAAAAACCCCAACCCAGAATGTCAGCCTAAAACCCAACTCAGAAGCTGACCCCAAAACCCTACACAGAAGCTGAGCCTTAACCTCAACCCACAAGCTAACCCCCAACTCAGAAAACTGACCCCACAATCCAACCCAGAAGATGAGCCTAAATCCCAATCCAGAAGTTGACCCTAATAGCCAAGCCGAATGCTACCCCTAAAAAAAATTCAAGCTGAGCCTTAACCCTTAGCCAGAAGATGAGTCCTAACCCAGAAGCCAACCCATAATCCTAACCCAGAAATGGACCATACGGCCAAACCTAAAAACTGAGCCTAATTTCTAACCAAAAAGCTAACACTTAAAGCCAATACAGAAATTCATTAAAATCCCAACCTAAAATCCAGGCATAAATTTAACCTAGAACCTAACTCTTAATCAACCCAGCAACAGATTGTAAACCGTAACCCAGAAGCTAAGCCTAAATCTCAAACTTGAAGCTGAACCTAAAACCAAATCCAGAAGCTAAGCCTAAATTTTAACCCAGAAGCTGATCCTGAAACCCAACCCAGAATCTGAGCCTAAACCCCAACCCAGAATCTGAGCCTAAACCCCAACCCAGAAGCTGACCATGAAACCCAACCCAGAAGCTGACCATGAAACCCAACCCAGAAGGTGATCCTGAACCCCAACCCAGAAGCTGAGCCTTAACCCCAACCCAGAAGCTGAGCTTTAACCCCAACCCAGAAGCTGAGCCTTAACCCCAACCCAGAAGCTGAGCCTTAACCCCAACCCAGAAGTTGAGCTTTAACCCCAACCCAGAAGCTGAGCTTTAACCCCAACCCAAAAGCTGAGCCTTAACCCCAACCCAGAAGCTGAGGCTTACCCCAACCCAGAAGCTGAGCCTTAACCCCAACCCAGAAGCTGAGCCTTAACCTCAACCCAGAAGCTGAGCCTTAACCCCAACCCAGAAGCTGAGCCTTAACCCCAACCCAGAAGCTGAGCCTTAACCCCAACCAACAAGCTGAGCCTTAACCCCAACCAACAAGCTGAGCCTTAACCCCAACCCAGAAGTTGAGCTTTAACCCCAACCCAAAAGCTGAGCCTTAACCCCAACCCAGAAGCTGAGCCTTAACCCCAACCCAGTAGCTGAGCTTTAACCCCAACCCAGAAGCTGAGCCTTAACCCCAACCCAGAAGTTGAGCTTTAACCCCAACCCAGAAGCTGAGCCTTAAACCCAACCCAGAAGCTGAGCTTTAACCTCAACCCAGAACCTGAGGCTTAACCCCAACCCAGAAGCTGAGGCTTACCCCAACCCAGAAGCTGAGCCTTAACCCCAACCCAGAAGCTGAGCCTTAACCCCAACCCAGAAGCTGAGCCTTAACCCCAACCCAGAAGCTGAGCCTTAACCCCAACCCAGAAGCTGAGCCTTAACCCCAACCCAGAAGCTGAGCCTTAACCCCAACCCAGAAGTTGAGCTTTAACCCCAACCCAGAAGCTGAGCCTTCACCCCAACCCAGAAGCTGAGCCTTAACCCCAACACAGAAGCTGAGCCTGAAACCTCAAACTAGACCTGTTTAGTCTTGACTTACTAAGTAATCAGCAGATGTGCCGTTGGGCTGGGCCGGCCTTTTATTAACGGAGCAGGTGGTGACCCAGTGTCATAAGAGGAAGGTGTATTCAGAAACAAGTTCCGAGATATTTCCAGGATTATTACGACGTAACGAGTTAAATCTTTACAGGAAGTATTCGGAGGTCTCTGGATTTGGCGGTTTCTCTGTGGCACCCGGGGCTGAGCGGACTCTGCGGAGGCTCTCAGTAATCTCGCTCTGCGTAAGCACTTTTATTGACTGCGATATAGATCCGCTCCTCAGCCGCTTCCTTATCAAGTGAAAGGGAAGGGATTTATGAATAAAAATGACTTCCAGCGGAACGTTCTGCCAGGGAACGGGAAGACCAGAAGTTCTGATAATGGAAATTAAAGCGGGCGCCATTGTTTGGGTTTTTACTCATTTCGAGCAGATTGTGGCTCCGATCGACCGCCGCTCCACCATCATGTGCAGTGACTACAGGAACTACAAGACCAAAAGGGATTGTCCGGTCCTCCAGGACTATTTTATTCTGGTGATTTATCCTTAGAATAAGTCGGTATCATATGGGAGAGAGGGGCTCAGACCCTACCCCAATCAGCGCTGCTATATAATGGTCTGGAGGATCCTATAGAGACTACACTACACAGTGGGGGTCATTTAAAAAGGGCCCGACTTGCGGTTTCCCAACGTGTTACCCGAATATTTCCGGTCTGCACCGATTTTCCCTGAATTGCCCCGGGATTTTGGCGCACGCGATCGGATAGTGGCGCATCAGCGCCGGCGTGCACGCGACGGAAATCGGGGGTGTGGCCAAGCGAAAACCCGGCGGATTCGGAGAAACCGCCGCATTTTTTTAAAAAAAGTGTCGCTGGACACGCGCTTACCTGCACCAGGAATAGGATCGTGAACTCCGGAGGACTTCAGCACAGCAGCGACACCTGGTGGACGTTGGAGGAACTGCCTTAGTGAATCGCCGGAAGACCCGAATCCACCGCAGAGAACGCGCCGCTGGATCGTGAATGGACCGGGTAAGAAAATCTGCCCCAGTGTTTCCAAGTGAATGGGTACATGTCCTAACACTGTTGTGTCCTTAGCTCTCTGCCTTGAGATGCTCCTTAGCCCCTCCCTTCTCCTCTGAGTAAATCTGTAGCACTTAGAAATGGGAAGTCCATATCGTAAGGCTCCACTCACTATAAAGAGCCGGCTCTTCTGGCTTCTGAACAGTTCCCTATGAATTAACATAGGAAATCCTTCTTCAGGCTGCCAGCCACCCATTCCCACTCCACCCCTGACCACTGCACATGGGCAGGGCTATCTAAATCATGGCGGTGCTAAGTGAGCCGTTGGCTCCAAGTCCTCTCATTCGCCTAAAAGACTAAGCTTTTTGTGCTGATTGAAAACCCAACCCAGAAGCCAAGCTTAATTTCAACCTAGCAGCTACTCTAGGCTTCTGGTTGAATACTACAGCAGTTACTAAAGGGCAAAGGAGAGAGGTTGTAAAGCAGAGATTCAGAGAGCTTAGAACACAAAGTCCTGCTGCTACTGACAACATCTCTCCAGGGACAATACATGACACTCTCTGCAGGAAGCACAGAGCACAGCAGTGTGAGGACACATCTCTCCAGGGACAGTGCATAACATTGGCTGCAGAGAGCACAGAGCACAGCAGTGTGAGGTCTGATTACACATCTCTCCAGGGACAGTGCATAACATTGGCTGCAGAGAGCACAGAGCACAGCAGTGTGAGGTCTGATTACACATCTCTGCAGGGACAATACATAACACTGGCTGCAGAGAGCACAGAGCACAGCAGTGTGAGGTCTGATTACACATCTCTCCAGGGACAATACATAACACTGGCTGCAGAGAGCACAGAGCACAGCAGTGTGAGGTCTGATTACACATTTCTCCAGGGACAATACATAACACTGGCTGCAGAGAGCACAGAGCACAGCAGTGTGAGGTCTGATTACACATCTCTCCAGGGACAATACATAACACTGGCTGCAGAGAGCACAGAGCACAGCAGTGTGAGGTCTGATTACACATTTCTCCAGGGACAATACATAACACTGGCTGCAGAGAGCACAGAGCACAGCAGTGTGAGGTCTGATTACACATCTCTCCAGGGACAATACATAACACTGGCTGCAGAGGGCACAGAGCACAGCAGTGTGAGGTCTGATTACACATCTCTCCAGGGACTATACATAACACTGGCTGCAGAGAGCACAGAGCACAGCAGTGTGAAGACAAATCCCTAGTGTATTTGGAGAAGCTACAATCCTGAAATATAAATCCATAGTCTAACAACTTATGCTGGCTGCATTCTGATCGCTCACTCCTGCTGACAGGTTCCCTTTTCCAGATAATCACATGTACTGTATAGTTGTGTGTTTTTCCATCCCCTGTCTATTCTTACATAATACGTCCTCCGTGTGAGGTGTTGATATTCCGCTAGGTGAGCGCGCGGATGACGCTGATGCCTATGTGGATGTTATTTATTTTTATCCGGTCCATCATCGCGGTGTTGTCACAACTTCTCACCTCCCTTCATTTACCTTCTCTAAGATTCACAAATTACCAGACATTTCCATAGAAATTGCAGATGAGGGGATTAATGATAATTAGTGCAGATGTCATCAGTCAGTATCTGCAGCATGATGGGACATGATGGGTACCGCCGCCGGTCAGTGACCCCTCAGCAGAGGAAAGTGACCCCGCAGCAGAGGACAGTGACCCCTCAGCAGAGGACAGTGACCCCAGTCAGTGACCCCACAGCAGAGCACAGTGACCCCTCAGCCGGTCAGTGACCCCTCAGCAGAGGACAGTGACCCCGCAGCAGAGGACAGTAACCCCAGTCAGTGACCCCACAGCAGAGGACAGTGACCCCTCAGCCGGTCAGTGACCCTGCAGCAGAGGACAGTGACCCCTCAGCAGAGGACAGTGACCCCACAGCAGAGGACAGTGACCCTGCAGCACAGGACAGTGACCCCACAGCAGAGGACAGTGACCCTGGTCAGTGACCCCACAGCAGAGGACAGTGACCCCACAGCAGAGGACAGTGACCCCGCAGCAGAGGACAGTGACCCCACAGCAGAGGACAGTGACCCTGGTCAGTGACCCTGCAGCAGAGGACAGTGACCCCTCAGCAGAGGACAGTGACCCCACAGCAGAGGACAGTGACCCTGGTCAGTGACCCCGCAGCAGAGGACAGTGACCCCACAGCAGAGGACAGTGACCCTGCAGCACAGGACAGTGACCCTGGTCAGTGACCCCGCAGCAGAGGACATCCTCATCCACTACTCAGCACGACCTCCGCTCATAGACTCCTCACGTAAAAACATCTCCTATGATATAGACTAGAGGGAGGGTCCCACCACCGCGTCCTCCATGGACCCGCCCCATAAAGATTGCAGATAGGAGGAGTCTGAAGGCAGCAGCGGACGAGTCTATGGCAGTGACCTCCCTGTCCATCTAACAATGGAGGACAACACGCCAGAGTCTTAAGTAAGCAAAAAATGTGCCCCTCCCCAGCTTATATCCCTGTCGTACTAGCTGCTCCGTTTACTGAATTTTTTTCTTTCTTTTTATTTTAGGATCCGGCGTTGTGTAATCCATAATCTCATTATCTGTTGTTTGTTTTACACTAAAATATTTATAGTTTCCCTCTTTATCCATAATGGGTGATCTTATATAGAGGGCACATACTTGGTCAGATTCCTCAGGGGCGGGGCCAGAGCAGTGAGCAGGGGCGGTCTCTTTATATTGGGGGCTTTCTTCTTTCTTTTGTTTATATTTCTGTCTCCTTCAATTTCTTTTTTTCCTCTTCTTTCTCTGTTTCTTTATCCTTTTCCTTCACTCTTTTTTTATTTTTCTTCCATTCATTCATTTTTCTTTCTCTTTTTTCCCTCCATTACCTCTTTTTTTCTTAGTTGGTTTTTCTCTTTATTTCTTTTACCTTCCGTCCTTCTTTCTTTGTATCTTTTTCCTTCCTTACATTCTCCCCCTTTCTATACTTTACCTTTCGTTCATCCTTTTCATTTGTTTTCTTCTTTATGTTTTCTTTTCTCTCCATTCTTACTTTCAGTCTTTTTATGTCCTCATTCTTTTCCATCCACCTTTTACTTACTTTCCTTCTATCTTTGTTTCCTCTGTTTTATTCCTTCCCTTATTTCTTGTCCACCTCACTTCTTTCTTTTCATCTCTTCTCTACCTTCTTACCATCTTTGTTTTACCTTTTTATTTTCTCTTTACACAAATATTTCATCTTCTATTTCTCCTTTTATCTTTCTTCCCTTCTCTTTCTTCATTCATCTTTTGCTGCTTTTTCTTTCTTTCCTTCTCTTATTTCTTTTACCCTCTTTCCTCCTTTTTATTTCTTCCTTCTTTGTCCTCCGATTCATCCTTTCCCACTTTTATCCCCCTTCTTCCGTTTTCTTTCTTTCATGTTCCTTTTCTCAACCAACCCCAGACCCTCATGACATGGGCCCCGATCAGTAGCTGGGGGATGTCCTTCCATAAACCAGGCCCATTGATAACCCACCCCTCCATTGATCTTCGCCCGGTCTCCTGATCAGTATCTGGGGGTGTCCTTACATAGACCAGGCCCATTGATGACCCTCCATTGATCTTCTCCTGGGCTTCCGATCAGTAGCTGGGGGTCTCCTTACATAAACCAGGCCCATTTATGAGCCCCCCCCCCCCCTCCATTGGTCTTTGCCCGGTCTTCCGATTAGTAGCTGGGGGTGTCCTTACATAAACCAGGCACATTGATGACCCCCACCCCCAATTGATCTTCGCCCGGTCTCCTGATCAGTAGCTGGGGGTGTCCTTCCATAGACCAGGCCCATTGATGCCCCCCCCCCCTAATTGATCTCCGCCGGGCTTCTGATCAGTAGCTGGGGGAGTCCTTACACAAACCAGGCTCATTGATGACCCCCCCCCCCTAATTGATCTTTGCCCGGTCTTCCGATCAGTAGCTGGGGGTGTCCTTACATAAACCAGGCTCATTGATGACCCCCCCCCTAATTGATCTCCGCCGGGCTTCTGATCAGTAGCTGGGGGAGTCCTTCCATAGACCAGGCTCATTGATGACCCCCCCCCCCTAATTGATCTCCGCCGGGCTTCTGATCAGTATCTGGGGGTGTCTCCTTACACAAACCAGGCTCATTGATGACCCCCCCCCTAATTGATCTCCGCCGGGCTTCTGATCAGTAGCTGGGGGAGTCCTTCCATAGACCAGGCTCATTGATGACCCCCCCCACCCCCTAATTGATCTCCGCCGGGCTCCTGATCAGTAGCTGGGGGTGTCCTTACACAAACCAGGCTCATTGATGACCACCCCCCCCCCTAATTGATCTTTGCCCGGTCTTCCGATCAGTAGCTGGGGGTGTCTCCTTACACAAACCAGGCTCATTGATGACCCCCCCCCCCCTAATTGATCTCCGCCGGTCTCCTGATCAGTAGCTGGGGGAGTCCTTCCATAGACCAGGCTCATTGATGACCCCCCCCCCCCTAATTGATCTCCGCCGGGCTTCTGATCAGTATCTGGGGGTGTCCTTACACAAACCAGGCTCATTGATGACCCCCCCCCCCCTAATTGATCTTCGCCCGGTCTCCTGATCAGTAGCTGGGGGTGTCCTTCCATAGACCAGGCTCATTGATGACCCCCCCCCCCCTAATTGATCTCCGCCGGGCTTCTGATCAGTAGCTGGGGGTGTCCTTCCATAGACCAGGCTCATTGATGACCCCCCCCCCCCTAATTGATCTCCGCCGGGCTTCTGATCAGTAGCTGGGGGTGTCCTTACACAAACCAGGCTCATTGATGACCCCCCCCCCCCCTAATTGATCTTCGCCCGGTCTCCTGATCAGTAGCTGGGGGTGTCCTTCCATAGACCAGGCTCGTTGATGACCCCCCCCCCCTAATTGATCTCCGCCGGGCTTCTGATCAGTAGCTGGGGGTGTCCTTACACAAACCAGGCTCATTGATGACCCCCCCCCCCCTAATTGATCTCCGTCGGGCTTCTGATCAGTAGCTGGGGGTGTCCTTACACAAACCAGGCTCATTGATGACCCCCCCCCCCCTAATTGATCTCCGTCGGGCTTCTGATCAGTAGCTGGGGGTGTCCTTCCATAAACCAGGCCCATTGATGACCCCCCCCATTGATCTTCGCCCGGTCTCCTGATCAGTATCTGTGGGTGTCCTTCCATAAACCAGGCTGATTGATGACCCCCCCCCCCCCCATTGATCTTTGCCGGGTCCCCTGCCATGTAGCTCCAGGTATTCCCGGCGTCCTGGTCCTTCCATTTCCAGGATGTGATGAGTTTGGTTTCTGGAGGATATTTCATCCCGGTTAGTGGCTGCTCTAAGTCACAGATAATATGACACAGGCGGCGGCTGTAATGGAGACACGAGCCGCAGGTAATATAATCAGCGCTCGCTCCCAGCTCTACACCAGACGCTGATCCTTGCGCTGACTCTATGGCTGCTCCCGGGCTCGGGGCCAGGTCTGGTCTGGCTGGCAGGGAGGGGGGGGGACACAAATCTCAAGCTCAGGGAATAAGGAGACGTCTGCGATGTCACCTCCAGGCCTGAGGACACATCCCCGACCCCTGCAGATCACATTCACATATCAGGGAACGATGTCGCGCTGCACGCTTCTGCAGAGGGCCCATGCGTTCATGATACCTCTGGCCACGTAAAGACACCTGAACCTCTGTAAGCACGTGCCGCCATACGCTGCTCCTGTATGGGCCGGTATTATGCAGCAGATACTTGTACCTTACAATTTCATGGTAAAAGAGTTTCTCGGGATTATGACATCACATCCGTAGGTCACATGGTTGAAGTCTTATCCCATTCAACTGAGTGCGAATGAGCTGCAATACCAAGCACATCCACTATACAATGTACAGCACTGTACTTAAACAGAATGGGGCTCATTAACTTATAAATTCGGAAACTGCACTAAAAGTGCATTGTAAGTGTATAATGCTGCGTGCGGCGGTTCACTAAGATTGTGCGACAGAAATCATGAATGTGTCAGGGCAGTACAGGGGGCGCCAGATTCATGAAGAACGTGACCTAGAAATCCTGAATCTGGCGCCCCCTGTACAAAACACAGGACATTGTACACACACTGCACACAGCGCACATAGTACACACCCTGCACATAGTACACACCCTGCACATGGTACACACCCCGCACATGGTACACACCCCGCACATGGTACACACCCCGCACATGGTACACACACCGCACATGGTACACACACCGCACATGGTACACACACCGCACATGGTACACACCCTGCACATGGTACACACCCTGCACATGGTACACACCCTGCACATGGTACACACCCTGCACATGGTACACACCCTGCACATGGTACACACCCTGCACATGGTACACACACTGCACATGGTACACACACTGCACATGGTACACACACTGCACATGGTACACACACTGCACATGGTACACACACTGCACATGGTACACACACTGCACATGGTACACACACTGCACATAGTACACACTGCACATAGTACACACCCTGCACATAGTACACACCCTGCACATAGTACACACCCTGCACATAGTACACACCCTGCACATAGTACACACCCTGCACATAGTACACACCCTGCACATAGTACACACCCTGCACATAGTACACACACTGCACATAGTACACACACTGCACATAGTACACACACTGCACATAGTACACACACTGCACATAGTACACAGCACATAGTACACACTGCACAGGACACTGCACATAGTACACCCTGCACATAGTACACAGGTCACTGCACATAGTACACCCTGCACATAGTACACACACTGCACATAGTACACACCCTGCACATAGTACACACCCTGCACATAGTACACAGCACATAGTACACACTGCACAGGACACTGCACATAGTACACCCTGCACATAGTACACAGGTCACTGCACATAGTACACCCTGCACATAGTACACCCTGCACATAGTACACCCCGCACATAGTACACCCCGCACATAGTACACACCGCACATAGTACACACCGCACATAGTACACACCGCACATAGTACACACCGCACATAGTACACACCGCACATAGTACACCCACTGCACATAGTACACACCGCACATAGTACACACCGCACATAGTACACACCGCACATAGTACACACCGCACATAGTACACACACCGCACATAGTACACACCGCACATAGTACACACACCGCACATAGTACACACACCGCACATAGTACACACACAGCACATAGTACACACACAGCACATAGTACATACACTGCACATAGTACACAAGACACTGCACATAGTACACAAGACACTGCACATAGTACACAAGACACTGCACATAGTACACAAGACACTGCACATAGTACACACACTGCACATAGTACACACACTGCACATAGTACATACACTGCACATAGTACATACACTGCACATAGTACACACACCGCACATAGTACACACACAGCACATAGTACACACACAGCACATAGTACATACACTGCACATAGTACACAAGACACTGCACATAGTACACAAGACACTGCACATAGTACACAAGACACTGCACATAGTACACACACTGCACATAGTACACACACTGCACATAGTACACACACTGCACATAGTACACCCACTGCACATAGTACACCCACTGCACATAGTACACCCACTGCACATAGTACACCCACTGCACATAGTACACCCACTGCACGTAGTACACACACCGCACGTAGTACACACACAGCACATAGTACACACACAGCACATAGTACACACACAGCACATAGTACACACACAGCACATAGTACACACACAGCACATAGTAGATACACTGCACATAGTACACAAGACACTGCACATAGTACACAAGACACTGCACATAGTACACAAGACACTGCACATAGTACACACACTGCACATAGTACACACACTGCACATAGTACACACACTGCACATAGTACATACACTGCACATAGTACACAAGACACTGCACATAGTACACAGCACACTGCACATAGTACACAGCACACTGCACATAGTACACAGCACACTGCACATAGTACACAGCACACAGTACACACTACACAGGACACTGCACATAGTACACCCTGCACATAGTACACACCGCACGTAGTACACACCGCACGTAGTACACACACTGCACATAGTACACACACTGCACATAGTACACACACTGCACATAGTACACACACTGCACATAGTACACACACTGCACATAGTACACACTGCACATAGCACACACTGCACATAGTACACACTGCACATAGTACACACTGCACATAGTACACACACTGCACATAGTACACACCCTACACATAGTACACACCCTACACATAGTACACACTGCACATAGTACACCCTCCACATAGTACACAGGACACTGCACATAGTACACACTGCACATAGTACACACACTGCACATAGTACACCCACTGCACATAGTACACCCACTGCACATAGTACACCCACTGCACATAGTACACCCACTGCACATAGTACACCCACTGCACGTAGTACACACACCGCACGTAGTACACACACAGCACATAGTACACACACAGCACATAGTACACACACAGCACATAGTACACACACAGCACATAGTACACACACAGCACATAGTAGATACACTGCACATAGTACACAAGACACTGCACATAGTACACAAGACACTGCACATAGTACACAAGACACTGCACATAGTACACACACTGCACATAGTACACACACTGCACATAGTACACACACTGCACATAGTACATACACTGCACATAGTACACAAGACACTGCACATAGTACACAGCACACTGCACATAGTACACAGCACACTGCACATAGTACACAGCACACTGCACATAGTACACAGCACACAGTACACACTACACAGGACACTGCACATAGTACACCCTGCACATAGTACACACCGCACGTAGTACACACCGCACGTAGTACACACACTGCACATAGTACACACACTGCACATAGTACACACACTGCACATAGTACACACACTGCACATAGTACACACTGCACATAGCACACACTGCACATAGTACACACTGCACATAGTACACACACTGCACATAGTACACACCCTACACATAGTACACACCCTACACATAGTACAC
Source organism: Engystomops pustulosus (assembly GCF_040894005.1). Lineage (NCBI taxonomy): Eukaryota > Metazoa > Chordata > Amphibia > Anura > Leptodactylidae > Engystomops > Engystomops pustulosus. The sequence goes on along the minus strand of NC_092417.1, from coordinate 177,764,320 downwards.
ACTGCACATAGTACACCCTCCACATAGTACACAGGACACTGCACATAGTACACACTGCACATAGTACACACACTGCACATAGTACACACACTGCACATAGTACACAGGGCACTGCACATAGTACACACTGCACATAGTACACACTGCACATAGTACACAGGGCACTGCACATAGTACACAGGGCACTGCACATAGTACACACCCTGCACATAGTACACACCCTGCACATAGTACACACCCTGCACATAGTACACAGGGTACTGCACATAGTACACACTGCACATAGTACACACCCTGCACATAGTACACAGGACACTGCACATAGTACACAGGACACTGCACATAGTACACACCCTGCACATAGTACACACCCTGCACAAAGTACACACCCTGCACAAAGTACACACCCTGCACATAGTACACACCCTGCACATAGTACACAGGGCACTGCACATAGTACACAGGGCACTGCACATAGTACACAGGGCACTGCACATAGTACACAGGGCACTGCACATAGTACACACTGCACATAGTACACAGGGCACTGCACATAGTACACACTGCACATAGTACACAGGGCACTGCACATAGTACACAGTACACCCTGCACATAGTACACACTGCACATAGTACTCAGGACACTGCACATAGTACACAGGACACTGCACATAGTACACAGGACACTGCACATAGCACACACTGCACATAGTACACAGGACACTGCACATGGTACACACTGCACATAGTACACAGGACACTGCACATAGTGTACACACTGCACATAGTACACACACTGCACATAGTACACACCCTGCACATAGTACACAGGACACTGCACATAGTACACAGGACACTGCACATAGTGTACACACTGCACATAGTACACACACTGCACATACTACACACGGCACATAGCACACTGCACATAGTACACACTGCACATAGTACACACCGCACATAGTACACACTGCACATAGTACACCCTCCACATAGTACACAGGACACTGCATATAGTACACACTGCACATAGTACACACACTGCACATAGTACACACTGCACATAGTACTGCACATAGTACACAGGGCACTGCACATAGTACACACTGCACATAGTACACACTGCACATAGTACACAGGACACTGCACATAGTACACAGGGCACTGCACATAGTACACAGGGCACTGCACATAGTACACAGGACACTGCACATAGTACACACCCTGCACATAGTACACACCCTGCACATAGTACACAGGGCACTGCACATAGTACACAGGGCACTGCACATAGTACACACTGCACATAGTACACACTGCACATAGTACACACTGCACATAGTACACACTGCACATAGTACACAGGACGCTGCACATAGTACACAGGACCTGCACATAGTACACAGGACCTGCACATAGTACACAGGACACTGCACATAGTACACAGGGCACTGCACATAGTACACAGGGCACTGCACATAGTACACACTGCACATAGTACACAGGGCACTGCACATAGTACACAGTACACCCTGCACATAGTACACACTGCACATAGTACACAGGACACTGCACATAGTACACAGGACACTGCACATAGTACACAGGACACTGCACATAGTACACCCTGCACATAGTGCACAGGACACTGCACATGGTACACACGGCACATAGCACACAGGACACTGCACATAGTACACAGGACACTGCACATAGCACACACTGCACATAGTACACAGGACACTGCACATGGTACACACGGCACATAGTACATAGGACACTGCACATAGTACACACTGCACATAGTACACACCCTACACATAGTACACACTGCACATAGTACACAGGACACTGCACATAGTACACACTGCACATAGTACACACTGCACATAGTACACACTGCACATAGTACACAGGACACTGCACATAGTACACAGGGCACTGCACATAGTACACAGGGCACTGCACATAGTACACAGGGCACTGCACATAGTACACAGGGCACTGCACATAGTACACACCCTGCACATAGTACACACCCTGCACATAGTACACACCCTGCACATAGTACACACCCTGCACATAGTACACAGGGCACTGCACATAGTACACACTGCACGTAGTACACACTGCACATAGTACACAGGGCACTGCACATAGTACACAGGGCACTGCACATAGTACACAGGGCACTGCACATAGTACACACTGCACATAGTACACAGGGCACTGCACATAGTACACAGTACACCCTGCACATAGTACACACTGCACATAGTACACAGGACACTGCACATAGTACACAGGACACTGCACATAGTACACCCTGCACATAGTGCACAGGACACTGCACATGGTACACACGGCACATAGCACACAGGACACTGCACATAGTACACACTGCACATAGTACACAGGACACTGCACATAGTACACACTGCACATAGTACACAGGGCACTGCACATAGTACACAGGGCACTGCACATAGTACACAGTACACCCTGCACATAGTACACACTGCACATAGTACACAGGACACTGCACATAGTACACAGGACACTGCACATAGTACACACGGCACATAGCACACAGGACACTGCACATAGTACACACGGCACATAGCACACAGGACACTGCACATAGTACACACACACTGCACATAGTACACACACACTGCACATAGTACACACTGCACATAGTACACAGGACACTGCACATGGTACACACTGCACATAGCACACAGGACACTGCACATAGTACACAGGACACTGCACATAGTACACAGGACACTGCACATGGTACACACTGCACATAGTACACAGGACACTGCACATGGTACACACGGCACATAGCACACTGCACATAGTACATACACTGCACATAGTACACAGGACACTGCACATAGTACACACTGCACATAGTACACAGGACACTGCACATAGTACACAGGACACTGCACATAGGACACCCTGCACATAGTGCACAGGACACTGCACATGGTACACACGGCACATAGCACACAGGACACTGCACATAGTACACAGGACACTGCACATAGCACACACTGCACATAGTACACAGGACACTGCACATGGTACACACGGCACATAGCACACTGCACATAGTACACACTGCACATAGTACACACCCTACACATAGTACACACTGCACATAGTACACAGGACACTGCACATAGTACACACACTGCACATAGTACACACTGCACATAGTACACACTGCACATAGTACACAGGGCACATAGTACACACTGCACATAGTACACACTGCACATAGTACACACTGCACATAGTACACAGGGCACTGCACATAGTACACAGGGCACTGCACATAGTACACACGGCACTGCACATAGTACACACGGCACTGCACATAGTACACACGGCACTGCACATAGTACACACCCTGCACATAGTACACACCCTGCACATAGTACACACCCTGCACATAGTACACACCCTGCACATAGTACACACCCTGCACATAGTACACACCCTGCACATAGTACACAGGGCACTGCACATAGTACACACTGCACATAGTACACACTGCACATAGTACACAGGGCACTGCACATAGTACACAGGGCACTGCACATAGTACACAGGGCACTGCACATAGTACACAGTACACCCTGCACATAGTACACAGGACACTGCACATAGTACACAGGACACTGCACATAGTACACCCTGCACATAGTGCACAGGACACTGCACATGGTACACACGGCACATAGCACACAGGACACTGCACATAGTACACACTGCACATAGTACACAGGACACTGCACATAGTACACACTGCACATAGTACACAGGGCACTGCACATAGTACACAGGGCACTGCACATAGTACACACTGCACATAGTACACAGGGCACTGCACATAGTACACAGTACACCCTGCACATAGTACACACTGCACATAGTACACAGGACACTGCACATAGTACACACTGCACATAGCACACAGGACACTGCACATAGCACACACTGCACATAGTACACAGGACACTGCACATAGTACACAGGGCACTGCACATAGTACACAGTACACCCTGCACATAGTACACACTGCACATAGTACACAGGACACTGCACATAGTACACAGGACACTGCACATAGTACACACGGCACATAGCACACAGGACACTGCACATAGTACACACTGCACATAGCACACTGCACATAGTACACACTGCACATAGTACACACACACTGCACATAGTACACACACACTGCACATAGTACACACTGCACATAGTACACAGGACACTGCACATGGTACACACTGCACATAGTACACAGGACACTGCACATAGTACACACTGCACATAGTACACAGGACACTGCACATGGTACACACTGCACATAGTACACAGGACACTGCACATAGTACACACTGCACATAGTACACAGGACACTGCACATGGTACACACTGCACATAGTACACAGGACACTGCACATGGTACACACGGCACATAGCACACTGCACATAGTACATACACTGCACATAGTACACAGGACACTGCACATAGTACACACTGCACATAGTACACAGGACACTGCACATGGTACACCCTGCACATAGTACACACCCTGCACATAGTACACACTGCACATAGTACACACTGCACATAGTACACACTGCACATAGTACACACTGCACATAGTACACAGGACACTGCACATGGTACACCCTGCACATAGTGCACAGGACACTGCACATAGTGCACAGGACACTGCACATGGTACACTGCACATAGTACACAGGACACTGCACATGGTACACTGCACATAGTACACATGAGACTGCACTGTTTTTGATAGATGTGGGTCATGTAGTGAGCTCAGAGCACAGCAGTGTGAGGACACACACCCAGTGAAATTAAAGTAGCTTTACTGTTGTATGTTCTGCTATAAAGGGCATTTGTAAGTCATGTAGCCTCCTTTGTGGTTTGTCACCATTTAACCCCTACTTTACCATATCCCAGTTTTCACCAATAGCCTGTGAGCTAATAGTTATCAGTGCTGTGACCCGGAGCGTTATTGAGAGCTATTGATTCCCGGAGCAGGATTTATTGGTCAGATATTTTCACTAATGGACGTTAGAAGCCTCCGCGTTACGTGTAAAGCGAGAGGGGGGGCGCAACGCGAGGCCGGCCATTTATCGATCCCATAAGCATCTATCCCGCTCCTGCGAAACGTCGGCCTGATTATCTCTCTGCAATTGTTCGTGGAGAATCATCACAAATAACGAGCCATTTGCCGGGTGCTTCAGCCCCATTAGACTCCGAGAAAACTGCTGAGACAGAACTGCGGGGGGCCGGGGGGAGACAGAACTGCGGGGGGCCGGGGGGAGACAGAACTGCGGGGGGCCGGGGGGAGACAGAACTGCGGGGGGCCGGGGGGAGACAGAACTGCGGGGGCCGGGGGGGAGACAGAACTGCGGGGGCCGGGGGGGAGACAGAACTGCGGGGGCCGGGGGGAGACAAAACTGCGGGGGCCGGGGGGAGACAGAACTGCGGGGGCCGGGGGGAGACAGAACTGCGGGGGCCGGGGGGAGACAGAACTGCGGGGGCCGGGGGGAGACAGAACTGCGGGGGCCGGGGGAAGAGACAGAACTGCGGGGGCCGGGGGGAGACAGAACTGCGGGGGCCGGGGGGAGACAGAACTGCGGGGGCCGGGGGGAGACAGAACTGCGGGGGCCGGGGGGAGACAGAACTGCGGGGGCCGGGGGGAGACAGAACTGCGGGGGCCGGGGGGAGACAGAACTGCGGGGGCCGGGGGGAGACAAAACTGCGGGGGCCGGGGGGAGACAGAACTGCGGGGGCCGGGGGGAGACAGAACTGCGGGGGCCGGGGGGAGACAGAACTGCGGGGGCCGGGGGGAGACAGAACTGCGGGGGCCGGGGGGAGACAGAACTGCGGGGGCCGGGGGGAGACAGAACTGCGGGGGCCGGGAGGAGACAGAACTGCGGGGGCCGGGGGGGAGACATAGCTGCGGGGGCCGGGGGGGAGACATAGCTGCGGGGGCCGGGGGGAGACAGAACTGCGGGGGCCGGGGGGAGACATAACTGCGGGGGCCGGGGGGGAGACATAACTGCGGGGGCCGGGGGGAGACATAACTGCGGGGGCCGGGGGGAGACAGAACTGCGGGGGGCCGGGGGGAGACAGAACTGCGGGGGCCGGGAGGAGACAGAACTGCGGGGGCCGGGGGGGAGACATAGCTGCGGGGGCCGGGGGGAGACAGAACTGCGGGGGCCGGGGGGAGACATAACTGCGGGGGCCGGGGGGAGACAGAACTGCGGGGGCCGGGGGGAGACAGAACTGCGGGGGCCGGGGGGAGACAGAACTGCGGGGGCCGGGGGGAGACAGAACTGCGGGGGCCGGGGGGAGACAGAACTGCGGGGGCCGGGGGGAGACAGAACTGCGGGGGCCGGGGGGAGACAGAACTGCGGGGGCCGGGGGGAGACAGAACTGCGGGGGCCGGGGGGAGACAGAACTGCGGGGGCCGGGGGGAGACAGAACTGCGGGGGCCGGGGGGAGACAGAACTGCGGGGGGCCGGGGGGAGACAGAACTGCGGGGGCCGGGAGGAGACAGAACTGCGGGGGCCGGGGGGGAGACAGAACTGCGGGGGCCGGGGGGGAGACATAGCTGCGGGGGCCGGGGGGAGACAGAACTGCGGGGGCCGGGGGGAGACATAACTGCGGGGGCCGGGGGGAGACATAACTGCGGGGGCCGGGGGGAGACAGAACTGCGGGGGCCGGGGGGAGACAGAACTGCGGGGGCCGGGGGGAGACAGAACTGCGGGGGCCGGGGGGAGACAGAACTGCGGGGGCCGGGGGGAGACAGAACTGCGGGGGGCCGGGGGGAGACAGAACTGCGGGGGCCGGGAGGAGACAGAACTGCGGGGGCCGGGGGGGAGACATAGCTGCGGGGGCCGGGGGGAGACAGAACTGCGGGGGCCGGGGGGAGACAGAACTGCGGGGGCCGGGAGGAGACAGAACTGCGGGGAACATTGTCATTTCTCTAAAGAGAAGTTCACATCCAGCCGCAACGACGATCCATGAATCTTGTTTACAGCACAACCGAGGCCTCCGGAATGTGATCCTCCAATCCCGTATATACAGCGGGAACGGTAATGGCGCAGGACGGACCGCACCGCAGGATAATGGAGGACGGGGGCGAGGTGCATGCGCAAGGAGCAGATGATGCAACACAGAGACAATGGGGTTCATTTACTTACTCGGTCCAGTTCGCGATCCAGCGGCACATTGTCCGAGGAGGATTCGGGTCTGCCGGGATTCACGAAGATCGTGCGTCCGATGTCCACCAGGTGTCACTGTTTTGCAAGGTCCGCCAGAGTTCACCTTCTTCTTCCCGGTGCATGTGAGTGCTGATCTTGCGACACAATTTAATTTTTTTAATTCCCTGGTTTTTCCGACTCTGACGGCCACGCCCCCCGATTTCTGTCGCGTGAAAGCCGGCTCCACAATCCGATCACGTGCGCCAAAATCCCGGGACAATTCGGCGCAAAACGGAAATATTCGGGAAACCCGACGACAGTGCGGCGTTCGGACCCTTAGTAAATGAGCCCCAATATCTGTTTTGTAGATGAGTAAATTAGATTGCAAGTGCACAAGAGGCGGGATCAATCTACCTACATCTGCAGGTGCTTGTTTTTTTCTCGGAATCGTCACCTCTTTAGCTGTGAAGGACATTTTTAGTCTATGTCTGTGCCGCAGCCGCCTGGAAGCAAATGTGGAACTTCTGGCAAATTCCAAAACAAGAAGAGACTTAAAGGAAAAGAACATGAGAGCCCTGAATATTCCCAGCACTCTCACACACAGCGCAGTACTACTACTCCTATCCTGTATATATGGGCACAGTACTACTACTCCTATCCTGTATATACCAGCACAGCACAGTACTACTACTCCTATCCTGTATATATGGGCACAGCACAGTACTACTACTCCTATCCTGTATATATGGGCACAGCACAGTACTACTACTCATATCCTGTATATATGGGCACAGTACTACTACTCCTATCCTGTATATATGGGCACAGTACTACTACTCCTATCCTGTATATATGGGCACAGCACAGTACTACTCCTCCTATCCTGTATATATGGGCACAGCACAGTACTACTCCTCCAATCCTGTATATATGGGCACAGTACTACTACTCCTATCCTGTATATATGGGTACAGCACAGTACTACTACTCCTATCCCGTATATATGGACACAGCACAGTACTACTCCTCCTATCCTGTATATATGGGCACAGTACTACTACTCCTATCCTGTATATATGGGCACAGCACAGTACTACTCCTCCTATCCTGTATATATGGGCACAGTACTACTACTCCTATCCTGTATATATGGGCACAGCACAGTACTACTCCTCCTATCCTGTATATATGGGCACAGTACTACTACTCCTATCCTGTATATATGGGTACAGCACAGTACTACTACTCCTATCCCGTATATATGGACACAGCACAGTACTACTCCTCCTATCCTGTATATATGGGCACAATACAGTACTACTACTCCTATCCTGTATATATGGGCACAGCACAGTACTACTACTCCTATCCCGTATATATGGGCACAGTACTACTACTCCTATATTGTATATATGGGTACAGCACAGTACTACTACTCCTATCCTGTATATATGGGCACAGCACAGTACTACTCCTCCTATCCTGTATATATGGGCACAGTACTACTACTCCTATCCTGTATATATGGGCACAGCGCAGTACTACTCCTCCTATCCTGTATATATGGGCACAGCACAGTACTACTCCTCCTATCCTGTATATATGGGCACAGTACTACTACTCCTATCCTGTATATATGGGCACAGCAAAGTACTACTACTCCTATCCTGTATATATGGGCACAGCACAGTACTACTACTCCTATCCTGTATATATGGGCACAGCACAGTACTACTACTCTTATCCTGTATATATGGGCACAGCACAGTACTACTACTCCTGTCCTCTATATATGGGCACAGCACAGTACTACTACTCCTATCCTGTATATGGGCACAGCACAGTACTACTACTCCTATCCTGTATATATGGGCACAGCACAGTACTACTACTCCTATCCTGTATATATGGACACAGCACAGTACTACTACACCTATCCTGTATATATGGGCAGTGCACAGTACTACTACACCTATCCTGTATATATGGGCAGTGCACAGTACTACTACTCCTATCCTGTATATATGGGCAGTGCACAGTACTACTACTCCTATCCTGTATATATGGGCACAGCACAGTACTACTCCTCCTATCCTGTATATATGGGCACAGCACAGTACTACTACTCCTAACCTGTATATATGGACACAGCACAGTACTACTACTCCTATCCTGTATATATGGGCACAGCACAGTACTACTACTCCTATCCTGTATATATGGACACAGCACAGTACTACTACTCCTATCCTGTATTTATGGGCACAGCACAGTACTACTACTCCTATCCTGTATACATGGGCACAGCACAGTATTACTACTCCTATCCTGTATATATGGGCACAGCACAGTACTACTACTCCTATTCTGTGTATATGGGCACAGCACAGTACTACTACTCCTATCCTGTATATGGGCACAGCACAGTACTACTACTCCTATCCTGTATATATGAGCACAGCACAGTACTACTACTCCTATCCTGTATATATGAGCACAGCACAGTACTACTACTCCTATCCAGTATATATGAACACAACACAGTACTACTACTCCTATCCTGTATATATGAGCACAGCACAGTACTACTACTCCTATCCTGTATATATGAGCACAGCACAGTACTACTACTCCTATCCTGTATATATGAACACAACACAGTACTACTACTCCTATCCTGTATATATGAGCACAGCACAGTACTACTACTCCTATCCTGTATATATGAGCACAGCACAGTACTACTACTCCTATCCTGTATATATGGGCACAGCACAGTACTACTACTCCTATCCTGTATATATGGGCACAGCACAGTACTACTACTCCTATCCTGTATATATGAGCACTGCAAAGTACTACTACTCCTATCCTGTATATATGGACACAACACAGTACTACTACTCCTATCCTGTATATATGGACACAGCACAGTACTACTACTCCTGTCCTGTACATATGGACACAGCACAGTACTTCTACTCCTGTCCTGTATACATGGACACAGCACAGTACTACTACTCCTATCCTGTATATATGGACACAGCACAATACTACTCCTCCTATCCTGTATATATGGGCAGTGCACAGTACTACTACTCCTATCCTGTATATATGGGCAGTGCACAGTACTACTACTCCTATCCTGTATATATGGGCACAGCTTAGTACTACTACTCCTATCCTGTATATACAGGCACAGCACAGTACTACTACTCCTATCCTGTATATGTGGGCACAGCACAGTACTACTACTCCTATGCTGTATATATGGGCACAGCAAAGCACTACTACTCCTATCCTGTATATATGGACACAGCACAGTACTACTACTCCTATCCTGTATATATGGGCACAGCACAGTACTACTACTCCTATCCTGTATATACCAGCACAGCACAGTACTACTACTCCTATCCTGTATATATGGGCACAGCACAGTACTACTACTCCTATCCTGTATATATGGGCACAGCACAGTACTACTACTCCTATCCTGTATATATGGACACAGCACAGTACTATTACTCCTATCCTGTATATGTGAGCACAGTACTACTACTCCTATCCTGTATTTATGGACACAGCACAGTACTTCTACTCCTATCCTGTATATATGGACACAGCACAGTACTACTACTCCTATCCTGTATATATGTACACAGCACAGTACTACTACTCCTATCCTGTATATATCAGCACAGCACAGTACTACTACTCCTATCCTGTATATATGAGCACAGCACAGTACTACTACTCCTATCCTGTATATATGGGCACAGCACAGTACTACTACTCCTATCCTATATATATGAGCACAGCACAGTACTACTACTCCTATCCTGTATATATGGACACAGCACAGTACTACTACTCCTATCCTGTATATATGAGCACAGCACAGTACTACTACTCCTATCCTGTATATATGAGCACAGCACAGTACTACTACTCCTATCCTGTATATATGTACACAGCACAGTACTACTACTCCTATCCTGTATATATCAGCACAGCACAGTACTACTACTCCTATCCTGTATATATGAGCACAGCACAGCACTACTACTCCTATCCTGTATATATGGGCACAGCACAGTACTACTACTCCTATCCTGTATATATGAGCACAGCACAGTACTACTACTCCTATCCTGTATATATGGACACAGCACAGTACTACTACTCCTATCCTGTATATATGGGCAGAGCACAGTACTACTACTCCTATCCTGTATATATGGGCAGAGCACAGTACTACTACTCCTATCCTGTATATATGGACACAGCACAGTACTGCTACTCCTATGCTGTATATATGGGCACAGCACAGTACTACTACTCATATCCTGTATATATGGGCACAGCACAGTACTACTACTCCTATCCTGTATATATGTGCACAGCACAGTACTACTACTCCTATCCTGTATATATGGACACAGTACTACTACTCCTATCCTGTATATATGGACACAGCACAGTACTACTACTCATATCCTGTATATATGGGCACAGTGCAGTACTACTACTCCTATCCTGCATATATGGGCACAGCACAGTACTACTACTCCTATCCTGTATATATGGACACAGCACAGTACTACTACTCCTATCCTGTATATATGGGCACAGCAAAGTACTAGTACTCCTATCCTGTATATATGGACACAGCACAGTACTACTGCTCCTATCCTGTATATATGTGCACAGCACAGTACTACTACTCCTATCCTGTATATATGTGCACAGCACAGTACTACTATTCCTATCCTGTATATATGTGCACAGCACAGTACTACTACTCCTATCCTGTATATATGGACACAGCACAGTACTACTACTCCTATCCTGTATATATGGGCACAGCACAGTACTACTACTCCTATCCTGTATATATGGGCAGTGCACAGTACTACTACTCCTATCCTGTATATATGGGCATAGCACAGTACTACTACTCCTATCCTGTATATATGAGCACTGCACAGTACTACTCCTCCTATCATCTATATATGAGCACTGCACAGTACTACTACTCCTATCCTCTATATATGAGTACTGCATACTACTACTTCCATCCTATATATATGGAGACACAGTACAGTCACATGACAGACATTGTATATATGGTAAGTCTAGTCTTAGAGGCCGATCAATTCACCTAGATATATTCATATACATGTGGGTGTATGTGTTAGCTTGTTATCCAATCAAACATCACCTTGTATTTTTCCAAAGCAGATTTGATAATGAAAGCAGGATTGTGATTGGTACAGGTAACTCTGCATATTCTAGACAAGGAACATCTGAAGCTTAGAGTTAGTGGCCAATAGGCTCACTGGACTCTATTCACGTGTTACATGTTATCCAATCGAAAGTCACTTTTTATTTCTCCAACGTAGATATAAAAATGACAGCTAGCTTTTCATTGGTGCTGAATCCAGAAGTTTCAGTTGCCAATAAGAACTCTACAATCGATTCACGTGTTGCTAATTAACCAATCAAAATGTACCTTCTATTTTTTCCAACGCAGATTAAATAATGAAAGCTAAATTCCTATTGGTTACCGCGGCGCCGCTGTCATGGACTCTGTGGCGGCTGCACTGTGTGTGGAGGAGATGCGGGCGCCCGTACTGCGCATGCCCGGCTCCCTCACACACTCACACGGGTGATCTGCTTCCAGGGGAGGGCACGATGAGTCCCGGGCTGCCGGCATACTGAATGGAGAGAGTGGCGGCGGCTCCCGGGCAGCGGGTGGGCCCCGGGAGACGTGTCCGGGACATGTGGCTCCTGTGCCTGGTGCTGGGATCTGTAGGTGAGTAGTAAACACTGGGGAGGGGGGCAACGACTAGTGCAGTCCCCCTCCTCCTGTCACGTGCCCCAAGCCCCTCCCCTCCTCTGTTATTGTACAGTGTGGCCCTAAGAGAGCCCCGGGGCCCCAGCACTGAGGGGGATGTGACCCTGGTGTTATAGGGGGCCCCGGCGCTGAGGGGGATGTGACCCTGGTGTTATAGGGGCCCCAGCACTGAGGGGGATGTGACCCTGGTGTTATAGGGGGCCCCGGCGCTGAGGGGGATGTGACCCTGGTGTTATAGGGGGCCCCAGCGCTGAGGGGGATGTGACCCTGGTGTTATAGGGGGCCCCAGCACTGAGGGGGATGTGACCCTGGAGTTATAGGGGGCCCCAGCGCTGAGGAGGATGTGACCCTGGTGTTATAGGGGGCCCCGGCGCTGAGGAGGATGTGACCCTGGTGTTATAGGGGGCCCCGGCGCTGAGGGGGATGTGACCCTGGTGTTATAGGGGGCCCCAGCGCTGAGGGGGATGTGACCCTGGTGTTATAGGGGGCCCCAGCACTGAGGGGGATGTGACCCTGGAGTTATAGGGGGCCCCAGCGCTGAGGAGGATGTGACCCTAGTGTTATAGGGGGCCCCGGCGCTGAGGAGGATGTGACCCTGGTGTTATAGGGGGCCCCGGCGCTGAGGAGGATGTGACCCTGGTGTTATAGGGGGCCCCAGCACTGAGGGGGGTGTGACCCTGGTGTTATAGGGGGCCCCAGCACTGAGGGGGATGTGACCCTGGTGTTATGGGGGGCCCCAGCACTGAGGGGGATGTGACCCTGGTGTTATGGGGGGCCCCAGCACTGAGGGGGGATGTGACCCTAGTGTTATAGGGGGCCGCAGCACTGAGGGGGGATGTGACCCTGGTGTTATAGGGGGCCCCGGCGCTGAGGGGGATGTGACCCTGGTGTTATAGGGGGCCCCGGCGCTGAGGGGGATGTGACCCTGGTGTTATAGGGGGCCCCAGCACTGAGGGGGATGTGACCCTAGTGTTATAGGGGCCCCAGCACTGAGAGGGGATGTGACCCTGGTGTTATAGGGGGCCCCAGCGCTGAGGAGGATGTGACCCTGGTGTTATAGGGGGCCCCAGCACTGAGGGGGGATGTGACCCTGCTGTTATAGGGGGGCCCCAGCGCTGAGGGGGATGTGACCCTGGTGTTATAGGGGGCCCCGGCGCTGAGGGGGATGTGACCCTGGTGTTATAGGGGGCCCCGGCGCTGAGGGGGATGTGACCCTGGTGTTATAGGGGGCCCCAGCACTGAGGGGGATGTGACCCTAGTGTTATAGGGGCCCCAGCACTGAGGGGGGATGTGACCCTGGTGTTATAGGGGGCCCCAGCGCTGAGGAGGATGTGACCCTGGTGTTATAGGGGGCCCCAGCACTGAGGGGGGATGTGACCCTGCTGTTATAGGGGGGCCCCAGCGCTGAGGGGGATGTGACCCTGGTGTTATAGGGGGCCCCGGCGCTGAGGGGGATGTGACCCTGGTGTTATAGGGGGCCCCGGCGCTGAGGGGGATGTGACCCTGGTGTTATAGGGGGCCCCAGCACTGAGGGGGGATGTGACCCTGCTGTTATAGGGGGCCCCGGCGCTGAGGGGGATGTGACCCTGGTGTTATAGGGGGCCCCAGCGCTGAGGGGGATGTGACCCTGGTGTTATAGGGGGCCCCAGCACTGAGGGGGATGTGACCCTGGAGTTATAGGGGGCCCCAGCGCTGAGGAGGATGTGACCCTGGTGTTATAGGGGCACCCGGCGCTGAGGAGGATGTGACCCTGGTGTTATAGGGGGCCCCGGCGCTGAGGAGGATGTGACCCTGGTGTTATAGGGGGCCCCGGCGCTGAGGGGGATGTGACCCTGGTGTTATAGGGGGCCCCAGCACTGAGGGGGATGTGACCCTAGTGTTATAGGGGGCCCCGGCGCTGAGGAGGATGTGACGCTGGTGTTATAGGGGGCCCCAGCACTGAGGGGGATGTGACCCTGGTGTTATAGGGGGCCCCAGCACTGAGGGGGGATGTGACCCTGGTGTTATAGGGGGCCCCAGCGCTGAGGAGGATGTGACCCTGGTGTTATAGGGGGCCCCAGCACTGAGGGGGGATGTGACCCTGCTGTTATAGGGGGGCCCCAGCGCTGAGGGGGATGTGACCCTGGTGTTATAGGGGGCCCCAGCGCTGAGGAGGATGTGACCCTGGTGTTATAGGGGGCCCCAGCACTGAGGGGGGATGTGACCCTGCTGTTATAGGGGGGCCCCAGCGCTGAGGGGGATGTGATCTGCCCCATCGTTGATGCCCGCTTCCCCTTTCCCCTGTGTTGTGGGGTGTCTGCCTCTCCCGTCCCCTGCGTTGGGGGGGTGTCTGCCTCTCCCGTCCCCTGCGTTGGGGGGGTGTCTGCCTCTCCCGTCCCCTGCGTTGGGGGGGTGTCTGCCTCTCCCGTCCCCTGCGTTGGGGGGGTGTCTGCCTCTCCCGTCCCCTGCGTTGGGGGGGTGTCTGCCTCTCCCGTCCCCTGCGTTGGGGGGGTGTCTGCCTCTCCCGTCCCCTGCGTTGGGGGGGTGTCTGCCTCTCCCGTCCCCTTCGTTGTGGGGGGCTTTTCACCCAGGGGCTGTGTTTGGGGTTGTCCTGCTCAGTATAATCTATAGCAGTGTATGATTTATGTCTATATCCCAATGTTTATCTCTACATTCCTAAATATTTGGGGTCTTTCTTACCCAGGGACCTTATTGTGGGGCGTCCGTCGCGTTTAGGGCTGTGACAGTTAGTGTTTTTAGGGTGCAGCTATCCTCTGCACTGTGCTTTAGGGAACCAGTCTCCCCCAGGGGGCAGAAGTTTTGGAGGATCTTATTATATACTGTATTTACATTTGTCTGTACTGTGCACGGTATTTTAGGGTTCCCGTCTTGCCCCGCACAATGTATATTGGATCGTATGCTTTTGCTTTGGGATCTCGGTCTTTGCTATGCGCTGTATATGAGGTGCTGTGCTCAGGGGTTGGGGTCTCCTTTAGGTTTGTTGCTTTTCTTCTAGATGCACTGAGATGTCTGTCCATAATATGTTTTGCAGTTTGGGGCGCCTCTCGCCTCGGGGCTGCAGTTTGGGGGGGCCTCTCGCCTCGGGGCTGCAGTTTGGGGGGGCCTCTCGCCTCGGGGCTGCAGTTTGGGGGGGCCTCTCGCCTCGGGGCTGCAGTTTGGGGGGGCCTCTCGCCTCGGGGCTGCAGTTTGGGGGGGCCTCTCGCCTCGGGGCTGCAGTTTGGGGGGGGGGGGGGCTCTCGCCTCGGGGCTGCAGTTTGGGAGGGGGCTCTCGCCTCGGGGCTGCAGTTTGGGGTGGCCTCTCGCCTGCAGTCTGGGGTGTCTTGTTCATCTAAGGTCAATGTAATCTTAATGCTGAGGTTTGTGTTTGGGAGAGTTTGCATCTTCTGGTGATGTCTATACTTTCAGGTGTCTCTGCCGGGGGCTGTGTTGTGGGGTGTCCTATCTAATTTAGGGTATGTGTTGTCTGCACTGGCTCGTCTATTATGAGGGTGCATTTTCGGCTGATCTCTTCCTGTTCTCATGGTATTAGACTCTATATATCTGAGGGTCTGCATGGCCCCCCATTATGTGCATTAGTTTATCACATCCATTCCCACATCGCGGAGCCTGTATTTGCTTTGTTCTATCACCAGAACCCCCTGCGTTATTGCCACATCTGGAGGGGGGGGGGGGGGGGGGGGGGGGGTGGGGGGGGTAACAGCTTTTGGGGGAGGGGGAGTTGAGGCCGGGAGGAAAACTTTCATCTCCTATAGAAACTTTATCATGTGGAAAGTTTCAAAACAAGTGAAGGATAAGCTGCGGTACGGAGGAGGCAGATCCGGGCGGCTGATATTATGTATCTAATCGTGTAACGTATTATACACCCGGACGTGTCCTGGTCCACGATATAAGCCGCATGGATCGGCAATCACTTCCCTGACGGTCTCCGAAATGAATGGATGACAAACATTGGACTTCATAAAGTAGTCGGAGCCATTCCTGCAGAACTTGTAGGGAACAGATTTGTAAAAGGAGCAATGTGAATGAGGCTCTATCAGGGAGGGGGGGGGGGGGGCGCCATTTGTTTGGAGTTCTGTGTCTGTCAGGGGGCGCCACATCTCTGTTGCTTCCACGTAGTTACATTTTCTTCCTTGGTGATCCAGTCCAGTGGGGTCCTGGCTTATCCGTGCAGGTTATGTGCTCGATCCGTGACTGTGTGTCGCCCATAATTCCTGCTCTCTGCTGCTGTGACTACTTACCTCCCCAGGTCACTGTCCTGGTGTATGATCCCGCCCTCAGTATATGGACAGATAATGGTTCTGATGATCCGTACGCAGGTCGTGCACTGAATACTCCGGGGTTGTAGAGGGGCAGAAGTCTGTGCTGCGGAGCACAACTCATACAGTCGCTCCGTTCGTTCCTGTGATCATTGTGGGGGGGGGAGGGGTCCCCAAATAATGAGCCTGTTATCCCAAATCCGCAGGATGGGGCACCCAGAGCCCCGGCGCTACACCTGATGCCGTGTGTTGTATTAGGGGAATGTGGGGAAATCCTCCTGATGTGAACAGAGGCCGATACCTGGGATTATCCGTGACTCCGCTTCTCTTAATCCCGGAGATTATTTACTTCCGCCTCCTTTCTGTATCATATAGTAACGTGGGGGGCGCGGGGGTTTCTTGTCTGTCTGGCGGGGGGGTCCGGGTTTATGTCTATGTTAAAGGAATAAGCGCAGAGGGATTGTCCCCGAATCCTGCATATCGGGGGGGATAACTTTCTGATCTGTAGGGGCCGATTGCTGGGACCCTGACAAAAAATTGTTCCCCATAGTTGCCAAAGTGGTCGGAAACCGGACCTCCTAGAAGGGTTGGACCTCTCTCCTTGTTACTTTAACCCTTTATTATACATAAGCCGGTGTAAGGATCATCTGACCGCTGCAGGTTTGGCTCCTAGTAGCCACTGAGCCGGCGGTGCTCTTAACCACTGAGCCGCCTTACTAGCTATGACCTGCTTTACTCCAGGTTCTGTCTCCTGCACCTGCGGGGAGTAAGGTAATTGTGTCAGGAGTAATGAGGTTTTGGTTTTCAGGGCCTCACGTTCTGTAAATTGCTTTTTATTTTTAGAATTAATTAACATTTTCTAAACATAAATATGAAGAATTCGTCGTCCGGAAGAGGAGGACAAGATAATAGTTAGAATTCTGACGTTACTGATTATTGTAATGTGTGGGGAAAATTTCAACTAAGCTGAAATCTGACACATTCGGTGAAGCTACAATCCTGGAACGTAAATCCGTATATCACAGTCCTGCTGCTACTAACAACAACAACATACACAAAGGTCTGATTACACATCTTTCCAGGGCTGAAGGGTGAACACACCCAACAAACCTTCACCAAAGACACTTGTGTGGTTTCTCCTGCGCTCCTCCATTATGTGCTCAGCGGAGGTGATGACGGGTATGGAGCGCCAGGCGCCTCGCTGTGCAGACATTGCTCTACCTGCCGGGTTACATCTGTGTCATTACTTATTGGAAAAGTCTTCTGATCACAACGTCCTTTACATAGTATGTGGGATTCACGACGTCTGGAGCCGAGAGGCCGCATTTCTTGTTACATGGCTCCTGGCGCCAGTGTAATCTCTAGGCCTTAAGACGTCTCTTAGACAGTAATAGGAAGGAAATCCCAGAAAGTGACAAGCCGGCTGTAAGTGTCTAACTCCTGGGGCATCCGAGATCTGTCCAGAGGTGGAGTATAATACAGGATGTAACTCAGGATCAGTACAGGATAAGTAATGTCATGTATGTACACAGTGACTGCACCAGCAGCAGAATAGTGAGTGCAGCTCTGGGGTATAATACAGGATGTAACTCAGGATCAGTACAGGATAAGTAATGTCATGTATGTACACAGTGACTGCACCAGCAGCAGAATAGTGAGTGCAGCTCTGGAGTATAATACAGGATGTAACTCAGGATCAGTACAGGATAAGTAATGTCATGTGTGTACACAGTGACTGCACCAGCAGCAGAATAGAGAGTGCAGCTCTGGGGTATAATACAGGATGTAACTCAGGATCAGTACAGGATAAGTAATGTCATGTATGTACACAGTGACTGCACCAGCAGCAGAATAGTGAGTGCAGCTCTGGAGTATAATACAGGATGTAACTCAGGATCAGTACAGGATAAGTAATGTCATGTATGTACACAGTGACTGCACCAGCAGCAGAATAGTGAGTGCAGCTCTGGAGTATAATACAGGATGTAACTCAGGATCAGTACAGGATAAGTAATGTCATGTATGTACACAGTGACTGCACCAGCAGCAGAATAGTGAGTGCAGCTCTGGAGTATAATACAGGATGTAACTCAGGATCAGTACAGGATAAGTAATGTCATGTATGTACACAGTGACTGCACCAGCAGCAGAATAGTGAGTGCAGCTCTGGAGTATAATACAGGATGTAACTCAGGATCAGTACAGGATAAGTAATGTCATGTATGTACACAGTGACTGCACCAGTAGCAGAATAGTGAGTGCAGCTCTGAGGTATAATACAGGATGTAACTCAGGATCAGTACAGGATAAGTAATGTCATGTATGTACACAGTGACTGCACCAGCAGCAGAATAGTGAGTGCAGCTCTGGGGTATAATACAGGATGTAACTCAGGATCAGTACAGGATAAGTAATGTCATGTATGTACACAGTGACTGCACCAGCAGCAGAATAGTGAGTGCAGCTCTGGGGTATAATACAGGATGTAACTCAGGATCAGTTCAGGATAAGTAATGTCATGTATGTACACAGTGACTGCTCCAGCAGCAGAATAGTGAGTGCAGCTCTGGGGTATAATACAGGATGTAACTCAGGATCAGTACAGGATAAGTAATGTCATGTATGTACACAGTGACTGCACCATCAGCAGAATAGTGAGTGCAGCTCTGGGGTATAATACAGGATGTAACTCAGGATCAGTACAGGATAAGTAATGTCATGTATGTACACAGTGACTGCTCCATCAGCAGAATAGTGAGTGCAGCTCTGGAGTATAACACAGGATGTAACTCAGGATCAGTACAGGATAAGTAATGTCATGTATGTACACAGTGACTGCACCAGCAGCAGAATAGTGAGTGCAGCTCTGGAGTATAATACAGGATGTAACTCAGGATCAGTACAGGATAAGTAATGTCATGTATGTACACAGTGACTGCACCAGCAGCAGAATAGTGAGTGCAGCTCTGGAGTATAATACAGGATGTAACTCAGGATCAGTACAGGATAAGTAATGTCATGTATGTACACAGTGACTGCACCAGCAGCAGAATAGTGAGTGCAGCTCTGGAGTATAATACAGGATGTAACTCAGGATCAGTACAGGATAAGTAATGTCATGTATGTACACAGTGACTGCACCAGCAGCAGAATAGTGAGTGCAGCTCTGGAGTATAATACAGGATGTAACTCAGGATCAGTACAGGATAAGTAATGTCATGTATGTACACAGTGACTGCACCAGTAGCAGAATAGTGAGTGCAGCTCTGAGGTATAATACAGGATGTAACTCAGGATCAGTACAGGATAAGTAATGTCATGTATGTACACAGTGACTGCACCAGCAGCAGAATAGTGAGTGCAGCTCTGGGGTATAATACAGGATGTAACTCAGGATCAGTACAGGATAAGTAATGTCATGTATGTACACAGTGACTGCACCAGCAGCAGAATAGTGAGTGCAGCTCTGGGGTATAATACAGGATGTAACTCAGGATCAGTTCAGGATAAGTAATGTCATGTATGTACACAGTGACTGCTCCAGCAGCAGAATAGTGAGTGCAGCTCTGGGGTATAATACAGGATGTAACTCAGGATCAGTACAGGATAAGTAATGTCATGTATGTACACAGTGACTGCACCATCAGCAGAATAGTGAGTGCAGCTCTGGGGTATAATACAGGATGTAACTCAGGATCAGTACAGGATAAGTAATGTCATGTATGTACACAGTGACTGCTCCATCAGCAGAATAGTGAGTGCAGCTCTGGAGTATAACACAGGATGTAACTCAGGATCAGTACAGGATAAGTAATGTCATGTATGTACACAGTGACTGCACCAGCAGCAGAATAGTGAGTGCAGCTCTGGGTATAATACAGGATGTAACTCAGGATCAGTACAGGATAAGTAATGTCATGTATGTACACAGTGACTGCACCATCAGCAGAATAGTGAGTGCAGCTCTGGGGTATAATACAGGATGTAACTCAGGATCAGTACAGGATAAGTAATGTCATGTATGTACACAGTGACTGCTCCATCAGCAGAATAGTGAGTGCAGCTCTGGAGTATAATACAGGATGTAACTCAGGATCAGTACAGGATAAGTAATGTCATGTATGTACACAGTGACTGCACCAGCAGCAGAATAGTGAGTGCAGCTCTGGGGTATAATACAGGATGTAACTCAGGATCAGTACAGGATAAGTAATGTCATGTATGTACACAGTGACTGCACCAGCAGCAGAATAGTGAGTGCAGCTCTGGGTATAATACAGGATGTAACTCAGGATCAGTACAGGATAAGTAATGTCATGTATGTACACAGTGACTGCACCAGCAGCAGAATAGTGAGTGCAGCTCTGGGGTATAATACAGGATGTAACTCAGGATCAGTACAGGATAAGTAATGTCATGTATGTACACAGTGACTGCACCAGCAGCAGAATAGTGAGTGCAGCTCTGGAGTATAATACAGGATGTAACTCAGGATCAGTACAGGATAAGTAATGTCATGTATGTACACAGTGACTGCACCAGCAGCAGAATAGTGAGTGCAGCTCTGGGGTATAATACAGGATGTAACTCAGGATCAGTACAGGATAAGTAATGTCATGTATGTACACAGTGACTGCACCAGCAGCAGAATAGTGAGTGCAGCTCTGGAGTATAATACAGGATGTAACTCAGGATCAGTACAGGATAAGTAATGTCATGTATGTACACAGTGACTGCACCAGCAGCAGAATAGTGAGTGTATTATACTCCAGAGCTGCACTCACTATTCTGCTGGTGCAGTCACTGTGTACATACATGACATTACTTATCCTGTACTGATCCTGAGTTACATCCTGTGTTATACTCAAGAGCTGCACTCACTATTCTGCTGCTGGTGCAGTCACTGTGTACATACATGACATTACTTATCCTGTACTGATCCTGAGTTACATCCTGTATAAGTCATGTCATGTATGTACACAGTTGCAGGTCCTGTAGCTGTATACACTGTACTGTTCTCCCCTGGTCGGTGTATTGGGCTGTGTACCTCCTCCTCTGTGGTGTGGAGGTTCCCTCCTGTCTGTGCAGTATATACCGGGTCTCTCCTTCAGGCTTGGTCGCTGACGTGCGGTCCATGAGTGAGTTGTAGCGGCTCCTTGTATCCTGATCCCTGCTCTGGAGGACATAACGCTGCAGGCCGAGCACAGAGCCTCCTGCAGACATTGCTGTGTATCTCATGAATACATCACATTTCTGGTGCTTGTGCACCCCCGTAGGTTTGTGGAGCCGCTCTTATGTGTGTATATGGGTATAACTAGTAGTGATTGGTTTGGGATATAACGGCGCCCGGGTTACTTTGTAGCCGTTGAGCGCCAGGACCTGCGCCCCCCCATCTTCCTGGACCTGTTCCTGGGATACTATGTATCAGCATCCCCTGGATATTTCTCTCATCTCTCGCGCTCCCAGTGTTTGTCTTCTTTCTCGGCGCCTCCGGCTTCTCGCTCTTGTCGCTGTAATTAAACTCCCACCTACCTAATGGATGCGGATTAGGCAGGTAGGTCGTGCGCAGGGTGGGGGCGGAATCCTAAGTGTAATTGTGTATCTACATTCCAGACATTACTCATAATGAAGTGTTACATCGGAGGCCTCTCCGCATCCGGCAGAAGTCGCGGGAGTCGTGCAGGACTGGGGACATGTCTGGTTCTATCACCCGCGTAGCCTTCACCTTAGGGTGTCTTCTGCTTGTGGGGTCCCATATTTGTGGTGGTCCAAATCTATGGCTTGTTACAGATGAGCTACGGACTGAGTGCTGGATGCATCTGACCATCCTATATGCCTCCAAGCAGTATAGCAATGTGTGATGCAAGGATCCCCTCTACCTTGTCAGTGCAGGGACTCCTTGTCTCATACATTGGGGTCCTGTAAAATCCGGCCACCATATTGTCTGTGTGTAGTGTACAATGGCTGATCAGGGAGGGTCCTGGGTGTAGCACCCACGTGATCTATACTTTGAATACATTGTTGCTAGTTTTGAGTTTGGATACAAGATTAATGGAAATCTCCCATCACAATCCATCCTGATAAACCAGGGACATTACTCCTAGATCCAGGCACCGGGACTGTGATATCTTCTCAGATTTGTTATCTATGGACTCCTCCTTTTTTAAAATTGACTTATTTTATTATGTTAATGAGTCAAAAGCGCTCTGAGGGTGTTACCATGGCCCCTCCGTGCTGTAGCTTTACAGGCTGTTGCACTGTCTCCCTGCTACCCTCTACCTGCTGCAATCTCACACAGTGGGAGGTGGAAGTTCTTCCTCCGCAGTGTAACAGCCTATGATGCTAAAGCGCGGAGGGGCTCTGGTAACACCCTCCAGAGCCCTTCTGGCTCATTAGCATAATAACAGTTCGTTGTAGAAAGGAGTCCATGGATAAGAAATATAAGAGGAATCCACAGTCCCGGGGCCTGGATCTATGATTAATGTAGATGTTCTTGTATAATGTACATATATATATGAGTATATAGATATTCTTTAAACCTGCAGCCCCCTCTGGTCAGGGGTGAAATGTTATTTTCAGAATTTACTTTTTAATTTGGAATCTCACTTATTTACATATAAAAAAAAATTCTCCTCCAAAGTCACGTAACAACATGTAGAGTAGAGTCATATTTTACCAGAGATGCGTCAAATATAGAGGCTGCAGGGGGGGAGATCACTTCAGACTTCACTATAATCACTTCTAGTTCACCTACAAATATGCTGCTGGTGTCATATTAAAGATAAGAATCTTGTCTTTTGGATCACATCAGGCAGCCTCCACAGACTTAAACATCTCAGTTTCTGTAGCTCACAGAACCACAATCCTGGGATCTTAAAAATAAGATTCGTTCTCTTTAATCTGACACAAGCAGCAGCATATTTCTACGGGCTATAAAACTGAAGATTGTGGTGCCGGAAGTCAATAGTCACCTACAGCCTCTAAACTTGACTCATCTCAGGTAAAATTTGACTCTTCTCTGCACATTGTATCATGACTTTGGGGCAGATATCACATGAGAGGGAGTTCTAGAAAGGACATTTTCATCCTGACCTCAGGGGGTTAGTGGTTTAATGGGGTGAAAGCTGCTGACGGGTTCCCTTTAATCATATCCCAATTGGTAGTTTTCTCTTTATGTGCTCCATCTATCTGTACAGTATATAACCTGCCCCCTATATGCAACAATATGGAGCTGAGGTCAGGAGAATGATCTGTATACTGGTTGCTGTATATATCGGAGCGGGATCCATGACACAATGCGGGTGATGATGCTGTGACCCCCCCCCCCGTGGCCTCGGCTCATTCCTCCATCGCTATTTATAGCAGCTCCTTATTACACCGAACCTCTGCCGGTTATTTAAGGTTCCCACGAGGACGAGCGTACGTGATCGCCTCCGCTAAAACCTGCGCATGAGAGGAGACAGAGACGATTATTTAATAAATGTGCGTGTGACCCCTGACCTTTACCGAGATGAAAATCAGCAGAAGCTTCTTGATGAAATCAGCAGAAGCTTCTTGGGGGTCAGAGACAATTACAGCATTGACGATACCGCCATATAGTAGCATCCTCCGCCGCCATATAGTAGCATCATCCGCCGCCATATAGTAGCATCATCCGCCGCCATATAGTAGCATCATCCGCCGCCATATAGTAGCATCATCCGCCGCCATATAGTAGCATCATCCGCCGCCATATAGTAGCATCCTCCGCCGCCATATAGTAGCATCATCCGCCGCCATATAGTAGCATCATCCGCCGCCATATAGTAGCATCATCCGCCGCCATATAGTAGCATCATCCGCCGCCATATAGTAGCATCATCCGCCGCCATATAGTAGCATCATCCGCCGCCATATAGTAGCATCATCCGCCGCCATATAGTAGCATCATCCGCCGCCATATAGTATCATCATCCGCCGCCATATAGTATCATCATCCGCCGCCATATAGTATCATCATCCGCCGCCATATAGTATCATCATCCGCCGCCATATAGTATCATCATCCGCCGCCATATAGTAGCATCCTCCGCCGCCATATAGTAGCATCCTCCGCCGCCATATAGTAGCATCATCCGCCGCCATATAGTAGCATCATCCGCCGCCATATAGTAGCATCATCCGCCGCCATATAGTAGCATCATCCGCCGCCATATAGTAGCATCATCCGCCGCCATATAGTAGCATCATCCGCCGCCATATAGTAGCATCATCCGCCGCCATATAGTAGCATCATCCGCCGCCATATAGTAGCATCCTCCGCCGCCATATAGTAGCATCCTCCGCCGCCATATAGTAGCATCCTCCGCCGCCATATAGTAGCATCCTCCGCCGCCATATAGTAGCATCCTCCGCCGCCATATAGTAGCATCCTCAGCCGCCATATAGTAGCATCCTCCGCCGCCATATAGTAGCATCCTCCGCCGCCATATAGTAGCATCATCCGCCACCATCAGTGGTGTACAATCTGCTCAGCTCCTGCTGCTCTATAACATGCTGCCTGCAGATAGGACACTATGTACAATCTGCTCAGCTCCTCCTGCTCTATAAAATGCTGCCTGCAGATAGGACATTATGTACCATCTGCTCAACTCCTCCTGCTCTATAACATGCTGCCTGCAGATAGGACACTATGTACAATCTGCTCAGCTCCTCCTGCTCTATAACATGCTGCCTGCAGATAGGACACTATGTACAATATTCTCAGCTCCTCATGCTCTATAATATGCAGCCTGCAGATAGGACACTATGTACAATCTGCTCAGCTCCTGCTGCTCTATAACATGCTGCCTGCAGATAGGACACTGTACACTCTGCTCAGCTCCTCCTGCTCTATAACAAGCTGTCTGCATATAGGACACTATATAATATGTGCTCAGCTCCTGCTGCTCTATAGCATGCTGCCTGCAGATAGGAGACTATGTACAATCTGCTCAGCTCCTCCTGCTCTATAACATGCTGCCTGCAGATAGGACACTATGTACACTCTGCTCAGCTCCTCCTGCTCTATAAAATGCTGCCTGCAGATAGGACACTATGTACAATCTGCTCAGCTCCTCCTGCTCTATAACATGCTGCCTGCAGATAGGACACTATGTACAATATTCTCAGCTCCTCATGCTCTATAATATGCAGCCTGCAGATAGGACACTATGTACAATGTGCTCAGCTCCTCCTGCTCTATAACATGCAGCCTGTAGATAGGACACTATGTACAATCTGCTCAGCTCCTCCTGCTCTATAACATGCTGCCTGCAGATAGGACACTATGTACAATGTGCTCAGCTCCTCCTGCTCTATAACATGCTGCCTGCAGATAGGACACTATGTACAATCTGCTCAGCTCCTCCTGCTCTATAACATGCTGCCTGCAGATAGGACACTATGTACACTCTGCTCAGCTCCTCCTGCTCTATAACAAGCTGTCTGCATATAGGACACTATATAATATGTGCTCAGCTCCTGCTGCTCTATAGCATGCTGCCTGCAGATAGGACACTATGTAGCAATCATAGAGCTCGGTGATGTTCCGCACATCACACACACAGGGTAATAATTTTATTTTTCGCTCCCCTCTGTGTCTTCCTCTGTGTGTTCCTTACGAGGCGGCAGCTCCCGGTTTTGCATATTTTATCACAGACAATAAAACATAAGTCCTGCGCTCGTCTTTTTTTTTTTTTTTTTTTGTTTTAAAGGCAATTTTTGTTTTAACCAAATTAAAAATTGATGCGTTGTGTTTACCAAGTCAAATCGCGGCGTCTGCAGCCTCAGCCGGCAGAATGGCCGCACGGAGAAGACATCTGTTACACACACCGCCCTTATCCCGGAGATCTGCACTCCGCGTCTCCTCCGCTGTGAGTTAGCTTTTTTTTTTTTCGGATAAAAGTGCTGATTTTTTTTCCTTTTAATGTCCCCGCCTGACGGCAGAAGATCTCTTTACAGTCCGCGTCCTGCGAGATGGGGGGAAGGCGCGTCCCGTGATTTACAGCCACGCTTAACGCTTTTATTCGGCGATAAAAATATAAAGTCGCAAATTAAAAAGAAAACCGAAAAAGCTAATGTTTTAAGAGCGTTCCAAAAAAAAATAAACCCCTGGGGGGAGAGAGAGAAGCTGTGAAATATTAACCGGAGCGGAGGCTGAGACGGAACGGATGACTGTGCCTTTGTTATTGCTTCGCCGCTGCCCGCGGGGCACGTGGCTGGGGAGCGCTGGCAGACGATGGGTTAATCCGGTTATTTCCCAGGAAATTTTTTTTAGAGGCTGGAAATTCAGACGTCAAATAGTGGATTTTTCTCGACGCCTTGCAAGAGCAGCTTGTTCCATACATATGGGTAATAATAATTCTTCATGTATATAGCGCCTACAGATACCGCAGCGCTGCACACAGCTTGCCAAATCGGTTCCTCTACCCATGGGGCTCACAATCTAATCACGGATGGGACTTGCCGTAGATTTACAATCCATTTGAGATGTTCAAACAGTTGTGGATTATAGTTTGGGCAGTAGCCCAGGGCCCCAGCCTTCGAGGGGGCCCATGATCACCCACACCACCCACCAAATATTTTACCCGTAGAACCTTCACCCATGAAATACATATATACAGCCATTCCGGGACCTTTGAATGGCCTCCAAAGGTCCTGCAACCGCAGAAGGGGCGTATTCTTAATTCCCCAAGTAGATGATTCTAGTACCAAATGTAGGAAGTGATCCCCAGCCCCATTTATTTGAGTAAATGGAGCATGTGACCTGCGGTCGTGACATTACCGTCCTGGGAAGACACGGCGAGGGGTGCTGCAGTCCGGCGAGGTTAACCTGCTATACATCAGTATGTCGGTATATTGTATTAGCAATCTCGACACCCTGTCAAGACAAATTTAAAAAAATATAAAAAACAAAGAAATAATTCAAATACACCCCCCCTACATTCCCTAAAATGGACCTATGAACTCATTAGATAATGGCCTGTCTGTCAAAATAAAAAAAAAGTTTACCCTGAAAAAGGTTTTTTTTTTTTGCTGTATTACCTCCCGTAAAATGTAAGTAACAAGTGATCAAAAGATCAAATACTTCCCAAATTGGTATCGATGAAAACGTCATCTTATCCTACAAAATACAATCCCTTACTTGGCTTCTTAAACTGACGTACTAAAACGCTCAAGTGGCCGAAATATGTAGATCCAGGCTATTAAATGGTGCCAATAGGAAATGTGATGGGTCTCGTAGAAAACAAGCCCTGAAAATGGGAAAACTAAAAAAAGGTTATGGTTTTTGGAAGGTGGTAAGTGAAAAACTGAGAAAGATTTGGGTGAATCAGTCTATAAAAACTGGTCCGTCAATAGATTATTGTGAACGCAATTCCTGGCAAGCAGGGGGTTAAGCCATTTCCCGCTCACGTTGCGTCGGCGGCAGCAATCGCCTCAGGTAACGCGTTGAGTGCGCTGTCAGATTTGATAAAACCGCGAATTCCTCCGGTGAACTATACGGCAGTTCTGCCTATTAAAATATTAAACGTATATTCATGTTCACGGCAGACTCTG
Organism: Engystomops pustulosus; assembly: GCF_040894005.1. NCBI lineage: Eukaryota > Metazoa > Chordata > Amphibia > Anura > Leptodactylidae > Engystomops > Engystomops pustulosus. The sequence goes on along the minus strand of NC_092417.1, from coordinate 177,735,355 downwards.
AGGGGACGTGGAGGCCGAGCAACGCCTGATATAATGTTCCTCATACCGCGCAAATTAGCATTTCGTCTGCCGCCGAGCAACGCCTCACACGCTGTCTGCCCCCTCAGGTTTCCAGGAATCGCCTTGTAGATGGGGAGATGAAGGGAAACATGGCTTCCAGGCAGATACTACAGTGTGAGGTAATGTGTGAGGGATCGCACTACAGTGTGAGGTAATGTGTGAGGGATCGCACTACAGTGTGAGGTAATGTGTGAGGGATCGCACTACAGTGTGAGGTAATGTGTGAGGGATCGCACTACAGTGTGAGGTAATGTGTGAGGGATCGCACTACAGTGTGAGGTAATGTGTGAGGGATCGCACTACAGTGTGAGGTAATGTGTGAGGGATCGCACTACAGTGTGAGGTAATGTGTGAGGGATCGCACTACAGTGTGAGGTAATGTGTGAGGGATCGCACTACAGTGTGAGGTAATGTGTGAGGGATCGCACTACAGTGTGAGGTAATGTGTGAGGGATCGCATTACAGTGTGAGGTAATGTGTGAGGGATCGCACTACAGTGTGAGGTAATGTGTGAGGGATCGCACTACAGTGTGAGGTAATGTGTGAGGGATCACACTACAGTGTGAGGTAATGTGTGAGGTAATGTGTGAGGGATCACACTACAGTGTGAGGTAATGTGTGAGGGATCGCACTACAGTGTGAGGTAATGTGTGAGGGATCGCACTACAGTGTGAGGTAATGTGTGAGGGATCGCACTACAGTGTGAGGTAATGTGTGAGGGATCGCACTACAGTGTGAGGTAATGTGTGAGGGATCACCTGACTGGAAGCCATTTTACACTCTGGTTTATATGATTTGACAGAAAATTCATGCCCACACCCAGCCAATCGCAATGTAGTTTTCATTTCATAAACTACCCTCAAAGCTGAACTATTTATCAGGCCGTTTTCTGTCATAGAAATATATAGGACACAAAATGGCTTCCAGTCAGGTGATATCTATAACTTACCTGGCGGCCATTTTGATTGTGGAAGTAGAAAGTGTCCTTGTTTTCCATAGAAACCAGTCGCTGTGTAGCTTCCATGACATTACAAGGTCTCTCTGTGAACCGAACCTGCCTGGGATCCATTTTAGATCTATATAATGTGTATGTCACCATGTTAGACTGAGCTATTAAGAACCTCATCTGCCCGGGAGCTATTTTGATCAATTTATCATGTATGTCACCTGCGTGGCAGCCATCTTAGACCGACTTATTGTGGACATTACCTGCTTAGGAGCCATTTTAGACCAATATTATGTGGGTGTCACCTGTCTGGGAGCCATTTTAGATCAATATGTTGTGGGAGCCATTTTAGATCGATATGTTGTGGATGTCATCTGCCTGGGATCCATTTTAGATCGATATGTTGTGGGTGCCATTTTAGACCAATATTATGTGGTTGTTACCTGTCTGGGAGCCATTTTAGATTGATTTGTTGTGGATGTCATCGGCCTGGGATCCATTTTAGATCGTTATGTTGGGGGTGTCACCTGCCTGGGAGCCATTTTAGATCGATATGTTGTGGATGTCATCTGCCTGGGATCCATTTTAGATCGTTACGCTGGGGGTGTCACCTGCCTGGGAGCCATTTTAAAACGATATGTTGTGGGTGTCACCTGCCTGACAGCCATTTTAGATCGATATGTTGTGGTTGTCACCTGCCTGGGAGCCATTTTAGATCGATATGTTGTGGTTGTCACCTGCCTGGGAGCCATTTTAGATCGATATGTTGTGGGTGTCACCTGCATGGGAGCCATTTTAGATCGATATGTTGTGGGTGTCACCTGCATGGGAGCCATTTTAGATCGATATGTTGTGGGTGTCACCTGCCTGGGAGCCATTTTAGATCGATATGTTGTGGGTGTCACCTGCCTGGCAGACATTTTGGACCTATATATTGTGAGCGTCACCTGCTTAGGAGCCATTTTAGACCAATATAATGTGGACGCCGCCTGGCCGGGAGCCATTTTGTGTGAATTTCTTTCAATTATCAATGGCTCCTTTTCCTGAATGCAGTTTCGGTATCAAATATTAAAGGATTGAGTGAAATATTATGCCATTTCAGGTCACGCACCCTGTCATGGACTCCTTGGCACACAACGCTGCCCGATCCTGAGGTATTTTTGGCTCGAAACTGCGCAACAAACTCAAGAGGCGTTTTTTTTTTTTTTTTTTTTTCGTGTACGAACCTAAAACAGAAGACGATTGTGTGAAGCGACCTGAGTGCTTTATGGGAAGTGAGGTGAAAAGTACACGTTTATAATGGAGGGCCCCTAAAATCTGAAAAGCGTGTTAATGACTTAATTATCAGCGTTCAGCCCTAGAAGTGATAAGATGGTTAGTGGCCAGGATTAAAGGCTTTGAGGTTTCACCGCCAGAAAGATTAAACGTTGGCTCGCACCAAAGGAAAATTATTATTTTTTATGAATTATGCAAATTTTTGGTTCCAGTCTGGAGCTGAATAAACATGAAAATTTACCACCTTTTTTATAGCATTTTTTTTTTTTATGCCTAGTTGGTCACAATTACCGAAAATTCCGAAATATGGAGGCAAGTTAAAGGGAGAGACCATGTTTAGGTGGCGATTTCGGCAAATTTTTTTGTTAGTTCGTTACACTGATGATCATGTTTATGTTTTGATTAGAGAGCGGGGGTGATCTTTTAAGATCAGTAGAATTAAAAAAAATTCTGTAGACGCAGACTAATGTATCGGAAAAGATTCCCGCGCGATAAACTTTACGTATCGGAAATTCAGATGAGTGGAGATGTGAAGGTTTTTTCCTGCCGAGGCTTTGAAGTGTTGAGTCTTCTGGGTTTTCGAGACTGTGTGAACCCGCAGCGACCTCATTGATCGGGAAGCAGTCACCGTGAGACGTAGCCTCCAGGAGGAGGAATGGATTTCAATGTCACCGTTTCCTTGAGAGTCGCGGTTACTCTATAAATTAGCATTTTTAAGAGGGGGGGGGGGAGTTTAATATTTGTAAATGTCAAAATTGGGTAATCGGACATGAAGGATTTGAGTGACTGACTATACTCTATGTACGTGGCTTATGTTGTGGTTGTTATGGGATGTCTTATAGTATTACATAAAATGACATTAAAAGGATTCGCAAGTGAGAACCTTCCAGTGCGTTTATACCCGACAAGTCGTTCTAGTAATTGCCCCTTATTAGTTTTATACAGTTGTCGGAACACGCTGGGAAAATATCATGTTTGCCGTGCGGATGAAATTGTCATACAACAATAACGAGAATGGAAGGAGGCGATAAACCTGTTATAGGAACCGCGGGGCGCCGGGGGCAGGGCAAATTACTTGGGAAAGAGGAAAATTTGAAGATCTACATTTTGGGGGTGGGATCAAAATGATCTTCTAATTATGTAAATTTACTTTGTATTGTAAAGTTCTGTGCACTGCTGAACTTTCATTTCGGACGAGGTTCTTTTTGGATTTTTCAACCCGAGCCAACTTTTTTCATGAACTTCTAGTACAAAAAGACAGGAGAGCCGGAGTGTGGGGGGGGGGGGGGATGGGTTGATACAGCAAGGAGATAATGGGGCACATTTACTTACCCGGTCCTGCGCGTTCCTTGATCCGGAGTGTCCGACAAGAATGAACTCTGCCGCAATTCACTAAGATCGTGCGCCCGATATCCTGCATGTGTCGCTTCCCCGCTCAGGTCCCTGGAGTTCACCTTCTTCTTCCTGGTGCATGTAAGTGCATTGTCTGTGTATAATGCGCTGTGCAGGGAGTCACTAAGATCGTGCGCCCGATATCCTGCATGTGTCACTTCCCCGCTCAGGTCCCTGGAGTTCACCTTCTTCTTCCTGGTGCATGTAAGTGCATTGTCCGTGTATAATGTGCTGTGCGGGGAGTCACTTAGATCCTGCGCCCGATATCCTGCATGTGTCGCTTCCCCGCTCAGGTCCCCGGAGTTCTCCTTCTGCTTCCTGGTGCATGTAAGTGCATTGTCCGTGTATAATGCGCTGTGCAGGGAGTCACTAAGATCCTGCACCCGATATCCTGCATGTGTCGCTTCCCCGCTCAGGTCCCCGGAGTTCACCTTCTTCTTCCTGGTGCATGTAAGTGCATTGTCCGTGTATAATGCGCTGTGCGGGGAGTCACTAAGATCCTGCGCCCGATATCCTGCATGTGTCTCTTCCCCACTCAGGTCCCTGGAGTTCACCTTCTTCTGCCTGGTGCATGTAAGTGCATTGTCCGTGTATAATGCGCTGTGCGGGGAGTCACTAAGATCCTGCGTCCGATATCCTGCATGTGTCACTTCCCCGCTCAGGTCCCCGGAGTTCACCTTCTTCTTCCTGGTGCATGTAAGTGCATTGTCCGTGTATAATGCGCTGTGCGGGGAGTCACTAAGATCCTGCGTCCGATATCCTGCATGTGTCGCTTCCCCGCTCAGGTCCCCGGAGTTCTCCTTCTGCTTCCTGGTGCATGTAAGTGCATTGTCCGTGTATAATGCGCTGTGCGGGGAGTCACTAAGATCGTGCGCCCGATATCCTGCATGTGTCACTTCCCCGCTCAGGTCCCTGGAGTTCACCTTCTTCTTCCTGGTGCATGTAAGTGCATTGTCCGTGTATAATGTGCTGTGCGGGGAGTCACTTAGATCCTGCGCCCGATATCCTGCATGTGTCGCTTCCCCGCTCAGGTCCCTGGAGTTCACCTTCTTCTTCCTGGTGCATGTAAGTGCATTATCTTGCGACACAATTTTACTGTTAAATCCCGCGCTCAGTCCAAATCCGTCCGATTGTCCAACGACCGAAAAAAATTATTTTTTTATCATGAAATCCGGCAATAATGCGCCAAAATCCGATCGTGTGTGACACAATCCCCTTCTAAATACCTGTCCCAGTTGCACGATCTCCGATCCTCTTGGTTCTCTGCATTGAGTTGCTCTGTAGTCCCTCCTCTTTGCTCTGAGTAAAAGCAGTAGCAGACTTCTAGTCCGTTGAATACTACACTAGTCAATCAGAGCAGAGGGTGTCAGGAAGCTCATTGTCCAGAACACAGCAGGGTGAAGATAGCCCCTGGTGCACTTGGAAAAGTTACTATACAGAAATATAAATCCATATTTCACAGTCCGGCTGCTACTAGCAACATACAGTTGTCTGATTACACTTCTCTTCAGGGACAATACATAACACTGGCTGCAGAGAGCACAGAGCACAGCAGTGTGAGGTCTGATTACACATCTCTCCAGGGACAGTACATAACACTGGCTGCAGAGAGCACAGAGCACAGCAGTGTGAGGTCTGATTACACATCTCTCCAGGGACAATACATAACACTGGCTGCAGAGAGCACAGAGCACAGCAGTGTGAGGTCTGATTACACATCTCTCCAGGAACAGTACATAACACTGGCTGCAGAGAGCACAGAGCACAGCAGTGTGAGGTCTGATTACACATCTCTCCAGGGACAATACATAACACTGGCTGCAGAGAGCACAGAGCACAACAGTGTGAGGTCTGATTACACATCTCTCCAGGGACCATACATAACACTGGCTGCAGAGAGCACAGGGCACAGCAGTGTGAGGTCTGATTACACACCTCTCCAGGGACAGTACATAGCACTGGCTGCAGAGAGCACAGAGCACAGCAGTGTGAGGTCTGATTACACATCTCTCCAGGGACAATACATAACACTGGCTGCAGAGAGCACAGAGCACAGCAGTGTGAGGTCTGATTACACATCTCTCCAGGGACAATACATAACACTGGCTGCAGAGAGCACAGAGCACAGCAGTGTGAGGTCTGATTACACATCTCTCCAGGGACAATACATAACACTGGCTGCAGAGAGCACAGAGCACAGCAGTGTGAGGTCTGATTACACATCTCTCCAGGGACAATACATAACACTGGCTGCAGTATACGTGGTCACACCTGCTGACAGGTTCCCTTTCATGGATATATTTGGTGACCAGAGCAATTGCCTGGATGGATAAGAATAGACTCCTATTCCACTGCATTACGCTCACAATGAAATCGCTGCCCCGCAGGTCACATATAACTCACCGGCGGCCCCCCGACTATATTCCAGCCTGGCATGAGAAATTCAATTTGCCTTCTTATCAGATCTCACGGTGTTATTAATGTGCAGCGATATTGAGGCAATGAGCCGCACACATCACTCGAGAAGCTTCATTTGCTTTCAAAGTGTCAACCTCTGCGCACAAATCCATAAAAAAAATCCCCGAAAAACACCGAGAAGCCGTCGCCACTCATAAAAGTCTTGTATCCCGTGGACCGTCGTGAATACTTACACCTGTCACTTCTCGGAAAAGTTTCCTGAACTTCACTTTCTATGACTACGGGGCTGGAGAAGAAATACTGCTGAGGACCGATCCCTCTCATAGACCGGGTGGGCTTATAGACATTGGAAAACCTAGGTGGCTTCAGATGTTCCCGACGTCATGGATGTTTGGATAGAAGAACATTGGGCACAGGGAAGTTGTAAGTTCAGCTCAGCTTAGAAGAGGAACCATATGTGGGGCCGTGACTGCGTCCCATGGGCTGGCGAGGACCCACGACCGCACAGTAGACAATGGTGTTGAGATCATATATGGCGACCTTGTTCCTTGGACCACACACTCTTTAGGAACGTCCTAGTTGTCCACATAATGCAGGATTACTGTGCCACGCGGCAAACACAAGCACTTTATGGTTCCGTTGTCCCATGAGGTGGCCAAGTCTTCAAGTCACTTAGTTGACCATGATGTAGGGAGTTATACGACAAAGGTAGTCAACTGATCCAGCAGAACTCCTAGGGCTTATTGGGTTTTCCAACTCTATAGAGACCTCTAGTTGATTATGGTGGCACAGATTCAGGGGACCTTGCGCGGTGTTGGGTCTGGAAAATACGGCCAACATACTGAAGACTTATTGCTTTGGTGCCGATCCGCTTTCAATAGGTCAGCTATTCCGACCAACTATCCACATGGCCTGGGAAGGAAGATGCCACCGGATATCTCTTGTCGTCGTATAGACCTGGAAAATCTCAGGTCTAATACTTTCTAACCACAACATCAAGACCTGCAATCCAGTGAGGAAGAGAACCTGCTCTATCATTCGCAATGCGGCCACTTGGGTCGGACATGGTCCGGTGAGAGGCGATGTGTTCACAGCGACGCTGCATAATGGAAGTCAGTGGTGGCCACGATTTACGGCCTTCAGGCTCATCCTTTGCCTGAGATACGCGTTGGCCAAGCTCTCGTTCAGTTGACCCTCCCACTCCCCTTGTCTCGTTGACCGTCTTGTTGACTCTAGTTGTGTTCTTGATGGTACTGGGTGAGGACAGCGTTGTCCAACCCCTCTGGTGGCAGCTTATCGTCCTGAGAACGGTAGGATCAGGCATGTTGGGATCCCGCATGCCCGAAGCTTCTCTTCCTGAGTATCTGTTGTCTTGGGAGAGTCGGGAAGGCTCCATACACATGAGATGGATCCTCAATCGTTCCGAAATCTGCCTCGACTTCGATAAAAAAGTCAACTAGATTGGCTCTGTCGTCGGCAGTACGTTGGGCGAGATGGAATCCGTATAGTAAATATGTTACAAATTTCTTCTGTATTTTTGTATTGCCGACGGCTCTGTAGTGTTTCAATCTTGGAAACTCCTTTTAACATTTTACCTTCTGCCTCTCACGCAGCCGTTTTTTGTTGCTTCTCTTTGATGTGGTCTTCTGAATCTGTAAGCCTAGAAGGTATTTCTTCGGCTTCTGGGGGAAAAAAAAAAAAAAGTAAAAAATCAAACGTTGCCAAGATAGCACAAACATAGCCGTCTAGGAGCTGTCTCGTGAAGACAACCTTCACCTTCATATGTGACCTATTAGGGCGTCCTAGTGAGTTGTGGACCCGTCATAGTGGGGTGATGCTAATGAGCAGAGCCCCGAGGCTTCACCTGCTGGAGGTTTTTGGATCAGGACTTGGTGATTAATGAATAGGACTATGTATCAGACCATGACCTCCTCTTTCAGTCGACCATCTTTGATGTTTGTGTAGGTCTAAGAAGACCCTCAAGATGTAAGATCAGTATATGGAGCTTATATGTGGAGTGCTTTAGCCAGCACCGATGGGCATTACATTTTTTTTATGTGCCTGAATCCTCAAAAAATGTGGTCCTGGTGTCATTGTAAAGATAAGAATCCCATTTTTTCAAAATTTTTGGGATTGTTGTTCTGTGTGCTACTCGAAGAACAGGATTAGAACTAGAGATGACATTAAACTCCTTACTACGTCTCTGTCTGTCTGTATCTTTGATTCCACTGAGTACCCCATTCATGATGCCTTGTAAAAGATTAGATTCTTATCTTTACAATGACACCAGAAACGTGGTGCTGCCCCTCAAGCACACGATGCTTCCCCTCAAGCACACAGGCCTGTGTCTATGGGCCCAACACGTCCGAATGTAGCCGGCCTAAAAGTGACCCATCTCGGCTAATTTGCACATGGCTTTTTTTTTAAGGCAAGCTTTAGCAAAAGAGGGAATGCTGGAAAAGATATAGTAGAGCATGTATGCTCTTCAAAACTGCTTGTACCTGCAAACGCAGTCTCCCTGGTGACATATTACATCGCCTGACCCACATTGCTAGAAATTAATCAATTGAAAAATCAATGACTCGTCTTTTTCCATTCTTATTATTATTGATCTCGACAAATATCGTCTCCCTCGTGTGAGTAGGACGGTGTTGGCTGTGATATAATTGTCATACATAACTTCACCACTTCGGTCAACAATGGGATGAACATTGGGCTACTTATAGAGATTGGATTTTGAGCTCTTCCCATGAGAAGAAGCATGGATTTTGGGTCTTGCAATCAATATGTCCCTTTGCCCTACCCTTAGTGAAAGAAACCTTTCCAACCGTCCAAGAATGAGATCTTGCCGGTGGTCTACCGGAGATCCTAGATCAGTTTACTGCCGTCTTGTCCAACCGTAGGTGTCGTAAAATTGACTCCAATAATTTTTACGAATAGAAACCTGAACTTGCCCATGTGGCCTCTAACAAGGTCAACCCCACCAAAGGGGTATTAAAAAGCTTCCAGGTGTCTGTATACGAGAAGAACGGCCATTACAGAACCTCGTCTCTCGTAACAAGAGCCGATGATGATCACTGACCTCATCATCGCGGATTGTAGCACAACGTGCACTTTACAAGGAGGGAGTCGAGTGACCTGAAACATTGCCTCGCCCTGTGAGGAAATATAAATCCTCAGGAAGATCGTCTTTCGGGCTGGCTCCTCGCCCAACATCTCACCCCGTGGCTTTAGAAATCTTGGAGGCAAATCAAGCACAACCGGCCAAGAGACGCTGCCTTGATTTAATGGAGGAAACCAACGACTACCGACCAGCACTATTGATGGTTACTTAATAAGAAAGTAATATATTACAAACCGGGTCTGCACTGAACACTTTTGGAAACTTGAAGGGTTAAAATATATTTTTAGGAAAAGCCGTAACGAAGTGCAAATCTACCAGGAGAGGAGAACATGTCTGCTAGATGGATCAGACTGGGGCAAAATGAACGAAACGTCACCAGTTTCCAAACACCTGGACTTTATGGTTTCGTTCCGGTCACTACTTCCCATTCCTGTTTTGACAAACAGGAAGTGCACGCCCACAATTTCTGGTGCTTCCTGTTGTTGATACGGAGCAGGAAGTAGAGACCACCATTGGTCCACAGAGATTGGTGAGGTGCACAATATTTTTTTTTATTGGGGTTTACGATGTTGCGATATCGGACCTTTGGCTCTACTTCTCCACACATGGTCCACTCTTTGGCCCTTTTGGATCTGGCTTGTCTTAAGATTGTCTTCTTATATCTTACTGGGTCAGGCCCAAGACAGAAATAGAAAACGTCTGACAATGGCCATACTCGAAAGAATATAAGGCAGCCGTCTTCTGAATGACCTCCGTTCATGGTTGGACTGCAAGCTTGTCACGTTGGGCACCAATCCCGCAAGTTACGTTGAGTGTTTATACAAGGCCGATAGATGACCTCTACAGAGCTCTGTGGGCTCATCTGAGTTTATATTGATGAATTGGAGAACTTGAATTCAGCATTTACAACCGTGTCAACGGCGACCAAAACATTCAACGCGTCAACTCAACTCAAGTTCTCTCGAGCTTGACGATTGAAAGGGAACCAATGGTTACCATAAAACGGTCTACGTTGGGTTCATAGGTTGTCTCTGTTGACTTGGATGTCTTGGATGAGAGTCCTCCAGCTAGACACATCTGGCAGGTACCATCCGAGCTTTCAGGGGTCACCACAACGTGATCGTGTTGCTCTATGATTCACATATTAGGATTGTAGGCCCATGTGCTCAGACAATGCGGCTGTGTCCTACACCCGTCGGCAGCTTCCCGGTTGCCGAGGACAATTATGACATTTTTTAAGATCCTCAGAAGGTGCCAGCAGCGCGCGACGTTCCAGGTTTTACATAACTCGACCTACTTCCAGGGAGCCGTGTATCTGTCTGGTTACATCGCTCCTCTTCACTCGGAGAAGTAGGTAAAAGCCTTGGGGGGTGGGGACCTTGTAGTAGGGGACACTGGGACCAGAGCTGTCACAACGAAATATTTCGGGAAATGTGAATGCGAGGATCTTATTGTTGTAAGTTGTAGTGATGTCAGAAACCATCGATCATTGTAGGCAGTGGCCGAAACGACGGCAATCGTTCTCGGTTACCTCGTCTTAACTCCGACTACTTCTAATGTGATACGGTGCAACTCGTTTGCATTCACAAATAGGAAAGCTGCCCAATTAGTCAGTCCTCGCGATTAAAAGACCTCGCTGTCCTTCTTGGAGGAGAGCCAGGTTACATACAATTCGTCATCTACTATCTCTACCACCTTGGTGGTCTCCACAAGGAGAAGCGTCGTCCCCCACCCAGACGGAGTACTGTTCTCTGTAAGTGGTTACGTGACCGTTGCTTACATGGAGCTCGCTGCTCCACCAGACCCCGAGCTCAAGTCTGTGATGACTTCTGACTTCCTCCACGAGTTTCCGCGTCTCCTGAAGCGTGAGGGATAGTCGTTAGCGATGCGTAGTAATGAGTTGTGGAGACCGTTAGTAAAGCGATAGAAGAGTGGAGGGTGTGATATGCCATAGCTGAGCTGCAGGGCTCCCACCAACCGTCCACGAGTCTCCGAGTCATGTCCATGGGGCTACTTACAGGTTCCACCATGTTCCTGCTCCTAAGGTTTGAGTAATTATGGTTTTGCACTGGTTTAGGCCTCGTTGTGTATACCGGATCCTCTGCCACCTCCCCTACTTCACACAAACTTCACCTAACTGTTCCTTGACTCAGCCGAAATCAAGAGGTAGCGACCTGGGAGACTACCCGCAACCATGTCCAGATCTCCATACTGGGGTTAATGGGAGGACACTGGACACTACCTTTGGCCATAAGAATGTCTAATTACCCATTTATTAGCGCCCCCTACTGTCTTCTGCTGCGGTTGCTGATGTTTTTTTGTCTTCTTCTCATTGTCTTACAGAAGGACAGCTGATACCGGAGAGCAACAGAACGAGATGTAACATCCCTGGGAACTTCATGTGCAGCAGTGGGGACTGTATCCCAGGGAGCTGGCAGTGCGATGGGGTCCCCGACTGCACTGATGGCAGTGACGAAGAGGAGTGTCGTAAGTTTTTCCCTCTCCAGCTCCTATAGGTTATTAGAGATAATTTAGTGGGTGTCCTTGTTTTGTCATGGAATTGATCAGCATCACAAGAATTTGGTGGTCTTCAACCCGAATGCCTTGGCCTGAAGTGTCCGGGGGTAATGGGATGGCTTCAGCCAATGGTTGCCCACAGCAGACCATCAGATGATATTTATGGTCCAGCGAGGGCACGGATTGGTCGAAGCCGGTCCCATGACCTACCTGGCACTTCTAGCAGAGCCGTCAGTGACTAAGACTAGAATCTGCAGCACAAGGTTTATTATGTATCGACTGTTTATAACAATAAATCTGACCTGTATACATCTGTATGCGGTTAGGCTCCCCCTGGTGGAGGCTGCAGGCACAGTCTGTTATGATATTTATGTCACAAATGTGAATTTGGCTAAACTTGAAGGTGCATGTCTAGCCCTCAGTGTCCTGCAAATCGGCTCAGGTGTAAGATTTTACACTATCACAAAGTTGGTGTCACCTCCATAAAAGGTGCAAATAATTTTAGGGTAACATTCACACCCTGTCTAGCAATTTCTTAGAGAAGATCATTGCATTGATCATGTGATTGGTCCATGTAACCGGGACCAGTGGTGTCTGTCACTTTCAGACCCGTAAGTGATCCAACTGGAAAAGCAGGAAGGTTTCCATGGAGAAAACCGCAAGTGTAACTGACGAGCAGAGGTGTCGTTACATTGTATCAGTGCAGGTTATATCCTGTAGGTTCCCAGTAGATGAGAGCAGGAGGAGCAGATGGAAGGTGACCTCTTGTCACTGAGGTCATTACTTAAAGGGGATGTGCCGGATTACATTGCAGAGGCTTTTCAAGATGAACAAAAACTTACTTTTACGTCTGCCCCACTCTTGAGTCCATCTCGGATATGAAGCTGCAGCAATGGTTTCACACCCTGTATCAGTGACGCTGCCATTGATCCATGACTAAAATCTGATTCTAGAAAACCTCCTCCGAAGTCATGTGAAAATGAGCAGAAGAGAGTCAGATTTTACCTGAGATGAGTAAAGTTTAGAGGCCGCAGGGGGAGGGACACTTCGGATGCCCGTATATTCCGTTATATAGCACCTAGAAGCATGCTGCCAGTGTCATATTAAAGATAAGAATCTCAGCTTTCTGTTCACATCAGGCTTGGGATGTACCGAACCGGAGATACAGGCTGTTACAGATGTAGTTGGAGGTGGAAAGTGGTTGTTTCTCTGCAGCTCACATTCCTAACTATGTCTATAGATACCCGCATCTCCGGTTCTGTAACTCACCTGATGGACTCTTAAAGATGAGATCCTTCTCTCTAATATCTGATGCAGTGGAATCGGTATCATGGGACTCTGCTGCCTCTGCTGGCCCTGAGCAGTACTGCAGCCGTCCTGATACTAGAGCATGTATAACCCGCGACTGTCCTCGGTCTGTGGCTCCTCTTATCTCCTCTCTTACACTGCGGCAGGGATATAGATAAAGCGATTCTGTGATGGATAAAGCCTGGGAGATACTTCCGGGGCCGCTCCGCACACCAGTCGTTTCTCCTGATGGCCGATAATCTGTTGCAGCGCAGGGAGGCTCCATAATGACTGATCTGCAGAACAGTCTATTCCCTCCAGTCTGGAGCCGAGGAAATACTTCATGTCTTGGAAAATGGAGCGTTTACACCCAAAACTGTGAGCTGGAACCGGCCGGTAATACAAGCACAGCTCTGCAGTGAGCAAAGTGTGAGGACACAGCCCCAGGGCACATGGAGAAGCTACAATCCTGGAATATAAATCCATATATCACAGTCCTGCTGCTACTAACATACATCCCTGTGACCGCTTCTCCTTTCTTTCCTCTTTCTTCTCTGCTTTTGCATCAGATAAATACATAAAACCAAGAAGAGCTGCGCCCCTGCGGACAGGTAACGCTCCACCATGGATGTTCTCCATCCCCTGCATGCAGTACATCATCCTCGCCACCGGAGGCAGCCAGTTTATCTGGGAGAACGTGTGTCTCGGTCCTTCCATTTGTAAGACTGAGATATAGTGGACTCCAACAAAATGGCTGCCTCTGACCTATTCCCGACCTCCTGCCTGCACCCCTGACCTCTGTAACCGGTAACCTCTGATGTGAGGGGGCTAGTAAGTCACCACCATCCTGGAGAAAGTCCTTGTGTCAGGATAGTGTCGTCCTCGGGAGAATTTATTGGAGGTCACGTCTCCTGGGAGGGCGTCCTGTCACAAGGTCAGACACCAGGGCCATGATTTATGGTAACACAACCCCTAGTATTATATCTGTGTCATCTCCAGGGCTTCATTGATCATATTAAAAGGGGAAAAAAAACAAAAATCCCACCCCCGTTGATCGATCCCCACCCCCCAAATGTTTTGTTGTATCATCAGTTTACAATGAAGACCCCCGGGGGGTACAAGACTCTACAACGTTATATAATCCTCTATTGGTGACAAAAAAATATACTAGTAAATAGTATCAATGTTTCCAAAATTTTATGGAACACTCAAATATTAAAGAACCACCCCCCGGCCCGGCTCCTCCCTTCTGCTATTGCAGGTGTCGGCCTATTCTCTGTTTCTGTCTCTCTATACTGGATGTTTTTGGATGGGTGGTGGGGGACTCACACCTTCTACATCGGGGGCTATGGAGGTACCAGACCCCCCCTGTATGATGGACTGTACCACACAGACTCTCCACTGGGGGGGCAGAATCTTCTATCATAGCTATTAATAGTAATCACACAGTTATATGTAGGAGCTCACAGCTCAGCCTCCCTGCCTGTATACTTTTGGTATGGAGAATACAGATGGGGAGGATGAGCATAGTGCACCGCCGGCTAGAAGAGGTGGATCTGTCTCTAGATGCTCATGTGATGCTGTGCTGAGGCATCATGAGATTGATGGCAGAGCAGAGGAGAAGAAATGACACCAGGAGATGGTAAGAATGTATAGAGTGTATACGCAGCTGACTGTATATCATGTCTTAGTGCAGGAAGGTGGAGCCGGGATTAGCCTGGAGGTCGTCTGCCAGTGGAATTAACTTTAATTACAACAAAAAAAAAAAATCTAAAAAATACATAATTGGTTTTTCGTTGTACATATGAGCTTAACTACATCCTTACCATTGTGCGACATATATATGATGTCATACAGCAGTAGGGGCTTTATGGAGAGAGCACATGGGCTGAACGTTCCGCATATGCAGTGGGTGTCTGCTGTATTACACCACTGTCACCTACCTGTGACTGCTGCGGTCAGTGCTGCCACATATTAGGTGCAACCAGGGCCGGATTAAAGGAGGGCTCCTGGGGCTCTAGCCCCAGGGCCCCCCACCCCTTTCAATTTTTAAGGGGCCCCCACCAGTTTCCAACAGTCAGCAACTCAGCTCAGCTAGGTGACCTTGGCACCTATCAGCTCTACTCGTGAGCACCACCAACTTTCAATACCGGTCAATGCCCCCGTGACGTCACCGGAGGGCGCCGATCAGCGCTGTCACGGCCGGAATCTCCATAGCCGTCGTTACAATCTCTATATTACAGTCTGGGGCGCACCATAGTATATCTACAATATGCTGCAGTGCTGCTGTATTGTATGAGTGATCAGGCCCCACTAGGGTTAAAGAACCCGAAGGGACCTGAAATAATGGTTACAAAAAAAAAAAAATGTAATTATTTAAAAACAATTCTTGTTCTGTGTTCTTTCTCCAGAACACATATAAGAATAAAAAAAAAAAAAAAAAAAAGTCAAACCATAAACATGTCGGGGATCGCCGTGTCCCATAATGCCCAATATTTCGAAATATTTAGAGATTATTCCCGACGGTAAACCCTGTGAGGGAAAATGTTGGAATTGCCACTTTTTTTCGACATATCTCAACACGTAAAAATTTTATTAAAAATTGATCAGGAGGTGGTAAAAATGGCGTAATGGAGTAAAAAGCGGAAAGGGTTAAACTACAAGACTGTTTTTGTTTCCTGCCGGTGGATACATCGGTGTCACGTGACGCTCGTAACATTGTGACCCCGGACGAGTGGCTTCTCCTGGATGCAGAGCGCGGCCTCCTGTCACTCCTGATTCTCATCACTGCGTACAACGCGCTGAGTTACATGATGGGACTGACAGGTGAAGATTTACCTCCCGCAGAGAGGAGACGAAAATTATGTGCACATAACAGCCTGCAGGCGGCTCCCCCGGGACCCCTAGTCAGGCGCTTAGAGGAGCGTGTGATCTTCTAGTGCCCCTTATACATATAGGTATATGTTCCTGCAACAAGGGAGACGTAGGGTCATGGGGCGGCAAGGATTACACAGACATTACTGCTTTATTTACAAAGAAACAGCGCCACAACTAGCTACAGGTTGTGTGTGGTACTGCACCTTGACTATACCATACACAACCTGTGGTCAGATGCAGTGAGAGGACACATCCAGGTACAATCCTGGAATATAAATCCATAAATCACAGTCCTGCTGCTACTAGGAGCATACACAAAGGTGTGATTACACATCTCTCCAGGGACAATACATAACACTGGCTACACAGAGCACAGAGCACAGCAGTGTGAGGTCTGATTACACATCTCTCCAGGGACAATACATAACACTGGCTGCACAGAGCACAGAGCACAGCAGTGTGAGGTCTGATTACACATCTCTCCAGGGACAATACATAACACTGGCTGCAGAGAGCACAGAGCACAGCAGTGTGAGGTCTGATTACACATCTCTCCAGGGACAATACATAACACTGGCTGCAGAGATCACAGAGCACAGCAGTGTGAGGTCTGATTACACATCTCTCCAGGGACAATACATAACACTGGCTGCAGAGAGCACAGAGCACAGCAGTGTGAGGTCTGATTACACATCTCTCCAGGGACAATACATAACACTGGCTGCAGAGAGCACAGAGCACAGCAGTGTGAGGTCTGATTACACATCTCTCCAGGGACAATACATAACACTGGCTGCAGAGAGCACAGAGCACAGCAGTGTGAGGTCTGATTACACATCTCTCCAGGGACAATACATAACACTGGCTGCAGAGAGCACAGAGCACAGCAGTGTGAGGTCTGATTACACATCTCTCCAGGGACAATACATAACACTGGCTGCAGAGAGCACAGAGCACAGCAGTGTGAGGTCTGATTACACATCTCTCCAGGGACAATACATAACACTGGCTGCAGAGAGCACAGAGCACAGCAGTGTGAGGTCTGATTACACATCTCTCCAGGGACAGTACATAACACTGGCTGCAGAGAGCACAGAGCACAGCAGTGTGAGGTCTGATTACACATCTCTCCAGGGACAATACATAACACTGGCTGCAGAGAGCACAGAGCACAGCAGTGTGAGGTCTGATTACACATCTCTCCAGGGACAATACATAACACTGGCTGCAGAGAGCACAGAGCACAGCAGTGTGAGGTCTGATTACACATCTCTCCAGGGACAATACATAACACTGGCTGCAGAGAGCACAGAGCACAGCAGTGTGAGGTCTGATTACACATCTCTCCAGGGACAGTACATAACACTGGCTGCAGAGAGCACAGAGCACATCAGTGTGAGGTCTGATTACACATCTCTCCAGGGACAATACATAACACTGGCTGCAGAGAGCACAGAGCACAGCAGTGTGAGGTCTGATTACACATCTCTCCAGGGACAATGCATAACACTGGCTGCAGTCTTTATGGTCACATCTGCTGACAGGTTCCTTAATGCACATTTTAACTATAGTGTTCAGTTCATCCTCAGTAGATGTAGCAGCTGATTATCTCGGCCGCGGTTGAGCTGTTGCCGGGTTGTGTTTGATCTGTATCCAGTGTCGGCTCCTGTATATCCCTTGGATATCGCTCTGATCCGCACTGACACGTTGCGCTGTGAGGCTGCAGAGGTTTTCTGCTCCTATCCCAGCCAGGGATTTATGAGAGCAGTCAGTATCTCATCCCGTCTGGGCTGTATGTGAGCAGTCAGTATCTCATCCTGCCTGGGCTGTATGTGAGCGGTCAGTATCTCATCCCGCCTGGGCTGTATGTGAGCAGTCAGTATCTCATCCTGCCTGGGCTGTATGTGAGCAGTCAGTATCTCATCCTGCCTGGGCTGTGTGTGAGCAGTCAGTATCTCATCCTGCCTGGGCTGTATGTGAGCAGTCAGTATCTCATCCTCTGAACTACCTGTTCTCTGGTAATGGTCACAGCTAATCTCCTCCACTTCCCTGCATAAGGCACAGAGCATGCCCACAACACCCTTCCATTGAAGACAATAGATTATGGGCACGGTAAACCTCCTAACCCTCCCTGCAAAGTGACCTGCACAGAGCATGCCCACTATACTCTCCTACACAGGTCACTAGATCACATCTCACCTCCTCCCTGCACAGGGCATAGAGCATGCCCACTATACTCTCCTACACAGGTCACTATATCACATCTCACCTCCTCCCTGCACAGGGCATAGAGCATGCCCACTATACTCTCCTACACAGGTCACTATATCACATCTCACCTCCTCCCTGCACAGGGCATAGAGCATGCCCACTATACTCTCCTACACAGGTCACTATATCACATCTCACCTCCTCCCTGCACAGGGCATAGAGCATGCCCACTATACTCTCCTACACAAGTCACTATATCACATCTCACCTCCTCCCTGCACAGAGCATAGAGCATGCCCACTATACTCTCCTACACAAGTCACTATATCACATCTCACCTCCTCCCTGCACAGGGCATAGAGCATGCCCACTATACTCTCCTACACAAGTCACTATATCACATCTCACCTCCTCCCTGCACAGAGCATAGAGCATGCCCACTATACTCTCCTACACAGGTCACTATATCACATCTCACCTCCTCCCTGCACAGGGCATAGAGCATGCCCACTATACTCTCCTACACAGGTCACTATATCACATCTCACCTCCTCCCTGCACAGAGCATAGAGCATGCCCACTATACTCTCCTACACAGGTCACTAGATCACATCTCACCTCCTCCCTGCACAGAGCACAGAGCATGCCCACTATACTCTCCTACACAGGTCACTATATCACATCTCACCTCCTCCCTGCACAGGGCATAGAGCATGCCCACTATACTCTCCTACACAGGTCACTATATCACATCTCACCTCCTCCCTGCACAGAGCATAGAGCATGCCCACTATACTCTCCTACACAGGTCACTATATCACAGCTCCCCTCCTCCCTGCACAGAGCATAGAGCATGCCCACTTTACTCTCCCACACAAGTCACTATATCACATCTCACCTCCTCCCTGCACAGAGCACAGAGCATGCCCACTATACTCTCCTACACAGGTCACTATATCACATCTCACCTCCTCCCTGCACAGAGCATAGAGCATGCCCACTATACTCTCCTACACAGGTCACTATATCACAGCTCCCCTCCTCCCTGCACAGGGCATAGAGCATGCCCACTATACTCTCCTACACAGGTCACTATATCACATCTCACCTCCTCCCTGCACAGAGCATAGAGCATGCCCACTATACTCTCCTACACAGGTCACTATATCACATCTCACCTCCTCCCTGCACAGAGCACAGAGCATGCCCACTATACTCTCCTACACAGGTCACTAGATCACATATCACCTCCTCCCTGCACAGAGCATAGAGCATGCCCACTATACTCTCCTACACAGGTCACTAGATCACATCTCACCTCCTCCCTGCACAGAGCATAGAGCATGCCCACTATACTCTCCTACACAGGTCACTATATCACAGCTCCCCTCCTCCCTGCACAGAGCACAGAGCATACCCACTATACTCTCCTACACAGGTCACTATATCACATCTCACCTCCTCCCTGCACAGGGCATAGAGCATGCCCACTATACTCTCCTACACAGGTCACTATATCCCATCTCACCTCCTCCCTGCACAGAGCACAGAGCATGCCCACTATACTCTCCTACACAGGTCACTATATCACATCTCACCTCCTCCCTGCACAGGGCATAGAGCATGCCCACTATACTCTCCTACACAGGTCACTATATCACATCTCACCTCCTCCCTGCACAGAGCATAGAGCATGCCCACTATACTCTCCTACACAGGTCACTATATCACATCTCACCTCCTCCCTGCACAGAGCACAGAGCATGCCCACTATACTCTCTTACACAAGTCACTATATCACATCTCACCTCCTCCCTGCACAGAGCATAGAGCATGCCCACTATACTCTCCTACACAGGTCACTATATCACATCTCACCTCCTCCCTGCACAGGGCATAGAGCATGCCCACTATACTCTCCTACACAGGTCACTAGATCACATCTCACCTCCTCCCTGCACAGAGCATAGAGCATGCCCACTATACTCTCCTACACAGGTCACTAGATCACATCTCACTTCCTCCCTCTCCCTGCACAGGGCATAGAGCATGCCCACTATACTCTCCTACACAGGTCACTATCACATCTCACCTCCTCCCTGCACAGGGCATAGAGCATGCCCACTATACTCTCCTACGCAGGTCACTAGATCACATCTCACCTCCTCCCTGCACAGAGCACAGAGCATGCCCACTATACTCTCCTACACAGGTCACTAGATCACATCTCACCTCCTCCCTGCATAGAGCATGCCCTCTATACTCTCCTACACAGGTCACTATATCACATCTCACCTCCTCCCTGCACAGAGCATAGAGCATGCCCACTATACTCTCCTACACAAGTCACTATATCACATCTCACCTCCTCCCTGCACAGAGCATAGAGCATGCCCACTATACTCTCCTACACAGGTCACTATATCACATCTCACCTCCTCCCTGCACAGAGCACAGAGCATGCCCACTATACTCTCTTACACAAGTCACTATATCACATCTCACCTCCTCCCTGCACAGAGCATAGAGCATGCCCACTATACTCTCCTACACAGGTCACTAGATCACATCTCACCTCCTCCCTGCACAGGGCATAGAGCATGCCCACTATACTCTCCTACACAGGTCACTATATCACATCTCACCTCCTCCCTGCACAGGGCATAGAGCATGCCCACTATACTCTCCTACGCAGGTCACTATATCACATCTCACCTCCTCCCTCTCCCTGCACAGAGCATAGAGCATGCCCACTATACTCTCCTACACAGGTCACTATATCACAGCTCACCTCCTCCCTGCACAGAGCATAGAGCATGCCCACTATACTCTCCTACACAGGTCACTATATCACATCTCACCTCCTCCCTGCACAGGGCATAGAGCATGCCCACTATACTCTCCTACACAGGTCACTATATCACATCTCACCTCCTCCCTGCACAGGGCATAGAGCATGCCCACTATACTCTCCTACACAGGTCACTAGATCACATCTCACTTCCTCCCTCTCCCTGCACAGGGCATAGAGCATGCCCACTATACTCTCCTACACAGGTCACTATATCACATCTCACCTCCTCCCTGCACAGGGCATAGAGCATGCCCACTATACTCTCCTACGCAGGTCACTATATCACATCTCACCTCCTCCCTGCACAGGGCATAGAGCATGCCCACTATACTCTCCTACACAGGTCACTATATCACATCTCACCTCCTCCCTGCACAGAGCACAGAGCATGCCCACTATACTCTCCTACACAAGTCACTATATCAAATCTCACCTCCTCCCTGCACAGGGCATAGAGCATGCCCACTATACTCTCCTACACAGGTCACTAGATCACATCTCACCTCCTCCCTGCACAGAGCATAGAGCATGCCCACTATACTCTCCTACACAGGTCACTAGATCACATCTCACCTCCTCCCTGCACAGGGCATAGAGCATGCCCACTATACTCTCCTACACCGGTCACTATATCACATCTCACCTCCTCCCTGCACAGGGCATAGAGCATGCCCACTATACTCTCCTACACAAGTCACTAGATCACATATCACCTCCTCCCTCTCCCTGCACAGGGCATAGAGCATAGAGCATGCCCACTATACTCTCCTACACAAGTCACTAGATCACATCTCACCTCCTCCCTGCACAGAGCACAGAGCATGCCCACTATACTCTCCCACACAAGTCACTATATCACATCTCACCTCCTCCCTGCACAGAGCATGCCCACTATACTCTCCTACACAGGTCACTATATCACATCTCACCTCCTCCCTGCACAGAGCACAGAGCATGCCCACTATACTCTCCTACACAGGTCACTATATCAAATCTCACCTCCTCCCTGCACAGGGCATAGAGCATGCCCACTATACTCTCCTACACAGGTCACTATATCACATCTCACCTCCTCCCTGCACAGGGCATAGAGCATGCCCACTATACTCTCCTACACAAGTCACTATATCACATCTCACCTCCTCCCTGCACAGAGCATAGAGCATGCCCACTATACTCTCCTACACAGGTCACTATATCACAGCTCACCTCCTCCCTGCACAGAGCATAGAGCATGCCCACTATACTCTCCTACACAAGTCACTATATCACATCTCACCTCCTCCCTGCACAGAGCATAGAGCATGCCCACTATACTCTCCCACACAAGTCACTATATCACATCTCACCTCCTCCCTGCACAGAGCATAGAGCATGCCCACTATACTCTCCTACACAGGTCACTATATCACATCTCACCTCCTCCCTGCACAGAGCATAGAGCATGCCCACTATACTCTCCCACACAAGTCACTATATCACATCTCACCTCCTCCCTGCACAGGGCATAGAGCATGCCCACTATACTCTCCCACACAAGTCACTATATCACATCTCACCTCCTCCCTGCACAGAGCACAGAGCATGCCCACTATACTCTCCTACACAGGTCACTATATCACATCTCACCTCCTCCCTCTCCCTGCACAGGGCATATAGCATGCCCACTATACTCTCCCACACAAGTCACTATATCATATCTCACCTCCTCCCTGCACAGAGCATAGAGCATGCCCACTATACTCTCCTACACCGGTCACTATATCACATCTCACCTCCTCCCTGCACAGGGCATAGAGCATGCCCACTATACTCTCCCACACAAGTCACTATATCACATCTCACCTCCTCCCTGCACAGAGCACAGAGCATGCCCACTATACTCTCCTACACAGGTCACTATATCACATCTCACCTCCTCCCTCTCCCTGCACAGGGCATATAGCATGCCCACTATACTCTCCTACACAAGTCACTATATCACATCTCACCTCCTCCCTGCACAGAGCATAGAGCATGCCCACTATACTCTCCTACACAGGTCACTATATCACAGCTCACCTCCTCCCTGCACAGAGCATAGAGCATGCCCACTATACTCTCCTACACAGGTCACTATATCACATCTCACCTCCTCCCTCTCCCTGCACAGGGCATATAGCATGCCCACTATACTCTCCTACACAAGTCACTATATCACATCTCACCTCCTCCCTGCACAGAGCATAGAGCATGCCCACTATACTCTCCTACACAGGTCACTATATCACAGCTCACCTCCTCCCTGCACAGAGCATAGAGCATGCCCACTATACTCTCCTACACAAGTCACTATATCACATCTCACCTCCTCCCTGCACAGAGCATAGAGCATGCCCACTATACTCTCCCACACAAGTCACTATATCACATCTCACCTCCTCCCTGCACAGAGCATAGAGCATGCCCACTATACTCTCCTACACAGGTCACTATATCACATCTCACCTCCTCCCTGCACAGAGCATAGAGCATGCCCACTATACTCTCCCACACAAGTCACTATATCACATCTCACCTCCTCCCTGCACAGGGCATAGAGCATGCCCACTATACTCTCCCACACAAGTCACTATATCACATCTCACCTCCTCCCTGCACAGAGCACAGAGCATGCCCACTATACTCTCCTACACAGGTCACTATATCACATCTCACCTCCTCCCTCTCCCTGCACAGGGCATATAGCATGCCCACTATACTCTCCCACACAAGTCACTATATCATATCTCACCTCCTCCCTGCACAGAGCATAGAGCATGCCCACTATACTCTCCCACACAAGTCACTATATCACATCTCACCTCCTCCCTGCACAGAGCATAGAGCATGCCCACTATACTCTCCTACACAGGTCACTAGATCACATCTCACCTCCTCCCTGCACAGAGCATAGAGCATGCCCACTATACTCTCCTACACAGGTCACTAGATCACATCTCACCTCCTCCCTGCACAGAGCATAGAGCATGCCCACTATACTCTCCTACACAGGTCACTAGATCACATCTCACCTCCTCCCTGCACAGAGCACAGAGCATGCCCACTATACTCTCCTACACCGGTCACTATATCACAGCTCACCTCCTCCCTGCACAGAGCATAGAGCATGCCCACTATACTCTCCTACACAAGTCACTATATCACATCTCACCTCCTCCCTGCACAGAGCATAGAGCATGCCCACTATACTCTCCTACACAGGTCACTATATCACATCTCACCTCCTCCCTGCACAGAGCACAGAGCATGCCCACTATACTCTCCTACACAAGTCACTATATCACATCTCACCTCCTCCCTGCACAGAGCATAGAGCATGCCCACTACACTCTCCTACACAGGTCACTATATCACATCTCACCTCCTCCCTGCACAGAGCACAGAGCATGCCCACTATACTCTCCTACACAAGTCACTATATCACATCTCACCTCCTCCCTGCACAGAGCACAGAGCATGCCCACTATACTCTCCTACACAAGTCACTATATCACATCTCACCTCCTCCCTGCACAGAGCATAGAGCATGCCCACTACACTCTCCTACACAGGTCACTATATCACATCTCACCTCCTCCCTGCACAGAGCACAGAGCATGCCCACTATACTCTCCTACACAAGTCACTATATCACATCTCACCTCCTCCCTGCACAGGGCATAGAGCATGCCCACTATACTCTCCTACACAGGTCACTAGATCACATCTCACCTCCTCCCTGCACAGAGCACAGAGCATGCCCACTATACTCTCTTACACAAGTCACTATATCACATCTCACCTCCTCCCTGCACAGAGCATAGAGCATGCCCACTATACTCTCCTACACAGGTCACTATATCACATCTCACCTCCTCCCTGCACAGAGCATAGAGCATGCCCACTATACTCTCCTACACAGGTCACTATATCACAGCTCACCTCCTCCCTGCACAGAGCATAGAGCAGTGATGGCTAACCTATGGCACTGGTGCCAGAGGTGGCACTCAGAGCCCTTTCTGTGGGCACACAGGCCATCATCAGAGATGACTCCAGGTATCTTCCTGCAGTCCCAGACAGCCCAGGACTTGCTGTGCACAGAGGTATTTTAAAGAGAAAGCTCTACCTGGGACTTTTTTCTGCTTTATTGGTGCCTCAGGTGCCGGTATCAATGAAAGCTGTATCAGAGAAGGGAGTATAAATCACTAATTACATTTCTGTGTTGGCGCTTTGCGATAAATAAGTGGGTCTTTGTTGAAGTTTGGGCACTCGGTCTCTAAAAGGTTCGCCATCACTGGCATAGAGCATAGAGCATGCCCACTATACTTTCCTACACAAGTCACTATATCACAACTCACCTCCTCCCTGCACAGCGCATAGAGCATGCCCACTATACTCTCCTACACAGGTCACTAGATCACATCTCACCTCCTCCCTGCACAGGGCATAGAGCATGCCCACTATACTCTCCTACACAAGTCACTATATCACATCTCACCTCCTCCCTGCGCAGAGCATGCCCACTATACTCTCCTACACAGGTCACTAGATCACATCTCACCTCCTCCCTCTCCCTGCACAGAGCATAGAGCATACCCACTATACTCTCCTACACAGGTCACTATATCACAGCTCCCCTCCTCCCTGCATAGAGCACAGAGCATGCCCACTATACTCTCCTACACAGGTCACTATATCACAGCTCCCCTCCTCCCTGCATAGAGCACAGAGCATGCCCACTATACTCTCCTACACAGGTCACTATATCACATCTCACCTCCTCCCTGCATAGAGCACAGAGCATGCCCACTATACTCTCCTACACAAGTCACTATATCACATCTCACCTCCTCCCTGCACAGAGCATAGAGCATGCCCACTATACTCTCCTACACAGGTCACTATATCACATCTCACCTCCTCCCTGCATAGAGCATGCCCACTATACTCTCCTACACAAGTCACTATATCACATCTCACCTCCTCCCTGCACAGAGCATAGAGCATGCCCACTATACTCTCCTACACAGGTCACTATATCACATCTCACCTCCTCCCTGCATAGAGCATAGAGCATGCCCACTATACTCTCCTACACAGGTCACTAGATCACATATCACCTCCTCCCTGCACAGAGCATAGAGCATGCCCACTATACTCTCCTACACAGGTCACTAGATCACATCTCACCTCCTCCCTGCACAGAGCATAGAGCATGCCCACTATACTCTCCTACACAAGTCACTATATCACATCTCACCTCCTCCCTGCACAGAGCATAGAGCATGCCCACTATACTCTCCTACACAGGTCACTATATCACATCTCACCTCCTCCCTGCATAGAGCATGCCCACTATACTCTCCTACACAGGTCACTATATCACATCTCACCTCCTCCCTGCACAGAGCATAGAGCATGCCCACTATACTCTCCTACACAGGTCACTATATCACATCTCGCCTCCTCCCTGCACAGGGCACAGAGCATGCCCACTATACTCTCCTACACAGGTCACTATATCACATCTCACCTCCTCCCTGCACAGAGCATAGAGCATGCCCACTACACTCTCCTACACAGGTCACTATATCACATCTCACCTCCTCCCTGCACAGAGCATAGAGCATGCCCACTATACTCTCCTACACAGGTCACTATATCACATCTCGCCTCCTCCCTGCACAGGGCACAGAGCATGCCCACTATACTCTCCTACACAGGTCACTATATCACATCTCACCTCCTCCCTGCACAGAGCATAGAACATGCCCACTATACTCTCCTACACAGGTCACTATATCACATCTCACCTCCTCCCTGCACAGAGCATAGAGCATGCCCACTATACTCTCCTACACAGGTCACTATATCACAGCTCACCTCCTCCCTGCACAGAGCATAGAGCATGCCCACTATACTCTCCTACACAGGTCACTATATCACATCTCACCTCCTCCCTGCACAGAGCATAGAGCATGCCCACTATACTCTCCTACACAGGTCACTATATCACATCTCACCTCCTCCCTGCACAGGGCATAGAGCATGCCCACTATACTCTCCTACACAGGTCACTAGATCACATCTCACTTCCTCCCTGCACAGAGCATAGAGCATGCCCACTATACTCTCCTACACAGGTCACTATATCACATCTCACCTCCTCCCTGCACAGAGCATAGAGCATGCCCACTATACTCTCCTACACAGGTCACTAGATCACATCTCACCTCCTCCCTGCACAGAGCACAGAGCACAGAGCATGCCCACTATACTCTCCTACACAGGTCACTAGATCACATCTCACTTCCTCCCTCTCCCTGCACAGGGCATAGAGCATGCCCACTATACTCTCCTACGCAGGTCACTAGATCACATCTCACCTCCTCCCTGCACAGAGCACAGAGCATGCCCACTATACTCTCCTACACAGGTCACTATATCACATCTCACCTCCTCCCTGCACAGGGCATAGAGCATGCCCACTATACTCTCCTACACAGGTCACTATATCACAGCTCCCCTCCTCCCTGCACAGAGCATAGAGCATGCCCACTATACTCTCCTACACAGGTCACTATATCACATCTCACCTCCTCCCTGCACAGAGCATAGAGCATGCCCACTATACTCTCCTACACAGGTCACTATATCACATCTCACCTCCTCCCTGCACAGAGCATAGAGCATGCCCACTATACTCTCCTACACAAGTCACTATATCACATCTCACCTCCTCCCTCTCCCTGCACAGGGCATAGAGCATGCCCACTATACTCTCCTACACAGGTCACTATATCACATCTCACCTCCTCCCTGCACAGGGCATAGAGCATGCCCACTATACTCTCCTACACAGGTCACTATATCACATCTCACCTCCTCCCTGCACAGGGCATAGAGCATGCCCACTATACTCTCCTACACAGGTCACTAGATCACATATCACCTCCTCCCTGCACAGAGCATAGAGCATGCCCACTATACTCTCCTACACAGGTCACTATATCACATCTCACCTCCTCCCTGCACAGGGCATAGAGCATGCCCACTATACTCTCCTACACAGGTCACTAGATCACATCTCACTTCCTCCCTGCACAGAGCATAGAGCATGCCCACTATACTCTCCTACACAGGTCACTATATCACATCTCACCTCCTCCCTGCACAGGGCATAGAGCATGCCCACTATACTCTCCTACACAGGTCACTAGATCACATCTCACCTCCTCCCTGCACAGAGCACAGAGCATGCCCACTATACTCTCCTACACAGGTCACTATATCACAGCTCCCCTCCTCCCTGCACAGAGCATAGAGCATGCCCACTATACTCTCCTACACAGGTCACTATATCACATCTCACCTCCTCCCTGCACAGGGCATAGAGCATGCCCACTATACTCTCCTACACAGGTCACTATATCACATCTCACCTCCTCCCTGCACAGGGCATAGAGCATGCCCACTATACTCTCCTACACAGGTCACTATATCACATCTCACCTCCTCCCTGCACAGGGCATAGAGCATGCCCACTATACTCTCCTTCGCAGGTCACTATATCACATCTCACCTCCTCCCAGCACAGAGCACAGAGCATGCCCACTATACTCTCCTACACAGGTCACTATATCACATCTCACCTCCTCCCTGCACAGAGCACAGAGCATGCCCACTATACTCTCCTACACAGGTCACTAGATCACATCTCACCTCCTCCCTGCACAGAGCATAGAGCATGCCCACTATACTCTCCTACACAGGTCACTATATCACATCTCACCTCCTCCCTGCACAGAGCACAGAGCATGCCCACTATACTCTCCTACACAGGTCACTATATCACATCTCACCTCCTCCCTGCACAGAGCATGTCCACTATACTCTCCTACACAGGTCACTATATCACATCCCACCTCCTCCCTGCACAGAGCACAGAGCATGCCCACTATACTCTCCTACACAGGTCACTATATCACATCTCACCTCCTCCCTGCACAGAGCACAGAGCATGCCCACTATACTCTCCTACACAAGTCACTATATCACAGCTCCCCTCCTCCCTGCACAGAGCATAGAGCATGCCCACTATACTCTCCTACACAGGTCACTATATCACAGCTCCCCTCCTCCCTGCACAGAGCATAGAGCATGCCCACTATACTCTCCTACACAGGTCACTATATCACATCTCACCTCCTCCCTGCACAGAGCACAGAGCATGCCCACTATACTCTCCTACACAGGTCACTAGATCACATCTCACCTCCTCCCTGCACAGAGCATAGAGCATGCCCACTATACTCTCCTACACAGGTCACTATATCACATCTCACCTCCTCCCTGCACAGAGCACAGAGCATGCCCACTATACTCTCCTACACCGGTCACTATATCACATCTCACCTCCTCCCTGCACAGGGCATAGAGCATGCCCACTATACTCTCCTACACCGGTCACTAGATCACATCTCACCTCCTCCCTGCACAGAGCATAGAGCATGCCCACTATACTCTCCTACACCGGTCACTATATCACATCTCACCTCCTCCCTGCACAGAGCACAGAGCATGCCCACTATACTCTCCTACACCGGTCACTATATCACATCTCACCTCCTCCCTGCACAGAGCACAGAGCATGCCCACTATACTCTCCTACACCGGTCACTATATCACATCTCACCTCCTCCCTGCACAGAGCATAGAGCATGCCCACTATACTCTCCTACACAGGTCACTAGATCACATCTCCCCTCCTCCCTGCACAGAGCACAGAGCATGCCCACTATACTCTCCTACACAGGTCACTATATCACATCTCACCTCCTCCCTGCACAGAGCATGTCCACTATACTCTCCTACACAGGTCACTATATCACATCCCACCTCCTCCCTGCACAGAGCACAGAGCATGCCCACTATACTCTCCTACACAGGTCACTATATCACATCTCACCTCCTCCCTGCACAGAGCATGTCCACTATACTCTCCTACACAGGTCACTATATCACATCCCACCTCCTCCCTGCACAGAGCACAGAGCATGCCCACTATACTCTCCTACACAGGTCACTATATCACATCTCACCTCCTCCCTGCACAGAGCACAGAGCATGCCCACTATACTCTCCTACACAGGTCACTATATCACAGCTCCCCTCCTCCCTGCACAGAGCATAGAGCATGCCCACTATACTCTCCTACACAGGTCACTATATCACATCTCACCTCCTCCCTGCACAGAGCACAGAGCATGCCCACTATACTCTCCTACACAGGTCACTATATCACAGCTCCCCTCCTCCCTGCACAGAGCATAGAGCATACCCACTATACTCTCCTACACAGGTCACTATATCACAGCTCACCTCCTCCCTGCACAGAGCACAGAGCATGCCCACTATACTCTCCTACACAAGTCACTATATCACATCTCACCTCCTCCCTGCACAGAGCACAGAGCATGCCCACTATACTCTCCTACACAAGTCACTATATCACATCTCACCTCCTCCCTGCACAGAGCATGCCCACTATACTCTCCTACACAAGTCACTATATCACATCTCACCTCCTCCCTGCACAGGGCATAGAGCATGCCCACTATACTCTCCTACACAGGTCACTAGATCACATATCACCTCCTCCCTGCACAGGGCATAGAGCATGCCCACTATACTCTCCTACACAGGTCACTAGATCACATATCATCTCCTCCCTGCACAGAGCATAGAGCATGCCCACTATACTCTCCTACACAAGTCACTATATCACATCTCACCTCCTCCCTGCACAGAGCATAGAGCATGCCCACTATACTCTCCTACACAGGTCACTATATCACATCTCACCTCCTCCCTGCACAGAGCATAGAGCATGCCCACTATACTCTCCTACACAGGTCACTATATCACATCTCACCTCCTCCCTGCACAGAGCACAGAGCATGCCCACTATACTCTCCTACACAAGTCACTATATCACATCTCACCTCCTCCCTGCACAGGGCATAGAGCATGCCCACTATACTCTCCTACACAGGTCACTAGATCACATATCACCTCCTCCCTGCACAGAGCATAGAGCATGCCCACTATACTCTCCTACACAAGTCACTATATCACATCTCACCTCCTCCCTGCACAGAGCGCAGAGCATGCCCACTATACTCTCCTACACAGGTCACTATATCACATCTCACCTCCTCCCTGCACAGGGCATAGAGCATGCCCACTATACTCTCCTACACAGGTCACTATATCACATCTCACCTCCTCCCTGCACAGAGCATAGAGCATGCCCACTATACTCTCCTACACAGGTCACTATATCACAGCTCACCTCCTCCCTGCACAGAGCATAGAGCATACCCACTATACTCTCCTACACAGGTCACTATATCACAGCTCACCTCCTCCCTGCACAGAGCACAGAGCATGCCCACTATACTCTCCTACACAGGTCACTATATCACATCTCACCTCCTCCCTGCACAGAGCACAGAGCATGCCCACTATACTCTCCTACACAAGTCACTATATCACATCTCACCTCCTCCCTGCACAGAGCACAGAGCATGCCCACTATACTCTCCTACACAAGTCACTATATCACATCTCACCTCCTCCCTGCACAGAGCACAGAGCATGCCCACTATACTCTCCTACACAGGTCACTAGATCACATATCACCTCCTCCCTGCACAGAGCATAGAGCATGCCCACTATACTCTCCTACACAAGTCACTATATCACATCTCACCTCCTCCCTGCACAGAGCATAGAGCATGCCCACTATACTCTCCTACACAGGTCACTAGATCACATATCACCTCCTCCCTGCACAGAGCATAGAGCATGCCCACTATACTCTCCTACACAGGTCACTAGATCACATATCACCTCCTCCCTGCACAGAGCATAGAGCATGCCCACTATACTCTCCTACACAGGTCACTAGATCACATCTCACCTCCTCCCTGCACAGAGCACAGAGCATGCCCACTATACTCTCCTACACAGGTCACTAGATCACATATCACCTCCTCCCTGCACAGAGCATAGAGCATGCCCACTATACTCTCCTACACAAGTCACTATATCACATCTCACCTCCTCCCTGCACAGAGCATAGAGCATGCCCACTATACTCTCCTACACAGGTCACTAGATCACATATCACCTCCTCCCTGCACAGAGCATAGAGCATGCCCACTATACTCTCCTACACAGGTCACTAGATCACATATCACCTCCTCCCTGCACAGGGCATAGAGCATGCCCACTATACTCTCCTACACAGGTCACTATATCACAGCTCACCTCCTCCCTGCACAGAGCACAGAGCATACCCACTATACTCTCCTACACAGGTCACTAGATCACATATCACCTCCTCCCTGCACAGAGCATAGAGCATGCCCACTATACTCTCCTACACAGGTCACTATATCACAGCTCCCCTCCTCCCTGCACAGAGCACAGAGCATGCCCACTATACTCTCCTACACAGGTCACTAGATCACATCTCACTTCCTCCCTGCACAGAGCATAGAGCATGCCCACTATACTCTCCTACACAGGTCACTATATCACATCTCACCTCCTCCCTGCACAGAGCACAGAGCATACCCACTATACTCTCCTACACAGGTCACTAGATCACATATCACCTCCTCCCTGCACAGAGCATAGAGCATGCCCACTATACTCTCCTACACAAGTCACTATATCACATCTCACCTCCTCCCTGCACAGGGCATAGAGCATGCCCACTATACTCTCCTACACAGGTCCCTATATCACATCTCACCTCCTCCCTCTCCCTGCACAGAGCATAGAGCATGCCCACTATACTCTCCTACACAGGTCACTATCACATCTCACCTCCTCCCTGCACAGAGCATAGAGCATGCCCACTATACTCTCCTACACAGGTCACTATATCACATCTCACCTCCTCCCTGCACAGGGCATAGAGCATGCCCACTATACTCTCCTACACAGGTCACTATATCACATCTCACCTCCTCCCTGCACAGGGCATAGAGCATGCCCACTATACTCTCCTACACAGGTCACTATATCACATCTCACCTCCTCCCTGCACAGAGCATAGAGCATGCCCACTATACTCTCCTACACAGGTCACTATATCACATCTCACCTCCTCCCTGCACAGAGCATAGAGCATGCCCACTATACTCTCCTACACAGGTCACTATCACATCTCACCTCCTCCCTGCACAGAGCATAGAGCATGCCCACTATACTCTCCTACACAGGTCACTATCACATCTCACCTCCTCCCTCTCCCTGCACAGAGCATAGAGCATGCCCACTATACTCTCCTACACAGGTCACTAGATCACATCTCACCTCCTCCCTGCACAGAGCATAGAGCATGCCCACTATACTCTCCCGTAGAATATGGTAGCCATATCTGATGCTTTTGAAAGGACTGGACGATGCATGGGGGTAGTAAAGAGCCCTTGTATGTCACATGGCTGCAGAGATGTTGTGGCTGCCGCTATATAACCCCTGCTCATGGCCTCAGCTGCCTCATCTCTTCTTATCCACGTCCTTGCAGTGACCTGCCTAGTATCACCTTTCCCTCCCGCCTCGGTGCCTCTGGGTCTCTGCCTTGGGCTCAGTGTTGGGTGCAGCGGTGACATTGGGGAGAGATGTGATGATTCTCCTCCGCGCTCCGTTACTATTGTGCCGTATAATTGCTGGCGTTTAATCCGTCATTCTCTTCTTTCTTCCCAGCGTCTTCCCTTCCCTATTTTTTTTTTCCGGGACGTCTAATAATAATTCATACATTTTTTTTTCCCTCCCGCCGACTTGTAGCTTCTCATTTCCCTTAAATGTATTCCACATGCATTAAACTACGTCGTCCTAATACCGTAATAACCTACCGAAGATTATATGGCGGTAATTGCGGAATAATCATACGGACGGCGCGCAATTATACTCGGAGGGATCGCTATTATGGAAATTGTATGGAGCTAAAGGGGGGGGGGGCGCGATATGTCTCAATATATAGATGGCATAAAGCAGGGCAGGCACTTAAAGGGAACCTGTCACCAGAATTTGCCTCGTTAAATTGCTCACCCCATTAGGTTGGGGATGAAATGATGAAAGTCCTTTGTAACATTCCCATTTTTATGTGAAATTACACCCGTTTACATGTAGAAATCTCTGCCAAAGTCAAGTGAAAATGAACAGAGAAGAGCAACTTTTTGCCTGAGATGAGTCAAGTTTACAGAGTCACTTCATGCCATTTTGTGTCCTTGTGATTCTATGCTGTATCTTCTAGTACCTATAAGATTTGGGTGTGTAGAAGACATCTCTGACCTTGTTGTTCTCTTTTTTTTACTTACAGCTAAAGCCAAATCCAAATGTGGCCCGAAGTTCTTCCCCTGCGCCAGCGGGATCCACTGCATCATCGGGCGCTTCCAGTGTAACGGCTTTGAGGATTGTCCCGATGGGAGCGACGAGGAGAACTGCAGTGAGTGATTCTGAGGCTCTAATAATCTCATTATATTATATATACCAGATTCACTGTGAATATAGAACATAGGCAGCACGTTATAGAGCAGGAGATGCTTCCCACACACTGGGGGTCATTTAATAAGGGCCCGATTCGCGTTTTCCCGACGTGTTACCCGAATATTTCCGATTTGCGCCGATTTTCCCTGAATTGCCCTGTTTTTTTTGGCGCACGCGATTGGATTGTGGCGCGCTGGCGTGCACGCGCCGAAAATCGGGGGGCGTGGCCGAACGAAAACCTGATGGATTCGGAGAAACCGCCTCATTTAAAAAAAAAAAAAAAAAGGGTCGCTGGACATGCACTTACCTTCACCAGGAATAGGATTGTGAAATCCCACGGACTTCGGCGGACTTCAGCGCAGCAGCGACACCTGGTGGACGTCAGAGGAACTGCCTAAGCGAATCGCCGGAAGACCCGAATCCTCAGCAGAGAACGCGCCGCTGGATCACGAATGGACCGGGTAAGTAAATCTGTCCCATTGTGTATAAAATGTGTCAGTTTCTCTTTAACAATATAAAGAATAACATGTTTCTGAATGTTGGTGCATCAGACCTCAGAATCCAGCACAGATTTCCCAGCTCTGCTTCTCATCTATACTGATGGTTACCCCCTACAGAGAACCACCATGCAAGCTGTCACATGTAGTAACAGAATAGAAATAAGAGATACCAAGAAATTCTACACAATCTTTGCTTCACCGGAATTTTCATCTTGAGAAATAATACAACCTCCTATATAAAAGAATATAACTACTATAATACTGCCCCTATGTACAAGAATATAACTACTATAATACTGCCCCCTATGTACAAGAATATAACTACTATAATACTGTCCCCTATGTACAGGAATATAACTACTATAATACTGCTCCCTATGTACAGGAATATAACTACTATAATACTGCCCCCTATGTACAGGAATATAACTACTATAATACTGCCTCCTATGTACAGGAATATAACTACTATAATACTGCCTCCTATGTACAAGAATATAACTAATATAATACTGCCCCCTATGTACAAGAATATAACTACTATAATACTGCTCCCTATGTACAGGAATATAACTACTATAATACTGCCCCCTATGTACAAGAATATAACTACTATAATACTGCCCCCTATTTACAGGAATATAACTACTATAATACTGCCCCTATGTACAAGAATATAACTACTATAATACTGTCCCCTATGTACAGGAATATAACTACTATAATACTGCTCCCTATGTACAGGAATATAACTACTATAATACTGTCCCCTATGTACAGGAATATAACTACTATAATACTGCTCCCTATGTACAGGAATATAACTACTATAATACTGCCCCCTATGTACAGGAATATAACTACTATAATACTGCCTCCTATGTACAGGAATATAACTACTATAATACTGCCCCTATGTACAAGAATATAACTACTATAATACTGCCCCCTATGTACAGGAATATAACTACTATAATACTGCCCCCTATGTACAAGAATATAACTACTATAATACTGCCCCCTATGTACAGGAATATAACTACTATAATACTGCCCCCTATGTACAGGGATATAACTACTATAATACTGCCCCCTATGTACAGGAATATAACTACTATAATACTGCCCCCTATGTACAAGAATATAACTACTATAATACTGCCCCCTATGTACAGGAATATAACTACTATAATACTGCTCCCTATGTACAGGAATATAAATACTATAATACTGCCCCCTATGTACAGGAATATAACTACTATAATACTGCCCCCTATGTATAAGAATATAACTACTATAATACTGTCCCCTATGTACAGGATTATAACTACTATAATACTGCCCCCTATGTACAAGAATATAACTACTATAATACTGCTCCCTATGTACAGGAATATAACTACTATAATACTGCCCCCTATGTACAGGAATATAACTACTATAATACTGCCCCCTATGTACAAGAATATAACTACTATAATACTGCCCCCTATGTACAGGAATATAACTACTATAATACTGCCCTCTATGTACAAGAATATAACTACTATAATACTGCCCTCTATGTACAAGAATATAACTACTATAATACTGCCCCCTATGTACAGGAATATAACTACAATAATACTGCCCCCTATGTACAAGAATATATCTACTATAATACTGCCCCCTATGTACAGGAATATAACTACAATAATACTGCCCCCGATGTACAAGAATATAACTGCTATAATACTGCCCCTATGTACAAGAATATAACTACTATAATACTGCCCCCTACGTACAAGAATATAACTACTATAATACTGCCCCCTACGTACAAGAATATAACTACTATAATACTGCCCCCTATGTACAGGAATATAACTACTATAATACTGTCCCCTATGTACAGGAATATAACTACTATAATACTGCCCCCTATGTACAAGAATATAACTACTATAATACTGCCCCCTATGTACAGGAATATAACTACTATAATACTGCCCCCTATGCACAAGAATTTAACTACTATAATACTGCCCCCTATGTAGAGGGATATAACTACTATAATACTGCCCCCTATGTACAAGAATATAACTACTATAATACTGCCCCCTATGTACAGGAATATAACTACTATAATACTGCCCCCTATGTACAGGAATATAACTACTATAATACTGCCTCCTATGTACAGGAATATAACTACTATAATACTGTCCCCTATGTACAGGAATATAACTACTATAATACTGCCTCCTATGTACAGGAATATAACTACTATATTACTGCCCCCTATGTACAGGAATATAACTACTATAATACTGCCCCCTATGTACAGGAATATAACTACTATAATACTGCCCCCTATGTACAAGAATATAACTACTATAATACTGCCTCCTATGTACAAGAATATAACTACTATAATACTGCCCCCTATGTACAAGAATATAACTACTATAATACTGGCCCCTATGTACAGGAATATAACTACTATAATACTGCTCCCTATGTACAAGAATATAACTACTATAATACTGCTCCCTATGTACAAGAATATAACTACTATAATACTGCCTCCTATGTACAGGAATATAACTACTATAATACTGCCCCCTATGTACAGGAATATAACTACTATAATACTGCCCCCTATGTACAAGAATATAACTACTATAATACTGCCCCCTATGTACAAGAATATAACTACTATAATACTGCCCCCTATGTACAGGGATATATCTACTATAATACTGCCCCTATGTACAGGAATATAACTACTATAATACTGCCCCCTATGTACAAGAATATAACTACTATAATACTGCCCCCTATGTACAAGAATATAACTACTATAATACTGCCCCCTATGTACAGGAATATAACTACTATAATACTGCCCCCTATGTACAGAAATATAACTACTATAATACTGCCCCCTATGTACAAGACTATAACTACTATAATACCGCCCCCTATGTACAAGAATATAACTACTATAATACTGCCCCCTATGTACAGGAATATAACTACTATAATACTGCCCCCTATGTACAAGAATATAACTACTATAATACTGCCCCCTATGTACAAGAATATAACTACTATAATACTGCCCCCTATGTACAAGAATATAA
This sequence comes from Engystomops pustulosus, assembly GCF_040894005.1. Lineage (NCBI taxonomy): Eukaryota > Metazoa > Chordata > Amphibia > Anura > Leptodactylidae > Engystomops > Engystomops pustulosus. Next base: position 177,697,185 of record NC_092417.1, on the reverse strand, counting down.
CTACTATAATACCGCCCCCTATGTACAAGAATATAACTACTATAATACCGCCCCCTATGTACAAGAATATAACTACTATAATACTGCCCCCTATGTACAGGAATATAACTACTATAATACTGCCCCCTATGTACAAGAATATAACTACTATAATACTGCCCCCTATGTACAAGAATATAACTACTATAATACTGCCCCCTATGTACAAGAATATAACTACTATAATACTGCCCCCTATGTACAAGAATATAACTACTATAATACTGCCCCCTATGTACAGGAATATAACTACTATAATACTGCCCCCTATGTACAAGAATATAACTACTATAATACTTCCCCCCTATGTACAAGAATATAACTACTATAATACTGCCCCCTATGTACAAGAATATAACTACTATAATACTGCCCCCTTTGTACAGGAATATAACTACTATAATACTGCCCCCTATGTACAAGAATATAACTACTATAATACTGCCCCCTATGTACAAGAATATAACTACTATAATACTGCCCCCTTTGTACAGGAATATAACTACTATAATACTGCCCCCTATGTACAAGAATATAACTACTATAATACTGCCCCCTATGTACAGGAATATAACTACTATAATACTGCCCCCTATGTACAAGACTATAACTACTATAATACTGCTCCCTATGTACAAGAATATAACTACTATAATACTGTCCCCTATGTACAAGAATATAACTACTATAATACTGCCCCTATGTACAGGAATATAACTACTATAATACTGCCCCTATGTACAAGAATATAACTACTATAATACTGTCCCCTATGTACAAGAATATAACTACTATAATACTGCCCCTATGTACAAGAATATAACTACTATAATACTGCCCCTATGTACAAGAATATAACTACTATAATACTGCCCCTATGTACAGGAATATAACTACTATAATACTGCCCCCTATGTACAGGAATATAACTACTATAATACTGCCCCCTATGTACAGGAATATAACTACTATAATACTGCCCCCTATGTACAAGAATATAACTACTATAATACTGCCCCCTATGTACAGGAATATAACTACTATAATACTGCCCCCTATGTACAGGAATATAACTACTATATTACTGCCCCCTATGTACAGGAATATAACTACTATATTACTACCCCCTATGTACAGGAATATAACTACTATAATACTGCCCCCTATGTACAAGAATATAACTACTATAATACTGCCCCCTATGTACAGGAATATAACTACTATAATACTGCCCCCTATGTACAGGAATATAACTACTATAATACTGCCTCCTATGTACAGGAATATAACTACTATAATACTGTCCCCTATGTACAGGAATATAACTACTATAATACTGCCCTCTATGTACAGGAATATAACTACTATAATACTGCCCCCTATGTACAGGAATATAACTACTATAATACTGCCTCCTATGTACAGGAATATAACTACTATAATACTGCCCCCTATGTACAGGAATATAACTACTATAATACTGCCTCCTATGTACAGGAATATAACTACTATAATACTGCCCCCTATGTACAGGAATATAACTACTATAATACTGCCCCCTATGTACAGGAATATAACTACTATAATACTGCCCTCTATGTACAGGAATATAACTACTATAATACTGTTCCTATGTACAAGAATATAACTACTATAATACTGCCCCCTATGTACAGGAATATAACTACTATAATACTGCCCCCTATGTACAGGAATATAACTACTATAATACTGCCCCCTATGTACAGGAATATAACTACTATAATACTGCCCCCTATGTACAAGAATATAACTACTATAATACTGCCCCCTATGTACAGGAATATAACTACTATAATACTGCTCCCTATGTACAAGAATATAACTACTATAATACTGCCCCCTATGTACAAGAATATAACTACTATAATACTGCCCCCTATGTACAAGAATATAACTACTATAATACTGCCCCCTATGTACAGGAATATAACTACTATAATACTGCCCCCTATGTACAAGAATATAACTACTATAATACTGCCCCCTATGTACAGGAATATAACTACTATAATACTGCCCTCTATGTACAGGAATATAACTACTATAATACTGCCCTCTATGTACTCTATATGTATGCTGTATGTGTGGACTTGCTGACCTCTCTGCTCTTGTCTTTCAGCCTCTCATCCTTTGCTCTGCTCCAGTTCTCGCTTCCACTGTAATAATAAGATGTGTATAGACACAAGTTTTGTGTGTAACGGGAAGAACAATTGTCGGGATAACAGCGACGAGAAGCATTGCTTCAACTCCCAAGGTAACGTGTCCCTCCTCTGTTACACGTCACGAAGAAGCCGTGACTCAGGATTCTGCACCTGCTCCAGTAAATGTTTTATATTTAGTTCCATCGCCGTGAATGCCGTCCTTTTTTCCCTCATTATCCCTGTAGTGCGGTATTATAAGTACAGATCCCCGTAGTGCGGTATTATAAGCGCAGATCCCTGTAGTGCGGTATTATAAGCGCAGATCCCTGTAGTGCGGTATTATTAGCGCAGAACCCTGTAGTGCGGTATTATAAGCACAGATCCCTGTAGTGCGGTATTATAAGCGCAGATCCCTGTAGTGCGGTATTATAAGCGCAGATCCCTGTAGTGCGGTATTATAAGCACAGATCCCCGTAGTGCGGTATTATAAGTACAGATCCCCGTAGTGCGGTATTATAAGTACAGATCCCTGTAGTGCGGTATTATAAGTACAGATCCCTGTAGTGCGGTATTATAAGTACAGATCCCTGTAGTGCGGTATTATAAGTACAGATCCCTGTAGTGCGGTATTATAAGTACAGATCCCTGTAGTGCGGTATTATAAGTACAGATCCCTGTAGTGCGGTATTATAAGTACAGATCCCTGTAGTGCGGTATTATAAGTACAGATCCCTGTAGTGCGGTATTATAAGTACAGATCCCTGTAGTGCGGTATTATAAGTACAGATCCCTGTAGTGCGGTATTATAAGCACAGATCCCTGTAGTGCGGTATTATAAGCACAGATCCCCGTAGTGCGGTATTATAAGTACAGATCCCCGTAGTGCGGTATTATAAGTACAGATCCCTGTAGTGCGGTATTATAAGTACAGATCCCTGTAGTGCGGTATTATAAGTACAGATCCCTGTAGTGCGGTATTATAAGTACAGATCCCTGTAGTGCGGTATTATAAGTACAGATCCCTGTAGTGCGGTATTATAAGTGCAGATCCCTGTAGTGCGGTATTATAAGCGCAGATCCCTGTTGTGCGGTATTATAAGCGCAGATCCCTGTAGTGCGGTATTATAAGCGCAGATCCCTGTAGTGCGGTATTATAAGCGCAGATCCCCGTTGTGCGGTATTATAAGCGCAGATCCCCGTAGTGCGGTATTATAAGTACAGAGTATGGCGGCTGCAGCGCTGAGCGCAGGGTAAGTGACAACGTATCATCAGACAGGGTATAATGTGCAGATTACTGTACAATGAGAGGCTGCAGCCCACGTTCCGTCACAGTGTGGCAGCATTTGTGTGGCACAGCTTCTGCACTACACGGGATAATTCCCGATTTGTCGGAAACCGCTCCCCCGCCCCCCCTTCTCCTCCTCCTCGGTGGTGCTTTGATATATAACTTTCTAAGGGCATCGCTCCCCGGAGGATCCACCTTCTCTACTCTCCCCTGAGGTCTCGGGAGTCTCGTGGAGGACATGAAAGGATCAGGGTTGTCTCGTGCATCTCTCACTCCTTTCATAGACTCGGATCAGAAGATGCTTTTTGTTACTAGTAAATAAGGGGGGTCGGCATGTGCACCTGTCAGAAATTTAGAAGACAGGGAGATCATTTTTAACCCTGTATCAGCTGAGCTATTATATTGCAGGTGTCACACTTTGGGAGGGGATTTGCATCATTATTACATCATCATTGCATTAGATTAAAGGGGTGGGCCACCTATAGGAAACTTTAATAGGGTCACCCATATTATAATTACCCTGTTACATTTTCTTGTTCGCTGCCGGGAGCCGCGGGGCTTCCTGTGACTTCCCATGTCTATCTTCGTTCCGGGAGACGGAGGAGGCCATTATGTCATTACAGTATGCTCAACCCCCTCCATCATTATCCAGATATATCAGGGCAATTATAATTTGGGTGATCCTTATACTTACCTGTTAAAGTAGCTTGTTGCCCCAAGAGACCGCAGGTCACGTGACCCCCGGGCAGCTGCATTAAGGACTACTCTGATGTCCAGTGTCATCCTGGCTTCCAGTGGATGGAGGAGGCCGTGCAGTCATTATCGTCTACACGACCCATTCGTTATAATGCAGAAATATCAGGGTAATTATAATGTGGCTGGTCCCATTAGAGTCTTATAATTACTCTTTTGAAGTTTAGTATTCGGCACTGGGAGCCGCTGGATTCAGTGATTCACTTCCTCCAGTAATGTCCAGTGTAATGCCAGCTTCTGGGGGACGGAGGAGGCCGTGCAGTCGTTATCGTCTACACGACCCCTTCGTTATAATGCAGAAATATCAGGGTAGTTATATTATTGGTGGGCCTATTACAGTATTATAATTAGTCTTTTGAAGTTTAGTGTACGCCACTGGGAGCGGCAGGATTCGGTGATTCACTACCTCCAGGAATGTCCGGTGTAATGCCGTCTTCTGGGGGGGGATGGAGGAGGCCGTGCAGTCATTACTGTCTACATGTCCCCTTCTTCATAATGTAAATATATCAGAGCAATTATGATTTGGTGATGCTATTAGCATCTTATCCTTAAAGGGTTATTCTCATCCGTGCATTCACATTCAGTTTCATGAATCTTCCATAAATAAATATTTCTTCAATTGGATTTTATAAAAAAAAAATGTTTCCGTGTGAAGATAATTTCCCACAAACATAGCCATGTTGTCCCTTAGAAACGAGATAGCTTTCTCGGTTACGACCACACTACATTTTGGCAGCGGTGGCCAGACATGCGCTATTGAGTCCTGCCTGACCTCCTGGATTCAGGGTGCCTTACCACAGGACGGCTGTGGGACCTGCAGTAACTTCCAGATATTTCATATACAAAAACTTTTTGTTTATTTGTGCAATCCCTCCAGCAGAGGTGGCCGTATCCGAGGAAGCCATCTCGTTTCTAAGGGACCATATGACTACATTTATGAGAAATTATCTTCACACAGGAACATTTTCTTTAATGACATCTAATTGAAGAAATGTTTTTATATGGCAGATTTATCAAACTGAATGTGAATGCCCAGACGAGAATACCCCTTTAACCTGGCTAGCGGGATTCCGATCTTCCTCTGATGTCTGGTGTCCTTCTGGGGGACGGAGGAGGCCGTGAAGTGATTTACTGTCTTCATGCCCCCTTCATCAAATAGCAGATATATCAGGGTAATTCTAATATGGGTCTTATAATATTAGAGTCTTATCATTACCCTCTAGTTTCTCATTTGCCACTGGGAGTTGCAGGTCATGTGACCCCCAGGTAGCAGGACTCAGGACTTCCTGTGACTTACTGATAGATGGAGGGAGTTATGTAGTTATACCTGTAGGCACCCGTCACTGTCATAATACAGGGTAATTATAATATGGATGATGCTATTAGGGTCTTGTACTTACTCTGTTAAAGTTTGGGGAAAGTGGCCAACCCCTTTAAGAATGAACAGTACAGAGATATCTCTAATGATCTCTTTACGACTGTAACCATGACGAGGTTACACCTATAGGAGAGATGTAATGACAAGTCGCAGACAGGAGAGATCATTGGTATAATCCTGGCTACCCGCAGTCACCACTAGAGGGAGCTCTGCTGCATAATGTTGTCAATAGGTTTTAAAGGGGTTTTCCAGGCAAGTTCTACTAAAGATATTCCTAGGATAGTTGATCGATGACGGCAATCTCTGATACCATTCACTGCAATGAGAGATGATGGACTAAGCAGGAGGTGAGATATAATATGGCACCTGGTGATGGCACCCAGCGCGCCCACTGCCGGTGTGATACAGTAGGTGCTACGTGTCCCCTCACCCCGTTACACCCGCTGCTGTATTAACAGCTACCTCCTCCTTTTATTCTCCTATCTGACACATGGGGGGCCGCGTTCCCGGCCACCGAGAACCTTCTCCATTCTGCTGGATAATTTCCAAATTGCCCCGGTTGCTATGGAAATGTAATTCTGCAGCCTGTGTGATGTGCGGCTCCTTTCATCGGGTCTCCTTTCATATCGCCAGGTCGTCCTATAAAAGACACCGGATCACGCGGCTTCCAGTCTGAATCCATAGCAATGGGGAGACAGCGGCGCAGCGCAGGAGAACGCCTGGGATCTGTATGCCATATCTGACCGGTGATTTGGTTCATCCAGATTTACACAAAATTCACAACCGTTTGATATTCCGGTTATCAGTCTCTTTTGGGTAAAGTAACATCTAACGGCGAGCCACCGCCCCCCTCCCCCCAGTGCAGAGCGTTACCTGCAGTCCCATGTAAAAGCCACTTCTGCTCAATGATCACTGTGTCATCTCTGTGGCTTCTTCATCAAAGTCTTGTTACAAGTCAGGGGACACAGTGGACGCAGCTTACACAGCCAAGGAGTCACAGAGCTGAATGCATCCACCGCGGGGCACATTTACTAAGGGCCGTGCACTAGTTTTCTGCAGGATTTTGCACGTTCTTTCTAGTGCAAGCTGCTTGTACTGGTATATAAGAAGGGTCCGCAGCACATTTGTGTCACACGCTACTCATTTGTGTCGCGGCTGCACTAGGCATCATGCAACACAGATTTCTGTACTGAACGGGGCGCTGCATTGCTCAGTCGGACCGTGCACCAGATTTAGCATGCAGAGTCCGACAGAATTGTGTCGCACTCCCCGTGTTAAAGGTGCACCAAAAAAAAGTGGTGCCCTCTGTCTGTCATCTCTGATTTATCTCTGCATTATGTTATTGTTACAACTTGCAACTTCAGATTATCCATGCATTATCCACGGTCCGTCTCTGCATCGTCCGCGATCCGTCTCTGCATCGTCCGCGATCCGTCTCTGCATCGTCCGCGATCCGTCTCTGCATCGTCCGCGATCCGTCTCTGCATCGTCCGCGATCCGTCTCTGCATCGTCCGCGATCCGTCTCTGCATCGTCCGCGATCCGTCTCTGCATCGTCCGCGATCCGTCTCTGCATCGTCCGCGATCCGTCTCTGCATCGTCCGCGATCCGTCTCTGCATCGTCCGCGATCCGTCTCTGCATCGTCCGCGATCCGTCTCTGCATCGTCCGCGATCCGTCTCTGCATCGTCCGCGATCCGTCTCTGCATCGTCCGCGATCCGTCTCTGCATCGTCCGCGATCCGTCTCTGCATCGTCCGCGATCCGTCTCTGCATCGTCCGCGATCCGTCTCTGCATCGTCCGCGATCCGTCTCTGCATCGTCCGCGATCCGTCTCTGCATCGTCCGCGATCCGTCTCTGCATCGTCCGCGATCCGTCTCTGCATCGTCCGCGATCCGTCTCTGCATCGTCCGCGATCCGTCTCTGCATCGTCCGCGATCCGTCTCTGCATCGTCCGCGATCCGTCTCTGCATCGTCCGCGATCCGTCTCTGCATCCTCCGCGATCCGTCCCTGCATCCTCCGCGATCCGTCCCTGCATCCTCCGCGATCCGTCCCTGCATCCTCCGCGATCCGTCCCTGCATCCTCCGCGATCCGTCCCTGCATCCTCCGCGATCCGTCCCTGCATCCTCCGCGATCCGTCTCTGCATCCTCCGCGATCCGTCTCTGCATCCTCCGCGACCCGTCTCTGCATCCTCCGCGATCCGTCTCTGCATCCTCCGCGATCCGTCTCTGCATCCTCCATTGACAGTATAACTGTTTGTTGGCTACACAACAAATTTGGCCGCAACACGCGTTCCATATCGCAGTCAATGTAAACCAAAAGTGTTTTGAGCCCAAAGTTGCTTGACCCCCTGAAGTTGAATTGAAGGTGCCTCATGTGGCAGTGAGACATCAGATCACAGGAAGCTGCGACACTGGGGCTGCAGTACGACCGTCTGACCTGCATGGACTGTGGCTGTAACTTGCAGTGTGAATAGCAGCCAGAGCCCAGCTACAAGTGCATCGGCTCTGCTATATCAAGATTAAACGCCTTTTAGGGGAGCCCCACAATGACTCGCCGCCCCTTTAAGATACCCAACCAAGAATCGAGAAGCTTTCATTATGTGCGACATTAAACCGCAGAACACGGGGGGGGGGGGGGGGGGTCCGGTCTTGGCGCCTTTCAAACAGGACGTCCCCCCCCCCCCACGGTGTGAATATATTTTCGTTAGATCTTAATGGATTTCTTCCCGTGTGAAATAAAGAATCCCGTGTGGTCGGTAAACAATCGGCGGTCAGTGAAATGCGCGTTATCCTGCATCTCCTGTAGAGTTAAAAGCCTTTCAGGTCCGGCTGCAACGAGGAGCGCGGCGAGTGGCCGCTGCGGATAAGGTGGTCTCTGTATGAGCGCTAAACCAGAGTTTACTGGGAATATGGAAAATATTAAAGGGATACATCATCGCTCTACTCCCTCATTCGCTACCTGGCGACTGCCAAATATTCGCATTTTACCGTATTCCCTCTAATTGCAAGTCGCTGTAGGTAGTAATAATAAGCATTCGGCGGTACGTAGGCGAAATATTTAGGGTGCGCTCCATGCATGATCCATGCATTAGCTAATGACTATTAGTGAAGGTCCCGGAGGAGATGTCCCCCCCCTCCCCCACCGCCCACCTTCCGTCTTTTCCGTGGAAGCAATTAATCCTTGGCATATGCGAGTCCAGATGAAAGCGGCAGCTTGTTTATTAAGTGACCACAAGACCGAAATGCAATTTGGTCCAAATAGATTGGAAAACCGTCACGAAACCTCCACGGATATTTCCCGGAAAAGCTTCTATAGTCATAGCTCTTCTGGGCATGGTTTTAGAATAATTTGGATTTTATGTATGATCAGCAGGAGGCTCATTTATAGGTAATGCTCCATAGGGGGGGGGGGGCAGTATGCAAATTATATCAGCAGAACCATTCTCAGTACTGACAAGAACCCCAGAACCAAGATCACACAAATTTAGCATATCTGTGTCCCAGTTATTTATCATTGGTCATACACTGGTTGTCCAGGATGATGTGGTATTTGGTTTGTGCCTTTGGGGTGGTATATTGTGCTGCACTTGGTTGTATGCTACTTCTGAGCTGGTATTCTCTGCGTGTATTGTTGGGTGTATGAGTGGTACTGTTGCATTGATTGTTTGCAACTTCTGGGGTAGTGTTTGGTGCTGACCCACTACATTTGGCACTTTATTTGGTATATTTGCTATACAACAACATGTGGCTCCGCTGCTATATGTAGTGTCTCTGGGGTGGTATTTAGCACTGCCCTGCTATATGTAGTGTCTCTGGGGTGGTATGTAGCACTGCCCTGCTATATGTAGTATCTCTGGGGTGGTATTTAGTACTGCCCTGCTATATGTAGTGTCTCTGGGGTGGTATGTAGCACTGCCCTGCTATATGTAGTGTCTCTGGGGTGGTATTCAGCACTGCCCTGCTATATGTAGTATCTCTGGGGTGGTATTTAGCACTGCCCTGCTATATGTAGTATCTCTGGGGTGGTATTCAGCACTGCCCTGCTATATGTAGTGTCTCTAGGGTGGTATGTAGCACTGCCCTGCTATATGTAGTGTCTCTGGGGTGGTATTCAGCACTGCCCTGCTATATGTAGTGTCTCTGGGGTGGTATTTAGCACTGCCCTGCTATATGTAGTGTCTCTGGGGTGGTATTTAGCACTGCCCTGCTATATGTAGTGTCTCTGGGGTGGTATTTAGCACTGCCCTGCTATATGTAGTGTCTCTGGGGTGGTATTCAGCACTGCCCTGCTATATGTAGTGTCTCTAGGGTGGTATGTAGCACTGCCCTGCTATATGTAGTGTCTCTGGGGTGGTATTCAGCACTGCCCTGCTATATGTAGTGTCTCTGGGGTGGTATTTAGCACTGCCCTGCTATATGTAGTGTCTCTGGGGTGGTATTTAGTACTGCCCTGCTATATGTAGTGTCTCTGGGGTGGTATTTAGCACTGCCCTGCTATATGTAGTGTCTCTGGGGTGGTATTTAGTACTGCCCTGCTATGTGTAGTATCTCTGGGGTGGTATTCAGCACTGCCCTGCTATATGTAGTGTCTCTGGGGTGGTATGTAGCACTGCCCTGCTATATGTAGTGTCTCTGGGGAGGTATTTAGCACTGCCCTGCTATATGTAGTGTCTCTGGGGTGGTATTTAGCACTGCCCTGCTATATGTAGTGTCTCTGGGGTGGTATTTAGCACTGCCCTGCTATATGTAGTATCTCTGGGGTGGTATTTAGCACTGCCCTGCTATATGTAGTGTCTCTGGGGTGGTATTTAGCACTGCCCTGCTCTATGTAGTGTCTCTGGGGTGGTATTTAGCACTGCCCTGCTATATGTAGCGTCTCTGGGGTGGTATTTAGCACTGCCCTGCTATATGTAGTGTCTCTGGGGAGGTATTTAGCACTGCCCTGCTATATGTAGTATCTCTGGGGTGGTATTTAGCACTGCCCTGCTATATGTAGTATCTCTGGGGTGGTATTTAGCACTGCCCTGCTATATGTAGTATCTCTGGGGTGGTATTTAGCACTGCCCTGCTATGTGTAGTATCTCTGGGGTGGTATTTAGCACTGCCCTGCTATATGTAGTGTCTCTGGGGTGGTATTTAGCACTGCCCTGCTATATGTAGTATCTCTGGGGTGGTATTTAGCACTGCCCTGCTATGTGTAGTGTCTCTGGGGTGGTATTTAGCACTGCCCTGCTATATGTAGTATCTCTGGGGTGGTATTCAGCACTGCCCTGCTATATGTAGTTTATCTAGGGTGGTATGTAGCACTGCCCTGCTATATGTAGTGTCTCTGGGGTGGTATTTAGCACTGCCCTGCTATATGTAGTGTCTCTGGGGTGGTATTCAGCACTGCCCTGCTATATGTAGTATCTCTGGGGTGGTATTTAGCACTGCCCTGCTATATGTAGTGTCTCTGGGGTGGTATTTAGCACTGTCCTGCTATGTGTAGTGTCTCTGGGGTGGTATTTAGCACTGTCCTGCTATGTGTAGTGTCTCTGGGGTGGTATTTAGCACTGTCCTGCTATGTGTAGTGTCTCTGGGGTGGTATTTAGCACTGCCCTGCTCTATGTAGTATCTCTGGGGTGGTATTTAGCACTGCCCTGCTCTATGTAGTGTCTCTGGGGTGGTATTTAGCACTGTCCTGCTCTATGTAGTGTCTCTGGGGTGGTATTTAGCACTGCCCTGCTATATGTAGTATCTCTGGGGTGGTATTTAGCACTGCCCTGCTCTATGTAGTGTCTCTGGGGTGGTATTTAGCACTGTCCTGCTATGTGTAGTGTCTCTGGGGAGGTATTTAGCACTGCCCTGCTCTATGTAGTATCTCTGGGGTGGTATTTAGCACTGCCCTGCTATGTGTAGTATCTCTGGGGTGGTATTCAGCACTGCCCTGCTATATGTAGTGTCTCTGGGGTGGTATTCAGCACTGCCCTGCTATATGTAGTGTCTCTGGGGTGGTATTTAGCACTGTCCTGCTATGTGTAGTGTCTCTGGGGTGGTATTTAGCACTGCCCTGCTATATGTAGTGTCTCTGGGGTGGTATTTAGTACTGCCCTGCTCTATGTAGTGTCTCTGGGGTGGTATTTAGCACTGCCCTGCTATATGTAGTGTCTCTGGGGTGGTATTTAGCACTGCCCTGCTATATGTAGTATCTCTGGGGTGGTATTTAGCACTGCCCTGCTCTATGTAGTATCTCTGGGGTGGTATTTAGCACTGCCCTGCTATATGTAGTATCTCTGGGGTGGTATTTAGCACTGCCCTGCTCTATGTAGTGTCTCTGGGGTGGTATTTAGCACTGCCCTGCTATATGTAGTGTCTCTGGGGTGGTATTTAGCACTGCCCTGCTATATGTAGTGTCTCTGGGGTGGTATTTAGCACTGCCCTGCTATATGTAGTATCTCCTGGGGTGGTATTTAGCACTGCCCTGCTATATGTAGTATCTCCTGGGGTGGTATTTAGCACTGCCCTGCTATATGTAGTATCTCTGGGGTGGTATTTAGCACTGCCCTGCTATATGTAGTGTCTCTGGGGTGGTATTTAGCACTGCCCTGCTATATGTAGTATCTCTGGGGTGGTATTTAGCACTGCCCTGCTATATGTAGTGTCTCTGGGGTGGTATGTAGCACTGCCCTGCTATATGTAGTGTCTCTGGGGTGGTATGTAGCACTGCCCTGCTATATGTAGTGTCTCTGGGGTGGTATTTAGCACTGCCCTGCTATATGTAGTATCTCTGGGGTGGTATTTAGCACTGCCCTGCTATATGTAGTATCTCTGGGGTGGTATTTAGCATTGCCCTGTTATGTGTAGTATCTCTGGGGTGGTATTCAGCACTGCCCTGCTATATGTAGTGTCTCTGGGGTGGTATTTAGCACTGCCCTGCTATATGTAGTATCTCTGGGGTGGTATTTAGCACTGTCCTGCTATATGTAGTGTCTCTGGGGAGGTATTTAGCACTGCCCTGCTATATGTAGTATCTCTGGGGTGGTATGTACCGGTAGTACTGCCCTGCTATATGTAGTGTCTCTGGGGTGGTATTTAGCACTGCCCTGCTATGTGTAGTATCTCTGGGGTGGTATTTAGCACTGCCCTGCTCTATGTAGTGTCTCTGGGGTGGTATTTAGCACTGCCCTGCTATATGTAGTGTCTCTGGGGTGGTATTTAGCACTGCCCTGCTCTATGTAGTGTCTCTGGGGTGGTATTTAGCACTGCCCTGCTATATGTAGTGTCTCTGGGGTGGTATTTAGCACTGCCCTGCTCTATGTAGTGTCTCTGGGGTGGTATTTAGCATTGCCCTGCTATATGTAGTGTCTCTGGGGTGGTATTTAGCACTGCCCTGCTCTATGTAGTGTCTCTGGGGTGGTATTTAGCACTGCCCTGCTATATGTAGTATCTCTGGGGTGGTATTTAGCACTGCCCTGCTATATGTAGTGTCTCTGGGGTGGTATTTAGCACTGCCCTGCTATATGTAGTATCTCTGGGGTGGTATTTAGCACTGCCCTGCTATATGTAGTGTCTCTGGGGTGGTATTTAGCACTGCCCTGCTATATGTAGTGTCTCTTGGGTGGTATTTAGCACTGCCCTGCTATGTGTATTGTCTCTGGGGTGGTATTTAGCACTGCCCTGCTATATGTAGTATCTCTGGGGTGGTATTTAGCACTGCCCTGCTATATGTAGTGTCTCTGGGGTGGTATGTAGCACTGCCCTGCTATGTGTAGTATCTCTGGGGTGGTATTTAGCACTGCCCTGCTCTATGTAGTGTCTCTGGGGTGGTATGTAGCACTGCCCTGCTATGTGTAGTATCTCTGGGGTGGTATTTAGCATTGCTCTGCTCTATGTAGTGTCTCTGGGGTGGTATTTAGCACTGCCCTGCTATGTGTAGTATCTCTGGGGTGGTATTTAGCACTGCCCTGCTATATGTAGTGTCTCTGGGGTGGTATGTAGCACTGCCCTGCTATATGTAGTGTCTCTGGGGTGGTATGTAGCACTGCCCTGCTATATGTAGTGTCTCTGGGGTGGTATGTAGCACTGCCCTGCTATATGTAGTGTCTCTGGGGTGGTATGTAGCACCGCCCTGCTATATGTAGTGTCTCTGGGGTGGTATGTAGCACTGCCCTGCTATATGTAGTATCTCTGGGGTGGTATTCAGCACTGCCCTGCTATATGTAGTATCTCTGGGGTGGTATGTAGCACTGCCCTGCTATATGTAGTGTCTCTGGGGTGGTATTCAGCACTGCCCTGCTATATGTAGTATCTCTGGGGTGGTATTTAGCACTGCCCTGCTCTATGTAGTGTCTCTGGGGTGGTATTTAGCACTGCCCTGCTATATGTAGTGTCTCTGGGGTGGTATTTAGCACTGCCCTGCTATATGTAGTGTCTCTGGGGTGGTATTTAGCACTGCCCTGCTATGTGTAGTGTCTCTGGGGTGGTATTTATCACTGCCCTGCTATATGTAGTGTCTCTGGGGTGGTATTTATCACTGCCCTGCTATATGTAGTGTCTCTGGGGTGGTATTTAGCACTGCCCTGGTATATGTAGTATCTCTGGGGTGGTATTTAGCACTGCCCTGCTCTATGTAGTGTCTCTGCGGTGGTATTTAGCACTGCCCTGCTATATGTAGTGTCTCTGGGGTGGTATTTAGCACTGCCCTGCTATATGTAGTGTCTCTGGGGTGGTATTTATCACTGCCCTGCTATATGTAGTGTCTCTAGGGTGGTATGTAGCACTGCCCTGCTATATGTAGTGTCTCTGGGGTGGTATTCAGCACTGCCCTGCTATATGTAGTGTCTCTGGGGTGATATTGAGCACTGCCCTGCTATATGTAGTGTCTCTGGGGAGGTATTTATCACTGCCCTGCTATATGTAGTGTCTCTAGGGTGGTATGTAGCACTGCCCTGCTATATGTAGTGTCTCTGGGGTGGTATTCAGCACTGCCCTGCTCTATGTAGTGTCTCTGGGGTGGTATTTAGCACCGCCCTGCTATATGTAGTGTCTCTGGGGTGGTATTTAGCACTGCCCTGCTATGTGTAGTGTCTCTGGGGTGGTATTTATCACTGCCCTGCTATATGTAGTGTCTCTGGGGTGATATTGAGCACTGCCCTGCTATATGTAGTGTCTCTGGGGAGGTATTTAGCACTGCCCTGCTATATGTAGTGTCTCTGGGGTGGTATTCAGCACTGCCCTGCTATATGTAGTGTCTCTGGGGTGGTATTTAGCACTGCCCTGCTATATGTAGTATCTCTGGGGTGGTATTTAGCACTGCCCTGCTCTATGTAGTGTCTCTGGGGTGGTATTTAGCACTGCCCTGCTATATGTAGCGTCTCTGGGGTGGTATTTATCACTGCCCTGCTATATGTAGTGTCTCTGGGGTGGTATTTAGCACTGCCCTGCTATGTGTAGTGTCTCTGGGGTGGTATTTATCACTGCCCTGCTATATGTAGTGTCTCTGGGGTGATATTTAGCACTGCCCTGCTATATGTAGTGTCTCTGGGGTGGTATTTAGCACTGCCCTGCTATGTGTAGTGTCTCTGGGGTGGTATTTAGCACTGCCCTGCTATGTGTAGTGTCTCTGGGGTGGTATTTAGCACTGCCCTGCTTTATGTACTGTCTCTCGGGTGGTATGTAGCACTGCCCTGCTTTATGTACTGTCTCTCGGGTGGTATTTAGCACTGCCCTGCTATATGTAGTGTCTCTGGGGTGGTATGTAGCACTGCCCTGCTATATGTAGTATCTCTGGGGTGGTATTTAGCACTGCCCTGCTATATGTAGTGTCTCTGGGGTGGTATGTAGCACCGCCCTGCTATATGTAGTGTCTCTGGGGTGGTATGTAGCACCGCCCTGCTATATGTAGTGTCTCTGGGGTGGTATTTAGCACTGTCCTGCTATATGTAGTATCTCTGGGGTGGTATTCAGCACTGCCCTGCTATATGTAGTGTCTCTAGGGTGGTATTTAGCACTGCCCTGCTATATGTAGTATCTCTGGGGTGGTATTTAGCACTGCCCTGCTATATGTAGTATCTCTGGGGTGGTATTTAGCACTGCCCTGCTATATGTAGTGTCTCTGGGGTGGTATTTAGCACTGCCCTGCTATATGTAGTATCTCTGGGGTGGTATTTAGCACTGCCCTGCTATATGTAGTATCTCTGGGGTGGTATTTAGCACTGCCCTGCTATATGTAGTGTCTCTGGGGTGGTATTTAGCACCGCCATGCCAATTGTTTGTATGGCCAAAGCTCCGGAACGTGTAGTTACCATTGACCTTCTGTTATGGGCGATCCTGACCTGTGAAGGTTCCCGCTGTGGCGTAAGCCGGCCGGACGCGTCACTTGTTTTGCTCCCCTTTCATCTGTAAACAATGCGTTCCCTTCCAGTCACCGCCACGTGCCAGCGACACAAAGCGAGCGGGCCGGCGTATCTCGCAATCCGATCATAGCTAATCACACCATTCATCACAAAAGCCGCCTGATTGCTCGGCACGGCTTAGAAAACCGAGGGAACGCGGAAAGACATTTTCATTGCGGGTAAAATCTATAATTACTCCACACGCGGGTCCAATCGGAGCGCGTTCCACCAAGGACGGGCGCACGTTTCATACATTTGGGCTTCAGCTATAAATTTAATAGGAGGAAACGATGGGTATTGGAAGGTACGGAGCAGCTGTCGAGGAAGGACGTCACTAGTTTTTTTGCTATAATAGTCATTTTGAGATGTAAAAATTGGGACACCTTTCTAAAAGATATGGATTACATCTCTCATCGTATGGTATCGGAGAACCGAAAACCCCCCAACATCCATGATCAGCAGAATAGACTACCAAAATTTCCCATAATCTGATGTGGGGCTACAACAGGGTCACAGTGGTTCCGTATAAGGCAGTGGACTAGAGAAGGACCAATGCCCAATGTCCTTATAGATTTTTAGGGCTCATTAGATGGTCTAGTTGTTGCCCAGTCCCAGCTGATCCCTGGGAAGAGACAACACTGCGTGGCAACAAGGGAACAGTCAGGAGTGTAGTCAAAGAACAGGCCAAGGTCAGGACAAGTAGAGTTTGTACTTAGTTGATGATTCAGGCAAGAGATTCAGGAAGAAGTCACAGGTTTGGGAAACGAGCCATGCTCAAACATAGGTACATGGAAGCCAGGATCTGAAAGTAGCTCCTTCCTGTGGGGTAACATTCCAAAAATTACTGGGGATTACTAGAAATGGCACTAGTTGAGCCACTTGCCTCAGGCAGCACCATCTACAGCAAGATAGGGGCGGCAGGATCTGCCACTTACAAATAGGGACTCTTCACACTTCTGATGTCAACACGGTTGTGAGACACATGTGAGACACTTTAACTATTGCACGGGGACGGAGAGGGCATCATTTTATAGCTCTCCTCAGGCCGCAGAGAGTTTAGGTTTACACAAGGGTAAGTATCCTGTAAGTGTGCACGAGGTTGAAGAGGACGGTCACAGAAATCGGCACAGAAGAGACGGTGGCCACCGCTGTCTGGAGGATCAAGGTGCCACTTTTTTTTTTTTCTGGTATAAGGAAGTGTGACTGCAGGAGCTGACTGCACAATTTATGTTTGTAGTCTGTTACCATGGAGATACATAGCTCTGCCTAACAGCCGCGGACATGAATCAGAACAAATTGTTTCCTTTTTCCACTGAATGTAACAATGTGAAGCTGCTACAATGCTGCAATCAGCTTCGCTACATCTGCGTCTGGTTAGACGGGCCTACAATATAGGGTCGGTGACCCTCAAGAGCTGAAATCCCTTTTCCGTGAGATGATCCAGTGAGTTCTATTACGCATTATTGTGTCGGATTTTCTCTGGATTCTGCTGACAGGTTGAAGATTTCCTAAAGTACACGGATAACACGGAGCCGAGCTGCCGCCCACACTCGTCCTATTATCCCCCTCTCTCCAGTGATATGGGGGGGGGGGATTTCTTCCCTTGTTTGGCTGATGTAACATAGACCGTAAGACTTTCAATAAGGTTTCATGATGAAGGATGAAGCTTTGCTACAATGTAATATAAGGAAGGAGACATGATGAAAGGGGCTCAGCCTAGTGGGTGGTGGGGGGAGGGGAGACGGTAAAGAAATTTTTTCCACATTTTCGTCATTTTCTAATTACGGCTGCTGTGGCTGCTTAATATTTTATGAGCACAACGAGACGCATCTTCATGGCAAGTAATTGCACCTTGGCCCCCGGTGCGACGGTGCGGATGCTTTGTGTCTGGTAACGCACCGCAGGCTGATGTGATTATTCAGGCGTAATTACACATCGCTGCAAACGGGTCACGTCTCCAGCTATTCCCCGGCGAATATAAATCCACACGCCAACCATGGCGGCCGCAGCCCGGCACCCTGTGAGTTATTTATGGCACCATGTAGGACAGCCGGTCGCCCCGATTTGTAACAAGAGGGTCCCAGCTATGAAGACTAACAGCGAGCTGTCTCCCTGTAACACAACCTGTAGACATTTCCGCATCAAACATATAACACCAATGGTCTTTTCTTCTGGCTGCACGCTGGTTAATTGGTTGAGCAGCTTTTTGTACTTCAGAGCTGTTCTTCCTACAGTAAATTAGGACAAGAAGTAACCATAGTCACACTTTTTGGAATTTTTTTCACTGCATTTGGCCACCACTTTGGGGGATGTCTTACTTATTGTTATTGGAGTGGTTCACGGCATCCTGCAGTGTCCTGCGCTTCCTGGTGGTCACCGGTCAACAAATTCCACAATCTGATTGGTGCCCCCTTTTGCCTCCGACCCTTATCAGGTTAATGTCTACAGTGAAGATAAGTCTCCAACGATCAGCAGTGATCCCTGGCTACATAAGGCGACTTTGTCGCCCAGGAAGGTCCCTTTCAGGTGAAATTTCAGTTCCTGTCCTAGTTTGGTTCCCACAAAGATGTCCTGTTCGATATATGAACTCTTGGCCCCTTCTCTGACCTCAGCTTTGTATGAACTGCCCCATCCTGATGCCTGAATCTCTGTATGCAGATGCGGTCTGTCTGCCATGGCCTGTGTGTACACTATTTAATTCCTGTATCGAGAGCAGTTCAAGAGGTAGCGACCTGGTGGTCTCCCCACAACAATGTTGTGTTAAAGGGTAAAAATGAGGGTGTCACTTGGAGAACTTTCTAAAGGAGTTGACAAACGTTCTAAAGAAGTGTCAGGATGTCCAGCACTTCCATACAGAAGTCTCCTGTTCTCACCAAGTCTTGGGTGTGCACCCTTGCCTTGTACTCCCTGAAAATCCAGACAGGGTACCCTCTCGCCGCGCTAGGTGGCTGAATGGTGCTATGAAGTTTCGGTATCTCCAAACTTGAGGTTGGGGGTCCTGTACACCTCATCTTCTTCTACAGTTCCGCTAATATTGAGCTGCCAACATGAATGCGTCCTGATGCGTAGCGATCTGAGGCTGAATGCCAGGCCCGCGGGAGCCATTACTGCCCCGGAGAGACGTTGCGACCACCGTCTACTAATATGGAAATCTTAAGGCTCTGAGCGAGAATAAATATTTCCCCGGAATGACATCTACATGGAGGAATAAACGCTCCCCCTTCATCTCTGTATCAACAATCACAAGGCATTGAGATGCTTAGAATAACATCAGCGGAAGAATGGCGCTAATGAAGCGTGATGGAAATAGACTTCCTCCGCACACTTCACACATTCTCCTTGGAAGTGATTGTTCGATGACATGTTTACTGCCGAGAGCCCCGCTGATTGCCGAAATGTGACGTTCTGTCTACTGGAAGACGAATGCGTCCGGTCCGCTGGTGGAGAGAGATTCATCAATTCATTTATTTGCATTCAGCAAACAACTTGACTCTACAGATCCCGTCCTGTTTATGTGTCTGGGTTGTTCCGCTTCTGCGCCGTTGCATTGATTTATGTGGGGAACGTGAAGTAAAGCGTACCAGAGGAAATATTTCGGGGGTCTGTTGTTCCATGGTCAGGAGCCGCAGGAGATATTTCACCAGGAATCGGGCCACCACAACTGATTTTGTGGGTCTTCAAGTGTGTTCCTCACCTAGTTCCAAGAAAAACTGGTTACTAACACACATGACAACTCTCCTGAAAAATCCAGGAAGTTTCCACAAAAATGAGAGACCGTTTGGCAAATCTGCTGGAGAAGGTAAGAGGGTGGTCCTGGTCACAGAAGAACATTGTTTCCCTGATGGTTGAAGACAAGACTATGATCTTGGGGATGATCCCGATGACCTGGTCAGATTATGTAGGGGCTGGGTTGGGTTTACTCTCTGACCCGCCCCTAAAAGTTGTCCCAAATGTTTTGAAGGTCATCTATTGGCATTGTTGTTTCCCCTTCCTCAGGTAGGAGTCGAGGGAAGACCACCAATGGGTAGATACTGATTGTACTTGTGACGTTTTAGAACACAGTTGTTGTTTATGGGCAAATTTATTCATCAGGCATCCCTGTGCTTTACATATCATATCCATTGTATTGATCATAGTTAAAGGGGTTTTCCAGGGAATAGCTGCGTTGTTCTGGTAGTTACAAGTATTTCAAAGCTGTGCCCAGGAGATTAAAGGACCCAATTTAGTAGCAATTAGAGGACCCCATTTCAGTTTGGTGCAGCTGAACTCTGTATGGGTTTAGATACCAGATGCTTACCCCCACTGGTAGCACCGATCATGGGTGTATTACCCTTTGGTTGCCCACGGTGAATGCGCTGTAATTTTTCCAGGGATTGTCGTGACGCTGTGCAAGCCTTACCAGCAAGAGTTGACTCCGGCGGTCAGTGCACCATGCATATATCTGATCACATGAAATCACAGCAGCCTGCATGGACTTATACTCCTCTCCATGTGATCAGATACATACATGGGGTAGACTTTGCAGATGTAACAGGACCTTAGATTGTGTCATCCTGTTCACATGACTTTAAGCGCCCAATGAGCTCTCTCTCTGTGATGGACTCATTTAACTGCATCTAAGTTTACAAACTGATATTTGTAAGATTGCAGCCATGGAAAGGAACCATTTAGGGATAAGGGTGATGCTTTTTAAACATAATTATTAATTAAGTCTTTTATTTTGGGTGGGTTCATTTTAATGACAGGTTCTCTTTAAGGGGCTCGTAACCCACAATCTTCGGTATTGACCAAAACAGGTTCAGGTCCTCTCATCACTACAATTCGGCCAATGAGAAGTCTCCTTGAACCACCGGGCGTCACTTCTGTCGACCATCGTAGGTCTATTCCGTTGCTGTAAAGGGTAAAAATTTGCATAGAATTTGGAAGCTATCCTCAGGAATCCTTGGGAATCCTTGCATCAGACACTGATGTCTTCTGAGATATCCGTCCTAGGGTGTGCGCAGATCCAGAGATACTCCACACAAGTCCGCTCCACAAAGCCGTCCTTGTCAGATTGGAACCTGTGAATTTTAATCATCTATTTTTGTTTTCTTGCAATATGCAGGAAATTAAAAGCGCTATCAGGTCTGTGTAATTGATGACGGGTGCGCGGCCGGGATCACAAGAAGAGACTGCTGAGACTGCGGAAGGAGGGTAGAGGTTACCTGTGCGAGATGATCCATTATCCTGTATTACTACAACACCAGCAGATTCTGCAGAGAGTCACAAAGGGCATTTACTGAGGTCCTCGTATTAATCATCGTGTAATGACAGATTCTGCTACTTTGCCATGTACTCTGTGCTGTAATTCCTTATAAACCATTTCCCATCTGGAGATTGCAAACCAATATATAGAGATGCTCTGACCCCTCTGTGACTACACCCCCCATACACAGTGAGCTGCCATGTCCTGTGTCCTGACACCTTTCTATCATAGCCCGCAGTGGTCAGTGGTCAGCATGGGTGCTCTGACCCCTCTGTGACTACTCCCCCCATACACAGCGAGCTGCCATTTCTTGTGTCCTGACACCTTTCTATCATAGCCAGCAGTGGTCAGTGGTCAGCATGGGTGCTCTGACCCCTCTGTGACTACTCCCCCCATACACAGTGAGCTGCCATGTCCTGTGTCCTGACACCTTTCTATCATAGCCAGCAGTGGTCAGGGGTCAGCATGGGCGCTCTGACCCCTCTGTGACTACACCCCCCATACACAGCGAGCTGCCATGTCCTGTGTGTCCTGACACCTTTCTATCATAGCCAGCAGTGGTCAGGGGTCAGCATGGGCGCTCTGACCTCTCTGTGACTACATTCCCCATACACAGCGCGCTGCCATGTCCTGTGTGTCCTGACACCTTTCTATCATAGCCAGCAGTGGTCAGGGGTCAGCATGGGTGCTCTGACCCCTCTGTGACTACACCCCCCATACACAGTGAGCTGCCATGTCCTGCGTGTCCTGACACCTTTCTATCATAGCCAGCAGTGGTCAGGGGTCAGCATGGGCGCTCTGACCCCTCTGTGACTACACCCCCATACACAGCAAGCTGCCATGTCCTGTGTGTCCTGACACCTTTCTATCATAGCCAGCAGTGGTCAGGGGTCAGCATGGGAGCTCTGACCCCTCTGTGACTACACCCCCATACACAGTGAGCTGCCATGTCCTGTGTCCTGACACCTTTCTATCATAGCCAGCAGTGGTCAGGGGTCAGCATGGGCGCTCTGACCCCTCTGTGACTACACCCCCCATACACAGCGAGCTGCCATGTCCTGTGTGTCCTGACACCTTTCTATCATAGCCAGCAGTGGTCAGGGGTCAGCATGGGCGCTCTGACCTCTCTGTGACTACATTCCCCATACACAGCGAGCTGCCATGTCCTGCGTGTCCTGACACCTTTCTATCATAGCCAGCAGTGGTCAGGGGTCAGCATGGGCGCTCTGACCCCTCTGTGACTACACCCCCATACACAGCAAGCTGCCATGTCCTGTGTGTCCTGACACCTTTCTATCATAGCCAGCAGTGGTCAGGGGTCAGCATGGGAGCTCTGACCCCTCTGTGACTACACCCCCCATACACAGAGGGCTGCCATGTCCTGTGTCCTGACACCTTTCTATCATAGCCAGCAGTGGTCAGGGGTCAGCATGGGCGCTCTGACCCCTCTGTGACTACACCCCCCATACACAGTGAGCTGCCATGTCCTGTGTGTCCTGACACCTTTCTATCATAGCCAGCAGTGGTCAGGGGTCAGCATGGGCGCTCTGACCCCTCTGTGACTACACCCCCCATACACAGTGAGCTGCCATGTCCTGTGTGTCCTGACACCTTTCTATCATAGCCAGCAGTGGTCAGGGGTCAGCATGGGCGCTCTGACCCCTCTGTGACTACACTCCCCATACACAGCGAGCTGCTATGTCCTGTGTGTCCTGACACCTTTCTATCATAGCCAGCAGTGGTCAGGGGTCAGCATGGGCGCTCTGACCTCTCTGTGACTACACCCCCCATACACAGCGAGCTGCCATGTCCTGTGTGTCCTGACACCTTTCTATCATAGCCAGCAGTGGTCAGGGGTCAGCATGGGTGCTCTGACCTCTCTGTGACTACACCCCCATACACAGCGAGCTGCCATGTCCTGTGTGTCCTGACACCTTCCTATCATAGCCAGCAGTGGTCAGGGGTCAGCATGGGCGCTCTGACCCCTCTGTGACTACACCCCCCATACACTGCGAGCTGCCATGTCCTGTGTGTCCTGTCACCTTTCTATCATAGCCAGTAGTGGTCAGGGGTCAGCATGGGTGCTATGTCCCCTCTGTGACTACACCCCCATACACTGCGAGCTGCCATGTCCTGTGTGTCCTGTCACCTTTCTATCATAGCCAGCAGTGGTCAGGGGTCAGCATGGGCGCTCTGACCTCTCTGTGACTACACCCCCCATACACAGGGAGCTGCCATGTCCTGTGTGTCCTGACACCTTTCTATCATAGCCAGCAGTGGTCAGGGGTCAGCATGGGCGCTCTGACCTCTCTGTGACTACACCCCCATACACAGCGAGCTGCCATGTCCTGTGTGTCCTGACACCTTCCTATCATAGCCAGCAGTGGTCAGGGGTCAGCAGGGGTGCTCTGACCCCTCTGTGACTACACTCCCCATACACAGCGAGCTGCCATGTCCTGTGTGTCCTGACACCTTTCTATCATAGCCAGAAGTAGTCAGGGGTCAGCATGGGCGCTCTGACCCCTCTGTGACTACACCCCCCATACACAGCGAGCTGCCATGTCCTGTGTGTCCTGACACCTTTCTATCATAGCCCGCAGTGGTCAGGGGTCAGCATGGGCGCTCTGACCCCTCTGTGACTACACCCCCATACACAGCGAGCTGCCATGTCCTGTGTCCTGACACCTTTCTATCATAGCCAGCAGTGGTCAGGGGTCAGCATGGGCGCTCTGACCCCTCTGTGACTACACCCCCCACACACAGCGAGCTGCCATGTCCTGTGTGTCCTGACACCTTTCTATCATAGCCAGCAGTGGTCAGGGGTTAGTATGGGCGCTCTGACCCCTCTGTGACTACACCCTCCATACACAGCCAGCTGCCATGTCCTGTGTCCTGACACCTTTCTATCATAGCCAGCAATGGTCAGGGGTCAGCATGGGCACTCTGACCCCTCTGTGACTACACACCCCCCATACACAGCGAGTTGCCATGTCCTGTGTGTCCTGACACCTTTCTATCATAGCCAGCAGTGGTCAGGGGTCAGCATGGTCGCTCTGACCCCTCTGTGACTACACCCCCCATACACAGCGAGCTGCCATGTCCTGTGTGTCCTGACACCTTTCTATCATAGCCAGCAGTGGTCAGGGGTCAGCATGGGTACTCTGACCCCTCTGTGACTACACTCCCCATACACAGCGAGCTGCCATGTCATGTGTGTCCTGACACCTTTCTATCATAGCCAGCAGTGGTCAGGGGTCAGCATGGGTGTTCTGACCCCTCTGTGACTACACCCCCCATACACAGCGAGCTGCCATGTCCTGTGTGTCCTGACACCTTTCTATCATAGCCAGCAGTGGTCAGGGGTCAGCATGGGCGCTCTGACCCCTCTGTGATTACACCCCCCATACACAGCGAGCTGCCATGTCCTGTGTGTCCTGACACCTTTCTATCATAGCCAGCAGTGGTCAGGGGTCAGCATGGGTGCTCTGACCTCTCTGTGACTACACTCCCCATACACAGCGAGCTGCCATGTCCTGACACCTTTTTATCATAGCCAGCAGTGGTCAGGGGTCAGCATGGGCGCTCTGACCCCTCTGTGATTACACCCCCCATACACAGCCAGCTGCCATGTCCTGTGTCCTGACACCTTTCTATCATAGCCAGCAGTGGTCAGGGGTCAGCATGGGTGCTCTGACCCCTCTGTGACTACACCCCTTATACACAGTGAGCTGCCATGTCCTGTGTGTCCTGACACCTTTCTATCATAGCCAGCAGTGGTCAGGGGTCAGCATGGGTGCTCTGACCTCTCTGTGACTACACTCCCCATACACAGCGAGCTGCCATGTCCTGACACCTTTCTATCATAGCAAGCAGTGGTCAGGGGTCAGCATGGGTGCTCTGACCCCTCTGTGACTACACCCCCCATACACAGCGAGCTGCCATGTCCTGTGTGTCCTGACACCTTTCTATCATAGCCAGCAGTGGTCATGGGTCAGCATGGGCGCTCTGACCTCTGTGACTACACCCCCCATACACAGGGAGCTGCCATGTCCTGTGTGTCCTGACACCTCTCTATCATAGCCAGCAGTGGTCAGGGGTCAGCATGGGTGCTCTGACCCCTCTGTGACTACACCCCCCATACACAGCGAGCTGCCATGTCCTGTGTGTCCTGACACCTTTCTATCATAGCCAGCAGTGGTCAGGGGTCAGCATGGGTGCTCTGACCCCTCTGTGACTACACCCCCATACACAGCGAGCTGCCATGTCCTGTGTGTCCTGACACCTTTCTATCATAGCCAGCAGTGGTCAGGGGTCAGCATGGGCGCTCTGACCCCTCTGTGACTACTCCCCCCATACACAGCGAGCTGCCATGTCCTGTGTGTCCTGACACCTTTCTATCATAGCCAGCAGTGGTCAGGGGTCAGCATGGGCGCTCTGACCCCTCTTTGACTACACCCCCATACACAGCGAGCTGCCATGTCCTGTGTCATAACACCTTTCTATCATAGCCAGCAGTGGTCAGGGGTCAGCATGGGTGCTCTGACCCCTCTGTGACTACACCCCGCATACACAGCGAGCTGCCATGTCCTGTGTGTCCTGACACCTTTCTATCATAGCCAGCAGTGGTCAGGGGTCAGCATGGGCGCTCTGACCCCTCTGTGACTACACCCCCCATACACAGCGAGCTGCCATGTCCTGTGTCCTGACACCTTTCTATCATAGCCAGCAGTGGTCAGGGGTCAGCATGGGTGCTCTGACCCCTCTGTGACTACACCCCCCATACACAGCGAGCTGCCATGTCCTGTGTGTCCTGACACCTTTCTATCATAGCCAGCAGTGGTCAGGGGTCAGCATGGGCGCTCTGACCCCTCTGTGACTACACCCCCATACACAGCGAGCTGCCATGTCCTGTGTGTCCTGACACCTTCCTATCATAGCCAGCAGTGGTCAGGGGTCAGCATGGGTGCTCTGACCTCTCTGTGACTACACCCCCCATACACAGCGAGCTGCCATGTCCTGTGTGTCCTGACACCTTTCTATCATAGCTAGCAGTAGTCAGGGGTCAGCATGGGTGCTCTGACCTCTCTGTGACTACACCCCCCATACACAGCGAGCTGCCATGTCCAGTGTGTCCTGACACCTTTCTATCATAGCCAGCAGCGGTCAGGGGTCAGCATGTGTGCTCTGACCTCTCTGTGACTACACCCCCCAAACACAGCGAGCTGCCATGTCCTGTGTGTCCTGACACCTTTCTATCATAGCCAGCAGTGGTCAGGGGTCAGCATGGGTGCTCTGACCCCTCTGTGACTACACCCCCATACACAGCGAGCTGCCATGTCCTGTGTGTCCTGACACCTTTCTATCATAGCCAGCAGTGGTCAGGGGTCAGCATGGGTGCTCTGACCCCTCTGTGACTACACCCCCATACACAGCGAGCTGCCATGTCCTTTGTGTCCTGACACCTTCCTATCATAGCCAGCAGTGGTCAGGGGTCAGCATGGGCGCTCTGACCCCTCTGTGACTACACCCCCTATACACAGCGAGCTGCCATGTCCTGTGTGTCCTGACACCTTTCTATCATAGCCAGCAGTGGTCAGGGGTCAGCATGGGAGCTCTGACCCCTCTGTGACTACACCCCCCATACACAGCGAGCTGCCATGTCCTGTGTGTCCTGACACCTTTCTATCATAGCCAGCAGTGGTCAGGGGTCAGCATGGGCGCGCTTACCCCTCTGTGACTACACCCCCCATACACAGCGAGCTGCCATGTCCTGTGTGTCCTGACACCTTTCTATCATAGCCAGCAGTGGTCAGGGGTCAGCATGGGTGCTCTGATCCCTCTGTGACTACACCCCCATACACAGAGAGCTGCCATGTCCTGTGTGTCCTGACACCTTTCTATCATAGCCAGCAGTGGTCAGGGGTCAGCATGGGTGCTCTGAACCCTCTGTGACTACACCCCCCATACACAGCGAGCTGCCATGTCCTGTGTGTCCTGACACCTTTCTATCATAGCCAGCAGTGGTCAGGGGTCAGCATGGGCGCTCTGACCCCTCTGTGACTACACCCCCATACACAGCGAGCTGCCATGTCCTGTGTGTCCTGACACCTTTCTATCATAGCCAGCAGTGGTCAGGGGTCAGCATGGGCGCTCTGACCCTTCTGTGACTACACCGCCATACACAGCGAGCTGCCATGTCCTGTGTGTCCTGACACCTTTCTATCATAGCCAGCAGTGGTCAGGGGTCAGCATGGGCGCTCTGACCCCTCTGTGACTACACCCCCCATACACAGGGAGCTGCCATGTCCTGTGTGTCCTGACACCTTTCTATCATAGCCAGCAGTGCTCAGGGGTCAGCATGGGCGCTCTGACCCCTCTGTGACTACACCCCCCATACACAGCGAGCTGCCATGTCCTGTGTGTCCTGACACCTTCCTATCATAGCCAGCAGTGGTCAGGGGTCAGCATGGGTGCTCTGACCCCTCTGTGACTACACCCCCTATACACAGCGAGCTGCCATGTCCTGTGTGTCCTGACACCTTTCTATCATAGCCAGCAGTGGTCAGGGGTCAGCATGGGAGCTCTGACCCCTCTGTGACTACACCCCCCATACACAGGGAGCTGCCATGTCCTGTGTGTCTTGACACCTTTCTATCATAGCCAGCAGTGGTCAGGGGTCAGCATGGGTGCTATGTCCCCTCTGTGACTACACCCCCCATACACAGCGAGCTGCCATGTCCTGTATCCTGACACCTTTCTATCATAGCCAGCAGTGGTCAGAGGTCAGCATGGGCGCTCTGACCCCTCTGTGACTACACCCCCCCATACACAGCGAGCTGCCATGTCCTGTGTGTCCTAACACCTTTCTATCATAGCCAGCAGTGGTCAGGGGTCAGCATGGGCGCTCTGACCTCTCTGTGATTACACTCCCCATACACAGCGAGCTGCCATGTCCTGTGTGTCCTGACACCTTTCTATCATAGCCAGCAGTGGTCAGGGGTCAGCATGGACGCTCTGACCCCTCTGTGACTGCACCCCCCATACACAGCGAGCTGCCATGTCCTGTGTGTCCTGACACCTTTCTATCATAGCCAGCAGTGGTCAGGGGTCAGCATGGGTGCTCTGATCCCTCTGTGACTACACCCCCATACACAGAGAGCTGCCATGTCCTGTG
Organism: Engystomops pustulosus; assembly: GCF_040894005.1. NCBI lineage: Eukaryota > Metazoa > Chordata > Amphibia > Anura > Leptodactylidae > Engystomops > Engystomops pustulosus. Next base: position 177,668,752 of record NC_092417.1, on the reverse strand, counting down.
TGTCCTGACACCTTTCTATCATAGCCAGCAGTGGTCAGGGGTCAGCATGGGCGTGCTGACCCCTCTGTGACTACACCCCCCATACACAGCGAGCTGCCATGTCCTGTGTGTCCTAACACCTTTCTATCATAGCCAGCAGTGGTCAGAGGTCAGCATGGGCGCTCTGACCCCTCTGTGACTACACCCTCCATACACAGCAATCTGCCATGTCCTGTGTGTCCTGACATTTTTCTATCATAGCCAGCAGTGGTCAGGGGTCAGCATGGGCGCTCTGACCCCTCTGTAACTACACCCCCCATACACAGCGAGCTGCCATGTCCTGTGTGTCCTGACACCTTTCTATCATAGCCAGCAGTGGTTAGGGATCAGCATGGGTGCTCTGATCCCTCTGTGACTACACCCCCCATACACAGCGAGCTGCCATGTCCTGTGTGTCCTGACACCTTTCTATCATAGCCAGCAGTGGTCAGGGGTCAGCATGGGTGCTCTGACCTCTCTGTGACTACACCCCCCATACACAGAGAGCTGCCATGTCCTGTGTGTCCTGACACCTTTCTATCATAGCCAGCAGTGGTCAGGGGTCAGCATGGGGGCTCTGACCCCTCTGTGACTACACCCCCCATACACAGCGAGCTGCCATGTCCTGTGTGTCCTGACACCTTTCTATCATAGCCAGCAGTGGTCAGGGTCAGCATGGGTGCTCTGACCCCTCTGTGACTACACCCACCATACACAGCGAGCTGCCATGTCCTGTGTGTCCTGACACCTTTCTATCATAGCCAGCAGTGGTCAGGGGTCAGCATGGGTGCTCTGACCCCTCTGTGACTACACCCCCCATACACAGCGAGCTGCCATGTCCTGTGTGTCCTGACACCTTTCTATCATAGCCAGCAGTGGTCAGGGGTCAGCATGGGCGCTCTGACCCCTCTGTGACTACACCCCCCATACACAGCGAGCTGCCATGTCCTGTGTGTCCTGACACCTTTCTATCATAGCCAGCAGTGGTCAGGGGTCAGCATGGGCGCTCTGACCCCTCTGTGACTACACTCCCCATACACAGCGAGCTGCCATGTCCTGTGTGTCCTGACACCTTTCTATCATAGCCAGCAGTGGTCAGGGGTCAGCATGGTCGTTTGCTTCTATTAACTTATTATAATGGTATGGATTTTTGACAAATATAATCTAGAACTTTTTGATAAAACTACTGACCCTCCTCCATTTATAATGACTCTGAGCCTGCAGATGTCTTCAGACACATACCTCTCCTCTCTGTGACCGCAGATATCGCTCCTCCGCTTTGTTATGGTGAGCGCCGCTGCCTTCCGTGTACCCGCAGCCTTCAAAGCCCGCTCCTCTTTTTCATCGTTCATTATTTTGCCCATTAATTTCACTCTATTTCCCTCTGTAGCCGCATTGTTCTGTTTGCTGAGCAGCAGGAGCTTTCACAGACGATCCGAGCTGCGTAGAACATCGCCAATAAATTAGCCGCTAGTTATGTCCAAACACATCTGCCGGCAGAAGTAGCGAGGAGGCCTCCGACTGATGCAAGGATTCCTGGAAGATGCCAGAACGCGTCGGGTTTTATCGTGACACCTGTTGTCAATCCACACTAACGATGTCAGCCCTTAATTGGGTTAAAATACAATGTATCCGTTTTTATTGTCAAATGGTATCTCTAAAGGTTCTATTCCATACTGAGACTACATGAGCTGCATTCACAGTTCTGCTGGATGTCTAGCTGAAATCGCTAGGGCATCTGCTGCTTGTTCAGTGGCTTACTTTTGAAAGTATAGGAATTGGTTGAAAAACATGTTAATTAACAAGCCAAAATAGACACAATCCATTTAGGATACTGATCCTACAAGAGCCGCCTTCACAGTAGTTATGTTGAGTGTCTAGCTGAAATCTAGGGCATATTCTGCTTGTTCAGGGGCTTAAGTACAGGTATGGCAATTAACAAGCCGAAGTAGACATGATCCATTTAGGATACTAGCTGAAATCCCTAAGGCAACCCCTGCTTGTTCAGTGGCTTATTTTGGAAAGTAAAGGCATTGGTCGAAAAGTATGTTCATTAAGAAGCCAAAACTGACGCATTCTCACTTTGTAGCTGTAACCCCTATCTTGTTCGGTTGCTGTAAAGAAGACTTATTGTGGTAAGTCTATTCCATACTGAGCCTACATGAGCTACATTCACAGTTCTGCTGGCTGTGTAGCTGCTTGTTCAGTGTCTCATTGTAGGAAGTATAGGGATCGGTTGAAAAGTATGTTAATTAACAAGGCAAAATAGGAATTGGCAGAAAGGACTTTTCTGTAAGGAAGAGTGACCCATCTGTAGACCGTTCTACAAACCCCCCTCATTGGCGCGGATTGGCTGAGATGAGTTACCTTAGGCACATCCATCACATCAAGTCAACCTGTACCACGCAATGTGCCGACAGACGGCAAGACCCCCCAGAGCAATGATCTATAAGTAGGTCACACGCCGTTTACTCATTTCCGTACTTCCTACTGAACAATTCTACATCATATACGAGCTGGGTCTTTTATATGGGGGCCATTGCCTGTTTGGATACGAACAAGGGTTGAATCTGTTCTTTTCGGTTGTGACACTGGGACCTCGTGGAAAATGGTGGTAGGATGTAAAGAAGGGGAGGCCTCCAATCATGACCCTTGCTGTCCCATGGGGGGGGGGGGGGGGGGGCGATAGACTGCGCCCTTGTGCCCTTTTTGTGGGGGACGTTGTCATTTTCTTGTGCATTTTGGTAAAAACGAGCACAATCTCTGGCTTTCAAAAAAAGCCCCCGGCAAATACTTCGTGGCTCGTCCTACTCTGACAGGTTAAATCCTCTCCCCGATACTTCAGAACGCGGCTGGAAAATAACGTGATGTATCTTTTAGTTTTCACGCTTAAGGTGGTATTTTTAAAAAAAAAAAATAGAATTTTTCTACTTTTGTAAATTTTGCTGCGTTCAGCGCTTCTTCACAGGAAAGAACAATCTGGAGGAATGTAATATCGGGGAATCGTTTACCGTACGACACATTCTTCTACTTTAGCTCTTGTACGCGCGAAGGATTAGGACCGCTTGTCTGAGGGGAGGCTCAGAGCTTAGTGCTGTTATATGTAACATGGACGGCAGCAGGTTCTGAGGTTCCTCTGAGCAGGTCCTGAGGGCAATGTCCGAGGGGTTTTATTTAACCATCATGCAGGCCTGCAGGACATTCTCCTGGGAACCACCAGGTCACTACCTCTTTGATGTGTATTGAGTCTGGTTACAAGCTACTGGCATGTGCACTGATGTTTGGGCAAGCTGAGCAGAGGGCAGAGAATTTTAGAGTCGGGTAAGGCACATTCACACAGCCGTTGGGGGGTGTATATATACGGCCGACGTATATACATCTTATATGCATCCCCCAAGGCCGGCTATGGGTGCACGGCGCCGTACGGAGCAATATGGTGACGCACATATGCGGCTCCGTACCAGGGGAAAAGATAGGACATGTCCTATCTTTCCCTGAAATACGGCGCTGTGCGCCATGTTTCTCTATGGAGAGGGGCTGGATAAGCACCAATCACCCCCTCCTCCTCTCCTGGGCACCGACATGTGGCCGCCGTGCTACGGTACGATGGCAACACGTTTGTGTGAATTTAGCCTTGTGGGTGATGTTGACAAAGAATAGCAGGACTTTAGGAACTTATTGCTCAGGCACCTTACCATTGGAGAACCAGTTGTACAAACCTACCTGATTAAAAGCGGGGGGGGGGGGGGACGCTTAATAAGAAAAGCTTATGGTTACATAGACATAGGAGAATAGGAATAGCCCCCTATGTCATTATGTCAGAGCTACGGGGGGAATCTCTTTGTTCAGACGAGAGACTTGTTGGTCAAACTGAGCAAGACATGGAAAAGCCACACAGCCGTGGTCTACGTGCCGTGAGAATAGTGGCGCAGGCATCCTGCCATCCACCATGCCCAGTCCTTCCATCATCAAACATCTGCCATTGAGGGAGAGTTAGGACATCCCCACCCGTATCACATGGACAACCGACCTGACAGAAGGGGTGATAATGTCTATGACCACCTTAGAAGGGGCTTCCAGGATTTGAATACTGATGATGTATCCTTGAGGTATTGACTTTCTGGGACTCTCCAGTAGGGGTCTTCGGTGTTTGACCTCCACCAGTCTATTTTATTTACCTCTCCTCGAGAGATCAATGACCTAACCCTGGACCACCCGTTTGAAGACAGGTTTATAGTAGACGACTTTTAAAACTGACCGTAAAGTTTCTAAAACACATCGAAAATTTTGGTCACGTAAAAATTGACTCTGGATTTTGATCCATTTCCATCAGTAAATCTCCACCATGGTAGTTGAGGTCAGTAATGAGGTAGTCCTAGGGCATTACACATTTCACGGAACTTTAACGTTCACCAAAAACTTGAAAGTTCCATTGATTATGAGATGCCGGCAATGCAAAGTACATCCTACCCCCGCGCTCCGTCGTCTTAGTGGGAGGTATTTTAATTAAGACACTTTGTTCAAAGAAATCGCAGTTTGACTCCGGGCTGTCACCCAGGTGTAAGAACCTCGAGCTGGAAGAGAGATGTTCTCCAGCTCCCAGCACGGGGCCCGGCTCTCTGGGAAATCACTCATCTGTTAGAGCAGTATGGGATAGGCAATGGGAGGATATGTACGGGGAACAAAACACACATCTCATGGGGAGACCATTCTGCAGCTGGCGGATGACAAACGCCTAAACAAGACGGCGCCGCAGAGATTTAGTGAAGAAAATTATAACCCGGAGAAGAGCGTGTAGAAGCAATTCATATTCCACCATTAAGATCCATAATTTAAAGAAGCAATCCGGAATTTTATAGGATATAAGGATATTTCTGGGATCTCCATCCTTCGTTGGGACATGTGGTTTTATGTTGACTCCCCGCGGGTCACATGGTTTTCCGTAGAATTAGTGAGGTGACTATGTCAGACGTCCAGCTCCGAGGATGATGTATCGACCTAAAATGTATCACATAATAACAAACTTGTAAAATGGATACTTTTTTGCACAGTCCTCCCAGCAGGCGGGAGGATGAAACGGTCTGTAGCTGCACATGTGATTGTGCTGAGGAATCATGGGATTGGTAGTAGACTGGACAGAAAAGCGAAATCTGCACATGACGATGCTGTCTGATCAATTTCGGACTTTTTATGGACATTGCCATTTGGTAAGAGATGGAAAAACCATGAAGAGAAACCAAATTTAGCTTAAGTACTTCTCAAACTCCTCATTGAGTTTTTGGGAGCAGATTGCCAAAAAAAAAACCAAAACATAAAAAACAAAATGCTGAAGGACCTCGGTTCTAGCACCGTAGTCTCAAAGTGATGACAAGACAAGTTTCTTCCATGTCATTGGTCAAGCGATCGCCCTTCACATTACTGGGCCCGTTTTTGTAAGGTTTATCTGCTTGTTGATCGATTTTTAAATACTCCTTTAACTTTCATTTTTACCATCTGAAAGAATTTTTTGTGAGTGTTTAGACCGACTTCACAGGTTATGTTTTTGTTGCTTTTTGGATGGACGCAGCATGAAGTCAACTTGAAAGGCTTTTTCTTCTTTTTAACTACAGAAGGTTTTCCTTGCAGGGATATGTGCAGGTTTACAAAATAGTCTGCTTTTAGTCTACAAAAAAACCCCCGGGCACCAATTGAGGCTCAACCCTATTAATTTTGGTGACGGTATCAGAGACAGTATCAGAGACAGTATCAGCGACAGTACATTGTAATTAGATAATGATTCCACCAGTTTCGATTTGTCCAAGATTCCAAACATGTATCCATCTCCTCTGGATGTTCTCTCTTCCTGAGGTTCCTGTCCTGGTGTTGAGGTCCAGGCAGGATCCTCACGTGCTGCTCGATGACTGCCGCGCCACCAGTCTTCTTTTCCTGTCTGTTTTATTATAACACAATGAAAGTCAATGTTTTCGTTTCATATTGGTGTTGACTTTTTGATCTTTCCGAGAGCTGCTAACGATGACATGATCCGGGCACGTAGCCAGCGCGTGGCTTCTCACAGTTCTGCATTTAGTATAATTGCTGAGAATGTAAAAGGTGTATGCGGCACGATCCCCCTGGGCTGAACCCGTCTTTCACACATCACTCTACTTGAATTGTGTTGTTGCGTGGGCGCCGACTAATGAATACCCTGTGTGCCACCACGTGCTTTGTCTTTCAGAGACACAGCCTGCAAATCTGTGTAAGGTCCGGGTTATTCTCCTTTCTACCAGTGCCCGCATTCTCCACCAATTTTTAAGCAAAAAGACAAATTTCATCCTTCTTTGTGGTTAACCCTCAGCTGGGGCATCGTAACCCGCCGATCTTTTTATTCTCTACCGCTGAGATTTTCTCTGTTTCATTATCATGCACATGACATTTCAGGTTGGTGACTGCTGCACAGAACAATTTATCTCCTGGAAACCAGCCTTCAATGCCCTCTTTATGTGGGAAATCTTACAAATGGGCGCATGTCATACACTGGATTGCTGCACGGCATGGAAAGCAATTAGAAAGAGGAGTAAAGGAGCTATTCCTGGAGGACCCCATACATCGCACCGATGGATACTGCATTAGTTACAGATGATAAGTGCGCCTTTTAGATGTACATGGAGGGTATTCTTTAGGTTTTTGGACACGCGCCTGGACCTGATCTGTGGTCTAAGTGTGAATAATTGAGCGTCAAATGCTTTAAAGGCATTGGCCCAGATGCGTTGCTGTGTATTATCCTGCAAATAAGATGTTGATCTATAGGGGTACAACTGGTAGGACTCCCACTGATTGCTAGACTTGGTGGGCCACTCCTGGGTCCTCTCCTGTTTTTGGAGCTGCTCTGCTCTAGCTCCTGATGCCATTGCATACAACCAGTTTCAGGAAACGAGGCACAGAGTAGAGCGGAAGGAGAAGACCTGGGAGCAGCTGCACTCACCGCTACCCGACCTCCTTCACCTTCAATCCTTCTATCAGTTATAGAAGTGCTAATTGGACTGTGACTGTCAACGGGGTGTGGGATGCAACACAAGGCTTGACAAGCAACGGCTGCAGATTGTACACCCCCTCTTCTAGGAGTTTGGTTGAGATGAATGTGGCTGCACTTTATGTACATGCTCAGCAGTGAAGCTCTTCCGCTACAGATCAAATAAGGCACTGGGTAGTCCGCACTACAACCAGGAAAACTGGACTGTGGAGTCAGAGTTAGGCGAATTTGAGGAATCCGAATTTCGGCTTACCGACTCTGCAGCCCTGCTTGACGTGGCCGTTTTAAACTTTTTGAAATTTCATGCTGCCTTTTTTTTTTCCCTCTGCTTTTAATTAGAGAATGTAAGATGTGCCAAATCTGTAAGTACAGTAGCTCTTCTCTTGCCGTTAGCAAATGTCAGTGTTCTCTTTAATTGGCAAGGAAGGTTCTCGAGATGAAGTGGGTGAAGGTCGAATTAACCGGTTGTGGGATGTTCCCACGTGGACTCTTATCTCATCAGACGGTGGAGTAAATTATTCGTGATCGTGTCTCTTCTTCGTTACTGGGCCAGAAGATTTACAGTTCTGCCACTTAGTTCCTTCTTTGTTTTTGTGATTTATGGAGGTTCCAACGGTCGATCGTTCAACAGTAGCAGATTATCCTCCGTGCCATGGAGAGGCGACAACTCTGTAGCTTGGGTCAGCCCTTTTATAAGCTGGAGATCTCCTTGTAATGTTGTAGTCTTGATCGGTGGAGCGTCACATGTTTGACTCCTACCAATCCAATCGAAGGATCTATCCTACCTTTCAGTCCCCTAAACTTGGTTTTGGAAGAGGTATCTTCCTTATCATCTTCGAAGAGACATTTTTCTTTGAAGTGGTCATCCTAAGTTATATCGTTGCCCATCACGGGATAGGTGATAAACAAGTGATCCGACCAACAAGACCCCCAATGTCAAAAACCGGGTGTTCCAGAACTTGTCGTCTACAACCCAATACCAGGGCACTCCGAAACCCCCAAAGACACTCACTTGAGAAACTTGAGAAGCTCAGCCTGACTCTGTTAGTTCTTGTGATTGTTGGGAATCCCAGTTGTCGGACCCCTCCAATCGGTTTGTTAATCCTTAGCCTGTGGTTCAAGGATAGTTAAATAACTTGGATGCGGTCTGGCCTTGGTGGCCAAAATGACCGGTCTCGGGCATTAACTATGTAACGAGAAGAATGACTCTACACCATGGCTGTTGCTCGTTTCCGTTCTTCTACAGACGCCAAACAATTTGGCCAAAACTGAGACCAGGTTGCGGCACCAGATTGCACCATTTGTTGTCGGCCCAACAATACCGCGGCCGTGACTGCATCGGGCCAACAATGTGTTTTCCTTTTTTTCGAATAAACTAAGACAGAGGAAAGCAAACAAGTCTGGGATCCCGGCCAAAGATTCCTGATTACGATGAGGCTCGGGGCAGCGCCACCACTTAATTATCCCGGTGCCCTATGCAGAGCGCGGAGCTCACCGGGACGGCAACACCACAATTAAGGACTTTGTCAATATTGAAAGGACGACGTGACTACGGGGGAGGGAAGGAATCCTGACAATGAATTTATGCGGAGGTGTAATGGAGCCGTCATTAAGACGTTACGGCACCGGGCAGAGGACGGGGCTCTGTGTGTGCCGCATGTCGAGCAGCCGTGACCTTTCTCTATACCTGGATTCGCAGTAATAGGGTTCTATTCTTTCTATTGTAATTATCCACTGATTTCCTCTGTGCCTAATTGTACAGAATGCCGCCGCCATTAGGAAAGGAATAAATGAGAATTCCGCGAATAGGCGGCAACATGGGGCTTTCTTATAAATGGGAACGGTCACACCAAAAAGTAATGGCTTAATTACATAGAGCTCTCCGTGCTACGCAGGGAATGGGAACAAGCTAAAAAGGTTTTGTTGGCCGTCGCCCCGGTGTAGGCGCCCTCTGATGGACAGCTCACTCATGGGAAGGATGATGGAGGGGGAGTTATTGGGAACTTTCCAAGATTTCCAAAAATGGCCCCTGGAATATCGTTTAAAGGGAGGCAAAAAGATACTTAACTGTTGAGACTCCCGAGACTCCAACGCTGGTGACCGGGTGGCCCTCCAGGGATCTAGTGATTGCATCGATGACATGCGCAGGTCATAAATAAGCGATTGGGGGTGGGTCTGACACCTGAACCGGAACTGGTCACTAGCTCCGAATTCCAAAAGCCGGAAACGGAAGGAGCTGTAACTGAACTCCAATTTGGCTGGCCCCCTGACTGTAAATTTTTGATGTGTTAACTTTAGAAGAGAATATAGAACAAAGGTTTATCCCTCTGTCCTCCCAGATGGTCCATTCTCCAGTTGCACATGTGATTCTCTGCTGAGGCATCATGGGACTGACAACAGACTGCACAGATATACAGTGAAGATGGTGTCTGATCAAAGTAGACAGGAGACCACATTACTGAGGAGCAGGTGTCTGTCGCTCAGTCAGTGGGATTCTGATTCTGTGCCGAGGCATCATGGGATTGATAGCAAACAGCACATTTATTGAGAAGTCTAACCATCATAATGGGGTCTGATTGAAGTAGACAGGAGACAGTGGTCCTATAGAGTCGCGTGAGGACGACGTGACCAAAACGGCGTAAGAAATGTCATTAGCCGGAGCCCGGAATGAATATCCGGCGGATGCGACGTGGCTCGTAGTGTTGTCTGTGATCCGCCATAACATATGTCCTCTAGCGAGAAGGATCGGCGCTTGTATGAGAAAGCGTCAGGAATGTTTACCTTCTAAATTACAGGGAAGTTTAGAAAATCCTTCCCCGGGGTCACGACGACTGCGGGAAACCGAAACATTGTCACCGTCGTTTCAGTCTCGAAAATTGCAGTGTGTGACTTTCCGTGACATTGTGAAGCTTTTAAAAATAGCAGCGATGCAGCAGGGGATGCGCGTTATCAAAGCGGCAGCTGGACGCAGCTCAACGGGAAGCGCGCCGTTACAGTGTGCCAGGAGATGGGAAGAAATAAAGGAAAAATGGCGCTGGTTTCTTCTACAAATGGCGCCACCCGCAGGTGGTGCGTGTCATTGCATCCCTCCTCACTTCTATGGGGCGTGGCTACAATGCCAGGCCACACCCAGGGGGCAGGAGAGGCGCGGCTTCAGGAAGCGGGAGAGGAGCAGCGCGATTTGTTATTGTTCTAGATTTATGATTTCTCTCTGGCAGATGATGGACGTCTTATTGGATAATGATGGAGCGCGGAGCCGTCATGTAGAAGCCTCCGGATAGTGAGGGATTTGTTACCTCGGATAGATTTTGTATATTGTGGGTTTTATTATCAGGTTTTCTCTCTCGGTGGCCGGAGCTGACGCCTGCGGTTCCACTTGATTTCATCTGTGTGATACAGGAAGATGCTCCTGAGGAACAATCCTTGTATCTGTGCCCTGCGACACTTCATACCCATGAGGGCTGCATGTGCACAAACGTATGCCCACACGACTACGGCCGTCACCCCTCCCCTCCCCATAGAGATCCACGGTGTACGACATGTCCTGTCTTGTATCGTTGTACAGAGCGGTACGGTATTTCTCCGTGCGCCCATTGCCGTCTATGGAGGACGTGTGCATGGGGCCTTATTGTGTACACTGCTCCACCATAGTGCTCTGCAGACATGTACACTGCTCCGCCATAGTGCTCTGCAGACATGTACACTGCTCTGCCATAGCGCTCTGCAGACATGTACACTGCTCCGCCATAGTGCTCTGCAGACATGTACTGCTCTGCCATAGTGCTCTGCAGACATGTACACTGCTCTGCCCTAGTGCTCTGCAGACATGTACACTGCTCTGCCCTAGTGCTCTGCAGACATGTACACTGCTCCACCATAGTGCTCTGCAGACATGTACACTGCTCTGCCATAGTGCTCTGCAGACATGTACACTGCTCTGCCATAGTGCTCTGCAGACATGTACACTGCTCTGCCCTAGTGCTCTGCAGACATGTACACTGCTCTGCCCTAGTGCTCTGCAGACATGTACACTGCTCTGCCCTAGTGCTCTGCAGACATGTACACTGCTCTGCCATAGTGCTCTGCAGACATGTACACTGCTCTGCCATAGTGCTCTGCAGACATGTACACTGCTCTGCCCTAGTGCTCTGCAGACATGTACACTGCTCTGCCATAGTGCTCTGCAGACATGTACACTGCTCTGCCATAGTGCTCTGCAGACATGTACACTGCTCTGCCATAGTGCTCTGCAGACATGTACACTGCTCTGCCATAGCGCTCTGCAGACATGTACTGCTCTGCCCTAGTGCTCTGCAGACATGTACACTGCTCTGCCCTAGTGCTCTGCAGACATGTACACTGCTCTGCCATAGTGCTCTGCAGACATGTACACTGCTCTGACATAGTCCTCTGCAGACATGTACACTGCTCCGCCATAGCGCTCTGCAGACATGTACACTGCTCCGCCATAGCGCTCTGCAGACATGTACACTGCTCCGCCATAGTGCTCTGCAGACATGTACACTGCTCCGCCATAGTCCTCTGCAGACATGTACACTGCTCCGCCATAGCGCTCTGCAGACATGTACACTGCTCCGCCATAGCGCTCTGCAGACATGTACACTGCTCCGCCATAGCGCTCTGCAGACATGTACTGCTCTGCCATAGTGCTCTGCAGACATGTACACTGCTCTGCCATAGTGCTCTGCAGACATGTACACTGCTCTGCCATAGCGCTCTGCAGACATGTACACTGCTCTGCCATAGCGCTCTGCAGACATGTACACTGCTCTGCCATAGCGCTCTGCAGACATGTACACTGCTCCGCCATAGTGCTCTGCAGACATGTACACTGCTCCGCCATAGCGCTCTGCAGACATGTACACTGCTCCGCCATAGCGCTCTGCAGACATGTACACTGCTCCGCCATAGCGCTCTGCAGACATGTACACTGCTCCGCCATAGTGCTCTGCAGACATGTACACTGCTCTGCCATAGCGCTCTGCAGACATGTACACTGCTCTGCCATAGCGCTCTGCAGACATGTACACTGCTCTGCCATAGCGCTCTGCAGACATGTACACTGCTCTGCCATAGCGCTCTGCAGACATGTGCACTGCTCCCACTTAGTGCTCTGCAGAAATCTATGCATTGTGCTCTGCAGAGCTCAGCTCCCCGAATACTTGCTTGTTTTTGCTCGTCCAGCAGACAGATTGTTGCCTTTAATGCTCTGCAAAGCTCAGTACATTAATTTTATTGCCTTGCAAAGCTCAATATAGCAATTATTCCCTGTTCTGCTCGGCAGAGCTTAGTGCGCTTAGCCTGACCGTTCATCGCAACGTTCTGCAAACACAGATTTATTTTCCTCTTTTTGCTCGGCTCTGCTTCCCTCCATCCATCCTTACATATCACGCTCCGCACCCTCCTGGACCATTGATGTGTGTGGTGTAATGCTCCGAGCAATGCGGCTTTCACAACGCTCCGCTCAGGACGCTTTATGGCCGCTACGCTCTGTAGTTTTGCCTTCGTGTCTCTATTCATAGTAATCGGCCTAGTGCAGCCTAACATTGCGCAGCGCTCTGCAGCCGGGAGATTTACAAAAGTGTTTTCTATCCGTCCAGAATGTCTACGTCTAGCAAATTTGGTCTTAAAGGGAAACTATCAGCAGCAGTGACCGTGCAGACTGCAGTTAGAGTTATGTATTGTCCCTGGAGAGATGTGTAATCAGACCTTTGTGTATGTTGTTTGTTGCAGCAGGACTGTGAGATATGGGTTGTATAGATTTTTCTGAATTTTTATACCAGAAATATCCACAGAGCCCCCTACACGACTTCTCTAACTGAAATATCCGCAGAGCCCCCTACACGACTTCTCTAACTGAAATATCCGCAGAGCCCCCTACACGACTTCTCTAACTGAAATATCCGCAGAGCCCCCTACACGACTTCTCTAACTGAAATATCCGCAGAGCCCCCTACACGACTTCTCTAACTGAAATATCCGCAGAGCCCCCTACACGACTCCTCTACCAGATATATCCACAGAAACCATCTAATAATAATAATAATAATAATTCTTTATTTATATAGCGCACACAGATTACGCAGCGCTGCACAAGCATGACAAATTGGTCCCTGTCCCCATGGGGCTCACAATCTAAACAACCTAACAGTATGTTTTGGAGTGTGGGAGGAAACCGGAGTACCCGGAGGAAACCCACGCAAACACGGAGAGAACATACAAACTCTTTGCAGATGTTGACCTGGGAAAATACCAGAAATATCCACAGAGCCCCCTACACTACTCCTCTACCAGTAATATCCGCAGAGGTCCCTAACAACTCCTCTACCAGTAATATCCGCAGAGCCCCCTACACTACTCCTCTACCAGATATACCCGCAGAGCCCCCTACACGACTCCTCTACCAGATATTTCCGCAGAGCCCCCTACACGACTCCTCTACCAGAAATATCCGCAGAGCCCCCTACACGACTCCTCTACCAGAAATATCCGCAGAGCCCCCTACACAACTCTTCTACCCGAAATTTCCACAGAGCCCCCTACACGACTCCTCTACCAGATATATCCACAGAAACCATCTACATGACTCTACCAGAAATATCCGCAGAGGCCCCTAACAACTCCTCTACCAGAAATATCCGCAGAGCCCCGTACAGTGCTCCTCTAACAGATATACTCGCAGAGCCCCCTACATGACTCCTCTACAAGATATATCCACAGAAACCATCTACATGACTCCTCTACCAGAAATACCCGCAGAGCCCCCTACACAACTCCTCTACAAGAAATATCCGCAGAGCCCCCTACAGTGCTCCTCTAACAGATATACCCGCAGAGCCCACTACATGACTCCTCTACCAGATATATCCACAGAAACCATCTACATGACTCCTCTACCAGAAATATCCGCAGAGCCCCCTACACTACTCCTCTACGAGTAATATCCACAGAGCCCCCTACACTACTCCTCTACGAGTAATATCCGCAGAGCCCCCTACACTACTCCTCTACCAGAAATATCCACAGAGCCCCCTACACTACTCCTCTACCAGTAATATCCGCAGAGGCCCCTAACAACTCCTCTACCAGTAATATCCGCAGAGCCCCCTACGCTACTCCTCTACCAGATATACCCGCAGAGCCCCCTACATGACTCCTCTACCAGATATACCCGCAGAGCCCCCTACACGACTCCTCTACCAGATATACCCGCAGAGCCCCCTACACGACTCCTCTACCAGATATACCCGCAGAGCCCCCAACACTACTCCTCTACCAGATATACCCGCAGAGCCCCCTACACTACTCCTCTACCAGTAATATCCGCAGAGGTCCCTAACAACTCCTCTACCAGTAATATCCGCAGAGCCCCCTACGCTACTCCTCTACCAGATATACCCGCAGAGCCCCCTACATGACTCCTCTACCAGATATACCCGCAGAGCCCCCTACACGACTCCTCTACCAGATATACCCGCAGAGCCCCCTACACGACTCCTCTACCAGATATACCCGCAGAGCCCCCTACACGACTCCTCTACCAGATATACCCGCAGAGCCCCCTACACTACTCCTCTACCAGATATACCCGCAGAGCCCCCTACACGACTCCTCTACCAGATATACCCGCAGAGCCCCCTACACTACTCCTCTACCAGATATATCCGCAGAGCCCCCTACACTACTCCTCTACCAGATATACCCGCAGAGCCCCCTACACGACTCCTCTACCAGATATTTCCGCAGAGCCCCCTATACAATTCCTGGCTGCTCCATTTATTGTGCCCGGCGGAGATGCCAACCTGTGCCTGGCGCGGCAGTGGCACTCGCTAACATTTGCTTTGCAGTGTCGCCCGGAGAGGGATGTTTTTACGAGTCGTGGTGGGACCGGCGCTCCGCAGCTCCGAGATAATTAATAGTGTAATTAAATACAGCAGTAAAAGCAGAAAAAGCTGTTTGGAGCCTCCGCGTTCTCGACAAGCGGTGATACCCATTGTCTGCCGATCTCCACGTAACCCTTTCCTCTCCTGGAGGCTCCTTCTCGCCCATGTGCTCGGCCCGCACCTCCTGTCCGTGTCACATTGGGGAAGGACGTTTCGTGGTCGGTCTCTCTCTACGTTCTCAGAATTTCAAATATCCTTTTAAAACCAATTAGGTAAATTACAAAGCCAGGAACTCGCCGACTGGAAGTGACCCCGACGACCTCGCCACGATAAAACCGAGGATGCCGATAAACTTTTTGACACCGGGCCGCACTTAATTTGGAAATGAGATCAATTTATGGGACAGATTTGGAGGAAAGTGAAGACTTTTTTATGACCCTGGTGTAAACGGAGGTCGGAACAAACTCATCTGCTGAAGGTTTTTCCATAGAGGCGGCGGGTGCTCTCTGTGCAGCACTTCCCACCATGGCATTGCTGTAGGCTTGTGCCAGAGACTACACCACTAGTAAATCTGTCAGCAGGTGAGAGGTCCCCTAGGTGCCCATCTGCCTCCATGCAGTTGGGGTTAATGGAGTTATATAAAGAAAGAAACGCACCACTGTCACGTGTCTCCGATTCCGAGTGGCACCGCCCATCACCTCCGGCCTCTATAAGTATACATAGGCTCAGCTGTGATGTGAGGCTGATGGGAGCAGCCAGTGGGTATAACGGGTGAGCAGCTGTCGACGTAACGTCAACCACTGAACCTCGATGTACAAACGAAGGCCGATAGAAGAGCACGAATGTGCATAGAACTCTACAAACGGACTGTGGAACCTTTTAGGCATGGGGTGGAACAATATAAGGATAGTTGTCCTTCTGTATTATAGCAGTTTTCAGAGATATGTTCACTTAGTGTGGGTTAGTTTTAATTGACAGGTTCTCTACATGCGGTGCACTTGTGCTTGGGGTCCGTGCCAACCCAAAGCATCGGATCCCCTCTAAATTTCCATGGTTCTCCTGTATGATGTGCACTAGTAACACTCTGGAACACAGTCCTCTGTGGCCTGATCATTACCAAGCCCCGGCTATCCTGATCAGTCCTACAGTGCTACTCGAAAACCTAGCCCACCCAAGTAGCCTCATAGCTAATATGTAGTATTACATCTCACCCATGACTCTTTCATCGCAACGTGTGGTTGCACAGTTCCGATTCTAATTAGGACAACCTCAAAATGAAGGACCAGACCACTTAAGGCTGAAGCTCCACCCACTTGTAAATTTGTAATTTTTCAGTCCAGGATGAGCCTTCCCGTAGTGACCTCCGCTAAGTTGTGTAACTATTGGGGCATCTAAGTGATAGCATTGGGCGAGGCGCCGGGGGGGGGGGGGGGGGGGGTTGGCGCAACCTCCAGGGAGACCAGAGGAACAGTAACACTCACTGAATGATATGTTGGTGCATTTCCATTAGGAATAACAGAGGAACAGCACAACGCAGGTTTCTACGCAAAAAATATCGCTCCGAGATTGTGCAGCGGACAACAACGGGAAAGGGCTGTTACGGCGAAATTCGGCAAGGAAAACGGAACGAGAGTTGGAGAAACTTTTCTTCTCTCCGTTGTTCCTGACAAATTAAAACGCGGCGTAGAGAGAGAAAAAAAAAAAAGGGATCATTGTAAGGAATTAGACGACGAGAATGTAATTACGGCGCTGATGGAGCTGACAGGCGCGATGCGGGAGGAGGGGGGGGCTGCGCAGATGAGACGATTAAAAAAAGATAATTGGCTCAATGGAATTACACGGCGCTCCTCCTCTCTCCCGACCGCCAGGCGCTCGTCTGCTCCTCCACCCCGGGGTACAGGACCGGAGCTCTGGTGCTACAGATACAAGTGCAACCCAGAGCCCCAGACACAACACACAGTGCTTTATGTTATATAAAATATATATTACACATGTGTGTAGTGTCCTCTATTCACAGCCAGAGCTGAAACCCGAATTCTGCCAGCTCCGTAAAGGGAACCTGTCAGCAGGAGTGACCATACAGACTGCAGCCAGTGTTATGTTTTGCGCATAGAGAGATGTGTAATCAGGCCTCACACTGCTGTGCTCTGTGCTCCCTGCAGTCAGTGTTATGTACTGTCCCTGGAGAGATGTGTGACCAGACCTCACACTGCTGTGCTCTCTGCAGCCAGTGTTATGTATTGTCCCTGGGGAGATGTGTAATCAGACCTCACACTGCTGTGCTCTGTGCTCTCTGCAGCCAGTGTTATGTATTATCCCTGGAGAGTTGTGTAATCAGACCTCACACTGCTGTGCTCTGTGCTCTCTGCAGCCAGTGTTATGTATTGTCCCTGGAGAGATGTGTAATCAGACCTCACACTGCTGTGCTCTGTGCTCTCTGCAGCCAGTGTTATGTATTGTCCCTGGAGAGATGTGTAATCAGACCTCACACTGCTGTGCTCTGTGCTCTCTGCAGCCAGTGTTATGTATTGTCCCTGGAGAGATGTGTAATCAGACCTTACACTGCTGTGCTCTGTGCTCTCTGCAGTCGGTGTTATGTATTGTCCCTGGAGAGATGTGTAATCAGACCTCACACTGCTGTGCTCTGTGCTCTCTGCAGCCAGTGTTATGTATTGTCCCTGGAGAGATGTGTAATCAGACCTCACACTGCTGTGCTCTGTGCTCTCTGCAGTCGGTGTTATGTATTGTCCCTGGAGAGATGTGTAATCAGACCTCACACTGCTGTGCTCTCTACAGCCAGTGTTATGTATTGTCCCTGGAGAGGTGTGTAATCAGACCTCACACTGCTGTGCTCTGTGCTCTCTACAGCCAGTGTTATGTATTGTCCCTGGAGAGATGTGTAATCAGACCTCACACTGCTGTGCTCTGTGCTCTCTGCAGCCAGTGTTATGTACTGTCCCTGGAGAGATGTGTAATCAGACCTCACACTGCTGTGCTCTGTACTCTCTGCAGCCAGTGTTATGCACTGTCCCTGGAGAGATGTGTAATCAGACCTCACACTGCTGTGCTCTGTGCTCTCTGCAGCCAGTGTTATGTATTGTCCCTGGAGAGAAGTGTAATCAGACCTCACACTGCTGTGCTCTGTGCTCTCTGCAGCCAGTGTTATGTATTGTCCCTGGAGAGATGTGTAATCAGACCTCACACTGCTGTCCTCTGTGCTATCTGCAGCCAGTGTTATGTATTGTCCCTGGAGAGATGTGTAATCAGACCTCACACTGTTGTGCTCTGTGCTTTCTGCAGCCAGTGTTATATATTGTCCCTGGAGAGATGTGTAATCAGACCTCACACTGCTGTGCTCTGTGCTCTCTGCAGCCAGTGTTATGTACTGTCCCTGGAGAGATGTGTAATCAGACCTCACACTGCTGTGCTCTGTGCTCTCTGCAGCCAGTGTTATGTATTGTCCCTGGAGAGATGTGTAATCAGACCTCACACTGCTGAGCTCTGTGCTCTCTGCATCCAATGTTATGTATTGTCCCTGGAGAGATGTGTAATCAGACCTTTGTGTATGTTATTAGTAGCAGCAGGACTGTGAAATAAGGAATAATAATCCAGGATTGCAGCTCCTCCAAGTGCACTGGGAACATGTCCTCACACTGCTTTGATCTCTGCACCTTTATGCCAGAGTTTGGTTTTGTCCTTGGAGAGATGTGTTATCAGACCTTTGTGTATGTTGTTAGTAGCAGCAGGACTGTGATGTATGGATTTATGTTCCAGAATTGTAGCTCCTCCAAGCTGTCCACACACTGCTGTGCTCTTAGCTCTCTGCAGTGCACTACACTTTTCCCTTTGCTGTAAATGAAACTTGCAGCAGGATGTTGTTCGGTCACCGGGGGCGCTGTGGAGCTGATGCTATTACCAGGAGCACAGAAGTGTGAGGAAACGCCCTCCGTGCCCTTATGCAGCATCACAGCAGTGAAATCCCACCCGCCAGCAGAGACTCACAGGTCAGTGACCAACGACAAGTGACAGGTCCTTCAGAACAAGGTGACGATCAGTCGTCTTCCTAACATTCCCAGCTCTGGAGAATCCATCATAATCCCATTCTAAGGCCTTGGCTCGGGGCAGCGCCACCCCTGCCCTCAGGCCACGTTGGGTATTGCAGCTCATTTACTTGAATCCAGTATTTCCAATCACAGCGAGGAGTCAGGTTGTTGTTCTTTTAGAAATGTATTTCTTGTAATTTTCCAGCTCCCTGTGACACGATCCATCGCTGATGTATTATAGCGACTCCGTGTCCGCGAATCATCTCCGCTGTCAGCAGCGTCAAGGCGATTACGCAGTTACAAAAGGCTTCTTTGTGTTTCTTTTAATTAAGTCGCCTTCCTCAGGACGAGGCGATGGCGGTGCGTATCGGTGCTGGATGTTCTCTGCATCTCGCTTTCTCCGTAACACGTAATTTCCAATTACAAAGATGAGCGCGTTCTGCGGGGCGGACGATGACGGCTGAAATGTCAGCGAGGAAGAGGGTAAAGAGCGGGCGGGTGATTCCCTCAGATAATAGCGCTCTGGGTTATCTGACACGACACTTCATACTAGTTGACGTTCAAGGGGTTAATACCGCACCATTTTCTAGGACTTGACAGAAGCGACAAAATCCATGCGGTTTTATAGTCCTCGCCCCGTCTATCTGTGAAAGACTCTGATAGGAAAAATAGATTTCCACATCCAATAGTGAGGGGCGACCGGCATAATCACCTGTCAAGGCTGGTGCCCCCCTATGTACAAGAATATAACTACTATAATACTGCCCTCTATGTACAGGAATATAACTACTATAATACTGCCTCCTATGTACAAGAATATAACTACTATAATACTGCCCCCTATGTACAGGAATATAACTACTATAATACTGCCCCCTATGTACAGGAATATAACTACTATAATACTGCTCCCTATGTACAAGAATATAACTACTATAATACTGCCCCCTATGTACAAGAATATAACTACTATAATACTGCCCTCTATGTACAGGAATATAACTACTATAATACTGCCCCCTATGTACAAGAATATAACTACTATAATACTGCCCCCTATGTACAGGAATATAACTACTATAATACTGCCCCCTATGTACAGGAATATAACTACTATAATACTGCCCCCTATGTACAGGAATATAACTACTATAATACTGCCCCCTATGTACAGGAATATAACTACTATAATACTGCCCCCTATGTACAAGAATATAACTACTATAATACTGCCCCCTATGTACAAGAATATAACTACTATAATACTGCCCCCTATGTACAAGAATATAACTACTATAATACTGCCCCTATGTACAAGAATATAACTACTATAATACTGCCCCCCTATGTACAAGAATATAACTACTATAATACTGCCCCCCTATGTACAAGAATATAACTACTATAATACTGCCCCCTATGTACAGGAATATAACTACTATAATACTGCCCCCTATGTACAAGAATATAACTACTATAATACTGCCTCCTATGTACAGGAATATAACTACTATAATACTGCCACCTATGTACAGGAATATAACTACTATAATACTGCCCCCTATGTACAAGAATATAACTACTATAATACTGCCCCCTATGTACAAGAATATAACTACTATAATACTGCCCCCTATGTACAAGAAAATAACTACTATAATACTGCCCCCTATGTACAAGAATATAACTACTATAATACTGCCCCCTATGTACAAGAATATAACTACTATAATACCGCCCCGTATGTACAGGAATATAACTACTATAATACTGCCCCCTATGTACAGGAATATAACTACTATAATACTACCCCCTATGTACAAGAATATAACTACTATAATACTGCCCCCTATGTACAGGAATATAACTACTATAATACTACCCCCTATGTACAAGAATATAACTACTATAATACTGCCCCCTATGTACAGGAATATAACTACTATAATACTGCCCCCTATGTACAAGAATATAACTACTATAATACTGCCCTCTATGTACAAGAATATAACTACTATAATACTGCCCCCTATGTACAAGAATATAACTACTATAATACTGCCCCCTATGTACAAGAATATAACTACTATAATACTGACCCCTATGTACAAGAATATAACTACTATAATACTGCCCCCTATGTACAAGAATATAACTACTATAATACTGCCCCCTATGTACAGGAATATAACTACTATAATACTGCCCCCTATGTACAAGAATATAACTACTATAATACTGCCCCCTATGTACAAGAATATAACTACTATAATACTGACCCCTATGTACAAGAATATAACTACTATAATACTGCCCCCTATGTACAGGAATATAACTACTATAATACTGCCCCCTATGTACAAGAATATAACTACTATAATACTGTCCCCTATGTACAGGAATATAACTACTATAATACTGTCCCCTATGTACAGGAATATAACTACTATAATACTGCCCCCTATGTACAGGAATATAACTACTATAATACTGCCCCCTATGTACAAGAATATAACTACTATAATACTGCCCCCTATGTACAAGAATATAACTACTATAATACTACCCCCTATGTACAAGAATATAACTACTATAATACTGCCCCCTATGTACAAGAATATAACTACTATAATACTGCCCCCTATGTACAAGAATATAACTACTATAATACTGCCTCCTATGTACAAGAATATAACTACTATAATACTGCCCCTATGTACAGGAATATAACTACTATAATACTGCCCCCTATGTACAGGAATATAACTACTATAATACTGCCCCTCTATGTACAGGAATATAACTACTATAATACTGCCCCCTATGTACAGGAATATAACTACTATAATACTGCCCCCTATGTACAGGGATATAACTACTATAATACTGCCCCCTATGTACAAGAATATAACTACTATAATACTGCCCCCTATGTACAAGAATATAACTACTATAATACTGACCCCTATGTACAAGAATATAACTAGTATAATACTGCCCCCTATGTACAAGACTATAACTACTATAATACTGCCCCCTATGTACAGGAATATAACTACTATAATACTGCCCCCTATGTACAAGAATATAACTACTATAATACTGCCCCCTATGTACAAGAATATAACTACTATAATACTTCCCCCTATGTACAAGAATATAACTACTATAATACTGCCCCCTATGTACAGGAATATAACTACTATAATACTGCCCCCTATGTACAGGAATATAACTACTATAATACTGCCCCCTATGTACAGGAATATAACTACTATAATACTGCCCCCTATGTACAGGAATATAACTACTATAATACTGCCCTCTATGTACAAGACTATAACTACTATAATACTGCCCTCTATGTACAAGAATATAACTACTATAATACTGCCCCCTATGTACAAGAATATAACTACTATAATACTGCCCCCAATGTACAAGAATATAACTACTATAATACTGCCCCCTATGTACAAGAATATAACTACTATACTACTGCCCCTATGTACAGGAATATAACTACTATAATACTGCCCCCTATGTACAAGAATATAACTACTATAATACTGCCCCCTATGTACAAGAATATAACTACTATAATACTGTCCCCTATGTACAAGAATATAACTACTATAATACTGCCCCCTATGTACAAGAATATAACTACTATAATACTGCCCCCTATGTACAAGAATATAACTACTATAATACTGCCCCCTATGTACTGGGATATAACTACTATAATACTGCCCCTATGTACAAGAATATACCTACTATAATACTGCCCCTCTGTACAAGAATATAACTACTATAATACTGCCCCCTATGTACAAGAATATAACTACTATAATACTGCCCCCTATGTACAAGAATATAACTACTATAATACTGCCCCCTATGTACTGGGATATAACTACTATAATACTGCCCCTATGTACAAGAATATAACTACTATAATACTGCCCCCTATGTACAAGAATATAACTACTATAATACTGCCCCCTATGTACAAGAATATAACTACTATAATACTGCCCCCTATGTACAAGAATATAACTACTATAATACTGCCTCCTATGTACAAGAATATAACTACTATAATACTGCCCCCTATGTACAAGAATATAACTACTATAATACTGCTCCATATGTACAAGAATATAACTACTATAATACTGCCCTCTATGTACAGGAATATAACTACTATAATACTGCCCCCTATGTACAGGAATATAACTACTATAATACTGCTCCTATGTACAAGAATATAACTACTATAATACTGCCCCCTATGTACAAGAATATAACTACTATAATACCGCCCCCTATGTACAAGAATATAACTGCTATAATACTGCCCCCTATGTACAAGAATATAACTGCTATAATACTGCCTCCTATGTACAAGAATATAACTACTATAATACTGCCCCCTATGTACAAGAATATAACTACTATAATACTGCCTCCTATGTACAAGAATATAACTACTATAATACTGCCCCTATGTACAAGAATATAACTACTATAATACTGCCCCCTATGTACAGGAATGTAACTACTATAATACTGCCCCCTATGTACAAGAATATAACTACTATAATACTGCCCCCTATGTATAGGAATATAACTACTATAATACTGCCTCCTATGTACAGGAATATAACTACTATAATACTGCCTCCTATGTACAGGAATATAACTACTATAATACTGCCCCCTATGTATAAGAATATAACTACTATAATACTGCCCCCTATGTACAAGAATATAACTACTATAATACTGCCCTCTATGTACAGGAATATAACTACTATAATACTGCCCCCTATGTATAAGAATATAACTACTATAATGCTGCCCCCTATGTACAAGAATATAACTACTATAATACTGCCTTCTATGTACAGGAATATAACTACTATAATACAGCCCCCTATGTATAGGAATATAACTACTATAATACTGCCCCCTATGTACAAGAATATAACTACTATAATACTGCCCCCTATGTACAAGAATATAACTACTATAATACTGCCCCCTATGTACAAGAATATAACTACTATAATACTGCCCCCTATGTACAGGAATATAACTACTATAATACTGCCCCCTATGTACAAGAATATAACTACTATAATACTGCCTTCTATGTACAGGAATATAACTACTATAATACAGCCCCCTATGTATAGGAATATAACTACTATAATACAGCCCCCTATGTATAGGAATATAACTACTATAATACTGCCCCCTATGTACAAGAATATAACTGCTATAATACTGCCCCCTATGTACAAGAATATAACTGCTATAATACTGCCTCCTATGTACAAGAATATAACTACTATAATACTGCCCCCTATGTACAAGAATATAACTACTATAATACTGCCCCCTATGTACAAGAATATAACTACTATAATACTGCCCCTATGTACAAGAATATAACTACTATAATACTGCCCCCTATGTACAGGAATGTAACTACTATAATACTGCCCCCTATGTACAATAATATAACTACTATAATACTGCCCCCTATGTATAGGAATATAACTACTATAATACTGCCTCCTATGTACAGGAATATAACTAATATAATACTGCCCCCCTATGTACAAGAATATAACTACTATAATACTGCCCCCCTATGTACAATAATATAACTACTATAATACTGCCCCCTATGTATAGGAATATAACTACTATAATACTGCCTCCTATGTACAGGAATATAACTAATATAATACTGCCCCCCTATGTACAAGAATATAACTACTATAATACTGCCCCCTATGTACAGGAATATAACTACTATAATACTGCCCCCTATGTACAAGAATATAACTACTATAATACTGCCCTCTATGTACAGGAATATAACTACTATAATACTGCCCCCTATGTATAAGAATATAACTACTATAATACTGCCCCCTATGTACAAGAATATAACTACTATAATACTGCCCCCTATGTATAAGAATATAACTACTATAATACTGCCCCCTATGTACAAGAATATAACTACTATAATACTGCCCTCTATGTACAGGAATATAACTACTATAATACTGCCCCCTATGTATAAGAATATAACTACTATAATACTGCCCCCTATGTACAAGAATATAACTACTATAATACTGCCCCCTATGTACAAGAATATAACTACTATAATACTGCCCCTTATGTACAAGAATATAACTACTATAATACTGCCCCTTATGTACAAGAATATAACTACTATAATACTGCCCCCTATGTACAAGAATATAACTACTATAATACTGCCCCCTATGTACAAGAATATAACTACTATAATACTGCCCCCTATGTACAAGAATATAACTACTATAATACTGCCCATATGTACAGGAATATAACTACTATAATACTGCCCCCATGTACAAGAATATAACTACTATAATACTGCCTTCTATGTACAGGAATATAACTACTATAATACAGCCCCCTATGTATAGGAATATAACTACTATAATACTGCCCCCTATGTACAAGAATATAACTACTATAATACTGCCCCCTATGTACAAGAATATAACTACTATAATACTGCCCCCTATGTACAAGAATATAACTACTATAATACTGCCCCCTATGTACAGGAATATAACTACTATAATACTGCCCCCTATGTACAAGAATATAACTACTATAATACTGCCTTCTATGTACAGGAATATAACTACTATAATACAGCCCCCTATGTATAGGAATATAACTACTATAATACAGCCCCCTATGTATAGGAATATAACTACTATAATACTGCCCCCTATGTACAAGAATATAACTGCTATAATACTGCCCCCTATGTACAAGAATATAACTGCTATAATACTGCCTCCTATGTACAAGAATATAACTACTATAATACTGCCCCCTATGTACAAGAATATAACTACTATAATACTGCCCCCTATGTACAAGAATATAACTACTATAATACTGCCCCTATGTACAAGAATATAACTACTATAATACTGCCCCCTATGTACAGGAATGTAACTACTATAATACTGCCCCCTATGTACAAGAATATAACTACTATAATACTGCCCCCTATGTATAGGAATATAACTACTATAATACTGCCTCCTATGTACAGGAATATAACTACTATAATACTGCCCCCCTATGTACAAGAATATAACTACTATAATACTGCCCCCTATGTACAGGAATATAACTACTATAATACTGCCCCCTATGTACAAGAATATAACTACTATAATACTGCCCTCTATGTACAGGAATATAACTACTATAATACTGCCCCCTATGTATAAGAATATAACTACTATAATACTGCCCTCTATGTACAAGAATATAACTACTATAATACTGCTCCCTATGTACAAGAATATAACTACTATAATACTGCCCCCTATGTACAGGAATATAACTGTTATAATACTGCCCCCTATGTACAGGAATATAACTACTATAATACTGCCCCCTATGTGCAGGAATATAACTACTATAATACTGCCCCCTATGTACAAGAATATAACTACTATAATACTGCCCCCTATGTACAGGAATATAACTGTTATAATACTGCCCCCTATGTACAGGAATATAACTACTATAATACTGCTCCCTATGTACAGGAATATAACTACTATAATACTGCCCTCTATGTACAAAAATATAACTACTATAATACTGCCCCCTATGTACAAGAATATAACTACTATAATACTGCCCCCTATGTACAAGAATATAACTACTATAATACTGCCCCCTATGTACAAGAATATAACTACTATAATACTGCCCCCTATGTACAAGAATATAACTACTATAATACTGCCCCCTATGTACAAGAATATAACTACTATAATACTGTCCCCTATGTACAAGAATATAACTACTATAATACTGTCCCCTATGTACAGGAATATAACTACTATAATACTGCCCCCTATGTACAAGAATATAACTACTATAATACTGTCCCCTATGTACAGGGATATAACTACTATAATACTGCCCCCTATGTACAAGAATATAACTACTATAATACTGCCCCCTATGTACAGGAATATAACTACTATAATACTGCCCCCTATGTACAGGAATATAACTACTATAATACTGCCCCCTATGTACAAGAATATAACTACTATAATACTGCCCCCTATGTACAAGAATATAACTACTATAATACTGCCCCCTATGTACAAGACTATAACTACTATAATACCGCCCCCTATGTACAAGAATATAACTACTATAATACTGCCCCCTATGTACAAGAATATAACTACTATAATACTGCTCCCTATGTACAGGAATATAACTACTATAATACTGCCTCCTATGTACAGGAATATAACTACTATAATACTGCCCCCCTATGTACAGGAATATAACTACTATAATACTGCCCCCCTATGTACAGGAATATAACTACTATAATACTGCCCCCTATGTACAAGAATATAACTACTATAATACTGCCCCCTATGTACAAGAATATAACTACTATAATACTGCCCCCTATGTACAGGAATATAACTACTATAATACTGCCCCCTATGTACAGGAATATAACTACTATAATACTGCCCCCTATGTACAGGAATATAACTACTATAATACTGCCCCCTATGTACAAGAATATAATTACTATAATACTGCCCCCTATGTACAGGAATATAACTACTATAATACTGTCCCCTATGTACAGGAATATAACTACTATAATACTGCCCCCTATGTACAGGAATATAACTACTATAATACTGCCCCTTATGTACAGGAATATAACTACTATAATACTGCCCCCTATGTACAGGAATATAACTACTATAATACTGCCCCCTATGTACAGGAATATAACTACTATACTGCGTTGTGATGGGGGTGCAGGGTGAGAGGTGGAGATGCTGCTCCTCTCTGTGGATGATGAGATGTGATACATGTGGTTGTGGTTTGGTCTCTGTAACATTTTCTGTATCTGGAGCTATAATCCTCGGGTTCTTATGTGCAGGACATGGCTGCGCCGGTGTTAGAAATGTTACATGAAGGGTGAGGATGGTCACACTCCTGCGCCAGTGATGTAATCTCTGTGCTGTGTATGTGGCGGTATTATCAGTGCTGGGTGCAGTGTAGACGCCTGGTTACATGTCAGCGCTGTGCATCTGTGCCGACCAAATAATCTCCCGGAGGAGACGTCATCCCACTACACTTTCATGTCTAAGATCTATGCCAGGGGCATCCTGATGGAGTGGTGCATTATGGGAACAATGACCAGGTGACCCCCATGGATACGACCTGGTGGCCCTGGCTTAGGGCTAATCCTAATGTAAAGTAAAGGGAACCTGTCAGCAGGTGTGACTGCAGCAGCATCACATCCATCATAGTCAGTAATGAATGGCTGTAGCGCTGATACATTGTAACAAATCATCTGTAACACTGCAATTGCTTGGGGTGTCCGTCCCACCTCATACATATTCATCACCGCGCGGTCCCTCTCATTACAGCGCACCCCCTCCTGCACACCCCCAGCTTTGTTATACTCTGTTATACACGTCTTATAATGGGGGGTTATAAGTGATGAGTAACCCTTTCATCACCGTATTATCAGGCTCCTGGACTAATTGCACTTTTGTGGAGAAAAAAAAGTGTAAAAAATGTTTTTCTATGTCCATAGGGGGCAGTATTGCTGGAGGTATAGTGATTGCTGTAGTATACAGACACTAGCTGCAGCTTGTACTCAGGGGATAGTGGCTGTGAAGCAGTTATCTGCAGAGAGCCCAGAGCACAGCAGTGTGAGGACACACCCCCAGTGCACTTGGAGAATCTACAATCCTGGAATATAAATCAGTATATCACAGTCCTGCTGCTACTAACAGCATACAGTGATGACTGATTGCACATCTCTTCAGGAACAATACATAACACTGGCTACAGAGAGCACAGAGCACAGCAGTGTGAGGTCTGATTACACTTCTCTCCAGGGACCGTACATAACACTGGCTGCAGAGAGCACAGAGCACAGCAGTGTGAGGTCTGATTACACATCTCTCCAGGGACCGTACATAACACTGGCTACAGAGAGCACAGAGCACAGCAGTGTGAGGTATGATTACACATCTCTTCAGGAACAATACATAACACTGGCTGCAGAGAGCACAGAGCACAGCAGTGTGAGGTCTGATTACACATCTCTCCAGGGACAATACATAACACTGGCTGCAGAGAGCTTAGAGCACAGCAGTGTGAGGTCTGATTACACATCTCTCCAGGGACCGTACATAACACTGGCTGCAGAGAGCACAGAGCACAGCAGTGTGAGGTCTGATTCCACATCTCTCCAGGGACAGTACATAACACTGGCTGCAGAGAGCACAGAGCACAGCAGTGTGAGGTCTGATTCCACATCTCTCCAGGGCCAATACATAACACTGACTGCAGAGAGCACAGAGCACAGCAGTGTGAGGTCTGATTCCACATCTCTCCAGGGCCAATACAGAACACTGACTGCAGAGAGCACAGAGCACAGCAGTGTGAGGTCTGATTACACATCTCTCCAGGGACAATACATAACACTGGCTGCAGAGAGCACAGGGCACAGCAGTGTGAGGTCTGATTACACATTTCTCCAGGGACAATACATAACACTGGCTGCAGAGAGCACAGAGCACAGCAGTGTGAGGTCTGATTATACATCTCTCCAGGGACAATACATAACACTGGCTGCAGAGAGCACAGAGCACAGCAGTGTGAGGTCTGATTACACATCTCTCCAGGGACAGTACATAACACTGGCTGCAGAGAGCACAGAGCACAGCAGTGTGAGGTCTGATTACACATCTCTCCAGGGACAATACATAACACTGGCTGCAGAGAGCACAGAGCACAGCAGTGTGAGGTCTGATTACACATCTCTCCAGGGGCCAATACAGAACACTGACTGCAGAATGCCGATATTAACCATTTCATCACCAGGGGAGGCCCAGACATCACTGAACATGTGCTGGACTGATCCGGTGTCACATATGAGGCTATGAGTAGGTAATGAGCTTGTGGTTTTGGGACGGGTGCACACTATGGCCTGGATCTTCCTGACCTAGGACACCATGAGCATGGAGTCGCTGGCCTCTCCAGTCGACCCCCCCATCAGTCGCCGGGCTCGGGCCTCGGCCCCCGTCCACTGTCAGCAAATTAATAAACGTGGATCTGGTACTGAAACCATAACTATCCATCGTAGTAGTGATTAGGCCTGAATACGAAGACACTTAATAACATATTATTCTACCTCTGCTCAGAGGAGACAAAACTCAGAGCACAGCAGTGTGAGGACGAGCCCCACATTCAACTGGGGCAACAGCCTGACCTGCAGTACCATACACAGCCAGTGCAGAGGAGTGGCGCTGTTCATAAATTCACATAAGACCCCAGTAATGTGCCTCACTTCAGATATAGACGTGTCCTGCACCTCCTCACATAACGTTACCCATCTACTCTTGTACCTCGCTGTGTCTGCGCGTGTTACCAGTGACGCCGCTCTAGTGTCAGGATCCCCCCCGCCGCCGCCACCAATTGCACTAATGGATTATAAAATGTTTATGTGCGCTGACAGCGGAGGACGCTCCCTATATAAATCATCTCCCTCTGTAATTACGGGGATGTAGTAGTGGGCGGTAATATCTGCTGCCGAGAACATGGAGAAGTGTATGAGCCCGATACATCCCATCCCTACTCACTGCCGCTACATCCCCCCATCCATCCCTACTCACTGCCGCTACATCCCCCCACCTACCCCTACTCACTGCCGCTACATCCCCCCACCCATCCCTACTCACTGCCGCTACATCCCCCCACCCATCCCTACTCACTGCCGCTACATCCCCCCCCCATCCATCCCTACTCACTGCCGCTACATCCCCCCCATCCATCCCTACTCACTGCCGCTACATCCCCCCCCATCCATCCCTACTCACTGCTGATACATCCCCCCCCATCCATCCCTACTCACTGCCGCTACATCCCCCCATCCATCCCTACTCACTGCCGCTACATCCCCCCATCCATCCCTACTCACTGCCGATACATCCCCCCACCCATCCCTACTCACTGCCGATACATCCCCCCCCATCCATCCCTACTCACTGCCGATACATCCCCCCACCCATCCCTACTCACTGCCGATACATCCCCCCCCATCCATCCCTACTCACTGCCGATACATCCCCCCACCCATCCCTACTCACTGCCGATACATCCCCCCCCATCCATCCCTACTCACTGCCGATACATCCCCCCACCCATCCCTACTCACTGCCGCTACATCCCCCCATCCATCCCTACTCACTGCCGCTACATCCCACCCATCCATCCCTACTCACTGCCGCTACATCCCCCCATCCATCCCTACTCACTGCCGCTACATCCCCCCCCATCCATCCCTACTCACTGCCGCTACATCCCCCCACCCATCCCTACTCACTGCCGCTACATCCCACCCATCCATCCCTACTCACTGCCGCTACATCCCCCCATCCATCCCTACTCACTGCCGCTACATCCCCCCCCATCCATCCCTACTCACTGCCGATACATCCCCCCCCATCCATCCCTACTCACTGCCGCTACATCCCCCCATCCATCCCTACTCACTGCCGATACATCCCCCCCACCCATCCCTACTCACTGCCGCTACATCCCCCCATCCATCCCTACTCACTGCCGATACATCCCCCCCCATCCATCCCTACTCACTGCCGATACATTCCCCCCCATCCATCCCTACTCACTGCCGATACATCCCCCCACCCATCCCTACTCACTGCCGCTACATCCCCCCATCCATCCCTACTCACTGCCGATACATCCCCCCCCATCCATCCCTACTCACTGCCGATACATCCCCCCCCATCCATCCCTACTCACTGCCGCTACATCCCCCCATCCATCCCTACTCACTGCCGATACATCCCCCCCACCCATCCCTACTCACTGCCGCTACATCCCCCCATCCATCCCTACTCACTGCCGATACATCCCCCCCCATCCATCCCTACTCACTGCCGATACATCCCCCCCCATCCATCCCTACTCACTGCCGATACATCCCCCCACCCATCCCTACTCACTGCCGCTACATCCCCCCATCCATCCCTACTCACTGCCGATACATCCCCCCACCCATCCCTACTCACTGCCGCTACATCCCCCCACCCATCCCTACTCACTGCCGCTACATCCCCCCCATCCATCCCTACTCACTGCCGCTACATCCCCCCCCATCCATCCCTACTCACTGCCGATACATCCCCCCCCATCCATCCCTACTCACTGCCGATACATCCCCCCACCCATCCCTACTCACTGCCGCTACATCCCCCCACCCATCCCTAGTCAGTGCCGCTACATCCCCCCACCCATCCCTACTCACTGCCGCTACATCCCCCCCCCCATCCATCCCTACTCACTGCCGCTACATCCCCCCCCATCCATCCCTACTCACTGCCGCTACATCCCCCACCCATCCCTACTCACTGCCGCTACATCCCCCCATCCATCCCTACTCACTGCCGCTACATCCCCCCCATCCATCCCTACTCACTGCCGCTACATCCCCCCCATCCATCCCTACTCACTGCCGCTACATCCCACCCCACCCATCCCTACTCACTGCCGATACATCCCCCCCATCCATCCCTACTCACTGCCGATACATCCCCCCCATCCATCCCTACTCACTGCCGATACATCCCCCCACCCATCCCTACTCACTGCCGATACATCCCCCCACCCATCCCTACTCACTGCCGCTACATCCCCCCCATCCATCCCTACTCACTGCCGCTACATCCCCCCCATCCATCCCTACTCACTGCCGATACATCCCCCCACCCATCCCTACTCAGTGCCGATACATCCCCCCACCCATCCCTACTCACTGCCGCTACACCCCCCCCCACCCATCCCTACTCACTGCCGCTACACCCCCCCCCACCCATCCCTACTCACTGCCGCTACATCCCCCCCATCCATCCCTACTCACTGCCGCTACATCCCCCCCATCCATCCCTACTCACTGCCGATACATCCCCCCACCCATCCCTACTCAGTGCCGATACATCCCCCCACCCATCCCTACTCACTGCCGCTACACCCCCCCCCACCCATCCCTACTCACTGCCGCTACACCCCCCCCCACCCATCCCTACTCACTGCCGATACATCCCACCTCACAAAGGTCACGTAACTTGCTGACAATGTTACATGTTGTCCCTGGGGAGAAGTGCAATTGTACCTTTGTGTCATCACACTGCTGTGCTCTGTGCTCTCTGCAGCCAGTGTTATGTATTGTCCCTGGAGAGATGTGTAATCAGACCTCACACTGCTGTGCTCTGTGCTCTCTGCAGCCAGTGTTATGTATTGTCCCTGGAGAGATATGTAATCAGACCTCACACTGCTGTGCTCTGTGCTCTCTGCAGCCAGTGTTATGTATTGTCCCTGGAGAGATGTGTAATCAGAACTCACACTGCTGTGCTCTGTGCTCTCTGCAGCCAGTGTTATGTATTGTCCCTGGGGAGATGTGTAGTCAGACCTCACACTGCTGTGCTCTGTGCTCTCTGCAGCCAGTGTTATGTATTGTCCCTGGAGAGATGTGTAATCAGAACTCACACTGCTGTGCTCTGTGCTCTCTGCAGCCAGTGTTATGTATTGTCCCTGGGGAGATGTGTAGTCAGACCTCACACTGCTGTGCTCTGTGCTCTCTGCAGCCAGTGTTATGTATTGTCCCTGGAGAGATGTGTAATCAGACCTCACACTGCTGTGCGCTGTGCTCTCTGCAGCCAGTGTTATGTATTGTCCCTGGAGAGATGTGTAATCAGACCTCACACTGCTGTGCTCTGTGCTCTCTGCAGCCAGTGTTATGTATGGTCCCTGGAGAGATGTGTAATCAGACCTCACACTGCTGTGCTCTGTGCTCTCTGCAGCCAGTGTTATGTATTGTCCCTGGGGAGATGTGTAGTCAGACCTCACACTGCTGTGCTCTGTGCTCTCTGCAGCCAGTGTTATGTATTGTCCCTGGGGAGATGTGTAGTCAGACCTCACACTGCTGTGCTCTGTGCACTCTGCAGCCAGTGTTATGTACTGTCCCTGGAGAGATGTGTAATGAGACCTCACACTGCTGTGCTCTGTGCTCTCTGCAGCAAGTGTTATGTATTGTCCCTGGAGAGATGTGTAATCAGACCTCACACTGCTGTGCTCTGTGCTCTCTGCAGCCAGTGTTATGTAATGTCCCTGGAGAGATGTGTAATCAGACCTCACACTGCTGTGCTCTGTGCTCTCTGCAGCCAGTGTTATGTATTGTCCCTGGGGAGATGTGTAATCAGACCTCACACTGCTGTGCTCTGTTCTCTCTGCAGCCAGTGTTATGTAATGTCCCTGGGGAGATGTGTAATCAGACCTCACACTGCTGTGCTCTGTGCTCTCTGCAGCCAGTGTGATGTATTGTCCCTGGAGAGATGTGTAATCAGACCTCACACTGCTGTGCTCTGTGCTCTCTGCAGCCAGTGTTATGTATTGTCCCTGGAGAGATGTGTAATCAGACCTCACACTGCTGTGCTCTGTGCTCTCTGCAGCCAGTGTTATGTATTGTCCCTGGAGAGATGTGTAATGAGACCTCACACTGCTGTGCTCTGTGCTCTCTGCAGCCAGTGTTATGTATTGTCCCTGGAGAGATGTGTAATCAGACCTCACACTGCTGTGCTCTGTGCTCTCTGCGGCCAGTGTTATGTATTGTCCCTGGAGAGATGTGTAATCAGACCTCACAGTGCTGTGCTCTGTACTCTCTGCAGCCAGTGTTATGTACTGTCCCTGGAGAGATGTGTAATGAGACCTCACACTGCTGTGCTCTGTGCTCTCTGCAGCAAGTGTTATGTATTGTCCCTGGAGAGATTTGTAATCAGACCTCACACTGCTGTGCTCTGTGCTCTCTGCAGCCAGTGTTATGTAATGTCCCTGGGGAGATGTGTAATCAGACCTCACACTGCTGTGCTCTGTTCTCTCTGCAGCCAGTGTTATGTAATGTCCCTGGGGAGATGTGTAATCAGTCCTCACACTGCTGTGCTCTGTGCTCTCTGCAGCCAGTGTTATGTATTGTCCCTGGAGAGATGTGTAATCAGACCTCACACTGCTGTGCTCTGTGCTCTCTGCAGCCAGTGTTATGTATGTTCCCTGGAGAGATGTGTAATCAGATCTCACACTGCTGTGCTCTGTGCTCTCTGCAGCCAGTGTTATGTATTGTCCCTGGAGAGATGTGTAATCAGACCTCACACTGCTGTGCTCTGTGCTCTCTGCAGCCAGTGTTATGTATTATCCCTGGAGAGATGTGTAATCAGACCTCACACTGCTGTGCTCTGTGCTCTATGCAGCCAGTGTTATGTATTGTCCCTGGAGAGATGTGTAATCAAACCTCACACTGCTGTGCTCTGTGCTCTATGCAGCCAGTGTTATGTATTGTCCCTGGAGAGATGTGTAATCAGACCTCACACTGCTGTGCTCTGTGCTCTCTGCAGCCAGTGTTATGTATTGTCCCTGGAGACATGTGTAATCAGACTTCACACTGCTGTGCTCTGTGCTCTCTGCAGCCAGTGTTATGTATTGTCCCTGGAGAGATGTATAATCAGTCCTCACACTGCTGTGCTCTGTGCTCTCTGCAGCCAGTGTGGTTCTGGGATGTCTGCAGGTCACTAGGAACCCTCCGTGTGGTTCTGGGATGTCTGCAGGTCACTAGGGACCCTCCGTGTGGTTCTGGGATGTCTGCAGGTCACTAGGGACCCTCCATGTGGTTCTGGGATGTCTGCAGGTCACTAGGGACCCTCCATGTGGTTCTGGGATGTCTGCAGGTCACTAGGGACCCTCCATGTGGTTCTGGGATGTCTGCAGGTCACTAGGGACCCTCCATGTGGTTCTGGGATGTCTGCAGGTCACTAGGGACCCTCCATGTGGTTCTGGGATGTCTGCAGGTCACTAGGGACCCTCCATGTGGTTCTGGGATGTCTGCAGGTCACTAGGGACCCTCTGTGTGGTTCTGGGATGTCTGCAGGTCACTAGGGACCCTCCATGTGGTTCTGGGATGTCTGCAGGTCACTAGGGACCCTCCATGTGGTTCTGGGATGTCTGCAGGTCACTAGGGACCCTCTGTGTGGTTCTGGGATGTCTGCAGGTCACTAGGGACCCTCCATGTGGTTCTGGGATGTCTGCAGGTCACTAGGGACCCTCCATGTGGTTCTGGGATGTCTGCAGGTCACTAGGGACCCTCCATGTGGTTCTGGGATGTCTGCAGGTCACTAGGGACCCTCCATGTGGTTCTGGGATGTCTGCAGGTCACTAGGGACCCTCCATGTGGTTCTGGGATGTCTGCAGGTCACTAGGGACCCTCCATGTGGTTCTGGGATGTCTGCAGGTCACTAGGGACCCTCCATGTGGTTCTGGGATGTCTGCAGGTCACTAGGGACCCTCCGTGTGGTTCTGGTTCTCTCTCTGTTCTTGTGACAAATTTTCAGATGCAGTTTTTTGATGTCCAAACCAGGAGTGGGGTGAGAACAGAGGAGGAGCAGAACCTGATCCATCATCAGCTTAAACTCCTTATGATCCACATCTGAAATACTGATCGTGTGAACAACACCCTAAGGGGGAAGTTACAGGTCTGTGAGAGCCAGAAATCTGGTTTTCACCATCATTTGCAAATCAATTATTTAAATATCGGACCATGTGATGTTCTGGGTGATGTTCTGGGTGATGTTCTGGGTGATGTTCTGGGTGATGTGATGTTCTGGGTGATGTTCTGGGTGATGTTCTGGGTGATGTGATGTTCTGGGTGATGTGATGTTCTGGGTGATGTGATGTTCTGGGTGATGTTCTGGGTGATGTTCTGGGTGATGTGATGTTCTGGGTGATGTTCTGGGTGATGTTCTGGGTGATGTGATGTTCTGGGTGATGTTCTGGGTGATGTTCTGGGTGATGTGATGTTCTGGGTGATGTGATGTTCTGGGTGATGTGATGTTCTGGGTGATGTTCTGGGTGATGTTCTGGGTGATGTGATGTTCTGGGTGATGTGATGTTCTGGGTGATGTGATGTTCTGGGTGATGTGATGTTCTGGGTGATGTGATGTTCTGGGTGATGTTCTGGGTGATGTTCTGGGTGATGTTCTGGGTGATGTGATGTTCTGGGTGATGTTCTGGGTGATGTGATGTTCTGGGTGATGTGATGTTCTGGGTGATGTGATGTTCTGGGTGATGTGATGTTCTGGGTGATGTTCTGGGTGATGTGATGTTCTGGGTGATGTGATGTTCTGGGTGATGTGATGTTCTGGGTGATGTTCTGGGTGATGTTCTGGGTGATGTGATGTTCTGGGTGATGTGATGTTCTGGGTGATGTGATGTTCTGGGTGATGTGATGTTCTGGGTGATGTTCTGGGTGATGTTCTGGGTGATGTTCTGGGTGATGTTCTGGGTGATGTTCTGGGTGATGTGATGTTCTGGGTGATGTTCTGGGTGATGTGATGTTCTGGGTGATGTGATGTTCTGGGTGATGTGATGTTCTGGGTGATGTTCTGGGTGATGTGATGTTCTGGGTGATGTGATGTTCTGGGTGATGTGATGTTCTGGGTGATGTGATGTTCTGGGTGATGTGATGTTCTGGGTGATGTGATGTTCTGGGTGATGTGATGTTCTGGGTGATGTGATGTTCTGGGTGATGTGATGTTCTGGGTTTGTTTCCTCATTTTGTCCTTTTTTTGGAGGGTCCAGTCCCGCTCATGTTGTCCCGTATATTTCTGTGT
The DNA here is from genome assembly GCF_040894005.1 of Engystomops pustulosus. Classification (NCBI taxonomy): domain Eukaryota; kingdom Metazoa; phylum Chordata; class Amphibia; order Anura; family Leptodactylidae; genus Engystomops; species Engystomops pustulosus. The sequence goes on along the minus strand of NC_092417.1, from coordinate 177,630,930 downwards.
AGTCTTTCCCTGTCCTGTGTATTTCGTGTTCCGTGTTGTACCTGCGCCGCGCAGCGTCGTTCTCTCTCCGGTTTCCAGGTTCTTTGTTATTTTGATACTACTGAGCCGCCTTTCATGAGGTTTGGCCGGCGCGGCGCGTGCATATGGCGCTATAATGGCAGCGCTCTTATCTGCCGCTCACAAGTCGCTCAGTCTTACGGTTTTATCTCCTAAAGAATTCGCCGTCCAGATGTTTCCCGCTGCGTTCTCCTTCGGAGGCGGCCGCTCCCGTTCTCCCATCTGTTTACCGCCACATCCCGCTACCTATCGCATCCTCCAAACACAGAACTCAATGGAAGGAGCCGCAGCGCTACAATGTATCCACCAAAGAGAAAGGACTGAGCATCTGCCGCCGCATTCTGGAATTAAAGGGATGAAACAGACTGCGCCGCGTCTTACTGGCGTCCTGTGCAGACGATTATACAAATGTACCCCCCCCCCCCTAATAACTAGGAAGTATCACATATGTTTACAGCTTACATCTGCTCAGCTCCCCCTGCTCTATAACATGCTTCCTGCAGATAGGACACTATGTGCATACATGACATTACTTATCCTGTACTGATCCTGAGTTACATCTTGTATTATACTCTAGAGCTGCACTCACTATTCTGCTGCTGGTGCAGTCACTGTGTACATACATGACATTATTTATCCTGTACTGATCCTGAGTTACATCCTGTAAATCTTTTATTTTATATAAAAATGAAAAACATAACAATAATAAACATAAATGAAGCCATAACTTCTGGCAAAATAATTACAACAAATATAATCGAAAATAAACTTACAAAACCTCCTGGCCCAGCCACACACACACCACACACTCAGCATGAGAACAACCAAAACCCTCACACAGTCCCACCACCTAATTTTTTTTTTTAAATTTTTTTTTTTTTTTATATATATATATATTTTTTCCCATAAATAACTAAAGAATACACAGCAAAAAAAAGACATAAAACAGGAAATAAAAACATTAAATATAACTAACTAAATCCCACGCCCATCACCCTCCCCCCAGACACTGGTCTAACATCCAAAGTTTGCGCTATATAGTCCAGACCAGTGCCCGGGATCGTATAGTCCAAATCCCGTCCACCCCCCTCCCAACCTAACACCCTAACACCAACACCCCAAAACCAACCAGCCTATATACACAAGAACTATAACTACATATAACTATAAATAAATACACACTGTACACAAGATACAAATACATTAAACAAATCAACATAACAAAACCAAACCACATAAAGCCCAGGTTCGGCGCCTGCAAGCCCCACATCACTACATGCTCAGATACAAAACAAAAATCTACTGTGCGGCATCAGCCCCAACACCAGGAGTGGAGATGACAGACTAAGGGACACTAAAGGAGAACCCCCTCCAAAGGAGAGAGGCCCTCCCCGTGCCCAGCCTCTCATACTCCAGAGAGCGCACCTTCACCAGGTCACCCAGAATGTTCCTAACCACCTCATCCACCGGGAGGATTTTACGCTGCGTCGATACTAAACACCGTGCGTTCCACGTGTGGTACCTGACCACTAGACTAACTAGGAATAATGTGCAGCGGTCCCGGCCACCCAGGCCTCTGAATGCTCCATAGGCCCACTCCGCATAGGAGAGACCGGCCAACCCGGGCCAATGGATGGAAGCGCCCACCCGGTTGTACACCTCTGTGTTAAAGGGGCACTGAAGCAGGAAGTGGTCCATGCTCTCCAGCAGGCCACCGCACTCCTCCCGGGGACAACCCCTTTCCTCAGAGCTCCTACACTTCAGATTGTCCCTCACACACAGCTTTCCATGGAAGCAGCGCCAAGTCAAGTCCCAAAACTTCAAGGGGATCCTGATGGAATTCAATAAACTCAAACCCACCCCCAGATCCCGACTTGGGCAATCCCTGAGGGCCAGAGGCTTCTGGAAACGGGCAAACAGAACCCTTTTGTCAAGGACTTTCCTCGACATGGTCCTGATCTCCCACATTCCCAGACCCCACCGGCGAATCACCTTCAGAACCGGGGTAGCATAAGCCGGAAGATGCCCATGCGGTGTACGGAGATCCTTCACTCGCCCTCCTGTCTCCCATTCCTGGAAGAAAGGCCAAAACCATCCCCTGCAGGAGTATACCCACGGAGGAGCCCTCTCTTTCCAGAGGTTTGCGATATTGATCTTAAGAAAGGTATTCACTAGGAACACCACAGGGTTGACCATACACAACCCTCCTTGTCTCCTCGTGCGGTAAGTAACCTCCCTCTTGATTAGGTTCAGCCTATTCCCCATAACAGCTGGAAGAACAGACTGTACACCCGAGTCCAGAGGGGTTCTGGCAACATGCACACACTGCCCAGATAAATCAGCAACGGGAGCAGGTAAGTTTTAATCAAGTTCACCCTTTCCCTGAGGGTCAAAGACCAACCCTTCCACTGGTCCACCCTCTGAGCGGCAATCTTAAGCCTGCCGTCCCAGTTTTGCATGGGGTAATCCCCCTGGCCAAATTCGATGCCGAGAACTTTGGCAGAGTCCTGGGGCCCTGGAAGAGTGTCCGGGAGATCAAAGCCTGGATCCCCCTCTCCCAGCCAGAGACTCTCACACTTATCCCGGTTGATCTTGGACCCAGAAGCCTCTGAGTAGTGGTCAACCTCTGACATCACCCATTGCGCCTCCCCTCTCGAGGACACAAAAACGGTGACATCATCGGCATACGCTACCACCCTTAGAGTGGCTTCCGGTGCCGCCTGGTCCATCCCGACTCCCACCAACGGCCCACGATCAACCCTCCTAAGGAATGGGTCAATCGCGAACACGTATAAAAGTGGGCTCAGAGGACAACCCTGGCGAACACCAGACCCAACCTCAAAAGAGCGGCCAATCCAACCGTTCACAAGCGGGAAACTCTCTGCCCCTGTGTACAAAACCTTTAGCCAATTGACAAACTCCCCCGGCAGGCCATACCTCAGAAGGACAGACCAGAGGTACTCGTGGTTAACCCGATCAAACGCTTTTGCCTGATCCAAGGACAGCAAGTACCCCTTCCAGTTACCAGCCCTGCCCTGCTCCACTGCCTCCCGAACACAAAGCACAGCACTAAATGTACTGCGGCCTGGAACAGAGCAGTGCTGGGTCCCCGAAAGGAGCCGGGGCGCAAACTGCACCAGCCGATTAAACAGCACCTTTGCCAAAACCTTTCTGTCCGTATTGAGAAGCGCTATGGGACGCCAGTTCTCAATACGAGATCGGTCCTTACCCTTTGACAGGATGATCAGGGCAGACCTCCTCATTGACTTCGGCAGAGCGCCCGAGGAAAGACACTCATTGAATACCTCAGTCAAGAGGGGAACCAAGGCGTCCTTAAAGGTTTTATAAAACTCAGATGTTAAGCCATCCGGACCTGGCGATTTCTTGAGGGCGAGCCCTTCAATCGCCAGGCTGACTTCCTCTTCCCTGATCATCTCTGTCAAAACATCAAGAGAGGGGTCTACTCCTGGCTCAGGGACAGTTTCAGCCAGGAAAGCCGACATCACATCCCGATCTAGATCCTTCCTGCCCAAGAGGTGCGAGTAGAAGGATCTGACGACCTCCAGAATCCCTGATCTGGACCTTTTCAGGGATCCCGTACTGTCAACCAGTCCTGTGACAACTTTACCATTCACTGACATCTTGCAGTTCCTGTAAGGGTCGGGCGAGCGGTACTTCCCGTAATCCCTCTCAAAAACCAAAGATGCGTGTCTATCGTACTGACACCTCTTCAGCAAGGATTTCACTCTGGAGATGTCCTCACGACTACCTCCAGTCGAGACGAGATGCTCGAGTTTCCTCCTCAGGCCCTGATACAGGCGGTACCTGTCCAGACTCCTGAGGCTCGAGAGCTGGCGGAAGAATCTCGCCACCCTTTTCTTGAGCATCTCCCACCACTCTGACTTACTGCTACAAAGGCCCAGCAATGGTACCTGGCTCTGAAGAAAGTCCTCAAAGGATTGTCTTATCTCTGCTTCTTCCAGGAGAGACGAATTGAGCTTCCAGTAGCCTCTTCCCATCCGGGGGGTCTCTGTAACATTCAGAGAAAACAAAATTAAACAGTGGTCGGAGAACTCCACCTCAACAACGGACACTGCTGAAGAAATGGCTTCCTCCTTTAAATAAAACCTGTCTATTCTAGACCTGCAGCTACCCCTATAATAGGTGAACCCCGCGTGGCCTGGGGTGTGCCGGATGTGGACATCCACCAGGCGAGCCTCACTGGCTATGCTATTAAGAGCGACGCTATCATAAGTCAGCTTGTCTCTGGAACCTCCCCTATCCTGGGACCTCGTGACAGCATTGAAGTCCCCTCCAAAGACCACCTGCCGACTTGTAAAAAGGTAGGGCTTGATCCTCATAAAGAGACACTTCCTGTCCCACTTGGACTGGGGACCATAGATGTTAATAAGACGAAGTTCTTGTCCCTTCATGAGGACATCCAGGATCAGGCACCTCCCCATTTCTAACTCAATAACTCGTCGGCATTCTACCGGTGCGGTAAAAAGGACCGCCACTCCGCTATACGGCTCGGCCGCAAGAGACCAATAGGAAGGCCCGTGTCTCCATTCCCTCTTAGCTTTAAACACGGCCGCCAAATCTGGCAGCCTGGTCTCCTGCAAAAATAAAATGTCGGCTTCAACGCGGCCGAGAAAATCAAAGGCCGCAAATCTAGCCGCATCAGACTTAATGCTGGCGACATTAATGGACGCCAGTGTCAACGGAGTGGGTGCCGCCATCATGAGTGATTGAGTTAGACGGCTTTTTTCTTACTATTTCCCTTCCCTCTACTGTCCTCTGAGGATGATCCCTTTTCCCTTTTACCTTCAGAATTGGGGCAACTTCTTTTTAACGAAATTGAGGTGTCCATGTTATTACTGGCCCCCAAGGACCCACCCGGACCACCCTCTCCTTTGTCCTTGTCTCCTGACTCTGAGTCAGTCTCCCACTCTGAGGACCCAGCATCCCCAGAGGATAGAGACTCGGCGCCCCCTGCAGGCTGCTCCGCCGCCACCTCCAGAACCCCACCCTCAGCCCCTCCTTCCGAGGAGGCGATCTCATCGAGGGTGAGGAACCGGTTGGAAAGCTCAACCAGAGGGGAGGAAGTTTTCCCTTCCTTAGGTACCTTAGATACGCCGCGTTTTTTCTTTTTCTGCTTGCGCTTATTTTCTAGCCAAATCCTGTTATCCTCATCCATACTCTCATAATGGGAGGACGTGGAGGACATGGCACCTTTCTCGCGCTCCATCCTCCTGACCTCCTCATCCAACTCATCATCCCTCAGGGCCTCAGTAGCAAGACCAGCCTCTGAGGAAGGACCAAGGGTCACCCCAGCAACCTGAGGCTTCCCCAGTTCTCTCCCTTTTTGTCTGGCTTCAAGCCGCCTCAACTGAGAAGGTGACTTATTCTTACTTTTCTTCACAGGCCCCTCAGCTCCTCCACCTCTGCTGGTACCTTCCCCAGCAGAAGCAACCTCATGGCTCTCCTCCACTGGGGTCACAACCGCATTGGCAAAGGAGCGAGGACAACGGCTGAAAGGGTGACCGAGCTCACCACACAGGTTACACCTAATGTCCTTACAGGATGCAGCGAGATGACCTAGCCCACCACACAAAGCGCACTTCTGCACTTGGCAGCTGGCGCTAAAGTGTGTGGGGTCACCGCACCTGTGACAGACCTTCGGCTGCCCCTGGTAGAAAATCAGGATTCTGTCCCGCCCAAGAAAGGCTGAAGAGGGAATGTGGGCGACTGTGCCGCCTGAACACTTCAACTTCATCATGAAGGTCCAGGCTCCAGACCAAATGCCAAATTCATCGCGGTTTTTCTGAGGTACCTGAACTACTTCGCCATAACGACTCAGCCAAGTCATGATGTCCATGCAAGAAAGTGACTCGTTACGGGTCAAAACGGTCACTCTCTTGACTGTGTTTTGGCGAGACACTGCTTGCACAGCAAAGTCTCGCCATGCGGGCTCGTTCTTTGCCAGCTCATAATTCGACCAGAAGAGCTCTAAGCCCTCCGGCCGGACAAAGCTGACATCGAACTCCGGAGTACCATAAGGATGTATCAGGGCAAAGATGTCACTAGCCCTGAAGTTCATCTTCAGGAGGAGCTCCACCACCCTTGACCTGGGTGGGCATGCGTCACTGCCCCTCCAGCGAAGACGAACCACATTCCTACGGGCAGCTCCGGGCCCGGTTGTGGGTAAAGACCATACAGTCTCTCCCCCCCTTTGCTCTTGGAAGGCTGCCAGGCCATGTCTGTCTGTCCAGAAGGACAGATCAACCTCTCTCCCCTCTACATTGATTGACTTTTCCCCTCTCCTGAGAGCCTCCAGAAGACGCCTTTGCAAAACGCTGTTCCCAGAGCCAGGAGACAAGGAGTTAACCCCACTTGCCCCAGCGGTGACACTCGCATAGCTCCTTATGGGAGCGGCCACCACTGGGGGTGCAGATGGATCAGCACTCCTTCCAGGATCCCCCCCATCACCATTCACCACCCCCACATTCACCACACTATGTACATTACTGCCTCGCTTCCTTGCATCACTGCCTCGCTTCCTTGCATCACTCACACCAGCTGGGCCAGGAGGACCTGGGGTTGCCTCGGCGTCACTGGACACTGGGGGTAGAGCCACCTCCATAGCTGATACAGCCTGAGAAGAGGCAGCTCCAACCCCGATCTTACTTGTGCCCTCTGCCTCATTGGCATTAACCCCTTGTTGTCCAGTAGTTTTTCGCTGCTCGCTGGATGCCAGAGGCCGCTTGTCTTTATTAACTCCGGACAGTCTCTTATGGTCATCTCCAGGGTCAGATGCACCGATACAAAATAACACGTTTCCTGCGCCCTTTCCCACAGGCTGCACAGGACGATTGGGAGGCGCCGCACCACAAGCCCCAGCAGCCCCATCACACTGCCGCTGCTTACCGGAGCAAGCAACAGCCACAGCGCTAGGGGCCACAGGAGCCACCGCCACTGCCCCTGGCACAGGGCCACCCCCACCTCCCACTGGGGGGCAGCGCACAGTACCAGGACCTGCTGGATCGCCCTCACTGTCCGGCCTTTCAGCCGATGCCTTCCCTGCACCATCCTTGCTACTACAAACAAGGCTGGTGCTCTGCGCCATGATGGAACGTGGCTTTGCACTCTCCCCGCACCCTGGCACCGAGTCCACTGCAGGATTCGTGCTGGGCTGGGTAACGGGGCCTACACGACAGGCTGGCACTGCTGCCCGCCCAGAGGGAACAGGGAGGGGACGAAACACCAGATTCACCTCCTGAGACGCCTTGATCTTCCTGGCTCTCTTCTTTCTCTTTAGGTCGTCATCTGGCATATCATCGCCGAAGGAGAAGTTCTGGAGGTGAACTGGGGACTCAAGCTGACGGATCTGAGCCATTAGCGCCCCCCCCTGGCCGCTGTCATCACTTTCCTCCTCCAGGTTGGCAGAGCCGCAGCCTGATGGTAATGGCGCTTGCTCCGCAGGCAGCCTGTCGTGCGAGGCCTGCTGGTGTTGGCGCAGGCCACCAGACGGACACGGCAGGTCTTCCTCATCCTCCTCATCATCGCCATCATCCGCCTGGATCTCAAGCCCCTTCAGCTTTCTCAGCTTATCCTGGCGCATTTCTTCAAACCTCATGTCGTTCTCCAGCTTTTCCCGGAACGGACCGCTGTTGTCACGGATAAGCCGACGCTTCTCCTCCAGAGCGGTGACCTCGGCTTTAAGCCTGTTGATGGTGGTTAGAAGATCAGGCTTCTTCTTCTTAGTGGCCACCCCCGCTAGGGCCAAGGTCTCCCGTATCTCCTCCTGGAGTCTCCTCAGCGCCTTGCCAGCTTCCTCGTACTCACGGAGGTGCTCAGCAATCCGGGAGCCATAGATGGTAGCAGACTCCCGGGTTTTTAGATCTCCCCATGCCTTTTCCACACCTCCGTGAGCACCCAGCTTTCCAGCTGAGCCACCCAGCTTTCCCGCACATACACCCAGCTTTCCAGGAGGAGCACTTAGGCTGATGTCACTTGCCTTGATCTTTTGTGTTCCGGAGACCTTGCGGCTTCCCTGGGTCTTGGGGGTGGCAGCCGAGGTCACATCGCTGCGTCCTTGGCTCCGGGCAGATCTTCTCACCCCCTCCGCTTTGGCCGGTATCTGGCTTCTCCTGCCCCCCGCCGGCCTGGTCCGGGAGACAGGAGCCTGGGACTTTCCTGCAGGATTCATCCCAGTGAACCCACTCCCTCCCTGGGGAGGAGAGAGCAGGCCTGGGTGGATCGGTCTTCCACCAGGTGGTGCAGGAGCTCAGCAGCACACAACCACACCCTTCAGTAGCACACAGCAGAATGAGATTGCACTCACTATTCTGCTGCTGGTGCAGTCACTGTGTACATACATGACATTACTTATCCTGTACTGATCCTGAGTTACATCCTGTATTATACCCCAGAGCTGCACTCACTATTCTCCTGCTGGTGCAGTCACTGTGTACATACATGACATTACTTATCCTGTACTGATCCTGAGTTACATCCTGTATTATACTCCAGAGCTGAACTCACTATTCTGCTGCTGGTGCAGTCACTGTGTACATACATGACATTACTTATCCTGTACTGATCCTGAGTTACATCCTGTATTATACCCCAGAGCTGCACTCACTATTCTGCTGCTGGTGCAGTCACTGTGTACATACATGACATTACTTATCCTGTACTGATCCTGAGTTACATCCTGTATTATACTCCAGAGCTGAACTCACTATTCTGCTGCTGGTGCAGTCACTGTGTACATACATGACATTACTTATCCTGTACTGATCCTGAGTTACATCCTGTATTATACCCCAGAGCTGCACTCACTATTCTGCTGCTGGTGCAGTCACTGTGTACATACATGACATTACTTATCCTGTACTGATCCTGAGTTACATCCTGTATTATACTCCAGAGCTGAACTCACTATTCTGCTGCTGGTGCAGTCACTGTGTACATACATGACATTACTTATCCTGTACTGATCCTGAGTTACATCCTGTATTATACTCCAGAGCTGAACTCACTATTCTGCTGCTGGTGCAGTCACTGTGTACATACATGACATTACTTATCCTGTACTGATCCTGAGTTACATCCTGTATTATACCCCAGAGCTGCACTCACTATTCTGCTGCTGGTGCAGTCACTGTGTACATACATGACATTACTTATCCTGTACTGATCCTGAGTTACATCCTGTATTATACTCCAGAGCTGAACTCACTATTCTGCTGCTGGTGCAGTCACTGTGTACATACATGACATTACTTATCCTGTACTGATCCTGAGTTACATCCTGTATTATACCCCAGAGCTGCACTCACTATTCTGCTGCTGGTGCAGTCACTGTGTATATACATGACATTACTTATCCTGTCCTGATCCTGAGTTACATCCTGTATTATACTCCAGAGCTGCTCTCACTATTCTGCTGCTGGTGCAGTCACTGTGTACATACATGACATTACTTATCCTGTACTGATCCTGCGTTACATCCTGTATTATACCCCAGAGCTGCACTCACTATTCTGCTGGTGGTGCAGTCACTGTGTACATACATGACATTACTTATCCTGTACTGATCCTGAGTTACATCCTATATTATACTCCAGAGCTGCACTCACTATTCTGCTGCTGGTACATACATGACATTACTTATCCTGTACTGATCCTGAGTTACATCCTGTATTATACCCCAGAGCTACACTCACTATTCTGCTGCTGGTGCAGTCACTGTGTACATACATGACATTACTTATCCTGTACTGATCCTGAGTTACATCCTGTATTATACCCCAGAGCTGTACTCACTATTCTGCTGCTGGTGCAGTCACTGTGTACATACATGACATTACTTATCCTGTACTGATCCTGAGTTACATCCTGTATTATACTCCAGAGCTGCACTCACTATTCTGCTGCTGGTGCAGTCACTGTGTACATACATGACATTACTTATCCTGTACTGATCCTGAGTTACATCCTGTATTATACCCCAGAGCTGCACTCACTATTCTGCTGCTGGTGCAGTCACTGTGTACATGCATGACATTACTTATCCTGTACTGATCCTGAGTTACATCCTGTATTATACCCCAGAGCTGCAGTCACTATTCTGCTGCTGGTGCAGTCACTGTGTACATACATGACATTACTTATCCTGTACTGATCCTGAGTTACATCCTGTATTATACCCCAGAGCTGCACTCACTATTCTGCTGGTGCAGTCACTGTGTACATACATGACATTACTTATCCTGTACTGATCCTGAGTTACATCCTGTATTATACTGCAGAGCTGCACTCACTATTCTGCTGCTGGTGCAGTCACTGTGTACATACATGACATTACTTATCCTGTACTGATCCTGAGTTACATCCTGTATTATACCCCAGAGCTGCACTCACTATTCTGCTGCTGGTGCAGTCACTGTGTACATACATGACCTTACTTATCCTGTACTGATCCTGAGTTACATCCAGTATTATACCCCAGAGCTGCACTCACTATTCTGCTGCTGGTGCAGTCACTGTGTACATACATGACTTTACTTATCCTGTACTGATCCTGAGTTACATCCTGTATTATACCCCAGAGCTGCACTCACTATTCTGCTGCTGGTGCAGTCACTGTGTATATACATGACATTACTTATCCTGTACTGATCCTGAGTTACATCCTGTATTATACCCCAGAGCTGTACTCACTATTCTGCTGCTGGTGCAGTCACTGTGTACATACATGACATTACTTATTCTGTACTGATCCTGAGTTACATCCTGTATTATACTCCAGAGCTACACTCACTATTCTGCTGCTGGTCCAGTCACTGTGTACATACATGACATTACTTATCCTGTACTGATCCTGAGTTACATCCTGTATTATACACCAGAGCTGCACTCACTATTCTGCTGCTGGTGCAGTCACTGTGTACATACATGACATTACTTATCCTGTACTGATCCTGAGTTACATCCTGTATTATACCCCAGAGCTGCACTCACTATTCTGCTGCTGGTGCAGTCACTGTGTACATACATGACATTACTTATCCTGTACTGATCCTGAGTTACATCCTGTATTATATCCCAGAGCTGCACTCACTATTCTGCTGCTGGTGCAGTCACTGTGTACATACATGACATTACTTATCCTGTACTGATCCTGAGTTACATCCTGTATTATACACCAGAGCTGCACTCACTATTCTGCTGCTGGTGCAGTCACTGTGTACATACATGACATTACTTACCCTGTACTGATCCTGAGTTACATCCTGTATTATACCCCAGAGCTGCACTCACTATTCTGCTGCTGGTGCAGTCACTGTGTACATACATGACATTACTTATCCTGTACTGATCCTGAGTTACATCCTGTATTATACTCCAGAGCTGCACTCACTATTCTGCTGCTGGTGCAGTCACTGTGTACATACATGACATTACTTATCCTGTACTGATCCTGAGTTACATCCTGTATTATACTCCAGAGCTGCACTCACTATTCTGCTGCTGGTGCAGTCACTGTGTACATACATGACATTACTAATCCTGTACTGATCCTGAGTTACATCCTGTATTATACCCCAGAGCTGCACTCACTATTCTGCTGCTGGTGCAGTCACTGTGTACATACATGACATTACTTATCCTGTACTGATCCTGAGTTACATCCTGTATTATACCCCAGAGCTGCACTCACTATTCTGCTGCTGGTGCAGTCACTGTGTACATACATGACATTACTTATCCTGTACTGATCCTGAGTTACATCCTGTATTATACCCCAGAGCTGCACTCACTATTCTGCTGCTGGTGCAGTCACTGTGTACATACATGACATTACTTATCCTGTACTGATCCTGAGTTACATCCTGTATTATACCCCAGAGCTGCACTCACTATTCTGCTGCTGGTGCAGTCACTGTGTACATACATGACATTACTTATCCTGTACTGATCCTGAGTTACATCCTGTATTATACTCCAGAGCTGCACTCACTATTCTGCTGCTGGTGCAGTCACTGTGTACATACATGACATTACTTATCCTGTACTGATCCTGAGTTACATCCTGCATTATACTCCAGAGCTGCACTCACTATTCTGCTGCTGGTGCAGTCACTGTGTACATACATGACATTACTTATCCTGTACTGATCCTGAGTTACATCCTGCATTATACTCCAGAGCTGCACTCACTATTCTGCTGCTGGTGCATGGGTTTGGATTGTGCCAGCAGGGGGCGTCCTGTTGCCGGCGGCTTCCGTCAGCTGATGGGAATCTGGGATGATGATGAATGGAATACAGTTCCGGCCGCTATCTCCTCTCTCCTCTCTGATTTCCTGTCTCGGCGCTCGTCATTCTCGTCTTAAAGGAAAAAATCCGCCTTCTGTAGAAAAGCAATTATAGTCCTGAGATTCCTTCCCCTCCAATCTCAGATTCTTTCAAAACACAGATTTTTTTTTTTAACCTGGTTTTTACAAGAAACTTAGTTTTGGAAATTAAGAGTTATTTCATTATCATCACATTGAGCAGGGAAGCTACAGCTGTGCTCTTAGCTGTGCTGTGGGCACCTAAAGCTGTTGTGCAGCTCCATGACCAGACCTAAGGGGTGTCTGGAGGGTGGGGCGGGGGCCGGGGTGTCTGGAGGGTGGGGCGGGGGCCGGGGTGTCTGGAGGGTGGGGCGGGGGCCGGGGTGTCTGGAGGGTGGGGCGGGGGCCGGGGTGTCTGGAGGGTGGGGCGAGGAGCCGGGGTGTCTGGAGGGTGGGGCGGGGGCCGGGGTGTCTGGAGGGTGGGGTGGGGCGGGGCGTTCTCCTGTTACCACAGTGTCTCCTCCACCAATGCTCTTATCACTGTCTGTTAGTTCCTCGTGGGCGTGTCTCCTTACCAGAGATGGGCACATTGAAGATTAATTTCTATGTAGGAGGCCGGTTCTGTCTTGCTATACGACCATCGGGGGCTCTCCATTCCTGTTGTTGCTGCTACACAGTTCCTAGGGGGAAGAGCTTCTTAAAGGTGCCACAAAGGATGAGGTTATAAAGTAGAATTCATATAAAATGCAACATAGGAATCCATTTTCATGTAACACTGGCACCCACATACTTGCCCACTGTGTTTGCCCCTCTATAGATCTAGAAAATGAATGGGGAGTGTAACAGCTATGAAGCGAGTGGAGCCTCCTGCCTCAGGCAGCACCACCTGCAGCAAGATAAGGGGTACAGTCGCCAGATATATCTGTAGAGCTGAGGTCATCAGGGGTAAGAGACGCTGCATTACTAAACAATAATCTGATCTATTACTGCTGGAGGGGGCTGAGGGGGCGCCGGTCTGTACTTCGCCTCAGGCGGCAGGGGGTTTCGGTCCCTTCCTGCACGGATAATAAATCGTAGGTTCCTGTCCCTTTAAGCCCTGCTCTTTGTGGATAAGCTGCAGCCGCAGCAGGATTCTCCATCCGCAGTGATTGTTATCTCCCCTGCCGTTGTGTGTATTCAGGAGGTCCAGAGGCCGGCACCGCTCCAAGCCCTCGCTGAGCCTCTCCGGCGGAGGAGCCATTGTGAGGAGCAGCCCAGTCATTCACCTCCATTATGTCTGTATTTACTCCGTCCCCACAAAGCGTTATCCCTCCCAGATCCCGGGTCTTGGCAGACCCAATGTTGTTATTTAACTCCAAAGCCGCAATATTACAGCCATCCTCCCCTGCCGGAGCCGAGTAATGTGGGAAGCGGCAGCGGACATCGGCCATGGATCTGGAGTCTGCGGGCACAGAACCAGCTGCTGGTTAAAGAGATTTTCTTAATAAAAGCGGAAGAAAAAAATTTGGATTCTGTGATTTTTACCACCAGACTTGGTGACATCCAATATGGCAGCATGAAGACTTCACCGAAATAGTCACCTTGTACCCCCTCAGCAGAGATCACATCCCACCAGATTTGTCATACAGGCAATGGTGGCCATGGTGATTAGTGCTCCAGTCCAAAAATGTTATTGTACCAAAGCTTAGGTCACTCCACCGAATATAGTCCAACTCCAGCACCTCCCACCCTGGCGCGCCTGGAGGTTGGGGCGGGGGCTGGCGCGCCTGGAGGTTGGGGCGGGGGCTGGCGCGCCTGGAGGTTGGGGCGGGGGCTGGCGCGCCTGGAGGTTGGGGCGGGGGCTGGCGCGCCTGGAGGTTGGGGCGGGGGCTGGCGTGCCTGGAGGTTGGGGCGGGGGCTGGCGTGCCTGGAGGTTGGGGCGGGGGCTGGCGTGCCTGGAGGTTGGGGCGGGGGCTGGCGTGCCTGGAGGTTGGGGCGGGGGCTGGCGCGCCTGGAGGTTGGGGCGGGGGCTGGCGCGCCTGGAGGTTGGGGCGAGGGCTGGCGCGCCTGGAGGTTGGGGCGAGGGCTGGCGCGCCTGGAGGCTGGGGCGAGGGCTGGCGCGCCTGGAGGCTGGGGCGAGGGCTGGCGCGTCTGGAGGTTGGGGCGAGGGCTGGCCTGCCTGGAGGTTGGGGCGAGGGCTGGCCTGCCTGGAGGTTGGGGCGAGAGCTGGCCTGCCTGGAGGGTGGGGCGAGGGCTGGCGCGCCTGGAGGGTGAGGCGGAAGGGATTTCCTCCCCTCTCACTTTTGAAGGTACATGCACACTTGGCCCCCCTGGGGTGGGGTATCAGATGTCTCGTGTATACATAGAACCCGCTTCTGTTAGTCTCTGCGATTATGTGTAATAACATTTTGGGTTCATCTGCACAAAACATATTTAGGAGTGTAGTTTTTTGTGAAGTAATTGGATGACGCTGGGAGTATTGGCAGGAGGGTGAGCCGTGCGCCTCTCAGTCTGGCGCGTCACTGAACGTGAAATCGGGGAATTGGGAAAGGTTTTTATTGATTCGCACTTCACATGAGATCTGCTCAGATGTCAACACAGAGAACATAATCCAGACATAAAGTCACTGAAGAAGAAAATCCACTGTAGGAAGCCAGTTCTGTGTCATTGTACAAGATACGAGCAGTGAGGCACTTCCTGCTGCTCTCATCATTGCTGGAGAGTTCCTCAGGGGAGGGGCTTGTTTGTTCACTAATGAATAAGAAGGTGTCATTATGTTATTTAACCAGATGGTTGCAGATTATATGTAAAACATTATGTAGAAGGCTGGTTTTGGATTGTTGTACATTCTTGCATTTGCTCTTTTCACTATTCAATAGTTCCTCGGGGGCGGATCTCCTTAACCTGCCGTATGGATTATAGAGGGTAGTTGGGTCCCTTTACCAGAGGGGCACAGTACAGGTTCATTTTAACACAAGAGACTAGTTCTGTCACTATACAACCATCCTGGGCTCTCCATTACTCTTGCTGCTGCTAGACAGTTCCTAGGGGGCGGGGCTTCTTAAAACTGTTGTGCCACAAAAGATTAGATTAGTGTTTCAAAGCAGAATTTGTGTAAAATTCAACTTAGGGATCAATAGTTACACTAACTATAAAGAATACAATCTGTATGGCTACACCCAGAACTCATGACTTCTGGACAGTTCTTCCTGGGTGTTTCTTCTTAAACTTCTGGAAACCAGTGCATTAATGAAGGTAGTTTTGTGCTTTGACCAGATGGGGGCAGAACATATGTAAAATTTTATGTAGGATGCCATACTGTGTCACTGTACAACATACAACAAATGGGGCCCATCCATTGATTTTGCTGAACATTTGACAGTTCCTCAGGGGTGGGGCTTCTTCAAACAGCTGTTCACCAATGGACAACAAGGGGTATTTTTGATGTTTACACCAGATGAGGCAGAGCATATGTACAATTCGATGTAGAAGGTTGTTTCTGGGGTACAGAATATAATCAGTATGACCTCTCCAATCACTGCTGGATAGTTCCTCAGGGGTGGATCTCCAGAGGCCCGATGGATTATAGGAGTTATTTTGTCCTTTTAACAGAGAGGATCATCAATGTTGTCAATGTACAACATTTTTGTGTTGCTATACATCGATTGTGGCCCCTTCATTGAGTTAGTGGGAAGTTGGGCGGTTCCTCAGGGGTGGAGCTGCTTAAAGCTGTTATGCTCCAATGGATTACAGACTGCAGTTCTGTGCTTTCACCAACTAGCTGCAGATAATATGTATCACACGTGTCCCCAAGTAAACTAGGATTTAGGGTTGGTTGGTGTTATGACAAATTACAGGGCTCTGCGTGGGCGGAGCTTGAATTATAACTTTCTATAACTAGACATTCCCTTTAACAGTCTATAAAAAGGGGAAATTAGTTTCCCGGCTTCGCTCTTCTCCCCAGTGACACGTTTCATTGTCGGCCGCGTCAGACTTTCGGAGCGCTCACCCATGTAACGTCGTCTCTGCTGCTGCGGGACGCGAGGATCTTCATTCTAATTTATAGGTTATTGCTCTGCAAATTTGGGACCACAAATCAGACATCGGGAATCTCTGCAAAATGTCAGCGAGCAGATGGCTCCCGCTCTACAGGGGAAACTCCGGAGCCGCTTCACCGTCATGGAGGACGAATCATCGGACAAAGGAAGCGGCGCTCACCTTGTATCGGAGGGTTCTCATCCGTCTGCGAAATCCTCTAAGGCCTCGTGTACACGGCGGAGACCCGACAGGAACTCACCGATGACCCAGAATTTTTTTAAAGGCCACGCGGTACCAAAGGGACAGTGTAGGAAGTGGTCAGAGGAGAATCCAAGGTCAGGGCAGGCGGCAGGATACATAGAAGCAGCACAGGAACCCTCTGCTCAGGCACCAGACTGCAGGGGGAGGGAGAGATGAGTCAGAGAGGGCACAGAACCTATAGGTACCTACCTGGATATAAAGCGAGCTTCATACTGCTATGTAGAGATCTCCTACTCCAGTCACATCCAGAGCTGCAATAATATGCAATGTCTAATATCCTGTAGAATCAGTGTGGATGTTGCATTGCACAGACTGCACCACCTGCTCTATAATCTCCCTCTTCATCTCAAGCACTTTCTGTTCTCTCCCCAGAGGGCGCCAGCGAGCAGGAGTACGTGTCCTCGGAGATCCAGCTCCTCTATTACCCCAGTATTACCTACACCATCATCGGGAGCTCGGTCATCTTCGTCCTGGTGGTGGCCCTGTTGGCCTTGGTCCTGCACCATCAGAGGAAGCGCACCAACCTGATGAGTCTCCCTGTGCACCGGCTGCAGCACCCGCTGCTCCTCTCCAGGCTGGTGGTCCTGGACCACCCCCATAGCTGCAGAGTCACCTACAACGTCAACAGTGGGGTCCATTACGTGTCCAGCGAGGGATATCAGCCTCCGGTCAGCATCGAGTCTCCACCGTCTTACAACGAGGCCGTGCTGGATGACAAGTGAGTGTCTCTGCTGTGCCAAGCCCTGATGTAGCAGAGCCGAGCAGGAGATGTGGCTGAGGACCTGGACTTCCAGCAGCAAATGCATCAGCAGGCGTCTATACTGCTGCACCTGTCCCCTATAGGGACTCAGATAGTGATCTCACATGTAGTCAGGGACTCCTAGCATCATAGATGACTATGCTGGTCCCACATGTAGTCAGGGACTCCTAGCACCATAGATGACTATGCTGGTCCCACATGTAGTCAGGGACTCCCAGCATCACAGATGAATATGCTGGTCCCACATGTACTCAGGGACTCCTAGCACCATAGATGACTATGCTGGTCCCACATGTAGTCAGGGACTCCTAGCATCTTAGATGACTATGCTGGTCCCACATGTAGTCAGGGACTCCTAGCATCATAGATGACTATGCTGGTCCCACATGTAGTCAGGGACTCCTAGCACCATAGATGACTATGCTGGTCCCACATGTAGTCAGGGACTCCTAGCACCATAGATGACTATGCTGGTCCCACATGTAGTCAGGGACTCCTAGCATCATAGATGACTATGCTGGTCCCACATGTAGTCAGGGACTCCCAGCATCACATATGACTATGCTGGTCCTACATGTAGTCAGGGACTCCTAGCATCTTAGATGACTATGCTGGTCCCACATGTAGTCAGGGACTCCTAGCATCATAGATGACTATGCTGGTCCCACATGTAGTCAGGGACTCCTAGCATCATAGATGACTATGCTGGTCCCACATGTAGTCCGTGACTCCTAGCACCATAGATGACTATGCTGGTCCCACATGTAGTCAGGGACTCCTAGCACCATAGATGACTATGCTGGTCCCACATGTAGTCAGGGACTCCTAGCATCATAGATGACTATGCTGGTCCCACATGTAGTCAGGGACTCCCAGCATCACATATGACTATGCTGGTCCTACATGTAGTCAGGGACTCCTAGCATCTTAGATGACTATGCTGGTCCCACATGTAGTCAGGGACTCCTAGCATCATAGATGACTATGCTGGTCCCACATGTAGTCAGGGACTCCCAGCATCACATATGACTATGCTGGTCCTACATGTAGTCAGGGACTCCTAGCATCATAGATGACTATGCTGGTCCCACATGTAGTCAGTGACTCCTAGCACCATAGATGACTATGCTGGTCCCACATGTAGTCAGGGACTCCTAGCACCATAGATGACTATGCTGGTCCCACATGTAGTCAGGGACTCCCAGCATCACAGATGACTATGCTGGTCCTACATGTAGTCAGGGACTCCCAGCATCACAGATGACTATGCTGGTCCCACATGTAGTCAGGGACTCCCAGCATCACAGATGACTATGCTGGTCCCACATGTAGTCAGGGACTCCCAGCATCACAGATGACTATGCTGGTCCCACATGTAGTCAGGGACTCCCAGCATCACAGATGACTATGCTGGTCCCACATGTAGTCAGGGACTCCCAGCATCACAGATGACTACAGCTGCCCATGCTGCAGGGAGTCGAGGTCCCAGTTGCTGTGATATGTGTATAATGATGCCGTGTCCCTCTCTTGCAGCTCGTGCCCCCCGTGGTTCTCCCTGCCGCCGCCCCCCTACTCCTCAGACATAGAGACTTCCAGCCAGACGGACCTCCCCCCGTATCGCTCTCGGAGCGGCAGCGCCACCACCTCCACGGGGAACACCCTGGACACCCCCAGCAGCTCCTGGGAATCCGCCAGCCCCTCCGAAGCGCCGGACACAGCGTCCTCTCCCAGCGACTCTCAGCTGAACACAGCGCTGGAGGTCTGACTGAAGAAGGTCCCGCAGGGGCTGTAACGAGAGACTCGGGGCGCAGGGGAGTCCTGGCATCTTGTTACCAGCCCCGTATATTTTTCTAGAGTGCAGAGGTCTATTTTTTTAGCTGTTTTTTTTCTCCTCCTGTTCGAGTTGTTTTTATGTCGTTTCCTTCTATGTTCTCCTCCCAAAGCAATAAGGCACTTACCCCCGAGCGCAGGTCATGTGATCACTACAGGTTACGGGGGGGGGGGGGGGTGGTGGTGACATTTGGGGTGTCCTCCTCTGCGTCCTCCAAACCCTGGAACATTATATCATGGGAGGAATTCATCATAAAGGGAACCTGTCAGCAAGACTG
The DNA here is from genome assembly GCF_040894005.1 of Engystomops pustulosus. Lineage (NCBI taxonomy): Eukaryota > Metazoa > Chordata > Amphibia > Anura > Leptodactylidae > Engystomops > Engystomops pustulosus. The sequence continues at coordinate 177,611,386 of NC_092417.1, read as the reverse complement.
CAGCCAGTGCTATGTATTGTCCCTGGAGAGATTCGTATGTTACAGATGTGCACTGGGGGGGGGGGGGGCCTCACACTGCTGTGCTCTGTGTTATGTACTGCTCCATGGACCCTCATCTCTGTGTAAAAGCTGTGGGAGGCTTAGGGTTTATTATTGCAGCCGTCATGCAGAGGTGAAGAACTGTGGAGAACATAACAGTCCTGCTGCTACTAACAACCCACACAAATGTCTGATTACACATCTCTCCAGGGACAATACATAACACTGGCTGCAGAGAGCACAGAGCACAGCAGTGTGAGGTCTGATTACACATCTCTCCAGGGACAGTACATAACACTGGCTGCAGAGAGCACAGAGCACAGCAGTGTGAGGTCTGACTACACCTCTCTCCAGGGACAGTACATAACACTGGCTGCAGAGAGCACAGAGCACAGCAGTGTGAGGTCTGATTACACATCTCTCCAGGGACAATACATAACACTGGCTGCAGAGAGCACAGAGCACAGCAGTGTGAGGTCTCATAACACATCTCTCCAGGGATAATACATAACACTGGCTGCAGAGAGCACAGAGCACAGCAGTGTGAGGTCTGATTACACATCTCTCCAGGGACAATACATAACACTGGCTGCAGAGAGCACAGAGCACAGCAGTGTGAGGTCTGATTACACATCTCTCCAGGGACAATACATAACACTGGCTGCAGAGAGCACAGAGCACAGCAGTGTGCGGTCTGATTACACATCTCTCCAGGGACAATACATAACACTGGCTGCAGAGAGCACAGAGCACAGCAGTGTGAGGTCTGATTACACATCTCTCCAGGGACAATACATAACACTGGCTGCAGAGAGCACAGAGCACAGCAGTGTGAGGTCTGATTACACATCTCTCCAGGGACAATACATAACACTGGCTGCAGAGAGCACAGAGCACAGCAGTGTGAGGTCTGATTACACATCTCTCCAGGGACAGTACATAACACTGGCTGCAGAGAGCACAGAGCACAGCAGTGTGAGGTCTCATTACACATCTCTCCAGGGATAATACATAACACTGGCTGCAGAGAGCACAGAGCACAGCAGTGTGAGGTCTGATTACACATCTCTCCAGGGACAATACATAACACTGGCTGCAGAGAGCACAGAGCACAGCAGTGTGAGGTCTGATTACACATCTCTCCAGGGACAATACATAACACTGGCTGCAGAGAGCACAGAGCACAGCAGTGTGAGGTCTGATTACACTGCTCTCCAGTGTCCACCTATAACACTGGGTGCAGTCTGGATGGTCACAGCTGCTGACAGGTTCCCTTTCAGCTGCCATGTTGTACCCTCATGCTCTATATGGCAGAGGGTACTGGTCTGGAGGTGGATGCTGGGGTCGTGGTCCCTGTGTGCCGGGGATAGCGGTGACTCGCTGTTATATATCGCAGCATCGCTGAGCAGGAGATACAGTTTTTCCAGTATTTTTGCCTTTTTGGTTCTGGTCCTGCCGGTGCTGCTGGACCTGGGATCTATCCATGTCATGAGAGACCTCCATCATGAAGAATCCTAGCAGTAGAGGTGCGGGTGAGACCCTCTGTGTGCAGACACTAAGCCTGCGCTGTGTTGTATTACCGCCCCCATGTGGCTGTGAGCTGCATTACACATCCCATCATTCATATTCTATACAATCCATATGACGTCACTTGTGATCGAGGCGATCGATGTCTACTACATGCAGGAAATAACCAATACACTGAGCCTTTAAGGGGATGTGTCGTCTAGAAGGTCATAGGTCATCTTTAAAAGTGAAGCTTTGGAGGACTGATCCATCCCTCAGGCAGCAGAGTATGAGCCTTCTACCCCCGAGGACAATCATAACGCGAGTCTAATGTACAAATCCTTTTACTACTACAATGTGTGCAGAAGTGTATATAGTGGGGGGGGGGGATCAGCGGGTGACCCCAATATTATATATAATGTATTGTAATAAAGAGGATTTCTCACTGACACAAGACATGAATCTGTTTCTATACATCCAACATCTATGTCTTCTATAATACTGCCCCCAATGTACCAGAATATAACTACTATAATACTGCCCCCTATGTACAGGAATATAACTACTATAATACTGCTCCCTATGTACAGGAATATAACTACTATAATACTGCCCCCTATGTACAGGAATATAACTACTATAATACTGCCCCCTATGTACAGGAATATAACTACTATAATACTGCCCCCTATGTACAAGAAAATAACTACTATAATACTGCCCCCTATGTACAGGAATATAACTACTATAATACTGCCCTCTATGTACAAGAATATAACTACTATAATACTGCCTCCTATGTACAGGAATATAACTACTATAATACTGCCCCCTATGTACAAGAATATAACTACTATAATACTGCCCCCTATGTACAAGAATATAACTACTATAATACTGCCCCCTATGTACAGGAATATAACTACTATAATACTGCCCCCTATGTACAAGAATATAACTACTATAATACTGCCCCTATGTACAGGAATATAACTACTATAATACTGCCCCCTATGTACAGGAATATAACTACTATAATACTGCCCCCTATGTACAGGAATATAACTACTATAATACTGCCCCCTATGTACAGGAATATAACTACTATAATACTGCCTCCTATGTACAAGAATATAACTACTATAATACTGCTCCCTATGTACAGGAATATAATTACTATAATACTGCCCCTATGTACAAGAATATAACTACTATAATACTGCCCCCTATGTACAAGAATATAACTACTATAATACTGCCCCTATGTACAAGAATATAACTACTATAATACTGCCCCCTATGTACAAGAATATAACTACTATAATACTGCCCCCTATGTACAAGAATATAACTACTATAATACTGCCCCTATGTACAGGAATATAACTACTATAATACTGCCTCCTATGTACAAGAATATAACTACTATAATACTGCCCCTATGTACAGGAATATAACTACTATAATACTGCCCCCTATGTACAAGAATATAACTACTATAATACTGCCCCCTATGTACAGGAATATAACTACTATAATACTGCCCCCTATGTACAGGAATATAACTGCTATAATACTGCCCCCTATGTACAGGAATATAACTGCTATAATACTGCCCCCTATGTACAGGAATATAACTACTATAATACTGCCCCCTATGTACAAGAATATAACTACTATAATACTGCCCCCTATGTACAAGAATATAACTACTATAATACTGCCCCCTATGTACAGGAATATAACTACTATAATACTGCCCCCTATGTACAGGAATATAACTACTATAATACTGCCCCCTATGTACAGGAATATAACTACTATAATACTACCCCCTATGTACAGGAATATAACTACTATAATACTGCCCCCTATGTACAGGAATATAACTACTATAATACTGTCCTCTATGTACAAGAATATAACTACTATAATACTGCCACCTATATACAAGAATATAACTACTATAATACTGCCCCTATGTACAGGAATATAACTACTATAATACTGCCCCCTATGTACAGGAATATAACTACTATAATACTGCCCCCTATGTACAAGAATATAACTACTATAATACTGCCCCCTATGTACAAGAATATAACTACTATAATACTGCCCCCTATGTACAAGAATATAACTACTATAATACTGCCCCCTATGTACAAGAATATAACTACTATAATACTGCCCCCTATGTACAGGAATATAACTACTATAATACTGCCCCCTATGTACAAGAATATAACTGCTATAATACTGTCCCCTATGTACAGGAATATAACTACTATAATACTGCCCCCTATGTACAAGAATATAACTACTATAATACTGCCCCCTATGTACAAGGAATATAACTACTATAATACTGCCCCCTATGTACAAGAATATAACTACTATAATACTGCCCACTATGTACAGGAATATAACTACTATAATACTGCCCCCTATGTACAAGAATATAACTACTATAATACTGCCCCCTATGTACAGGAGTATAACTACTATAATACTGCCCCCTATGTACAGGAGTATAACTACTATAATACTGCCCCCTGTGTACAGGGATATAACTACTATAATACTGCCCCCTATGTACAGGGATATAACTACTATAATACTGCCCCCTATGTACAGGAATATAACTACTATAATACTGCCCCCTATTTACAAAAATATAACTACTATAATACTGCTCCCTATGTACAGGAATATAACTGCTATAATACTGCCTCCTATGTACAGGAATATAACTGCTATAATACTGCCCCCTATGTACAGGAATATAACTGCTATAATACTGCCCCCTATGTACAGGAATATAACTACTATAATACTGCCCCCTATGTACAAGAATATAACTACTATAATACTGCCCCCTATGTACAGGAATATAACTACTATAATACTGCCCTCTATGTACAAGAATATAACTACTATAATACTGCCCCTATGTACAGGAATATAACTACTATAATACTGCCTCCTATGTACAAGAATATAACTACTATAATACTGCCCCTATGTACAGGAATATAACTACTATAATACTGCCTCCTATGTACAGGAATATAACTACTATAATACTGCCCCCTATGTACAGGAATATAACTGCTATAATACTGCCCCCTATGTACAGGAATATAACTGCTATAATACTGCCCCCTATGTACAGGAATATAACTACTATAATACTGCCCCCTATGTACAAGAATATAACTACTATAATACTGCCCCCTATGTACAAGAATATAACTACTATAATACTGCCCCTATGTACAGGAATATAACTACTATAATACTGCCTCCTATGTACAGGAATATAACTACTATAATACTGCCCTCTATGTACAAGAATATAACTACTATAATACTGCCCCCTATGTACAGGAATATAACTACTATAATACTGCCCCCTATGTACAAGAATATAACTACTATAATACTGTCCCCTATGTACAGGAGTATAACTACTATAATACTGCCCCCTATTTACAAGAATATAACTACTATAATACTGCCCCCTATGTACAAGAATATAACTACTATAATACTGCCCCCTATGTACAGGAATATAACTACTATAATACTGCCCCCTATGTACAGGAATATAACTACTATAATACTGCCCCCTATGTACAAGAATATAACTACTATAATACTGTCCCCTATGTACAGGAATATAACTACTATAATACTGCCCCCTATGTACAAGAATATAACTACTATAATACTGCCCCCTATGTACAAGGAATATAACTACTATAATACTGCCCCCTATGTACAAGAATATAACTGCTATAATACTGTCCCCTATGTACAGGAATATAACTACTATAATACTGCCCCCTATGTACAAGAATATAACTACTATAATACTGCCCACTATGTACAGGAATATAACTACTATAATACTGCCCCTATGTACAAGAATATAACTACTATAATACTGTCCCCTGTGTACAGGAGTATAACTACTATAATACTGCCCCCTGTGTACAGGGATATAACTACTATAATACTGCCCCCTATGTACAGGGATATAACTACTATAATACTGCCCTCTATGTACAAGAATATAACTACTATAATACTGCCCCCTATGTACAGGAATATAACTACTATAATACTGTCCCCTGTGTACAGGAGTATAACTACTATAATACTGCCCCCTGTGTACAGGAGTATAACTACTATAATACTGCCCCCTGTGTACAGGAATATAACTACTATAATACTGCCCCCTATGTACAGGAAAATAACTACTATAATACTGCCCTCTATGTACAAGAATATAACTACTATAATACCGCCCCCTATGTACAGGAATATAACTACTATAATACCGCCCCCTATGTACAGGAATATAACTACTATAATACTGCCTCCTATGTACAGGAATATAACTACTATAATACTGCCCCCTATGTACAGGTATATAACTACTATAATACTGCCCCCTATGTACAAGAATATAACTACTATAATACTGCCCCTATGTACAGGAATATAACTACTATAATACTGCCCCCTATGTACAGGAATATAACTACTATAATACTGCCCCCTATGTACAAGAATATAACTACTATAATACTGCCCCTATGTACAGGAATATAACTACTATAATACTGCCCCCTATGTACAGGAATATAACTACTATAATACTGCTCCCTATGTACAGGAATATAACTACTATAATACTGCCCCTATGTACAAGAATATAACTACTATAATACTGCCCCTATGTACAAGAATATAACTACTATAATACTGCCCCCTATGTACAAGAATATAACTACTATAATACTGCCCCCAATGTACAGAAATATAACTGCTATAATACTGCCTCCTATGTACAAGAATATAACTACTATAATACTGCCCCCTATGTACAGGAATATAACTACTATAATACTGTCCCCTGTGTACAGGAGTATAACTACTATAATACTGCCCCCTGTGTACAGGAATATAACTACTATAATACTGCCCCCTATGTACAGGAAAATAACTACTATAATACTGCCCTCTATGTACAAGAATATAACTACTATAATACTGCCCCCTATGTACAGGAATATAACTACTATAATACTGCCCCCTATGTACAGGAATATAACTACTATAATACTGCCTCCTATGTACAGGAATATAACTACTATAATACTGCCCCCTATGTACAGGTATATAACTACTATAATACTGCCCCCTATGTACAAGAATATAACTACTATAATACTGCCCCTATGTACAGGAATATAACTACTATAATACTGCCCCCTATGTACAGGAATATAACTACTATAATACTGCCCCCTATGTACAAGAATATAACTACTATAATACTGCCCCTATGTACAGGAATATAACTACTATAATACTGCCCCCTATGTACAGGAATATAACTACTATAATACTGCTCCCTATGTACAGGAATATAACTACTATAATACTGCCCCTATGTACAAGAATATAACTACTATAATACTGCCCCTATGTACAAGAATATAACTACTATAATACTGCCCCCTATGTACAAGAATATAACTACTATAATACTGCCCCCAATGTACAGAAATATAACTGCTATAATACTGCCTCCTATGTACAAGAATATAACTACTATAATACTGCCCCCTATGTACAGGAATATAACTACTATAATACTGCCTCCTATGTACAGGAATATAACTGCTATAATACTGCCCCCTATGTACAGGAATATAACTGCTATAATACTGCCCCCTATGTACAGGAATATAACTGCTATAATACTGCCCCCTATGTACAGGAATATAACTACTATAATACTGCCCCCTATGTACAAGAATATAACTACTATAATACTGCCCCCTATGTACAAGAATATAACTACTATAATACTGCCCCTATGTACAGGAATATAACTACTATAATACTGCCTCCTATGTACAGGAATATAACTACTATAATACTGCCCTCTATGTACAAGAATATAACTACTATAATACTGCCCCCTATGTACAGGAATATAACTACTATAATACTGCCCCCTATTTACAAGAATATAACTACTATAATACTGCCCCCTATGTACAAGAATATAACTACTATAATACTGCCCCCTATGTACAGGAATATAACTACTATAATACTGCCCCCTATGTACAGGAATATAACTACTATAATACTGCCCCCTATGTACAAGAATATAACTACTATAATACTGCCCCCTATGTACAGGAATATAACTACTATAATACTGCCCCCTATGTACAGGAATATAACTACTATAATACTGCCCCCTATGTACAGGAATATAACTACTATAATACTGTCCTCTATGTACAAGAATATAACTACTATAATACTGCCACCTATATACAAGAATATAACTACTATAATACTGCCCCCTATGTACAGGAATATAACTACTATAATACTGCCCCCTATGTACAGGAATATAACTACTATAATACTGCCCCCTATGTACAGGAATATAACTACTATAATACTGCCCCCTATGTACAGGAATATAACTACTATAATACTGCCCCCTATGTACAGGAATATAACTACTATAATACTGCCCCCTATGTACAAGAATATAACTACTATAATACTGCCCCCTATGTACAGGAATATAACTACTATAATACTGCCCCCTATGTACAAGAATATAACTACTATAATACTGCCCCCTATGTACAGGAATATAACTACTATAATACTGCCCCCTATGTACAGGAATATAACTACTATAATACTGCCCCCTATGTACAAGAATATAACTACTATAATACTGCCCCCTATGTACCAGAATATAACTACTATAATACTGCCCCCTATATACAAGAATATAACTACTATAATACTGCCCCCTATGTACAGGAATATAACTACTATAATACTACCCCCTATGTACAAGAATATAACTACTATAATACTGCCCCCTATGTACAAGAATATAACTACTATAATACTGCCCCCCTATGTACAGGAATATAACTACTATAATACTACCCCCTATGTACAAGAATATAACTACTATAATACTGCCCCCCTATGTACAGGAATATAACTACTATAATACTGGCCCCTATGTACAAGAATATAACTACTATAATACTGCCCCCTATGTACAAGAATATAACTACTATAATACTGCCCCCTATGTACAGGAATATAACTACTATAATACTGCCCCCTATGTACAGGGATATAACTACTATAATACTGCCCCCTATGTACAAGAATATAACTACTATAATACTGCCCCCTATGTACAGGAATATAACTACTATAATACTGCCCCCTATGTACAGGAATATAACTACTATAATACTGCCCCTATGTACAAGAATATAACTACTATAATACTGCCCCTATGTACAAGAATATAACTACTATAATACTGCCCCTATGTACAAGAATATAACTACTATAACACTGCCCCCTATGTACAGGAATATAACTACTATAACACTGCCCCTATGTACAAGAATATAACTACTATAATACTGCCCCCTATGTACAAGAATATAACTACTATAATACTGCCCCTATGTACAGGAATATAACTACTATAATACTGCCTCCTATGTACAAGAATATAACTACTATAATACTGCCCCTATGTACAGGAATATAACTACTATAATACTGCCCCCTATGTACAAGAATATAACTACTATAATACTGCCCCCTATGTACAGGAATATAACTACTATAATACTGCCCCCTATGTACAGGAATATAACTGCTATAATACTGCCCCCTATGTACAGGAATATAACTGCTATAATACTGCCCCCTATGTACAGGAATATAACTACTATAATACTGCCCCCTATGTACAAGAATATAACTACTATAATACTGCCCCCTATGTACAAGAATATAACTACTATAATACTGCCCCCTATGTACAGGAATATAACTACTATAATACTGCCCCCTATGTACAGGAATATAACTACTATAATACTGCCCCCTATGTACAGGAATATAACTACTATAATACTACCCCCTATGTACAGGAATATAACTACTATAATACTGCCCCCTATGTACAGGAATATAACTACTATAATACTGTCCTCTATGTACAAGAATATAACTACTATAATACTGCCACCTATATACAAGAATATAACTACTATAATACTGCCCCTATGTACAGGAATATAACTACTATAATACTGCCCCCTATGTACAGGAATATAACTACTATAATACTGCCCCCTATGTACAAGAATATAACTACTATAATACTGCCCCCTATGTACAAGAATATAACTACTATAATACTGCCCCCTATGTACAAGAATATAACTACTATAATACTGCCCCCTATGTACAAGAATATAACTACTATAATACTGCCCCCTATGTACAGGAATATAACTACTATAATACTGCCCCCTATGTACAAGAATATAACTGCTATAATACTGTCCCCTATGTACAGGAATATAACTACTATAATACTGCCCCCTATGTACAAGAATATAACTACTATAATACTGCCCCCTATGTACAAGGAATATAACTACTATAATACTGCCCCCTATGTACAAGAATATAACTACTATAATACTGCCCACTATGTACAGGAATATAACTACTATAATACTGCCCCCTATGTACAAGAATATAACTACTATAATACTGCCCCCTATGTACAGGAGTATAACTACTATAATACTGCCCCCTATGTACAGGAGTATAACTACTATAATACTGCCCCCTGTGTACAGGGATATAACTACTATAATACTGCCCCCTATGTACAGGGATATAACTACTATAATACTGCCCCCTATGTACAGGAATATAACTACTATAATACTGCCCCCTATTTACAAAAATATAACTACTATAATACTGCTCCCTATGTACAGGAATATAACTGCTATAATACTGCCTCCTATGTACAGGAATATAACTGCTATAATACTGCCCCCTATGTACAGGAATATAACTGCTATAATACTGCCCCCTATGTACAGGAATATAACTACTATAATACTGCCCCCTATGTACAAGAATATAACTACTATAATACTGCCCCCTATGTACAGGAATATAACTACTATAATACTGCCCTCTATGTACAAGAATATAACTACTATAATACTGCCCCTATGTACAGGAATATAACTACTATAATACTGCCTCCTATGTACAAGAATATAACTACTATAATACTGCCCCTATGTACAGGAATATAACTACTATAATACTGCCTCCTATGTACAGGAATATAACTACTATAATACTGCCCCCTATGTACAGGAATATAACTGCTATAATACTGCCCCCTATGTACAGGAATATAACTGCTATAATACTGCCCCCTATGTACAGGAATATAACTACTATAATACTGCCCCCTATGTACAAGAATATAACTACTATAATACTGCCCCCTATGTACAAGAATATAACTACTATAATACTGCCCCTATGTACAGGAATATAACTACTATAATACTGCCTCCTATGTACAGGAATATAACTACTATAATACTGCCCTCTATGTACAAGAATATAACTACTATAATACTGCCCCCTATGTACAGGAATATAACTACTATAATACTGCCCCCTATGTACAAGAATATAACTACTATAATACTGTCCCCTATGTACAGGAGTATAACTACTATAATACTGCCCCCTATTTACAAGAATATAACTACTATAATACTGCCCCCTATGTACAAGAATATAACTACTATAATACTGCCCCCTATGTACAGGAATATAACTACTATAATACTGCCCCCTATGTACAGGAATATAACTACTATAATACTGCCCCCTATGTACAAGAATATAACTACTATAATACTGCCCCCTATGTACAGGAATATAACTACTATAATACTGCCCCCTATGTACAGGAATATAACTACTATAATACTGCCCCTATGTACAGGAATATAACTACTATAATACTGTCCTCTATGTACAAGAATATAACTACTATAATACTGCCCCCTATGTACAGGAATATAACTACTATAATACTGCCCCCTATGTACAAGAATATAACTACTATAATACTGCCCCCTATGTACAGGAATATAACTACTATAATACTGCCCCCTATGTACAAGAATATAACTACTATAATACTGCCCCCTATGTACAGGAATATAACTACTATAATACTGCCCCCTATGTACAGGAATATAACTACTATAATACTGCCCCCTATGTACAAGAATATAACTACTATAATACTGCCCCCTATGTACAAGAATATAACTACTATAATACTGCCCCTATGTACATGAATATAACTACTATAATACTGCCCCTATGTACAAGAATATAACTACTATAATACTGCCCCTATGTACATGAATATAACTACTATAATACTGCCCCCTATGTACAAGAATATAACTACTATAATACTGCCCCCTATGTACAGGAATATAACTACTATAATACTGCCCCCTATGTACAGGAATATAACTACTATAATACTGCCCCCTATGTACAAGAATATAACTACTATAATACTGCCCCCTATGTACAAGAATATAACTACTATAATACTGCCCCTATGTACATGAATATAACTACTATAATACTGCCCCCTATGTACAAGAATATAACTACTATAATACTGCCCCCTATGTACAGGAATATAACTACTATAATACTGCCCCCTATGTACAAGAATATAACTGCTATAATACTGTCCCCTATGTACAGGAATATAACTACTATAATACTGCCCCCTATGTACAAGAATATAACTACTATAATACTGCCCCCTATGTACAAGGAATATAACTACTATAATACTGCCCCCTATGTACAAGAATATAACTGCTATAATACTGTCCCCTATGTACAGGAATATAACTACTATAATACTGCCCCCTATGTACAAGAATATAACTACTATAATACTGCCCACTATGTACAGGAATATAACTACTATAATACTGCCCCTATGTACAAGAATATAACTACTATAATACTGTCCCCTGTGTACAGGAGTATAACTACTATAATACTGCCCCCTGTGTACAGGGATATAACTACTATAATACTGCCCCCTATGTACAGGGATATAACTACTATAATACTGCCCTCTATGTACAAGAATATAACTACTATAATACTGCCCCCTATGTACAGGAATATAACTACTATAATACTGTCCCCTGTGTACAGGAGTATAACTACTATAATACTGCCCCCTGTGTACAGGAGTATAACTACTATAATACTGCCCCCTGTGTACAGGAATATAACTACTATAATACTGCCCCCTATGTACAGGAAAATAACTACTATAATACTGCCCTCTATGTACAATAATATAACTACTATAATACTGCCCCCTATGTACAGGAATATAACTACTATAATACTGCCCCCTATGTACAGGAATATAACTACTATAATACTGCCCCCTATGTACAGGAATATAACTACTATAATACTGTCCCCTATGTACAAGAATATAACTACTATAATACTGCCCTCTATGTACAGGAATATAACTACTATAATACTGCCCCCTATGTACAAGAATATAACTACTATAATACTGCCCCCTATGTACAAGAATATAACTACTATAATACTGCCCCCTATGTACAAGAATATAACTACTATAATACTGCCCCCTATGTACAGGGATATAACTACTATAATACTGCCCCCTATGTACAGGAATATAACTACTATAATACTGCCCCCTATGTACAATAATATAACTACTATAATACTGCCCCCTATGTACAGGAATATAACTACTATAATACTGCCCCCTATGTACAGGAATATAACTACTATAATACTGCCCCCTATGTACAGGAATATAACTACTATAATACTGCCCCCTATGTACAGGGATATAACTACTATAATACTACCCCCTATGTACAGGAATATAACTACTATAATACTGTCCCCTATGTACAAGAATATAACTACTATAATACTGCCCCCTATGTACAAGAATATAACTACTATAATACTGCCCTCTATGTACAGGAATATAACTACTATAATACTGCCCTCTATGTACAGGAATATAACTACTATAATACTGCCCCCTATGTACAGGAATATAACTACTATAATACTGCCCCCTATGTACAGGAATATAACTACTATAATACTGCCCCCTATGTACAGGAATATAACTACTATAATACTACCCCCTATGTACAGGAATATAACTACTATAATACTGTCCCCTATGTACAAGAATATAACTACTATAATACTGCCCCCTATGTACAAGAATATAACTACTATAATACTGCCCTCTATGTACAGGAATATAACTACTATAATACTGCCCCCTATGTACAGGAATATAACTACTATAATACTGCCCGCTATGTACAGGAATATAACTACTATAATACCGCCCCCTATGTACAAGAATATAACTACTATAATACTGCCCCCTATGTACAAGAATATAACTACTATAATACTGCCCCCTATGTACAGGAATATAACTACTATAATACTGCCCCCTATGTACAAGAATATAACTACTATAATACTGCCCCCTATGTACAAGAATATAACTACTATAATACTGCCCCCTATGTACAGGAATATAACTACTATAATACTGCCCCCTATGTACAGGAATATAACTACTATAATACTGCCCCCTATGTACAGGAATATAACTACTATAATACTGCCCCCTATGTACAATAATATAACTACTATAATACTGCCCCCTATGTACAGGAATATAACTACTATAATACTGCCCCCTATGTACAGGAATATAACTACTATAATACTGCCCCCTATGTACAAGACTATAACTACTATAATACTGCCCCCTATGTACAAGTATATAACTACTATAATACTACCCCCTATGTACAAGTATATAACTACTATAATACTGCCCCCTATGTACAGGAATATAACTACTATAATACTGCCCCCTGTGGTGATACATTTTAGCAGATCCTGAATATAGAATGTTCTTAGATTGAGAATAAAAGGAAATCTTCTGCGCGTCTCATAATTGCTTCCCTTGAAATGGTAAATTGAGTTCCCGCTGTGTTCTCTGTATTGTGCAGATTCGGGGCCTCGGGGTGGACGTCTCTGTACATGGAGAGAGACTGTGACTCTCAGGATTATATAGACATGTGCCCCTCCCCCGTCAGGGGACAAATTTCATATAATTTGAAGTGATTGATCTCCAAATATAATCACAGGTCACTGCAGGGGGTGAGGAATCCATCTGCAGCTCCCCCACAGGCGACATGTAGTATTACACACCGGCCATACTCTTATGTATAACCAGAGTCCTCCAGAGACAATATACAGGGGGCGACAGGAACCCAAATCTGGGGAAGGGGATGGAGAGAGATGATCACTACCCATCAACCTACAGAAAACCAATGTCATGGTGTCGACAGGTACCTACCTGGGCCTGGGACTCAACCAATCAGGAGGCTTCATGCCCTCCAGGGCTCAGAGACAAGGCCTGGAGAACCTACCGTGCAGTCAGGAGACGATTGTACAGACCTAAACCTCCGGTGACAGCGTCATATCCCCCGTCACGTCCCCCATCATATCCCCCATCACATCCCCCATCATATCCCTCCATCATATCCCCCCATCATATCCCCCGTCATGTCCCCCATCATGTCCCCCGTCATGTCCCTCCATCATATCCCCCCATCATATCCCCCATCACATCCCCCATCATATCCCTCCATCATATCCCCCCATCATATCCCCCATCATATCCCCCCATCATATCCCCCCATCATATCCCCCATCATATCCCCCATCATATCCCCCCATCATATCCCTCCATCATATCCCCCATCATATCCCCCCATCATATCCCTCCATCATATCCCCCCCATCATATCCCCCATCATATCCCTCCATCATATGCCTCCATCATATCCCCCATCATATCCCTCCATCATATCCCTCCATCATATCCCTCCATCATATCCCCCCATCATATCCCCCATCACATCCCCCATCATATCCCTCCATCATATCCCCCCATCATATCCCCCATCATATCCCCCCATCATATCCCCCCATCATATCCCCCATCATATCCCTCCATCATATCCCCCCATCATATCCCCCATCACATCCCCCATCATATCCCTCCATCATATCCCCCCATCATATCCCCCATCATATCCCCCCATCATATCCCCCCATCATATCCCCCATCATATCCCTCCATCATATCCCCCCCATCATATCCCCCATCATATCCCTCCATCATATGCCTCCATCATATCCCCCATCATATCCCTCCATCATATCCCTCCATCATATCCCTCCATCATATCCCTCCATCATATCCCCCCATCATATCCCCCCATCATATCCCCCATCATATCCCTCCATCATATCCCCCCATCATATCCCTCCATCATATCCCCCCATCATATCCCCCCATCATATCCCCCATCATATCCCTCCATCATATCCCCCATCATATCCCTCCATCATATCCCCCCATCATATCCCCCCATCATATCCCCCCATCATATCCCCCATCATATCCCCCATCATATCCCCCCATCATATCCCCCATCATATCCCTCCATCATATCCCCCCATCATATCCCTCCATCATATCCCCCCATCATATCCCTCCATCATATCCCTCCATCATATCCCCCCATCATATCCCCCCATCATATCCCCCATCATATCCCCCCATCATATCCCCCCATCATATCCCCCCATCATATCCCCCATCATATGCCTCCATCATATCCCCCATCATATGCCTCCATCATATCCCCCATCATATCCCTCCATCATATCCCCCCCATCATATCCCCCATCATATCCCTCCATCATATCCCCCATCATATCCCTCCATCATATCCCCCATCATATCCCTCCATCATATCCCCCCATCATATCCCCCATCATATCCCCCCATCATATCCCTCCATCATATCCCCCCATCATATCCCCCCATCATATCCCCCATCATATCCCCCCATCATATCCCTCCATCATATGCCTCCATCATATCCCCCATCATATGCCTCCATCATATCCCCCATCATATCCCCCATCATATCCCCCCCATCATATCCCCCCGTCACGTCCCCCCGTCATGTCCCCCGTCATGTCCCCCGTCACGTCTGTCACCACGTCCCCCCGTCACGTCCCCCATCCTTCTGTATGGCAGTGCGGTCTGGGGCTCAGACTGGTCAAGGTGCAACTCCAGTCCAACCACAATATCCCACCTGGGGTTCTGCAAACACCTTCTCCCGGTCCATCGGAGCAGCTCCTGCAGCGGCTGTAGAGGAGAACTGGGCAGATTCCCCTTACATATTACAGTCCAGAAGAGGGCGCTATCATTCCTGGCACCTACAGAACCGCAGTCCAGATCCTTCCACCATGAAGCCTGGCAGCACCAGGGGGTCCCTGGGAACCCAAACCCAGCCAGACCCAAACATGGACCAACCACAACTGACCAAAGCCAAAATCATGGCCCAGGAGGAGCATGTCAGTGACTGGAGGACCACCATAGAGTCATCCCGGAAGCTGAGGATCCACCAGGGTCTTGTCGGATGAGGTCCACAATATGTAATATAATATGTCACTGCCATAGACTGAGAGACACGTGATACCAGGGACTATAATAACCCCCGCGCCCCATGTCCCCTTCATCCTGCTCCCTGCCCCCCACCTCATCCCCCACAATGCAATGCTTTGGCAATGATAACTTGTCTGTGGTCCTGGTAATTCTCTGAATGGATGTGAGACCCTGGATGGAGGAGCCGCCTCCGGGTGATGTTATTGTGTATCAGGGTCCTGTATTCCCATCCAAACCCCCCCCCCCCCCCCCCGTCTAATCCCGAGGACCGGTCCATTGGACACGCAGCGTTCTGCCCTGAGCTGGAGGTGACGGCTCGGGTGGACAGACAGCAAGCAGAGATCCTGCAAGCCATGAGGAATGTATATACACAGCACATACAGTAACATTGTATCCGAGGAGCCGCCTTTATCTTTCCTCGTCCTGTTCTCCTGCACCGGGGATGATAAAGAAACAAAGCAGCAGCTGTGAGACAGCGGATGAGCGGGGATCGGGGCGCAGGGGGCGGGGCTATTCTGCATTGTAGACGCCGCGGCGCAGTGAGACTCATTTACATTTCAATTCCAACCAAACAAAAGGGAAAGTTCTGCAGAGATCCCCGTGCCGGAGGAGGAGGAGGGGACGGGACGCTCTTAAAGGGATCCTCCAAGCATATGGCCTGATTTTGAAGTCTCAAATCAGCATTTTGGTGCACTGTGGGTGTGGCCATGAGATCCGGCGCACTGTCTCTTATAGGAGGAGCAAGGACCTGTCAATCAAAGATGAGGAAATGGAGATGCAGTGGACCTCCAAGCCACGCCCATGGTGCACCAAATATCAAGCCACACCCCGTACACCGAAGATCATAGTCTTGCGCCCTCCCCCCACAAAATTTTATGGTCACACCCACAGTGCACCAGTCCCATGACAACACTTCAAATTGTGTCAAATCTCATGGTCACGCCCCCAGTGCACCGCATCTCAAGCCACGCCCCCAGTGCACCGCATCTCAAACCACGCCCCCAGTGCACCGCATCTCAAGCCACGCCCCCAGTGCACCGCATCTCAAGCCACACCCCAGGGCAACGCATCTCAAGTCACGCCCCCAGTGCACCGCATCTCAAGCCACACCCCCAGTGCACCGCATCTCAAGCCACACCCCCAGTGCACCGCATCTCAAGCCACGCCCCCAGTGCACCGCATCTCAAGCCACACCCCCAGTGCACCACATCTCAGGCCACCTAAAAATGAAAATGTCTCTAGACTGAGGTTACAGCTTTTTATGAGAAACACATTAGTCCTGGAAGGATCCTCACCCTGCTGTGCTCTTATCTGTCTGCATTCATCTTCTCCACAGCCCTAAATCCCTTAGAACTACTTACAGCAGCCAATACCTTTGCCCCTTAAAGCTGAGATGTCAGAGCAGACCCCGTGCTCTACGAAGCCCCTCAGACCAGTGTCAGTCTTTACTGTATTTCCGGAATTGTATTCATGAACCAGGAGGCTCAGGATGACATCACACACAGAATTTGAATACAATAATTTTGTAACAAAATGCAAAATTTTGTTTCTTTTTCTTTTAATTTATTTTCAGCCGAAATTGTTTTTACCCCCGGCTGCGCCCTATTGGAGGGTTGTGAGGGGGAGTATAATGATAGGCCGTCATTGACTGTGAATACAATGTTACAATTCCCCGTCCCTTTAATTCCGGCCCCATGTGACCCCCATAGACTTGTGTGCAGCTGTGGGGGGGGGTCGGGGGTCATTGATATTCAGAGCACAGGGGAGACGCTCACAGATCAGGGGGGGGGCACTCAGCTCCGGAGCCCGAGGGGCCGCAACGTTTTATTCTTTCGCTTCTTTGTGTTGTGAAGCAGCGGAGCAGGAAATGAGCAGAGAGCGGCTGATAACAGAGACAATAACCCGCCTGCACCCTGTTATCACCCCAATATCCTGCCGCACCCAGCATTTCCATTTTTCAGAAATGTTGTGATTTCTGATTGCTGTCAGTGAATGGAAACATGCCTGCAGCCGTGTGGCCCTGTCCTACTCCTAGAGCTGTGTTTGTTACAATGTACCGGCGGATGAGCAGATGATTGGCGCCGCGCAGAGATGTACGGAAATTACTCGTCCTCCGGGAATAAGGAGAAAAAAGAACAAAAAATACAGAAAAGGAGAAAAACAGAACGAGAAACACAAAGCACTTACCAGCCGCAACACGTGGGACACAATCATCTGCACCAGCCGCCACCTCATGTGTAACACACTGTAACGACTCCCCAGCGACAGCACAGACCTCACAGGACCCAGGACTGTAGCTTCTCCATGTGAACGGAGAGCGTCCTCACACTGCTGTGCTCTGTGCTCTCTGCAGCCAGTGTTATGTATGGTCCCTGGAGAGATGTGTAATCAGACCTCACACTGCTGTGCTCTGTGCTCTCTGCAGTCAGTGTTATGTATTGTCCCTGGAGAGATGTGTAATCAGACCTCACACTGCTGTGCTCTGTGCTCTCTGCAGCCAGTGTTCAGTATTGTCCTTGGAGTGATGTGTAATCAGACCTCACACTGCTGTGCTCTGTGCTCTCTGCAGCCAGTGTTATGTATGGTCCCTGGAGAGATGTGTAATCAGACCTCACACTGCTGTGCTCTGTGCTCTCTGCAGCCAGTGTTATGTATTGTCCCTGGAGAGATGTGTAATCAGACCTCACACTGCTGTGCTCTGTGCTCTCTGCAGCCAGTGTTATGTATTGTCCCTGGAGAGATGTGTAATCAGACCTCACACTGCTGTGCTCTCTGCAGCCAGTGTTATGTATTGTCCCTGGAGAGATGTGTAATCAGACCTCACACTGCTGTGCTCTGTGCTCTCTGCAGCCAGTGTTATGTATTGTCCCTGGAGAGATGTGTAATCAGACCTCACACTGCTGTGCTCTGTGCTCTCTGCAGCCAGTGTTATGTATTGTCCCTGGAGAGATGTGTAATCATACCTCACACTGCTGTGCTCTGTGCTCTCTGCAGCCAGTGTTATGTACTGTCCCTGGAGAGATGTGTAATCAGACCTCACACTGCTGTACTCTGTGCTCTCTGCAGCCAGTGTTATGTATTGTCCCTGGAGAGATGTGTAATCAGACCTCACACTGCTGTGCTCTGTGCTCTCTGCAGCCAGTGTTATGTATTGTCCCTGGAGAGATGTGTAATCAGACCTCACACTGCTGTGCTCTGTGCTCTCTGCAGCCAGTGTTATGTATTGTCCCTGGAGAGATGTGTAATCAGACCTCACACTGCTGTGCTCTGTGCTCTCTGCAGCCAGTGTTATGTATTGTCCCTGGAGAGATGTGTAATCATACCTCACACTGCTGTGCTCTGTGCTCTCTGCAGCCAGTGTTATGTACTGTCCCTGGAGAGATGTGTAATCAGACCTCACACTGCTGTGCTCTGTGCTCTCTGCAGCCAGTGTTATGTATTGTCCCTGGAGAGATGTGTAATCAGACCTCACACTGCTGTGCTCTGTGCTCTCTGCAGCCAGTGTTATGTACTGTCCCTGGAGAGATGTGTAATCAGACCTCACACTGCTGTGCTCTGTGCTCTCTGCAGCCAGTGTTATGTATTGTCCCTGGAGAGATGTGTAATCAGACCTCACACTGCTGTGCTCTGTGCTCTCTGCAGCCAGTGTTATGTATTGTCCCTGGAGAGATGTGTAATCAGACCTCACACTGCTGTGCTCTGTGCTCTCTGCAGCCAGTGTTATGTATTGTCCCTGGAGAGATGTGTAATCGGACCTCACACTGCTGTGCTCTGTACTCTCTGCAGCCAGTGTTATGTATTGTCCCTGGAGAGATGTGTAATCAGACCTCACACTGGCTGCAGAGAGCACAGAGCACAGCAGTGTGAGGTCTGATTACACATCTCTCCAGGGACAATACATAACACTGGCTGCAGAGAGCACAGAACACAGCGGTGTGAGGTCTGATTACACATCTCCCCAGGGACAATACATAACACTGGCTGCAGAGAGCACAGAGCACAGCAGTGTGAGGTATGATTACACATCTCCCCAGGGACAATACATAACACTGGCTGCAGAGAGCACAGAGCACAACAGTGTGAGGTCTGATTACACATCTCTCCAGGGACAATACATAACACTGGCTGCAGAGAGCTAAGAGCACAGCAGTGTAAGGACTGTATCGCACATGGCTGTACAGACGAGTTAGGAGCCGCCCTGAGTCCATACCCCCAGACCACCAGGAACACTACAGAGAAGCAATCAGAGCACAACCTCGTGACCACCAGGACCAGTACAGGGATTAAGCAAAGGATCAGAGCGCACCCCCCGGACCACCAGGACAACTACAAGGATTAGAGAAGGGATCAGAGCGCACCCCCGGACCACCAGGACAACTACAAGGATTAGAGAAGGGATCAGAGCGCACCCCCGGACCACCAGGACAACTACAAGGATTAGAGAAGGGATCAGAGCGCACCCCCGGACCACCAGGACAACTGCAAGGATTAGAGAAGGGATCAGAGCGCACCCCCGGACCACCAGGACAACTGCAAGGATTAGAGAAGGGATCAGAGCGCACCCCCGGACCACCAGGACAACTACAAGGATTAGAGAAGGGATCAGAGCGCACCCCCGGACCACCAGGACAACTGCAAGGATTAGAGAAGGGATCAGAGCGCACCCCCGGACCACCAGGACAACTACAAGGATTATAGAAGGGATCAGAGCGCACCCCCGGACCACCAGGACAACTGCAAGGATTAGAGAGGGGATCAGAGCGCACCCCCGGACCACCAGGACAACTACAAGGATTATAGAAGGGATCAGAGCGCACCCCCGGACCACCAGGACAACTGCAAGGATTAGAGAAGGGATCAGAGCGCACCCCCGGACCACCAGGACAACTACAAGGATTATAGAAGGGATCAGAGCGCACCCCCGGACCACCAGGACAACTACAAGGATTAGAGAAGGGATCAGAGCGCACCCCCGGACCACCAGGACAACTGCAAGGATTAGAGAGGGGATTAGAGTGCAACCCCCTGGACCACCAGGACCAGTACAAGTATTAGGGAGAGGATCAGAGCACTACAGGGGGGGTGACATCCCCTGCCGTGGGCTCATTGTATATGACACCCATTATCCGGAGGCCATCAATGCCCGGATTATCCTGCGCCGCCGCCTCCGCCGCGCTCGCAGGGAGATTTGCATTTTTTGCGCTGACGTATAAATCACAGGGAGAAGACAATAAGAAAACACGCGGCTATTTATAGAAACGGCTTTGAAGTTGTGAATTATTCCGCAGTCACATCCGCCGGCGTCAGAGCTTCAGTACAAAACACGAGGATTAGGAGAGAATCAGCGGCTCGGCAGAAGAGCTGACACTCAGGAGGTCAAATATCAAGAGAAGGGGGGGGGGCTAGAGGGGTTTCTGTGTAACTGCAGGGAGCACCCCAATACCCAGGGTGAGGGGGAACGGCCATTGCAGGGGCTTCAGGGTCATAAATATCAATCACCTCAATATCTCTGATCATCGGGGTCTGACAACCAACACCAGAAGCTGCACCGACTAGGATCATGCAGAATACAGCCAGGAGTGTAGCTTCTCCAAGTGTCCTCACACTGCTGTGCTCTGCGAAGTTACAATATATCACAGTCCTGCTGCTACTTACAAGACATACACAAAGGTCTGATTACACATCTCTCCAGGGACATAACACTGGCTGCAGAGAGCACAGAGCACAGCAGTGTGAGGTCTGATTACACCTCTCTCCAGGGACAATACATAACACTGGCTGCAGAGAGCACAGAGCACAGCAGTGTGAGGTCTGATTACACATCCCTCCAGGGACAATACATAACACTGGCTGCAGAGAGCACAGAGCACAGCAGTGTGAGGTCTGATTACACCTCTCTCCAGGGACAGTACATAACACTGGCTGCAGAGAGCACAGAGCACAGCAGTGTGAGGTCTGATTACACATCTCTCCAGGGACAATACATAACACTGGCTGCAGAGAGCACAGAGCACAGCAGTGTGAGGTCTGATTACACATCTCTCCAGGGACAATACATAACACTGGCTGCAGAGAGCACAGAGCACAGCAGTGTGGGGTATGATTACACATCTCTCCAGGGACAATACATAACACTGGCTGCAGAGAGCACAGAGCACAGCAGTGTGAGGTCTGATTACACATCTCTCCAGGGACAATACATAACACTGGCTGCAGAGAGCACAGAGCACAGCAGTGTGAGGTCTGATTACACATCTCTCCAGGGACAATACATAACACTGGCTGCAGAGAGCACAGAGCACAGCAGTGTGAGGTCTGATTACACATCTCTCCAGGGACAATACATAACACTGGCTGCAGAGAGTACAGAGCACAGCAGTGTGAGGTCTGATTACACATCTCTCCAGGGACAATACATAATACTGGCTGCAGAGAGCACAGAGCACAGCAGTGTGAGGTCTGATTACACATCTCTCCAGTGACATAACACTGGCTGCAGAGAGCACAGAGCACAGCAGTGTGAGGTCTGATTACACATCTCTCCAGGGACAATACATAACACTGGCTGCAGAGAGCACAGCAGTGTGAGGTCTGATTATACATCTCTCCAGGGACAATACATAACACTGGCTGCAGAGAGCACAGAGCACAGCAGTGTGAGGTCTGATTACACATCTCTCCAGGGACAATACATAATACTGGCTGCAGAGAGCACAGAGCACAGCAGTGTGAGGTCTGATTACACTTCTCTCCAGGGACAATATATAACACTGGATGCAGAGAGCACAGAGCACAGCAGTGTGAGGTCTGATTACACATCTCTCCAGGGACAATACATAACACTGGCTGCAGAGAGCACAGAGCACAGCAGTGTGAGGTCTGATTACACATCTCTCCAGGGACATAACACTGGCTGCAGTGTGTAGGGTCACAGCTGCTGACAGGTTCCCTGTGGAGAGAATACAGAGGTGATGGTGGGGCTCGGATACACCACATTACAGGGATGTCACAGCTCGGGGATCGCTGAGGCTGCAGAAACCTTTTCTCCGACTCCATTGTCCTGGGAGAAGCTGAGGGAACGGAGCGGGAGCCGGGAACACAGGAAGAGTCACAGCGCCGCCTGCTGGAGAGGATGAAGAACTGCAGGCCTGGTCTATAATGACAAGCATTGTGAATAGCAGCCTGTCAATAATGTCACATTAAAGGGATTTCTGAGGCTACAGAACTGATGGCCCTTCCCATATCAGGGGGGTCCGGGAGACCTGAGCAGCGTCTACAGTAACAAATCTGCAGCCACACACCGGATATAGCAATATAATATTACACATACAATATTTACAGGAAATGCAGTTATATCTCCGGTCACATGACCTCTGCAGGGGTCACGACATCACATACAGGGGCTTCTAAGGGGTCACACACTACTTGCTCGCCACAGCAGAGAGCTGGTCCCTTATCCGGCCCAGTCCTTCCAGCATCGTGTCCAGAGTTTCCTTACTCAGCTCCATAGTCAGGGAGGAGATCGCCGGCTCCGACCCACACAGGTCCGAATCCTCCTGGATCTGGTAAACAAGTCACATAGGTCACATAGGATACACTGGAGACCCTGCACACAGCACACAGATAGTATAGACAGGCAGTGTGATGTCACATCTCATAGGATACACAGGAGACTCTGCACACAGCACACAGATAGTATAGACAGGCAGTGTGATGTTACATCTCATAGGATACACTGGAGACTCTGCACACAGCACACAGATAGTATAGACAGGCAGTGTGATGTTACATCTCATAGGATACACTGGAGACTCTGCACACAGCACACACAGATAGTATAGACAGGCAGTGTGATGTTATATCTCATAGGATACACTGGAGACTCTGCACACAGCACACAGATAGTATATACAGGGAGTGTGATGTCACATCTCATAGGATACACTGGAGACTCTGCACACAGCACACACAGATAGTATAGACAGGCAGTGTGATGTCACATCTCATAGGATACACTGGAGACTCTGCACACAGCACACACAGATAGTATAGACAGGCAGTGTGATGTCACATCTCATAGGATACACTGGAGACCCTGCACACAGCACACAGATAGTATAGACAGGCAGTGTGATGTCACATCTCATAGGATACACTGGAGACTCTGCACACAGCACACAGATAGTATAGACAGGCAGTGTGATGTTACATCTCATAGGATACACTGGAGACCCTGCACACAGCACACACAGATAGTATAGACAGGCAGTGTGATGTCACATCTCATAGGATACACTGGAGACCCTGCACACAGCACACAGATAGTATAGACAGGCAGTGTGATGTCACATCTCATAGGATACACTGGAGACTCTGCACACAGCACACACAGATAGTATAGACAGGCAGTGTGATGTTACATCTCATAGGATACACTGGAGACCCTGCACACAGCACACAGATAGTATAGACAGGCAGAGTGATGTTACATCTCATAGGATACACTGGAGACTCTGCACACAGCACACAGATAGTATAGACAGGCAGTGTGATGTCACATCTCATAGGATACACCGGAGACTCTGCACACAGCACACACAGATAGTATAGACAGGCAGTGTGATGTCACATCTCATAGGATACACTGGAGACCCTGCACACAGCACACAGATAGTATAGACAGGCAGTGTGATGTTACATCTCATAGGATACACTGGAGACCCTGCACACAGCACACAGATAGTATAGACAGGCAGTGTGATGTTACATCTCATAGGATACACTGGAGACCCTGCACACAGCACACACAGATAGTATAGACAGGCAGTGTGATGTCACATCTCATAGGATACACTGGAGACTCTGCACACAGCACACAGATAGTATAGACAGGCAGTGTGATATCACATCTCATAGGATACACTGGAGACCCTGCACACAGCACACAGATAGTATAGACAGGCAGTGTGATGTCACATCTCATAGGATACACTGGAGACCCTGCACACAGCACACAAATAGTATAGACAGGCAGTGTGATGTCACATCTCATAGGATACACTGGAGACTCTGCACACAGCACACAGATAGCATAGACAGGCAGTGTGATGTCACATCTCATAGGATACACTGGAGACTCTGCACACAGCACACAGATAGCATAGACAGGCAGTGTGATGTCACATCTCATAGGATACACTGGAGACCCTGCACACAGCACACAGATAGTATAGACAGGCAGTGTGATGTCACATCTCATAGGATACACTGGAGACCCTGCACACAGCACACAGATAGTATAGACAGGCAGTGTGATGTTACATCTCATAGGATACACTGGAGACCCTGCACACAGCACACAGATAGTATAGACAGGCAGTGTGATGTTACATCTCATAGGATACACTGGAGACCCTGCACACAGCACACAGATAGTATAGACAGGCAGTGTGATGTTACATCTCATAGGATACACTGGAGACTCTGCACACAGCACACACAGATAGTATAGACAGGCAGTGTGATGTTACATCTCATAGGATACACTGGAGACTCTGCACACAGCACACAGATAGTATAGACAGGCAGTGTGATGTTACATCTCATAGGATACACTGGAGACCCTGCACACAGCACACACAGGTAGTATAGACAGGCAGTGTGATGTCACATCTCATAGGATACACTGGAGACTCTGCACACAGCACACAGATAGTATAGACAGGCAGTGTGATGTTACATCTCATAGGATACACTGGAGACCCTGCACACAGCACACACAGGTAGTATAGACAGGCAGTGTGATGTCACATCTCATAGGATACACTGGAGACCCTGCACACAGCACACAGATAGTATAGACAGGCAGTGTGATGTCACATCTCATAGGATACACTGGAGACTCTGCACACAGCACACACAGATAGTATAGACAGGCAGTGTGATGTTACATCTCATAGGATACACTGGAGACCCTGCACACAGCACACAGATAGTATAGACAGGCAGTGTGATGTCACATCTCATAGGATACACTGGAGACTCTGCACACAGCACACACAGATAGTATAGACAGGCAGTGTGATGTTACATCTCATAGGATACACTGGAGACTCTGCACACAGCACACAGATAGTATAGACAGGCAGTGTGATGTTACATCTCATAGGATACACTGGAGACTCTGCACATAGCACACAGATAGTATAGACAGGCAGTGTGATGTCACATCTCATAGGATACACTGGAGACTCTGCACACAGCACACAGATAGTATAGACAGGCAGTGTGATGTCACATCTCATAGGATACACTGGAGACTCTGCACACAGCACACACAGATAGTATAGACAGGCAGTGTGATGTTACATCTCATAGGATACACTGGAGACCCTGCACACAGCACACAGATAGTATAGACAGGCAGTGTGATGTTACATCTCATAGGATACACTGGAGGCTCTGCACACAGCACACAGATAGTATAGACAGGCAGTGTGATGTCACATCTCATAGGATACACTGGAGACTCTGCACACAGCACACAGATAGAATAGACAGGCAGTGTGATGTCACATCTCATAGGATACACTGGAGACTCTGCACACAGCACACACAGATAGTATAGACAGGCAGTGTGATGTTACATCTCATAGGATACACTGGAGACCCTGCACACAGCACACAGATAGTATAGACAGGCAGTGTGATGTTACATCTCATAGGATACACTGGAGACCCTGCACACAGCACACAGATAGTATAGACAGACAGTGTGATGTTACATCTCATAGGATACACAGGAGACCCTGCACACAGCACACAGATAGTATAGATAGGCAGTGTAATGTTACATCTCATAGGATACACTGGAGAGACTGCACACAGCACACAGATAGTATAGACAGGCAGTGTGATGTTACATCTCATAGGATACACTGGAGACCCTGCACACAGCACACAGATAGTATAGACAGGCAGTGTGATGTCACATCTCATAGGATACACTGGAGACTCTGCACACAGCACACAGATAGTATAGACAGGCAGTGTGATGTTATATCTCATAGGATACACTGGAGACTCTGCACACAGCACACAGATAGTATAGACAGGCAGTGTGATGTCACATCTCATGGATACACTGGAGACTCTGCACACAGCACACACAGATAGTATAGACAGGCAGTGTGATGTCACATCTCATAGGATACACTGGAGACCCTGCACACAGCACACAGTATAGACAGGCAGTGTGATGTTACATCTCATAGGATACACTGGAGACCCTGCACACAGCACACACAGATAGTATAGACAGGCAGTGTGATGTTACATCTCATAGGATACACTGGAGACTCTGCACACAGCACACAGATAGTATAGACAGGCAGTGTGATGTCACATCTCATAGGATACACTGGAGACCCTGCACACAGCACACAGATAGTATAGACAGGCAGTGTGATGTCACATCTCATAGGATACACTGGAGACTCTGCACACAGCACACAGATAGTATAGACAGGCAGTGTGATGTCACATCTCATAGGATACACTGGAGACCCTGCACACAGCACACACAGATAGTATAGACAGGCAGTGTGATGTTACATCTCATAGGATACACTGGAGACCCTGCACACAGCACACACAGATAGTATAGACAGGCAGTGTGATGTCACATCTCATAGGATACACTGGAGACCCTGCACACAGCACACACAGATAGTATAGACAGGCAGTGTGATGTCACATCTCATAGGATACACTGGAGACCCTGCACACAGCACACAGATAGTATAGACAGTCAGTGTGATGACACATCTCATAGGATACACTGGAGACTCTGCACACAGCACACAGATAGTATAGACAGGCAGTGTGATGTTACATCTCATAGGATACACTGGAGACCCTGCACACAGCACACAGATAGTATAGACAGGCAGTGTGATGTCACATCTCATAGGATACACTGGAGACCCTGCACACAGCACACAGATAGTATAGACAGGCAGTGTGATGTTACATCTCATAGGATACACTGGAGACCCTGCACACAGCACACACAGATAGTATAGACAGGCAGTGTGATGTTACATCTCATAGGATACACTGGAGACTCTGCACACAGCACACAGATAGTATAGACAGGCAGTGTGATGTCACATACCATAGGATACACTGGAGACCCTGCACACAGCACACACAGATAGTATAGACAGGCAGTGTGATGTCACATCTCATAGGATACACTGGAGACCCTGCACACAGCACACACAGATAGTATAGACAGGCAGTGTGATGTCACATCTCATAGGATACACTGGAGACCCTGCACACAGCACACACAGATAGTATAGACAGGCAGTGTGATGTTACATCTCATAGGATACACTGGAGACCCTGCACACAGCACACAGATAGTATAGACAGGCAGTGTGATGTTACATCTCATAGGATACACTGGAGACCCTGCACACAGCACACAGATAGTATAGACAGGCAGTGTGATGTTACATCTCATAGGATACACTGGAGACTCTGCACACAGCACACACAGATAGTATAGACAGGCAGTGTGATGTTACATCTCATAGGATACACTGGAGACTCTGCACACAGCACACAGATAGTATAGACAGGCAGTGTGATGTCACATCTCATAGGATACACTGGAGACCCTGCACACAGCACACAGATAGTATAGACCGGCAGTGTGATGTCACATCTCATAGGATACACTGGAGGCTCTGCACACAGCACACACAGATAGTATAGACAGGCAGTGTGATGTCACATCTCATAGGATACACTGGAGACTCTGCACACAGCACACACAGATAGTATAGACAGGCAGTGTGATGTCACATCTCATAGGATACACTGGAGACCCTGCACACAGCACACAGATAGTATAGACAGGCAGTGTGATGTTACATCTCATAGGATACACTGGAGACTCTGCACACAGCACACAGATAGTATAGACAGGCAGTGTGATGTTACATCTCATAGGATACACTGGAGACCCTGCACACAGCACACAGATAGTATAGACAGGCAGTGTGATGTTACATCTCATAGGATACACTGGAGACCCTGCACACAGCACACAGATAGTATAGACAGGCAGTGTGATGTTACATCTCATAGGATACACTGGAGACTCTGCACACAGCACACAGATAGTATAGACAGGCAGTGTGATGTTACATCTCATAGGATACACTGGAGACCCTGCACACAGCACACAGATAGTATAGACAGGCAGTGTGATGTTACATCTCATAGGATACACTGGAGACTCTGCACACAGCACACAGATAGTATAGACAGGCAGTGTGATGTTACATCTCATAGGATACACTGGAGACCCTGCACACAGCACACAGATAGTATAGACAGGCAGTGTGATGTTACATCTCATAGGATACACTGGAGACTCTGCACACAGCACACAGATAGTATAGACAGGCAGTGTGATGTTACATCTCATAGGATACACTGGAGACCCTGCACACAGCACACAGATAGTATAGACAGGCAGTGTGATGTTACATCTCATAGGATACACTGGAGACTCTGCACACAGCACACAGATAGTATAGACAGGCAGTGTGATGTCACATCTCATAGGATACACTGGAGACTCTGCACACAGCACACACAGATAGTATAGACAGGCAGTGTGATGTTACATCTCATAGGATACACTGGAGACTCTGCACACAGCACACAGATAGTATAGACAGGCAGTGTGATGTCACATCTCATAGGATACACTGGAGACTCTGCACACAGCACACAGATAGTATAGACAGGCAGTGTGATGGCACATATCATAGGATACACTGGAGACTCTGCACACAGCACACAGATAGTATAGACAGGCAGTGTGATGTTACATCTCATAGGATACACTGGAGACTGCACACAGCACACACAGATAGTATAGACAGGCAGTGTGATGTTACATCTCATAGGATACACTGGAGACTGCACACAGCACACACAGATAGTATAGACAGGCAGTGTGATGTCACATCTCATAGGATACACTGGAGACTCTGCACACAGCACACACAGATAGTATAGACAGGCAGTGTGATGTTACATCTCATAGGATACACTGGAGACCCTGCACACAGCACACAGATAGTATAGACAGGCAGTGTGATGTTACATCTCATAGGATACACTGGAGACTCTACACACAGCACACAGATAGTATAGACAGGCAGTGTGATGTCACATCTCATAGGATACACTGGAGACTCTGCACACAGCACACAGATAGTATAGACAGGCAGTGTGATGTTACATCTCATAGGATACACTGGAGACTCTGCACACAGCACACAGATAGTATATACAGGCAGTGTGATGTCACATCTCATAGGATACACTGGAGACTCTGCACACAGCACACAGATAGTATAGACAGGCAGTGTGATGTTACATCTCATAGGATACACTGGAGACCCTGCACACAGCACACAGATAGTATAGACAGGCAGTGTGATGTCACATCTCATAGGATACACTGGAGACTCTGCACACAGCACACAGATAGTATAGACAGGCAGTGTGATGTCACATCTCATAGGATACACTGGAGACTCTGCACACAGCACACAGATAGTATAGACAGGCAGTGTGATGTCACATCTCATAGGATACACTGGAGACTCTGCACACAGCACACACAGATAGTATAGACAGGCAGTGTGATGTCACATCTCATAGGATACACTGGAGACTCTGCACACAGCACACAGATAGTATAGACAGGCAGTGTGATGTCACATCTCATAGGATACACTGGAGACTCTGCACACAGCACACAGATAGTATAGACAGGCAGTGTGATGTCACATCTCATAGGATACACTGGAGACTCTGCACACAGCACACAGATAGTATAGACAGGCAGTGTGATGTCACATCTCATAGGATACACTGGAGACCCTGCACACAGCACACAGATAGTATAGACAGGCAGTGTGATGTTACATATCATAGGATACACTGGAGACTCTGCACACAGCACACAGATAGTATAGACAGGCAGTGTGATGTTACATCTCATAGGATACACTGGAGACCCTGCACACAGCACACAGATAGTATAGACAGGCAGTGTGATGTCACATCTCATAGGATACACTGGAGACCTTGCACACAGCACACAGATAGTATAGACAGGCAGTGTGATGTCACATCTCATAGGATACACTGGAGACTCTGCACACAGCACACAGATAGTATAGACAGGCAGTGTGATGTCACATCTCATAGGATACACTGGAGACTCTGCACACAGCACACAGATAGTATAGACAGGCAGTGTGATGTTACATCTCATAGGATACACTGGAGACTCTGCACACAGCACACACAGATAGTATAGACAGGCAGTGTGATGTTACATCTCATAGGATACACTGGAGACTCTGCACACAGCACACACAGATAGTATAGACAGGCAGTGTGATGTTACATCTCATAGGATACACTGGAGACTCTGCACACAGCACACAGATAGTATAGACAGGCAGTGTGATGTCACATCTCATAGGATACACTGGAGACTCTGCACACAGCACACACAGATAGTATAGACAGGCAGTGTGATGTTACATCTCATAGGATACACTGGAGACTCTGCACACAGCACACAGATAGTATAGACAGGCAGTGTGATGTTACATCTCATAGGATACACTGGAGGCTCTGCACACAGCACACACAGATAGTATAGACAGGCAGTGTGATGTTACATCTCATAGGATACACTGGAGACCCTGCACACAGCACACAGATAGTATAGACAGGCAGTGTGATGTCACATCTCATAGGATACACTGGAGACTCTGCACACAGCACACAGATAGTATAGACAGGCAGTGTGATGTTACATCTCATAGGATACACTGGAGACCCTGCACACAGCACACAGATAGTATAGACAGGCAGTGTGATGTTATATCTCATAGGATACACTGGAGACTCTGCACACAGCACACAGATAGTATAGACAGGCAGTGTGATGTCACATCTCATAGGATACACTGGAGACTCTGCACACAGCACACAGATAGTATAGACAGGCAGTGTGATGTTACATCTCATAGGATACACTGGAGACCCTGCACACAGCACACACAGATAGTATAGACAGGCAGTGTGATGTCACATCTCATAGGATACACTGGAGACTCTGCACACAGCACACAGATAGTATAGACAGGCAGTGTGATGTTACATCTCATAGGATACACTGGAGACTCTGCACACAGCACACAGATAGTATAGACAGGCAGTGTGATGTTACATCTCATAGGATACACTGGAGACTCTGCACACAGATAGTATAGACAGGCAGTGTGATGTCACATCTCATAGGATACACTGGAGACCCTGCACACAATATACACAGATAGTATAGACAGGCAGTGTGATGTCACATCTCATAGGATACACTGGAGACTCTGCACACAATATACACAGATAGTATAGACAGGCAGTGTGATGTCACATCTCATAGGATACACTGGAGACCCTGCACACAGCACACACAGATAGTAAAGACAGGCAGTGTGATGTCACATCTCATAGGATACACTGGAGACTCTGCACACAGCACACAGATAGTATAGACAGGCAGTGTGATGTTACATCTTATAGGATACACTGGAGACCCTGCACACAGCACACAGATAGTATAGACAGGCAGTGTGATGTTACATCTCATAGGATACACTGGAGACCCTGCACACAGCACACAGATAGTATAGACAGGCAGTGTGATGTCACATCTCATAGGATACACTGGAGACCCTGCACACAGCACACAGATAGTATAGACAGGCAGTGTGATGTTACATGTCATAGGATACACTGGAGACCCTGCACACAGCACACAGATAGTATAGACAGGCAGTGTGATGTCACATCTCATAGGATACACTGGAGACTCTGCACACAGCACACAGATAGTATAGACAGGCAGTGTGATGTTACATCTCATAGGATACACTGGAGACTCTGCACACAGCACACAGATAGTATAGACAGGCAGTGTGATGTTACATCTCATAGGATACACTGGAGACTCTGCACACAGCACACAGATAGTATAGACAGGCAGTGTGATGTTACATCTCATAGGATACACTGGAGACTCTGCACACAGCACACAGATAGTATAGACAGGCAGTGTGATGTTACATCTCATAGGATACACTGGAGGCTCTGCACACAGCACACAGATAGTATAGACAGGCAGTGTGATGTCACATCTCATAGGATACACTGGAGACTGCACACAGCACACAGATAGTATAGACAGGCAGTGTGATGTCACATCTCATAGGATACACTGGAGACTCTGCACACAGCACACAGATAGTATAGACAGGCAGTGTGATGTTACATCTCATAGGATACACTGGAGACCCTGCACACAGCACACAGATAGTATAGACAGGCAGTGTGATGTTACATCTCATAGGATACACTGGAGACTGCACACAGCACACAGATAGTATAGACAGGCAGTGTGATGTTACATCTCATAGGATACACTGGAGACTCTGCACACAGCACACAGATAGTATAGACAGGCAGTGTGATGTTACATCTCATAGGATACACTGGAGACTCTGCACACAGCACACACAGATAGTATAGACAGGCAGTGTGATGTTACATCTCATAGGATACACTGGAGACCCTGCACACAGCACACAGATAGTATAGACAGGCAGTGTGATGTCACATCTCATAGGATACACTGGAGACTCTGCACACAGCACACAGATAGTATAGACAGGCAGTGTGATGTTACATCTCATAGGATACACTGGAGACTCTGCACACAGCACACAGATAGTATAGACAGGCAGTGTGATGTCACATCTCATAGGATACACTGGAGACTCTGCACACAGCACACACAGATAGTATAGACAGGCAGTGTGATGTCACATCTCATAGGATACACTGGAGACTCTGCACACAGCACACAGATAGTATAGACAGGCAGTGTGATATCACATCTCATAGGATACACTGGAGACTCTGCACACAGCACACAGATAGTATAGACAGGCAGTGTGATATCACATCTCATAGGATACACTGGAGACCCTGCACACAGCACACAGATAGTATAGACAGGCAGTGTGATGTTATATCTCATAGGATACACTGGAGACCCTGCACACAGCACACAGATAGTATAGACAGGCAGTGTGATGTCACATCTCATAGGATACACTGGAGACTCTGCACACAGCACACAGATAGTATAGACAGGCAGTGTGATGTCACATCTCATAGGATACACTGGAGACTCTGCACACAGCACACACAGATAGTATAGACAGGCAGTGTGATGTCACATCTCATAGGATACACTGGAGACTCTGCACACACCACACAGATAGTATAGACAGGCAGTGTGATGTCACATCTCATAGGATACACTGGAGACCCTGCACACAGCACACACAGATAGTATATACAGGCAGTGTGATGTCACATCTCATAGGATACACTGGAGACTCTGCACACAGATAGTATAGACAGGCAGTGTGATGTCACATCTCATAGGATACACTGGAGACCCTGCACACAGCACACACAGATAGTATAGACAGGCAGTGTGATGTCACATCTCATAGGATACACTGGAGACTCTGCACACAGCACACAGATAGTATAGACAGGCAGTGTGATGTTACATCTCATAGGATACACTGGAGACTCTGCACACAGCACACACAGATAGTATAGACAGGCAGTGTGATGTCACATCTCATAGGATACACTGGAGGCTCTGCACACAGCACACACAGATAGTATAGACAGGCAGTGTGATATTACATCTCATAGGATACACTGGAGACCCTGCACACAGCACACAGATAGTATAGACAGGCAGTGTGATGTTACATCTCATAGGATACACTGGAGACTCTGCACACAGCACACAGATAGTATAGACAGGCAGTGTGATGTCACATCTCATAGGATACACTGGAGACCCTGCACACAGCACACAGATAGTATAGACAGGCAGTGTGATGTCACATCTCATAGGATACACTGGAGGCTCTGCACACAGCACACAGATAGTATAGACAGGCAGTGTGATGTTACATCTCATAGGATACACTGGAGACTCTGCACACAGCACACAGATAGTATAGACAGGCAGTGTGATGTCACATCTCATAGGATACACTGGAGGCTCTGCACACAGCACACAGATAGTATAGACAGGCAGTGTGATGTTACATCTCATAGGATACACTGGAGGCTCTGCACACAGCACACACAGATAGTATAGACAGGCAGTGTGATGTTACATCTCATAGGATACACTGGAGGCTCTGCACACAGCACACACAGATAGTATAGACAGGCAGTGTGATGTTACATCTCATAGGATACACTGGAGACCCTGCACACAGCACACAGATAGTATAGACAGGCAGTGTGATGTTACATCTCATAGGATACACTGGAGACTCTGCACACAGCACACACAGATAGTATAGACAGGCAGTGTGATGTTACATCTCATAGGATACACTGGAGACCCTGCACACAGCACACAGATAGTATAGACAGGCAGTGTGATGTCACATCTCATAGGATACACTGGAGGCTCTGCACACAGCACACAGATAGTATAGACAGGCAGTGTGATGTCACATCTCATAGGATACACTGGAGACCCTGCACACAGCACACACAGATAGTATAGACAGGCAGTGTGATGTTACATCTCATAGGATACACTGGAGACTCTGCACACAGCACACACAGATAGTATAGACAGGCAGTGTGATGTCACATCTCATAGGATACACTGGAGACCCTGCACACAGCACACACAGATAGTATAGACAGGCAGTGTGATGTTACATCTCATAGGATACACTGGAGACTCTGCACCCAGCACACACAGATAGTATAGACAGGCAGTGTGATGTTACATCTCATAGGATACACTGGAGACCCTGCACACAGCACACAGATAGTATAGACAGGCAGTGTGATGTTACATCTCATAGGATACACTGGAGACTCTGCACACAGCACACAGATAGTATAGACAGGCAGTGTGATGTTACATCTCATAGGATACACTGGAGACCCTGCACACAGCACACAGATAGTATAGACAGGCAGTGTGATGTTACATATCATAAGATACACTGGAGACTCTGCACACAGCACACAGATAGTATAGACAGGCAGTGTGATGTCACATCTCATAGGATACACTGGAGACTCTGCACACAGCACACACAGATAGTATAGACAGGCAGTGTGATGTCACATCTCATAGGATACACTGGAGACCCTGCACACAGCACACAGATAGTATAGACAGGCAGTGTGATGTCACATCTCATAGGATTCACTGGAGACCCTGCACACAGCACACAGATATTATAGACAGGCAGTGTGATGTTGCATCTCATAGGATACACTGGAGACCCTGCACACAGCACACAGATAGTATAGACAGGCAGTGTGATGTTACATCTCATAGGATACACTGGAGACTCTGCACACAGCACACAGATAGTATAGACAGGCAGTGTGATGTTACATCTCATAGGATACACTGGAGACTCTGCACACAGCACACAGATAGTATAGACAGGCAGTGTGATGTTACATCTCATAGGATACACTGGAGACTCTGCACACAGCACACAGATAGTATAGACAGGCAATGTGATGTTACATCTCATAGGATACACTGGAGACCCTGCACCCAGCACACAGATAGTATAGACAGGCAGTGTGATGTTACATCTCATAGGATACACTGGAGACTCTGCACCCAGCACACAGATAGTATAGACAGGCAGTGTGATGTTACATCTCATAGGATACACTGGAGACCCTGCACACAGCACACACAGATAGTATAGACAGGCAGTGTGATGTTACATCTCATAGGATACACTGGAGACCCTGCACACAGCACACAGATAGTATATACAGGCAGTGTGATGTCACATCTCATAGGATACACTGGAGACCCTGCACACAGCACACAGATAGTATAGACAGGCAGTGTGATGTTACATCTCATAGGATACACTGGAGACTCTGCACACAGCACACAGATAGTATAGACAGGCAGTGTGATGTTACATCTCATAGGATACACTGGAGACCCTGCACACAGCACACAGATAGTATAGACAGGCAGTGTGATGTCACATCTCATAGGATACACTGGAGACTCTGCACACAGCACACAGATAGTATAGACAGGCAGTGTGATGTCACATCTCATAGGATACACTGGAGACCCTGCACACAGCACACACAGATAGTATAGACAGGCAGTGTGATGTCACATCTCATAGGATACACTGGAGACCCTGCACACAGCACACAGATAGTATAGACAGGCAGTGTGATGTTACATCTCATAGGATACACTGGAGACCCTGCACACAGCACACAGATAGTATAGACAGGCAGTGTGATGTCACATCTCATAGGATACACTGGAGACCCTGCACACAGCACACAGATAGTATAGACAGGCAGTGTGATGTCACATCTCATAGGATACACTGGAGACTCTGCACACAGCACACAGATAGTATAGACAGGCAGTGTGATGTTACATCTCATAGGATACACTGGAGACCCTGCACACAGCACACACAGATAGTATAGACAGGCAGTGTGATGTTACATCTCATAGGATACACTGGAGACCCTGCACACAGCACACAGATAGTATAGACAGGCAGTGTGATGTCACATCTCATAGGATACACTGGAGACCCTGCACACAGCACACAGATAGTATAGACAGGCAGTGTGATGTCACATCTCATAGGATACACTGGAGACCCTGCACACAGCACACAGATAGTATAGACAGGCAGTGTGATGTTACATCTCATAGGATACACTGGAGACCCTGCACACAGCACACAGATAGTATAGACAGGCAGTGTGATGTTACATCTCATAGGATACACTGGAGACCCTGCACACAGCACACAGATAGTATAGACAGGCAGTGTGATGTCACATCTCATAGGATACACTGGAGACTCTGCACACAGCACACAGATAGTATAGACAGGCAGTGTAATGTTACATCTCATAGGATACACTGGAGACCCTGCACACAGCACACAGATAGTATAGACAGGCAGTGTGATGTCACATCTCATAGGATACACTGGAGACTCTGCACACAGCACACAGATAGTATAGACAGGCAGTGTGATGTTACATCTCATAGGATACACTGGAGGCTCTGCACACAGCACACAGATAGTATAGACAGGCAGTGTAATGTTACATCTCATAGGATACACTGGAGACCCTGCACACAGCACACACAGCTAGTATAGACAGGCAGTGTGATGTCACATCTCATAGGATACACTGGAGACTCTGCACACAGCACACAGATAGTATAGACAGGCAGTGTGATGTCACATCTCATAGGATACACTGGAGGCTCTGCACACAGCACACAGATAGTATAGACAGGCAGTGTAATGTTACATCTCATAGGATACACTGGAGACCCTGCACACAGCACACACAGCTAGTATAGACAGGCAGTGTGATGTCACATCTCATAGGATACACTGGAGACTCTGCACACAGCACACACAGATAGTATAGACAGGCAGTGTGATGTCACATCTCATAGGATACACTGGAGACCCTGCACACAGCACACAGATAGTATAGACAGGCAGTGTGATGTTACATCTCATAGGATACACTGGAGACCCTGCACACAGCACACAGATAGTATAGACAGGCAGTGTGATGTCACATCTCATAGGATACACTGGAGACCCTGCACACAGCACACAGATAGTATAGACAGGCAGTGTGATGTCACATCTCATAGGATACACTGGAGACTCTGCACACAGCACACAGATAGTATAGACAGGCAGTGTGATGTCACATCTCATAGGATACACTGGAGACCCTGCACACAGCACACACTGATAGCATAGACAGGCAGTGTGATGTCACATCTCATAGGATACACTGGAGACTCTGCACACAGCACACAGATAGTATAGACAGGCAGTGTGATGTTACATCTCATAGGATACACTGGAGACTCTGCACACAGCACACAGATAGTATAGACAGGCAGTGTGATGTCACATCTCATAGGATACACTGGAGGCTCTGCACACAGCACACACAGATAGTATAGACAGGCAGTGTGATGTTACATCTCATAGGATACACTGGAGACCCTGCACACAGCACACAGACAGTATAGACAGGCAGTGTGATGTCACATCTCATAGGATACACCGGAGACTCTGCACACAGCACACACAGATAGTATAGACAGGCAGTGTGATGTTACATCTCATAGGATACACTGGAGACCCTGCACACAGCACACAGATAGTATAGACAGGCAGTGTGATGTCACATCTCATAGGATACACTGGAGACTCTGCACACAGCACACACAGATAGTATAGACAGGCAGTGTGATGTCACATCTCATAGGATACACTGGAGACCCTGCACACAGCACACAGATAGTATAGACAGGCAGTGTGATGTTACATCTCATAGGATACACTGGAGACTGTGCACACAGCACACACAGATAGTATAGACAGGCAGTGTGATGTTACATCTCATAGGATACACTGGAGACCCTGCACACAGCACACAGACAGTATAGACAGGCAGTGTGATGTCACATCTCATAGGATACACCGGAGACTCTGCACACAGCACACACAGATAGTATAGACAGGCAGTGTGATGTTACATCTCATAGGATACACTGGAGACCCTGCACACAGCACACAGATAGTATAGACAGGCAGTGTGATGTCACATCTCATAGGATACACTGGAGACTCTGCACACAGCACACACAGATAGTATAGACAGGCAGTGTGATGTCACATCTCATAGGATACACTGGAGACCCTGCACACAGCACACAGATAGTATAGACAGGCAGTGTGATGTTACATCTCATAGGATACACTGGAGACCCTGCACACAGCACACAGATAGTATAGACAGGCAGTGTGATGTTATATCTCATAGGATACACTGGAGACTCTGCACACAGCACACAGATAGTATAGACAGGCAGTGTGATGTTACATCTCATAGGATACACTGGAGACCCTGCACACAGCACACAGATAGTATAGACAGGCAGTGTGATGTCACATCTCATAGGATACACTGGAGACTCTGCACACAGCACACAGATAGTATAGACAGGCAGTGTGATGTTACATCTCATAGGATACACTGGAGGCTCTGCACACAGCACACACAGATAGTATAGAC
This sequence comes from Engystomops pustulosus, assembly GCF_040894005.1. Classification (NCBI taxonomy): domain Eukaryota; kingdom Metazoa; phylum Chordata; class Amphibia; order Anura; family Leptodactylidae; genus Engystomops; species Engystomops pustulosus. The sequence goes on along the minus strand of NC_092417.1, from coordinate 177,569,877 downwards.
AGTCAGTGTGATGTTACATCTCATAGGATACACTGGAGACTCTGCACACAGCACACAGATAGTATAGACAGGCAGTGTGATGTTACATCTCATAGGATACACTGGAGACCCTGCACACAGCACACACAGATAGTATAGACAGGCAGTGTGATGTCACATCTCATAGGATACACTGGAGGCTCTGCACACAGCACACACAGATAGTATAGACAGTCAGTGTGATGTTACATCTCATAGGATACACTGGAGACCCTGCACACAGCACACAGATAGTATAGACAGGCAGTGTGATGTTACATCTCATAGGATACACTGGAGACCCTGCACACAGCACACAGATAGTATAGACAGGCAGTGTGATGTCACATCTCATAGGATACACTGGAGACTCCAGTGAATGCACTTACCTTCATGTTCAGTAGACAGGTAGGTACGGCCATTTTTGTGACGGAGTCTGACGAGGTCTTGATGTCCACTAACCAGTCCATATCCACCAGACGCGGCAGAGAGACTATAGGAGAGACGCAGCAGAGTATAAATCACCTTCATTTGTGTCTCCTGCTGCAGTAACCCCTACAGCTCGGGTGCTGCTCTCTACTGTTCTCTGTTATCAGCCAATCCTCCTATCACTAGTTTATGTGCAGGCGCATACTTACTGCTTGTGTTCTGCGCTTCGCTTCTCCAGGCCGATCTGCAGGGAGATAACAGAAGTTATAGATGATAGCATTGTGTCATATAACGGCTCAGAAATGTCTCCCATGTACGGTGGAGGCAGCCATATTTGTGGAGCCTGGATTATACTATAGACTTATACACTGATACATTGTCCCATTCTCCAGTCTACACTGGATACAATTGATTAGAAAGGTTCCATTCACTGGCAGGAAGCAGAAGCACTGACTTGTTACTTGTGTTTATCTGAAGGCTTCTTAACTTATCCCATGTGAGACCCCAAGATGATCCCTCCTCGCCCCCTGCCCGGGATGCTCCCTACTCACACATTGTCCAGGAGGATCTTGGTCAGGAGATTCTTCAGGTTCTGGTGGAAGTCGTCTGGGAAGACGGAGAGGATCTGTTCTGCGGAGGTCAGACCCCTGTGCACCACGTGGCGGGAGAGTGAGTGCACCGCATGGATGACCTGGCAGGAGGGCAGGAGCAGAGGTTACAGCGCAGGGGCACAAACATTTTATCCTGACAGTAGGGATCGGGGACAACGTCCTCACCTGAGACGCCTCCTCCGCAGTCACCGACAAATGGGACGACACATTGTCAATCAGCGGGGCGGAGCCAAGGGCGGAGCGAGGGAAAGCCTCCCGAAACAGCTTCTGGACCACATCCTTGGAGGAGGCCTGAGACAGCGGGAGACAAGACACTGCAACAAACCCTCAGCTGGGAGAAGTAAGAGCTCCTCCAACGACTGAGCATGATGGTACTTGTAGTCCTCCCATGTAACATACAGACCCCCCCCCTCTATGCTGGGACTTGTAGTCCTCCCATGTAACATACAGACCCCCCCCCTCTATGCTGGGAGTTGTAGTCCTCCCATGTAACATACAGACCCCCCCCCCTCTATGCTGGGAGTTGTAGTCCTCCCATGTAACATACAGACCCCCCCTCTATGCTGGGAGTTGTAGTCCTCCCATGTAACATACAGACCCCCCCCTCTATGCTGGGAGTTGTAGTCCTCCCATGTAACATACAGACCCCCCCCTCTATGCTGGGAGTTGTAGTCCTCCCATGTAACATACAGACCCCCCCCCCTCTATGCTGGGACTTGTAGTCCTCCCATGTAACATACAGACCCCCCCTCTATGCTGGGAGTTGTAGTCCTCCCATGTAACATACAGACCCCCCCTCTATGCTGGGAGTTGTAGTCCTCCCATGTAACATACAGACCCCCCCCTCTATGCTGGGAGTTGTAGTCCTCCCATGTAACATACAGACCCCCCCTCTATGCTGGGAGTTGTAGTCCTCCCAGGTAACATACAGACCCCCCCCTCTATGCTGGGAGTTGTAGTCCTCCCATGTAACATACAGACCCCCCCCCCCTCTATGCTGGGAGTTGTAGTCCTCCCATGTAACATACAGACCCCCCCCTCTATGCTGGGACTTGTAGTCCTCCCATGTAACATACAGACCCCCCCCCTCAATGCTGGGAGTTGTAGTCCTCACATGTAACATACAGACCCCCCCCTCTATGCTGGGAGTTGTAGTCCTCCCATGTAACATACAGACCCCCCCCCTCTATGCTGGGACTTGTAGTCCTCCCATGTAACATACAGACCCCCCCCCTCAATGCTGGGAGTTGTAGTCCTCACATGTAACATACAGACCCCCCACTATGCTGGGACTTGTAGTCCTCACATGTAACATACAGACCCCCCCCCTATGCTGGGACTTGTAGTCCTCCTACGTAACATACAGACCCCCCCCTCTATGCTGGGACTTGTAGTCCTCCCATGTAACATACAGACCCCCCCCCCTCTATGCTGGGACTTGTAGTTCTCCCATGTAACATACAGACCCCCCCCCCCTCTATGCTGGGACTTGTAGTCCTCCCATGTAACATACAGACCCCCCCCCTCTATGCTGGGAGTTGTAGTCCTCCCATGTAACATACAGACCCCCCCCCTATGCTGGGAGTTGTAGTCCTCCCATGTAACATACAGACCCCCCCTCTATGCTGGGAGTTGTAGTCCTCCCATGTAACATACAGACCCCCCCCCTCTATGCTGGGAGTTGTAGTCCTCCCATGTAACATACAGACCCCCCCCCTCTATGCTGGGAGTTGTAGTCCTCCCAGGTAACATACAGCCCCCCCCCCTCTATTCTGGGAGTTGTAGTCCTCACATGTAACATACAGACCCCCCCCCCTATGCTGGGACTTGTAGTCCTCCCATGTAACATACAGACCCCCCCCCCCTCTATGCTGGGAGTTGTAGTCCTCCCATGTAACATACAGACCCCCCCCCCCTCTATGCTGGGACTTGTAGTCCTCCCATGTAACATACAGACCCCCCCCCCTCAATGCTGGGAGTTGTAGTCCTCACATGTAACATACAGACCCCCCACTATGCTGGGACTTGTAGTCCTCACATGTAACATACAGACCCCCCCCCTATGCTGGGACTTGTAGTCCTCCCATGTAACATACAGACCCCCCCCCCCCTATGCTGGGAGTTGTAGTCCTCCCATGTAACATACAGACCCCCCCCCCCCTATGCTGGGAGTTGTAGTCCTCCCATGTAACATACAGACCCCCCCTCTATGCTGGGAGTTGTAGTCCTCCCATGTAACATACAGACCCCCCCCCTCTATGCTGGGACTTGTAGTCCACCCATGTAACATACAGACCCCCCCCCCTCTATGCTGGGAGTTGTAGTCCTCACATGTAACATACAGACCCCCCCCCCTATGCTGGGACTTGTAGTCCTCCTACGTAACATACAGACCCCCCCCTCTATGCTGGGAGTTGTAGTCCTCCCATGTAACATACAGACCCCCCCCTCTATGCTGGGAGTTGTAGTCCTCCCATGTAACATACAGACCCCCCCCCCCTATGCTGGGAGTTGTAGTCCTCCCATGTAACATACAGACCCCCCCCTCTATGCTGGGAGTTGTAGTCCTCCCATGTAACATACAGACCCCCCCCCCTATGCTGGGAGTTGTAGTCCTCCCATGTAACATACAGACCCCCCCCCCCTCTATGCTGGGAGTTGTAGTCCTCACATGTAACATACAGACCCCCCCCCCCCCTATGCTGGGACTTGTAGTCCTCCTACGTAACATACAGACCCCCCCCCCTCTATGCTGGGACTTGTAGTCCTCCCATGTAACATACAGACCCCCCCCCTCTATGCTGGGAGTTGTAGTCCTCCCATGTAACATACAGACCCCCCCCCCTATGCTGGGAGTTGTAGTCCTCCCATGTAACATACAGACCCCCCCTCTATGCTGGGAGTTGTAGTCCTCCCATGTAACATACAGACCCCCCCCCTCTATGCTGGGAGTTGTAGTCCTCCCATGTAACATACAGACCCCCCCCCCTCTATGCTGGGAGTTGTAGTCCTCCCAGGTAACATACAGCCCCCCCCCTCTATTCTGGGAGTTGTAGTCCTCCCATGTAACATACAGACCCCCCCCTCTATGCTGGGACTTGTAGTCCTCCCATGTAACATACAACCCCCCCCCCTCAATGCTGGGAGATGTAGTCCTCACATGTAACATACAGACCCCCCCCCCTCTATGCTGGGACTTGTAGTCCTCCCATGTAACATACAGACCCCCCCCCTCAATGCTGGGACTTGTAGTCCTCCCATGTAACATACAGACCCCCCCCCCCTCTATGCTGGGAGTTGTAGTCCTCCCATGTAACATACAGACCCCCCCCCCCCCTCTATGCTGGGAGTTGTAGTCCTCCCATGTAACATACAGACCCCCCCCCCCTATGCTGGGAGTTGTAGTCCTCCCATGTAACATACAGACCCCCCCTCTATGCTGGGAGTTGTAGTCCTCCCATGTAACATACAGACCCCCCCCCCTCTATGCTGGGAGTTGTAGTCCTCCCATGTAACATACAGACCCCCCCCCTCTATGCTGGGAGTTGTAGTCCTCCCAGGTAACATACAGCCCCCCCCCCTCTATTCTGGGAGTTGTAGTCCTCCCATGTAACATACAGACCCCCCCCCCCCCCTCTATGCTGGGACTTGTAGTCCTCCCATGTAACATACAGACCCCCCCCCCTCTATGCTGGGACTTGTAGTCCTCCCATGTAACATACAGACCCCCCCCCTCAATGCTGGGAGTTGTAGTCCTCACATGTAACATACAGACCCCCCCCTCTATGCTGGGACTTGTAGTCCTCCCATGTAACATACAGACCCCCCCCTCAATGCTGGGACTTGTAGTCCTCCCATGTAACATACAGACCCCCCCCCCTCTATGCTGGGACTTGTAGTCCTCCCATGTAACATACAGACACCCCCCCCTCTATGCTGGGACTTGTAGTCCTCCCATGTAACATACAGACCCCCCCCTCTATGCTGGGACTTGTAGTCCTCCCATGTAACATACAGACACCCCCCCCCCCCTCTATGCTGGGACTTGTAGTCCTCACATGTAACATACAGACCCCCCCCCCCTATGCCGGGACTTGTAGTCCTCCTACGTAACATACAGACCCCCCCCCCCTCTATGCTGGGAGTTGTAGTCCTCCTACGTAACATACAGACCCCCCCACTATGCTGGGACTTGTAGTCCTCCCATGTAACATACAGACCCCCCCCCCTCTATGCTGGGACTTGTAGTCCTCCCATGTAACATACAGACCCCCCCCCCTCTATGCTGGGAGTTGTAGTCCTCACATGTAACATACAGACCCCCCCCCCCCCTATGCCGGGACTTGTAGTCCTCCTACGTAACATACAGACCCCCCCCCCTCTATGCTGGGAGTTGTAGTCCTCCCATGTAACATACAGACCCCCCCCTCTATGCTGGGAGTTGTAGTCCTCCCATGTAACATACAGCCCCCCCCCTCTATTCTGGGAGTTGTAGTCCTCCCATGTAACATACAGACCCCCCCCCCCTCTATGCTGGGACTTGTAGTCCTCCCATGTAACATACAGACCCCCCCCTCAATGCTGGGAGTTGTAGTCCTCACATGTAACATACAGACCCCCCCCCTCTATGCTGGGACTTGTAGTCCTCCCATGTAACATACAGACCCCCCCCCCCCTCAATGCTGGGACTTGTAGTCCTCACATGTAACATACAGACCCCCCCCACTATGCTGGGAATTGTAGTCCTCCCATGTAACATACAGACCCCCCCCCCCTCTATGCTGGGAGTTGTAGTCCTCACATGTAACATACAGACCCCCCCCCCCCCTCTATGCTGGGACTTGTAGTCCTCCCATGTAACATACAGACCCCCCCCCCCCTCAATGCTGGGACTTGTAGTCCTCCCATGTAACATACAGACCCCCCCCCCCCTCAATGCTGGGACTTGTAGTCCTCACATGTAACATACAGACCCCCCCTCTATGCTGGGAGTTGTAGTCCTCCCATGTAACATACAGACCCCCCCCCCCCACTATGCTGGGACTTGTAGTCCTCCCATGTAACATACAGACCCCCCCCCCCCCTCTATGCTGGGAGTTGTAGTCCTCCCATGTAACATACAGACCCCCCCCCTCTATGCTGGGACTTGTAGTCCTCCCATGTAACATACAGACCCCCCCCCCTCCCTCTATGCTGGGACTTGTAGTCCTCCCATGTAACATACAGACACCCCTCCCCCCCCCCCTCTATGCTGGGAGTTGTAGTCCTCTCTCCCTCCTCCGTCTCTCACCTTTAACAAGAGCTGCAGACTAGTGAACCCTTCCTCCGGCAGAGCCGCCATCTCTCCTGTCATGTGACTCGGTGGTCACGTGCTCCTGTCATGGCTGCGCCGCGGCAGCGCAAAGCATCTTGGTAGATGTAGTTTACAAGGCGCGGCCTTGCACTTAGAGCGCGGGGATGAGGGCCGGGGCCTGGGGTGGTTTCCTCTCCGTTACACCTCTGCTACTCTCTGCCATAGACGACCTGTCAGAGGCTGCGGCCTAGAGGAGGGGAGCGGCGGCTCAACATGGTCCAATCCTGTCACTGCTTTCATTTAACTTCTCATTGTGAGCCTGGTTGTGATTGGTTACTGGAAAATAAGACTGTCCTGATTCGCTTACAGCAGCCAATGGGATTTTATCTAAGGGAAAGATTATTGGGCCAGAAAGTGCACAAAAAATGTGGTTTCCAATAGCAACCGATTGCAAAAAGTAAAATTTTGTCGATTATGGTGGTTTTCTCTTTTCAGTTATATGGATAAAGTGGGCTATCGCCTTTCTATATGGATCAGTGGTCCTACAGGCCTAGAGTTTAGATTACTACTCCCCCTTAAAGTCACAGCCCTGTTTTGGGAGTATCGCCCAAATTGCCTTTAGACCCCGCTGGAGTTCATCAGTGCCTTGGGGAAATGCTTTCTTATGGTTTTGGGACTCCCAGGTGTCTCCCGATTTTGTCGGGACCGACCACTTTTGCAAATCTCTGAGGGCGCGGCGCGTTCACACGTTGCGTTTTGACCTGCGTTTTCATTGCGCTTGAAACACATATACATAGCTCCCAACCGTCCCGATTTTGACGGGACTTTCCCGTTTTTCTTACCTCTGCCCCACGTCACTGGCAGCTATGAGATTGTCACGGATTCTTCCCCCAGGTCCCGCTGTGTCCCCATAGTAAATACTCTGAAAGCCAGAACTGATAGTACAGAATGGCTTCTACAGACATCGGGAGGGAATCCTTTTCAGAGAAGTGTCGGGTTTAGCTTCAGATCAGATCTGTCCATATATGGTCACTGCAACTCCTAGGCTTCCCCAGAGCAGACATCAGGCAGGGAATCCTTTTCAGAGAAGTGTCGGGCTTAGCGGAGAGCAGGGACCACGTCATCAGCTTCAGATCAGCATCTGTCCATATATGGTCACTGCATCTCCTAGGCTTCCCCAGAGCAGACATCAGGCAGGGAATCCTTTTCAGAGAAGTGTCGGCTTAGCGGAGAGCAGGGACCACGTCATCAGCTTCAGATCAGCATCTGTCCATATATGGTCACTGCATCTCCTAGGCTTCCCCAGAGCAGACATCAGGCAGGGAATCCTTTTCAGAGAAGTGTCAGCTTAGCGGAGAGCAGGGACCACGTCATCAGGTCTGATCACCATCTGTCCATATATGGTCACTGCATCTCCTAGGCTTCCCCAGAGCAGACATCAGGCAGGGAATCCTTTTCAGAGAAGTGTCAGCTTAGCGGAGAGCAGGGACCACATCATCAGCTTCAGATCTCCATCTGTCCATATATGGTCACTGCATCTCCTAGGGTTCCCCAGAGCAGACATCGGGAGGGAATCCTTTTCAGAGAAGTGTCGGCTTAGCGGAGAGCAGGGACCACGTCATCAGCTTCAGATCTCCATCTGTCCATATATGGTCACTGCATCTCCTAGGCTTCCCCAGAGCAGACATCGGGCAGGGAATCCTTTTCAGAGCAGTGTCGGGTTAGTGGAGAGCAGGGACCACGTCATCAGGTCAGATCATTATCTCTCCATATATGGTCTCCAGGGCTTTCCCAGACACAAGCTATTTATTTAATTAAATTAAATAAAGTTTTGGCCAGGCTGAGATTTGAACCTGGGACCGTCTGCACTGTAGACAGGAGCCCTAACTAACTGAGCTATAAGCCCAGTGATACAGAGCTGAGGATTTCTGGTAACTAAGAAGTGTTATCTGCCATTTACACTGTGACACAGACTAATGCACTGATCTATAGAGAGGGATCTTCTCAGAGATTATTATTGTACTTATTGAGACTATTATTATTATTATTATAAATTTTATTATTATTATTATTATGGAGATGATTATTAATAATAGTAAAAATAATAATAATCATCTCAATAATAATAATAATAATAATAATAATAATAATCATCTCCATAATAATAATAGTCTCAATAATTACAATAATCTCTGAGAAGATCCCTCCCTATATACCAAAGCATTAAATCGGTGTCACAGTGTAACAGTAGTCATAGTTCTTAGTTACCAAAATTCTATACCTTGTTAATCACTGAGGTTATAGCCAAGTTGGTTGGGGCCCTGTGTCATTATTATACATGGACACTGCAGTTTCTGGGTTCTAATCCCAATGAGGATAATATTTTTTTTCTTTTTTATTGAGATCATTTTTATTATTATAATATGGCTAAAATTTGGGGCGTGGCCAGGGAGTGATTGGGGGTGCGGCTTAGGGGGATCGCCGCGGCACGCTACGCGTGCCGCCATTTTGTGCCTCTTTCCCTTTCACAAATGTTGGGAGGTATGGATATACAGAGACTGACACCATGTGTGCGACCAGGGCAGGATTAAGGGAGATGGGGGCCCTGGGGTGCGCACCCACCCTATAATCTGACCCTGTGCGTGACACAGCTCTATGTTTATTGCAGGAAGACAGAAAACATTTTCAGGATTAGTGTTTAGCTGACCTGGACTGCGAAGATCTGAACTTTCCCCAAACCTGGACCAGAACTTTAGTCAGAATGACACCCGCGATCCGAGCTTTAAATGTATCCTGATGGCTACACAGGGAGCAACGATCCTCCCCCACGGGGTCTGGTTAAGACACCCAATCAGTGCTGCCACCCATGATGGGGGCTACTGGTGGGGGTTGGGGTTCAGTACCCAGACCCGATCAGATTTGTCCATTTCGGGTTCGGCTGGACCCTTAATTTCTCGGGTGCGCTCATCACTAATCCGGATCATTGGGGGTCCCAGCAGACGGACCCCTCAATCTCTAATGTACACATCTTAAATTTCTTTAATGGAACAATCCCTTTAAGGTGAATGGAACAGCAGCAACATCTACATCCAGATGGAGGAACCAGAGACGTCCAATCCTGCAGATCCCACAGATCCCCCAATACTAATATCCAGGGGGGGGATCAAAAAGTCCCCCGGACCCCTTTATATTTCAGAAATGAAAGTGTCATTGAGTTTTGTGCACCCCCCCCCCCCCCATAACTTTTAGGTTATGTCTGGTACACATCCCCCATCTTGAAAGCCGCCATATTGGATGGGTATTCCAATGGGGAGGTGTCATGTAGCAGATCAACACAGACCAGAATTGCCCCCGAAACCGATTCTTCCAATCAGATCTCTTGTGGGTCAGTAGTTATCAGAACCGAGATTCTCCATTATAGTTAATGACTGTTGGATCCTGAACCTTCAGCTCTGTTTTCAGCACCAGGGACAAAACGTCACGTAGCTGTGCATCACAGGGCACCTTCCCGGTTGTTGTTACAACTTTCTGTGCTGAACCACATGAGATATTACAGATCTGATTGCAGCAATCAATATCTGGAGACCCATCACAGTCAATCACTTACCCTTAGGATAGGTCGTCCATATCAGAACATCTACAGATAAGAGCTTTATAAGACATATTAATCCTGCATCTGTTTACTTCTTCCCATATTCCGTGCACTTTTATACTTTTTGGATTTCAAAAAGAGATGTAATGACTAAATATATCCACTGGGTGGCAGCAAAACACAGAAAAGTGGAACGCATCTTTTTGGGATTATCCAGCTGTGATAGTTTACAATGTTTTGAAAAAATAAATCTACCATCTTGATAAACCAGAGACACTTACACATAGATCCAGGCACCGGGACTGTGGGAATTTTCTTATATTTCTTATCCATGGCCTCCTTCCTTCTAAAAATCAGCTTGTGTAATTATGCTAATGAGTCAGAAGGGCTCTGGGGATGTTACCTGTGCCCCTCCATGCTGTAGTTTTACAGGCTGTTACAATGTCTCCCCCTCCCTGATGTAATCTTGCATAGTAGGAGTGGGAAGTGCTCCTGTACAGTGTAACAGCCTATGAAGCTACACCTCCAAGGGAAGTTGCCTGAGAAGTAGTTTCCTATATTGACGATAAACTTGTTAATTGGATTCAGAACCTGCCCTGATCCATTGACACAGCAACATGACAGAGCCCGGAGACTTTTTGTAATGTCTGATGGCCCCTTGGTCCTTGTGATGAATATTATAGGACTTATTATTCATCCATGGATGATATTCAGCAGGACCCCATAATGTGTCCTTATGGCTGCAGACCCAGGACTTCATTCAGATCCCTAGTTAATGTAAAACTACAACTCCCAGGATGCCCTAATAGCCGTCAACATGCAAAAAAGAATGTGTCTACTCACTGACAGCAAGCAGAGATCTGCATAATGGTGATGGAGTGACACAGTTCATGACATTAGAAAGTTGCAGAAGTTTTCATTCTAATTTCACTTTATGGACAGAACTCCGGAAATTTCACTTCCAGGTGGATGTTGTGAATTCCGATTTATATGAAATGACCCCCATTTCGCAACGTAGGAAGGAGATGTCACGAGGGAAGAGGTGAGTGTGACAGGAGATGAGGAAACATCTGCCTCCCCCTCGTCTTCTCCACTCCTGCACCCCCGACACGTACCAGGCAGCAGCCCCTGTCTGTCAGGGACATCATCGCTTCCTTCCTGAGGAGAAACAAACACAAAATCCCCCAATAAATCCAACAGGGTTAACCCTTTCCCTGCTGCCAATGCAACCACAGGAGTAGCCACCCAGCTTTCCCTGAGTCCAAAGCTGCACTGAAAGTTGCAAGTAGATTGTAGCTTCTAATGTACTGGGGGGCATGTCCTCACACTGCTGTGCTCTCTGCAGCCAGTGTTATGTATTGTCCCTGGAGAGATGTGTAATCAGACCTCACACTGCTGTGCTCTGTGCTCTCTGTAGCCAGTGTTATGTATTGTCCCTGGAGAGATGTGTAATCAGACCTCACGCTGCTGTGCTCTGTGCTCTCTGCAGCCAGTGTTATGTATTGTCCCTGGAGAGATGTGTAATCAGACCTCACACTGCTGTGCTCTGTGCTCTCTGCAGCCAGTGTTATGTACTGTCCCTGGAGAGATGTGTAATCAGACCTCACACTGCTGTGCTCTGTGCTCTCTGTAGCCAGTGTTATGTGTTGTCCCTGGAGAGATGTGTAATCAGACCTTACACTGCTGTGCTCTGTGCTCTCTGCAGCCAGTGTTATGTATTGTCCCTGGAGAGATGTGTAATCAGTCCTCACACTGCTGTGCTCTGTGCTCTCTGCAGCCAGTGTTATGTATTGTCCATGGAGGGATGTGTAATCAGACCTCACACTGCTGTGCTCTGTGCTCTCTGCAGCCAGTGTTATGTATTGTCCCTGGAGAGATGTGTAATCAGACCTCACACTGCTGTGCTCTGTGCTCTCTGCAGCCAGTGTTATGTATTATCCCTGGAGAGATGTGTAATCAGACCTCACACTGCTGTGCTCTGTGCTCTCTGAAGCGAGTGTAATGTATTGTCCCTGGAGAGCCGTGTAATCAGACCTCACACTGCTGTGCTCTGTGCTCTCTGCAGCCAGTGTTATGTATTGTTCCTGGAGAGATGTGTAATCAGACCTCACACTGCTGTGCTCTGTGCTCTCTGCAGCCAGTGTTATGTATTGTCCCTGGAGAGATGTGTAATCAGACCTCACACTGCTGTGCTCTGTGCTCCCTGCAGCCAGTGTTATGTATTGTCCCTGGAGAGATGTGTAATCAGACCTCACACTGCTGTGCTCTGTGCTCCCTGCAGCCAGTGTTATGTATTGTCCCTGGAGAGATGTGTAATCAGACCTCACACTGCTGTGCTCTGTGCTCTCTGCAGACAGTGTTATGTATTGTTCCTGGAGAGATGTGTAATCAGACCTCACACTGCTGTGCTCTGTACTCTCTGCAGCCAGTGTTATGTATTATCCCTGGAGAGATGTGTAATAAGACCTCACACTGCTGTGCTCTGTGCTCTCTGCAGCCAGTGTTATGTATTGTCCCTGGAGAGATGTGTAATCAGACCTCACACTGCTGTGCTCTGTGCTCTCTGCAGCCAGTGTTATGTATTATCCCTGGAGAGATGTGTAATCAGACCTCACACTGCTGTGCTCTGTGCTCTCTGCAGCCAGTGTTATGTATTGTCCCTGGAGAGATGTGTAATCAGACCTCACACTGCTGTGCTCTGTGCTCTCTGCAGCCAGTGTTATGTATTATCCCTGGAGAGATGTGTAATCAGACCTCACACTGCTGTGCTCTGTGCTCTCTGCAGCGAGTGTAATGTATTGTCCCTGGAGAGCCGTGTAATCAGACCTCACACTGCTGTGCTCTGTGCTCTCTGCAGCCAGTGTTATGTATTGTTCCTGGAGAGATGTGTAATCAGACCTCACACTGCTGTGCTCTGTGCTCTCTGCAGCCAGTGTTATGTATTGTCCCTGGAGAGATGTGTAATCAGACCTCACACTGCTGTGCTCTGTGCTCCCTGCAGCCAGTGTTATGTATTGTCCCTGGAGAGATGTGTAATCAGACCTCACACTGCTGTGCTCTGTGCTCCCTGCAGCCAGTGTTATGTATTGTCCCTGGAGAGATGTGTAATCAGACCTCACACTGCTGTGCTCTGTGCTCTCTGCAGCCAGTGTTATGTATTGTTCCTGGAGAGATGTGTAATCAGACCTCACACTGCTGTGCTCTGTACTCTCTGCAGCCAGTGGTATGTATTGTCCCTGGAGAGATTTGTAATTAGACCTCACACTGCTGTGCTCTGTGCTCTCTGCAGCCAGTGTTATGTATTATCCCTGGAGAGATGTTTAATAAGACCTCACACTGCTGTGCTCTGTGCTCTCTGCAGCCAGTGTTATGTATTGTCCCTGGGGAGATGTGTAATCAGACCTCACACTGCTGTGCTCTGTGCTCTCTGCAGCCAGTGTTATGTATTGTCCCTGGAGAGATGTGTAATCAGACCTCACACTGCTGTGCTCTGTGCTCTCTGCAGCCAGTGTTCTGTATTGTCCCTGGAGAGATGTGTAATCAGACCTCACACTGCTGTGCTCTGTGCTCTCTGCAGCCAGTGTTATGTATTGTCCCTGGAGAGATGTGTAATCAGACCTCACACTGCTGTGCTCTGTGCTCTCTGCAGCCAGTGTTATGTATTGTCCCTGGAGAGATGTGTAATCAGACCTCACACTGCTGTGCTCTGTGCTCTCTGCAGCCAGTGTTCTGTATTGTCCCTGGAGAGATGTGTAATCAGACCTCACACTGCTGTGCTCTGTGCTCTCTGCAGCCAGTGTTATGTATTGTCCCTGGAGAGATGTGTAATCAGACCTCACACTGCTGTGCTCTGTGCTCTCTGCAGCCAGTGTTATGTATTGTCCCTGGAGAGATGTGTAATCAGACCTCACACTGCTGTGCTCTGTGCTCTCTGCAGCCAGTGTTATGTATTGTCCCTGGAGAGATGTGTAATCAGACCTCACACTGCTGTGCTCTGTGCTCCCTGCAGCCAGTGTTATGTATTGTCCCTGGAGAGATGTGTAATCAGACCTCACACTGCTGTGCTCTGTGCTCCCTGCAGCCAGTGTTATGTATTGTCCCTGGAGAGATGTGTAATCAGACCTCACACTGCTGTGCTCTGTGCTCTCTGCAGCCAGTGTTATGTATTATCCCTGGAGAGATGTGTAATAAGACCTCACACTGCTGTGCTCTGTGCTCTCTGCAGCCAGTGTTATGTATTGTCCCTGGAGAGATGTGTAATCAGACCTCACACTGCTGTGCTCTGTGCTCTCTGCAGCCAGTGTTATGTATTGTCCCTGGAGAGATGTGTAATCAGACCTCACACTGCTGTGCTCTGTGCTCTCTGCAGCCAGTGTTATGTATTGTCCCTGGAGAGATGTGTAATCAGACATTTATGTTTGTTGTTAGTAGCAGCAGCAGGACTGTGAAATATGGATTTATATTCCAGGATCGTACTGGGGGACATGTCCTCACACTGCTGAGGCTCACAAACCTTGGCCTCTGCCATCAATAAAGTCTGTGGTCAGCAGCAGAGAGTAGGGACTGTGTAGCAGCTCAGTGTGGAGAGCTTATTGCACAGCAGTGTGAGGACACCTACAATATTTCCAGAGCTAATTTTCCATCACTTCTTGTTGCTCTTACGGGGTGTAGTCAGCAGGTGGTGCCAAAGAGCACAGAGAAAACGCTACCCCTACCCAGGAAGGGGTTAATGATCCTACCTGAGACATGAAAGGAGGCAATCAAATTCCACGAAAAATTATATATATATATTTTTGGAAAGATTTTTGTTATATGTAAGGAGTGTTTCCTGTTAATATGGAGAGTAAGTGGTGCAGCCCTTTAAGGGCCTCATGTTCTGGAGATTTACGAGAAGGTAATAAGATGAGCGCGGCGGTGATGAGGTCCGCAGGTATGCTATATATAACCCCGGATAATCCCACAAGCCGCTTTCCCAGGTGCCCCGGGGGCGGGGGGATTAGTCTGCGGGGGCACCCAGTGTGCGGCACTTTACATGGCGCTGCATTAAGTGGACACTCATCCCCAAATGTGAGGAACAAGTAGTTAACTCATGTCCTGCCAAGCGTCTGCCGCCCCGGGCCCCGCGGGTGATGAGGGCGCCCCTGTCACTTGTGGATCAGGTTCTGGGAAGAATATGGGTCTGGTACTGACACCGGGGTTACATAAGGCCCTATTAGGGTGAAAGGGGCCCTATTCTGCACGTCAGCGCCCCCTAGAGGGCAGAGTAGTGTTACCCTGGGGGGACCCCAAACCCACAATCCGGGGGCAATTCACTATCCAGGTCCAAAGAGAAATCATAGAACTTTTCCCCTAAAGATCCAAACTTACTGCTGCCCCGAAACAGTCACAGGACACAAAGAATCTCGTAGGGGGGAAAGGAAACACTATAACTTATAGGATGACTGATACTTATAGGGACATACCTTATAGAAGGGGACACTATTATAAACAAGGGCACAAAGTAGGGAACACTGTTACTTATAGGGGCACAGCCCTGTGTGTATAGGGGAATAATGACTATTACCTATGGATTTACTGTGGCTTCTATAGGAACAGCAGTGGGACATTGTTATATATATATATGGACACAAAAGGGGTGATATTATCTGTACGGGTCCTATTACTTGTAGGGGCACAGGCAGGGGGGTATTTCTTATAGGGGCACAGGCAGTGGGGGTATTATAGGGGCACACGCAGGGGGATATTACTTATAGGGGCACAAAAGGGGGGTATTTCTTATAGGGGCACAGGCAGTGGGGGTATTATAGGGGCACACGCAGGGGGATGTTACTTATAGGAGCACAAAAGGGGGGATATTACTTATAAGGGAACAGGCAGGGGGGATATTACTTATAACGGAACAGGCAGGGGGGATATTACTTATAGGGGCACAGGCAGGGGGGGGTATTAATTATATGGACACAGGCAGGGGGGGTATTAATTATAGAGGCACAGGTAGGGGGGATATTACTTATAAGGGAACAGGCAGGGGGGATATTACTTATAAGGGAACAGGCAGGGGGGATATTACTTATAAGGGAACAGGCAGGGGGGATATTACTTATAGGGGCACAGGCAGGGGGGGTATTAATTATATGGACACAGGCAGGGGGGGTATTAATTATAGGGGCACAGGCAGGGGGGGTATTAATTATAGGGGCACAGGCAGGGGGGGTATTAATTATAGGGGCACAGGTAGGGGGATATTATCTGTAGGGGGCATATTACTTATAGGGACACATGTAGGGATTTTATTATCTGTAGGATGGATATTACGTATCGGGGCACTATAGTGATATTATCGGTAGGGGGGATATTACTTATAGGGGCACAGGCAGGGGGGGTATTAATTATAGGGGCACAGGTAGGGGGATATTATCTGTAGGGGGCATATTACTTATAGGGACACAAGTAGGGATTTTATTATCTGTAGGATGGATATTACGTATCGGGGCACTATAGTGATATTATCGGTAGGGGGGATATTACTTATAGGGGCACAGGCAGGGGGGGTATTAATTATAGGGGCACAGGTAGGGGGATATTATCTGTAGGGGGCATATTACTTATAGGGACACAAGTAGGGATTTTATTATCTGTAGGATGGATATTACGTATCGGGGCACTATAGTGATATTATCGGTAGGGGGGCTATTACTTATGTATAACCCAGAACCTTTAAGCCATAACCTATGACCCCCCACCCTATTTGTGGGACCGTTCTCAGTGGAATATTACAGCCCCGCAGCAGACGGAGACTAATCCTGACCTCCGGGGCGTTAATCATTGTGCCACCTTGACATTCCCTTCCAAAGAGAATTCTCCAGAGCTATAAACCTACAAAATGCTAAACACACTGCACCCTCCTCAGATTTACAAGTGTGTCACCTACAGGCGTCCTGGGTGATGAGGGTGGCAGCGGGCGCCGGGGACTTGGCTCAGACGCCGGTCACACAGGACACTCTGCTGCGGCCGCCGTGTCATAGAGGTTCACGCTTTCCCAATAATTGCACAATGACTTCTGGGAAATATCTAAAATAGACATTGGGCATTTTATTCTGGAAGCCAAATATCTTCTAATGACTCAGTCTAGTGAAAGTGGTGTGAGATGTCCTCATCCATAGGACTGAGGAGTGATGGCTGATTTCTGAGAGGCGCAGAATGACCCCATATATTCAGCATGGACCTCATTGTTCTAGATCAGTAGTAGTTTAAGGTTGCCCTGCTCTACAGTGTTCTAGATCAAGTTGTCATTCACTGCATTGTTCTAGATCAGTAACGGAAGGTTGTCCCACACTACATGTCTGTCTTCACAAATGTGCCAATCCGACCTCCAGATGACAAAAGATCCCCTTGGGCATATGGTAAAGCTGGCCGATCCTCCTGGGTCTATACTGAGGCTGGCCGATCCTCCTGGGTGTATACTGAGGCTGGCCGATCCTCCTGGGTGTATACTGAGGCTGGCAGATCCTCCTGGGTGTATACTGAGGCTGGCCGATCCTCCTGGGTCTATACTGAGGCTGGCAGATCCTCCTGGGTCTATACTGAGGCTGGCCGATCCTCCTGGGTGTATACTGAGGCTGGCAGATCCTCCTGGGTGTATACTGAGGCTGGCAGATCCTCCTGGGTGTATACTGAGGCTGACCGATCCTCCTGGGTCTATACTGAGGCTGGCAGATCCTCCTGGGTCTATACTGAGGCTGGCAGATCCTCCTGGGTCTATACTGAGGCTGGCAGATCCTCCTGGGTCTATACTGAGGCTGGCAGATCCTCCTGGGTCTATACTGAGGCTGGCCGATCCTCCTGGCTGTATACTGAGGCTGGCAGATCCTCCTGGGTGTATACTGAGGCTGGCAGATCCTCCTGGGTGTATACTGAGGCTGACCGATCCTCCTGGGTCTATACTGAGGCTGGCAGATCCTCCTGGGTCTATACTGAGACTGGCAGATCCTCCTGGGTCTATACTGAGGCTGTCAGATCATCCTCGGTGTATACTGAGGCTGTCAGATCCTCCTGGGTGTATACTGAGGCTGTCAGATCCTCCTGGGTGTATACTGAGGCTGTCAGATCCTCCTGGGTCTATACTGAGGCTCGCAGATCCTCCTGGGTGTATACTGAGGCTGGCAGATCCTCCTGGGTGTATACTGAGGCTGTCAGAACTTCCTGGGTGTATACTGAGGCTGGCAGATCCTCCTGGGTGTGTCCTAACACTGGCAGATCCTCCTGGGTGTATACTGAGGCTGTCAGATCCTCCTGGGTGTATACTGAGGCTGGCCGATCCTCCTGGGTGTATACTGAGGCTGGCAGATCCTCCTGGTTGTATACTGAGGCTGTCAGATCCTCCTGGGTGTATACTGAGGCTGGCCGATCCTCTTGGGTGTGTCCTAACACTGGTAGATCCTACTAGGCATATACTAATACTGGCTGAACCTTCTTGGCATATACTAGGGCAGGCAGATCCCTTTGGGAGTATACTAACACTAGTAAATGCTCCTGGGGGGTATACCAACACTGACAGGCCCTCCTGGGTGTATACTGACAGTTGGCATATACTTGCAGATCCTCCTGGGCATATATTACCACAGTCAGATGCTCCTGGTTGTGTCCTAACACTGGAGAATCCTCCTGGGCATATAATCATGCTGGATGATCCTCCTAGGCATCTGCTAACACTGGCAGATTCTCCTGGAAATATACCAATGCTCGAAGATCCTCCTGGGTGTAAGCTAACAATGGCAGGTCCTCCTGGGGATAAAGTGTCACTGCCAGGTCCTCCTAGAGTGTACTAACACTAGCAGATCCTCATGGGTGTATACTAATGCAGGCAGATCATCCTGGGCATATAGTCACACTGGTCGATCCTCCTGGGTGTATACTAATTCTTGAGGATCCTCCTGGGTGTTTACTAATGCTGGAAGATCCTCCTAGGCATATACTAAAATTGGTCGACCTTGCTGGAAATATACTAATGCTGTCAGATCCTCCTGGGTGTAGACTAATGCTGTCGGACCTCCTGGGTGTAGACTAATGCTGTCAGATCCTCCTGGGTGTAGACTAATGCTGTCGGACCTCCTGGGTGTAGACTAATGCTGTCAGATCCTCCTGGGTGTAGACTAATGCTGTCGGATCCTCCTGGGTGTAGACTAATGCTGTCGGATCCTCCTGGGTGTAGACTAATTCTGTCGGATCCTCCTGGGTGTAGACTAATGCTGTCGGATCCTCCTGGGTGTAGACTAATGCTGTCGGATCCTCCTGGGTGTAGACTAATGCTGTCGGATCCTCCTGGGTGTAGACTAATGCTGTCGGATCCTCCTGGGTGTAGACTAATGCTGTCGGATCCTCCTGGGTGTAGACTAATGCTGTCGGATCCTCCTGGGTGTAGACTAATGCTGTCGGATCCTCCTGGGTGTAGACTAATGCTGTCGGATCCTCCTGGGTGTAGACTAATGCTGTCGGATCCTCCTGGGTGTAGACTAATGCTGTCGGATCCTCCTGGGTGTAGACTAATGCTGTCGGATCCTCCTGGGTGTAGACTAATTCTGTCGGATCCTCCTGGGTGTAGACTAATGCCGTCGGATCCTCCTGGGTGTAGACTAATGCTGTCAGATCCTCCTGGGTGTAGACTAATGCTGTCGGATCCTCCTGGGTGTAGACTAATGCCGTCGGATCCTCCTGGGTGTAGACTAATGCCGTCGGATCCTCCTGGGTGTAGACTAATGCTGTCGGATCCTCCTGGGTGTAGACTAATGCTGTCGGATCCTCCTGGGTGTAGACTAATGCTGTCGGATCCTCCTGGGTGTAGACTAATGCTGTCGGATCCTCCTGGGTGTAGACTAATGCTGTCGGATCCTCCTGGGTGTAGACTAATGCTGTCGGATCCTCCTGGGTGTAGACTAATTTTGTTGGATGCTCCTGGGTGTAGACTAACACTGTAGGGTCCTTATCACGGGTGAAATAGCACCACAGACCAGTACTGTGTCCTGCCAATCCAAGACTGGGACCTAAGGGTGCACAGTCAGCACATGGATCCTCAGTCTTACAGGGAACCTGTCAGCTCCCCATTCTGAACTATACACAGGAAGCAGAGTAACATTTACTAGACATTTTGCAATGTTGCTACTATCACTCCGGACGTGTCACTGCTTTACCATGTGTTGTAACAACAGCCGTATATTTATATCATTGTTGTTTATGAAACACGGATACAACATCATTAGGAATTAATGAGACGACACCAGAGCGGCTCTTCTCAGGTCATTATCCTCGGCTGCAGGTGACAAGGAAGCTCGTGCCAAGGGGCATTAAAGGGCTGTGGCAATTATATGAAACCATCCCCTTAACATGACGATCGGTGGGGGTCTAGGGGCTGATATGAAGACCCTCAGGCGGCTTTAATGACTTGATAAAAGCGGAACAAACCTTTAAGGTAGAAATCCATCAAAAACATTTGGTGTAGATTTGGGGGATGCAGAGTTATTTGGGGGGTTATGCTTTGCCCCCTGTGATGAAGACCCCTTAATACGTCTGATTCTGGCGCCCCCTGGCACAGACACCATTGTATCAGCTCATATATACAACCACAGGGGGGATCAGTTATGACGATTATTTATGGGGGGCTCCTGACCCACCTCTGACCTCAGGCTATTTCCAGTTGGGTGCCAGGTGTGTGCCGTGCGGGGGTCACATCTCCCAGAGAATTTGTCTCATTCCACAGACAAGAATAGCAGGAGGAGGATTGTTTGCCCTCGGGGTCCTGAAGTCAAAAATGTGAGTGTGAGACTCGTCTGGATGTGAAATCTGTAGGACGACCCTCTTATACATCAGCTACAGGGGCCATGAGGGAATTGGGGGTCACCCGTCAGGTGTCCAGGCTGCACCAGTGGGGTCCAGGTTGTGCTCTATGCCAGTCTGCAATGGGAAGGGCATTGATCCAAAACTCTGGGGTCCCAAATATAATGCACCATCTATAGCACCGATCTACTTGGAAGGGCCCCTGGTGCGACCACATGCTCTGTACTGTAAAATATGGATTCATAGTCAGGGATTGTGTCCTCACACTGCTGTGCTCTGTGCTATCTCAATTTAGATGTTCTAAAGACCCTCCCCCAGCTTTGATTTACTGCTATATTATTCAGGCAGAGTCCTGATTTTACTCAAAGAACTGTAGGGGAGCTATGGTGCAGCTCAGTGCAGACAGAGAAAAGCACAGCAGTGTGAGGACACTCAGTTTCACACTTCAGTTTTTTTCCCACTGATGGTTGGTCAATTTACAACCTGTTCATTTGTGTTCACTGACAACATTGGATCAGTGGAAAAAAACTGAAGTGTGAAAAAGCCCATTGAAAACCAAGGTTCAGTAAAACACTGAAGCCAGGAAGAGAAAACCCATCTGTACGTGTCCATAAGCCAAAATGGGTTCAGTGAAAGATCACTAATGTGAAAACTATATCTACGAGCAACATACACAAAGGTCTGATTACACATCTCCCCAGGGACAATACATAACACTGGAGGCAGAGAGCACAGAGCACAGCAGTGTGAGGTCTGATTACACATCTCTCCAGGGACAATACATAAGTGTCTGCAGAGAGCACAGAGCACAGCAGTGTGAGGTCTGATTACACATCTCTCCAGGGAAAGTACATAACACTGGCTGCAGAGAGCACAGAGCACAGCAGTGTGAGGTCTGATTACACATCTCTCCAGGGACAATACATAACACTGGCTGCAGAGAGCACAGAGCACAGCAGTGTGAGGTCTGATTACACATCTCTCCAGGGACAATACATAACACTGGCTGCAGAGAGCAGAGAGCACAGCAGTGTGAGGTCTGATTACACATCTCTCCAGGGACAATACCTATCACTGGCTGCAGAGAGCACAGAGCACAGCCGTGTGAGGTCTGATTACACATCTCTCGAGGGACAATGCATAACACTGGCTGTGGAGAGCACAGAGCACAGCAGTGAGAGGTCTGATTACACATCTCTCCAGGGACACTACATAACACTGGCAGCAGAGAGCACAGAGCACAGAAGTGTGAGGTCTGATTACACATCTCTCCAGGGACAATACCTAGCACTGGCTGCAGAGAGCACAGAGCACAGCAGTGTGAGGTCTGATTACACATCTCTCCAGGGACAATACATAACACTGGCTGCAGAGAGCACAGAGCACAGCAGTGTGAGGTCTGATTACACATCTCTCCAGGGACAGTACATAACACTGGCTGCAGAGAGCACAGAGCACAGCAGTGCGAGGTCTGATTACACATCTCTCCAGGGACAATACATAACACTGGCTGCAGAGAGCACAGAGCACAGCAGTGTGAGGTCTGATTACACATCTCTCCAGGGACAGTACATAACACTGGCTGCAGAGAGCACAGAGCACAGCAGTGCGAGGTCTGATTACACATCTCTCCAGGGACAATACATAACACTGGCTGCAGGGAGCACAGAGCACAGCAGTGTGAGGTCTGATTACACATCTCTCCAGGGACCATACATAACACTTGCTGCAGAGACACAGAGCACAGCAGTGTGAGGACGCAGCCTTAGTGCACTTGGAGAAACTGCAATCCTGGAATATAAATCCACATGTCACAGTCCTGCTGCTACTAACAACATACACAAAGGTCTAATTACACATTTCTCCAGGGACACAACCTAACACTGGCTGCAGAGAGCACAGAGCACAGCAGTGTGAGGTCTAATTACACATCACTCCAGGGACAGTACATAACACTGGCTGCAGGGAGCACAGAGCACAGCAGTGTGAGGTCTAATTACACATCACTCCAGGGACAGTACATAACACTGGCTGCAGAGAGCACAGAGCACAGCAGTGTGAGGTTGATTACACATCTCTCCAGGGACAGTACATAACACTGGCTGCAGAGAGCACAGAGCACAGCAGTGTGAGGTCTAATTACACATCTCTCCAGGGACTATACATAACACTGGCTGCAGAGAGCACAGAGCACAGCAGTGTGAGGTCTGATTACACATCTCTGCAGGGACAATACAAAACAGTGTGAGGACCCAGTGCACTTGGGAAATATAAATCTGTATTTCACAGTCCTGCTGCCCTTAGGTGAGATTCCAAAAGCTATAGTAACCCCTGTGTAGACATCTGTTTGCACCTTCCCAGTTGGGGAGATGAGATCCTGCAGCAGCTGCCATTTGGACCTGAGATAATTTGCATAACTCTTTTCCCAGGGGGCAGCTGACAGTCTGGAGAGACCATGTAAAGCCATGATGGGCTGGTTATAAACAAGTTGTAATAAATATGTTATTTCCTGCACGAGGGCACCCAGGAGGCTGGCATCACCAAGGAGGATGGGCATCACCCAAGAGGCTGGCATCACCCAGGAGGCTGAGCATCACCCAGAAGACTGGCATCACCCAGGAGGCTGAGCATCACCCAGAGGGCTGGCATCACCCAGGATGCTGAGCATCACCCAGAAGGCTGGCATCACCCAAGAGGCTGGCATCACCCAAGAGGCTGGCATCACCCAGGAGGCTGAGCATCACCCAGAAGGCTGGCATCACCCAGGAGGCTGTGCATCACCCAGAAGGCTGGCATCACCCAGGATGCTGAGCATCACCCAGAAGGCTGGCATCATCCAGGAGGCTGGCATCACCCAGAAGGCTGAGCATCACCCAGAAGGCTGGGCATCACCCAAGAGGATGGACATCATTTAGGAGGATGGGCACCACCCAGAGGGATGGGCATCACCCAGGAAGCTGAACATCACCCAGAAAAATGGGCATTACCCAGAAGAATGGGCATCACCCAGGAGGCTGGGCATCACCCAGGAGTATGGGCATCACACAGGAGGCTGGCATCACCCAGGAGGATGGGCATCACCCAGGAGCATGAGCATCACTCAGGAGGATGGGCATCACCCAGGAGCATATGCAACACACAGGAGGCTGGCATCACCCAGGAGAATGGGCATCACCCAGAGGATGGTAATCACCCAGGAGCTTGGGCATCACCTAGGAGGCTGGGCATCACACAGAAGAATGGGCATTACCCAGGAGAATGGGCACCACCCAGGAAGATGGGCATCACTCAGGAGGATGGGCATCAATCAGGAGGCTGGCATCACCAAGGAGGCTGACATCAACCAGGAGGGTGGGCATCACCCAGGAGGATGGGCATCACCCAGTAAATTGGCATCGCCCAGAAGGCTGACATCAACCAGGAGGGTGGGCATCACCCAGCAGGATGGGC
This sequence comes from Engystomops pustulosus, assembly GCF_040894005.1. NCBI lineage: Eukaryota > Metazoa > Chordata > Amphibia > Anura > Leptodactylidae > Engystomops > Engystomops pustulosus. Next base: position 177,545,654 of record NC_092417.1, on the reverse strand, counting down.
TTCACCCAGTAAACTGGCATAACCCCGGAGAATGGGCATCACCCAGGAGGCTGACATCAACCAGGAGGGTGGGCATCATCCAGGAGGATGGGCATCACCCAGTAAACTGGCATCGCCCAGGAGGGTGGCATCACCCAGGAGGCTGGGCACGATACAGGAGGATGGGCAGGATGAATAAAACATGAGAGCTACACAGCTCCTACAAGCCTCCCCCATGCATCATTCATGCCCCCTCCCCCGTGCCCTGTGCCCCGGGTGACAATGGAGCAGGGCACATCCTCAGAATAGGAGGTCACCAGATGTAAACTTCCTGAGAAGCGACAAAGTGAGAGATGAGAGGGAGTAACAGGGGGAGGAGAGGGGAGGAGAGGGCTCCGAGCTGCTCCAAAGTGTGACATTCCTGCAGGGAGGCAGAGGAGACGCTCTGCAGGAGCAACGGTCTGCAGGGGCACCGGGGTAAGTACTGAAGCCTCCTGGAGGGGGAACACATACCGAACAATGCACAGATACAATGTATATTCATGTAGCGGAGCTTGGAGGGGCAATGAGGAGTAGCAGAGTGGAGTTAGTGAGATGTAGCAGACATATCATCCAAATACAGACCCAGCCTGCTACATCTGATGTCAGATCTTGGGGGTCCGGTGCCTCCTTCTACACAACCTACAATGTGGGGGCTTCTCGGACTGCGCTGGGTAGTTGCACTGTAAGTCATTTCCTAATGTGCCCTTGTGCGACCCCGGAAGGCAAATTACATGCCAATTTTTAGATGAGTTTGTGTCCCATATTGGTAATAGCCTCGCTAGGTGCAGTGCCCCCATAACAGAGCTCACTGGGTGCAGTGCCCCCATAACAGAGCTCACTGGGTGCAGTGCCCCCATAACAGAGCTCGCTGGGTGCAGTGGCCCCATAACAGAGCTCGCTAGGTGCAGTGCCCCCATAACAGAGATCGCTAGGAGCAGTGCCCCCATAACAGAGATCGCTAGGAGCAGTGCCCCCATAACAGAGATCGCTAGGTGCAGTGCCCCCATAACAGAGCTCGCTAGGTGCAGTGCCCCCATAACAGAGATCGCTAGGAGCAGTGCCCCCATAACAGAGATCGCTAGAAGCAGTGCCCCCCATAACAGAGATCGCTAGGAGCAGTGCCCCCATAACAGAGTTTGCTAGGTGCGGTGCCCCCATAACAGAGCTTGCTAGGAGCAGTGCCCCCATAACAGAGATCGCTAGAAGCAGTGCCCCCATAACAGAGATCGCTAGGTGCAGTGCCCCCATAACAGAGCTCGCTAGGTGCAGTGCCCCCATAACAGAGCACTCCTCTCCCTCCTGTATATAGCGCTACTGTATACAGAGCACTCCCCTCCCTCCTGTATATAGCGCTACTGTATACAGTGCACTCCCCTACCTCCTGTATATTGCTACTGTATACAGCACACTCCCCTCCCTCCTGTATATAGCGCTACTGTATACAGTGCACTCCCCTCCCTCCTGTATATAGCTTCTGTATACAGTGCACTCCCCTCCCTCCTGTATATAGCTACTGTATACAGTGCACTCCCCTCCCTCCTGTATATAGTGACAGGTAATAATCCTCGGGAATGACTGCTGCTGCTCCTCTTCCTCTTTCTGAGGTTCCCGTGTGACATGACTCATCTATCAGACAGGTAGGTTACACCTATACAATGCATACTATACATCCTGGCACTATGAATGTTATGGGGTCACTAACATTGAAGCCCTGTTACACTGTGGTGGGCACTGGGGGTCCGGTGCTTCACTGCTGTAATTGTGCATCTGGATGCAATGTAACTGTCACTCATGGGGGTGCTGCGCCTGACCAGCTCTATTATGGGGGCACAGTGTATGACCAGCTCTATTATGGGGGCACAGTGTATGACCAGCTCTGTTATGGGGGCACAGTGTATGACCAGCTCTGTTATGGGGGCACAGTGTATGACCAGCTCTGTTATGGGGGCACAGTGTATGACCAGCTCTGTTATGGGGGCACAGTGTATGACCAGCTCTGTTATGGGGGCACAGCTCCTGGCCAGCTCTGTTATAAGGTTGCTGCGCCTGACCAGCTCTGTTATGGGGGCACTATGCCTGGCCAGCTCTGTTATGGGGGTACAGCACATGGCCAGCTCTATTATGGGGGCAGAGCACATGGCCAGCTCTGTTATGGGGGCACAGCTCCTGGCCAGCTCTGTTATGGGGGCACAGCTCCTGGCCAGCTCTGTTATCAAGCTCAGCTCCTGGCCAGCTCTGTTATGGGGGCACTACGCCTGGCCAGCTCTGTTATGGGGGCACAGCTCCTGACCAGCTCTGTTATGGGGGCACAGCATCTGACCAGCTCTGTTATGGGGCACAGCATCTGACCAGTTCTGTTATGGGGGCACAGCATCTGACCAGTTCTGTTATGGGGGCACAGCATCTGACCAGTTCAGTTATGGGGGCACAGCATCTGACCAACTCTGTTATAAGGGTGCTGTGTCTTACCAGCTCTGTTATGGGGGCACAGCACAGCTCCTGGCCAGCTCTGTTATGCAAGCTCAGCTCCTGGCCAGCTCTGTTATGGGGGCACAGCACATGGCCAGCTCTGTTATGGGGGCACAGCACATGGCCAGCTCTGTTATGGGGGCACAGCATCTGACCAGCTCTGTTATGGAGGCACAGCATCTGACCAGCTCTGTTATGGACGCACAGCTCCTGACCAGCTCTGTTATGGGGGTACAGCACAGCTCCTGGCCAGCTCTGTTATGGGGCACAGCATCTGACCAGCTCTGTTATGGAGGCACAGCATCTGACCAGCTCTGTTATGGAGGCACAGCATCTGACCAGCTCTGTTATGGAGGCACAGCATCTGACCAGCTCTGTTATGGAGGCACAGCATCTGACCAGCTCTGTTATGGAGGCACAGCATCTGACCAGCTCTGTTATGGGGGCACAGCATCTGACCAACTCTGTTATGGACGCACAGCTCCTGACCAGCTCTGTTATGGGGGCACAGCTCCTGACCAGCTCTGTTATGGGGGCACAGCACCTGGCCAGCTCTGTTATGGGGGCACAGCACATGGCCAGCTCTGTTATGGGGGCACAGCATCTGACCAGCTCTGTTATGGAGGCACAGCATCTGACCAGCTCTGTTATGGAGGCACAGCATCTGACCAGCTCTGTTATGGGGGCACAGCATCTGACCAACTCTGTTATGGGGGCACAGCATCTGACCAGCTCTGTTATGGAGGCACAGCATCTGACCAGCTCTGTTATGGGGGCACAGCATCTGACCAGCTCTGTTATGGGAGCACAGCACATGGCCAGCTCTGTTATGGAGGCACAGCATCTGACCAACTCTGTTATGGGGGCACAGCATCTGACCAGCTCTGTTATGGGGGCACAGCACATGGCCAGCTCTGTTATGGAGGCACAGCATCTGACCAACTCTGTTATGGAGGCACAGCATCTGACCAGCTCTGTTATGGAGGCACAGCATCTGACCAGCTCTGTTATGGAGGCACAGCATCTGACCAACTCTGTTATGGAGGCACAGCATCTGACCAGCTCTGTTATGGGGGCACAGCATCTGACCAGCTCTGTTATGGAGGCACAGCATCTGACCAGCTCTGTTATGGAGGCACAGCATCTGACCAGCTCTGTTATGGGGGCACAGCATCTGACCAGCTCTGTTATGGAGGCACAGCATCTGACCAGCTCTGTTATGGAGGCACAGCATCTGACCAGCTCTGATGTGGGGGCACAACTCCTGGCCAGCTCTGTTATGGAGGCACAGCATCTGACCAGCTCTGTTATGGGGGCACAGCATCTGACCAGCTCTGTTATGGGGGCACAGCATCTGACCAGCTCTGTTATGGGGGCACAGCATCTGACCAGCTCTGTTATGGGGGCACAGCGCTTTGGCCACTTATGGTCTATTCTGTAAAGAATTTCTTTCCCAAAAAGTCCCAAAAAAGTCTCAAAATGCATAAAAAGTCCCGGCACATAGAGCAGCAGGGACTGGAGTAACCCTGGTGCTGAGGGGGTTAAATAGATCCTGTCCTCAGGTGTGACCATACACACCGCAGCATTATGTATGGTCCCTGGAGAGATGTGTAATCAGACCTCACACTGCTGTGCTCTGTGCTCTCTGCAGCCAGTGTTATGCATTGTCCCTGGAGAGATGTGTAATCAGACCTCACACTGCTGTGCTCTGTGCTCTCTGCAGCCAGTGTTATGTATTGTCCCTGGAGAGACGTGTAATCAGACCTCACACTGCTGTGCTCTGTGCTCTCTGCAGCCAGTGTTATGTATTGTCCCTGGAGAGATGTGTAATCAGACCTCACACTGCTGTGCTCTGTGCTCTCTGCAGCCAGTGTTATGTATTGTCCCTGGAGAGATGTGTAATCAGACCTCACACTGCTGTGTTCTGTGCTCTCTGCAGCCACTGTTATGTACTGTCCCTGGAGAGACGTGTAATCAGACCTCACACTGCTGTGCTCTGTGCTCTCTACAGCCAGTGTTATGTATTGTCCCTGGAGAGATGTGTAATCAGACCTCACACTGCTGTGCTCTGTGCTCTCTGCAGCCAGTGTTATGTATTGTCCCTGGAGAGATGTGTAATCAGACCTCACACTGCTGTGCTCTGTGCTCTCTGCAGCCAGTGTTATGTACTGTCCCTGGAGAGATGTGTAATCAGACCTCACACTGCTGTGCTCTCTGCACCCAGTGTTATGTATTGTCCCTGGAGAGATGTGTAATCAGACCTTTGTGTACGTTGTTAGTAGCAGCAGGACTGTGATATATGGATTTATATTCCTGGATTGTAACTTTTCCAAGTGCACTGGGGGCCGTGTCCTCACACTGCTGTGCTCTGTGCTCTCTAAGTGCATGGAGCCACAACTGAGCCCTCTACCCCCATTGTACTGAGTAAAAGCTGTAGGTTAGATACTACATCTGGGGGGAGGGGTGGCAGTTTAAGGCAGAAAGTGCACAGCAGTGTGAGGTCCCAGTGTATTTGGAGGAGCTGCACATGTAGAGTCTTTGCAGTTTATAGCTCGTCAGTCACATGGGTGAAGATGGCGGAAACTTTGCCTTTCAGGGTTCTGGTAAAGCTGAGTGCGGTAGAGGCGGCCGTATTGGTAACATGTAGTTCTATACATGTAAGTTGTATATAATATCCTCTGAATGTGGGAGACATATGGGGACACGGGGGACCCTGTAATATCTGTCAGGCTGCGGGGTCCCTGTGGCCGTATCAGTGATATCTAGGTCAGTGATACGGAGGTTGCGCTGGCGTCTGGCGTCCATTATTAGGGGAGAGGGGAGTGTGGGAACCTAATGTTATCTTCCATGACCCTAATTATCTCATTTCCTGCCCCCTCCCCCCCATCATGTCGGATCCTATTGTCATCTATTGGTTAATATCAGTCTAAAGTTCGCAGATGACACGAGATGCTAATCGCCTGCACGAGGATCGTCTCTCCATCAGTGATCACATGACCTCACCGCCGTTATGTTAAAAAAAAAAAAAACATAAAACTAGAAAAAAAAATTCTATCATTTTCTCCATAAGAGACAGTGACCAAAACCCAGATCCAGGCCGGTACCAGAGACATCTCAGCGCCAGACACATTGACCCCCTGAAGGAGGGGCATCACCTCCTGACCTGTCTCCTCCTTCCCATAGACCTTCCTTATAGAGATGTGATCCAAATATTATAATTAGGACCCTGCTACTTCATATTAAACTTTCATATGGAAATGGCGCCCAGAATTTTTTTGCCATCTGCTTTCATCATGCTTTGTGGAAGAGAGGGAACTTTGGGAGAGGTGGGGGGATTGCACTTTGGGAGAGCTGGAGTTTGGGAAAACTGGGGAAGATGGACTTTGGGAGAGCTGAACTTCGGGAAAGGTAGGAAAGCCAGACTTTGGGAGTGCTGGACTTTAGGAGACTTTAGGAGACCTGGATGGCTGGACTTTGGAGATCAGAGGGTGCCAGGACTTTAGGAGAGCTGAGGTGCTGTACTTTGGGAGAGCTAGACGTTGGGAGAGCTGAGGAGCTGCACTTTGGGAGAGCTAGACTTTGGGAGAGCTGGGAAGCTGCACTTTGGGAGAGCTTGGGAGCTGCACTTTGGGAGAGCTACACTGCCGGAGGAGAGCTGTACAGTGGAGCTTTAAGAGAGCTGTACTTTGGGAGACCTGGATGGCTGGACTTTGGAGATCAGAGGGTGCCAGTACTTTGGGAGAGCTGGGGAGCTGCACTTTGGGAGAGCTAGACTTTGGGAGAGCTGAGGTGCTGCACTTTGGGAGATCAGAGGGTGCCAGTACTTTGGGAGAGCTGGGGAGCTGCACTTTGGGAGAGCTAGACTTTGGGAGAGCTGAGGTGCTGCACTTTGGGAGAGCTTGGGAGCTGCACTTTGGGAGAGCTACACTGCCGGAGGAGAGCTGTACAGTGGAGCTTTAAGAGAGCTGTACTTTGGGAGACCTGGATGGCTGGACTTTGGAGATCAGAGGGTGCCAGTACTTTGGGAGAGCTGGGGAGCTGCACTTTGGGAGAGCTGAGGTGCTGCACTTTGGGAGAGCTGAGGTGCTGCACTTTGGGAGAGCTGAGGTTCTGCACAGTGGGAGAGCTGAGGAGCTGCACTTTGGGAGATCTGAGGAGCTGCACTTTGGGAGAGCTGAGGTTCTGCACTGTGGGAGAGCTGAGGTGCTGCACTTTGGGAAAGCTGAGGTGCTGCACTTTGGGAGAGCTGAGGTTCTGCACTGTGGGAGAGCTGAGGTTCTGCACTGTGGGAGAGCTGAGGAGCTGCACTTTGGGAGAGCTGAGGAGCTGCACTTTGGGAGAGCTGAGGAGCTGCACTTTGGGAGAGCTAGACTTTGGGAGAGCTGGGAAGCTGCACTTTGGGAGAGCTTGGGAGCTACACTTTGGGAGAGCTAGACGGCCGGAGGAGAGCTGGACAGCGGAGCTTTAAGAGAGCTGTACTTTGGGAGACCTGGATGGCTGGACTTTGGAGATCAGAGGGTGACTGGACTTTGGAAGAGAAGGGCGCCAGGACTTTGGGAGAGCTGAGTGGCTGGACTGTGGCCCCTCACCTCCTTGGTAGAGATAGGAGAATAGGGGTAATAGTTCCAGAGTATCTATATGTAAAGCCTTTTATATACAAACTTGAAACATTTTATCCCCAAAGACATCAAGATCCGAATAATGGAAACTTTCTATGGTCCTCCAAGACCTCCCCCCCAGATCTGGGGCCTTGGCAGATATGAAGGAGCACCTGGAATATTCCCTGTGGACTATCATCGGATCCTTCATCAGACTCATTATCAGTGGTGGAGGAATCCAGACAGAATGGTTATTGATCCGCTCCCTGACTCCCATTGTTCCTGGACACAATATTTTATGGAAGGTGAAGGGGGAGGAGCTGAACGATGTCCCATGGAGGACCCGGCCCAGACAAATAAAACCTCCGCTTATTACAATATAATGATCCAGGATCTAGTAATCAGATTAACTCCAACACAGTTAAGACTCTTACAGACGATTTGTCTTGCAAATTATTGAGGTTGAAACTTTTTAAGGGAACCTGTCAGCAGGTTGTGACCATATAGACTGCAGCCAGTGTTATGTATTGTCCCTATGTTGTCAGTAGCAGCAGGACTGTGAAATATGAGTTTATATTTCAAGACTGTAGCCTCTCCTAGTGCACTGGGTTCATGTCCTCACACTGCTGTGCTCTGTGCTCTCTGCAGCCAGTATTATGTATTGTCCCTGGAGAGATGTGTAATCAGACCTCACACTGCTGTGCTCTGTGCCCTCTGCAGCCAGTGTTATGTATTATCCCTGGAGAGATGTGTAATCAGACCTCACACTGCTGTGCTCTGTGCTCTCTGCAGCCAGTATTATGTATTGTCCCTGGAGAGATGTGTAATCAGACCTCACACTGCTGTGCTCTGTGCTCTCTGCAGCCAGTGTTATGTATTATCCCTGGAGAGATGTGTAATCAGACCTCACACTGCTGTGCTCTGTGCTCTCTGCAGCCAGTATTATGTATTGTCCCTGGAGAGATGTGTAATCAGACCTCACACTGCTGTGCTCTGTGCTCTCTGCAGCCAGTATTATGTATTGTCCCTGGAGAGATGTGTAATCAGACCTCACACTGCTGTGCTGTGTTCTCTCTGCAGCCAGTGTTATGTATTGTCCCTGGAGAGATGAGTAATCAGACCTCACACTCCTGTGCTCTGTGCACTCTGCAGCCAGTGTTATGTATTGTCCCTGGAGAGATGTGTAATCAGACCTCACACTGCTGTGCCCTGTGCTCTCTGCAGCCAGTGTTATGTATTGTCCCTGGAGAGATGTGTAATCAGACCTCACACTGCTGTGCTCTGTGCTCTCTGCAGCCAGTGTTATGTATTGTCCCTGGAGGGATGTGTAATCAGACCTCACACTGCTGTGCTCTGTGCTCTATGCAGCCAGTGTTATGTATTGTCCCTGGAGAGATGTGTAATCAGACCTCACACTGCTGTGCTCTGTGCTGTCTGCAGCCAGTGTTATGTATTGTCCCTGGAGAGATGTGTACTCAGACCTCACACTGCTGTGCTCTGTGCTCTCTGCAGCCAGTGTTATGTAATGTCCCTGGAGAGATGTGTAATCAGACCTCACACTGCTGTGCTCTGTGCTCTCTACAGCCAGTGTTATGTACTGTCCCTGGAGAGATGTGTAATCAGACCTCACACTGCTGTGCTCTGTGCTCTCTGGAGCCAGTGTTATGTATTGTCCCTGAAGAGATGTGTAATCAGACCTCACACTGCTGTGCTCTGTGCTCTCTGCAGCCAGTGTTATGTACTGTCCCTGGAGAGATGTGTAATCAGACCTCACACTGCTGTGCTCTGTGCTCTCTACAGCCAGTGTTATGTACTGTCCCTGGAGAGATGTGTAATCAGACCTCACACTGCTGTGCTCTGTGCTCTCTGGAGCCAGTGCTATGTATTGTCCCTGAAGAGATGTGTAATCAGACCTGTGTGTCCGTTGTTAGTGGCAGCAGGACTGTGAAATATGGATTCATATTCCAAGATTGTAGCTTCTGGTGGCGTTTCCTCACACTGCTGTGCTCTATTTAGTCATTGGGGCAGATTTATCAAGTGTCTGAAAGTCAGAATATTTCTAGTTGCCCATGACAACCAATCACAACTCAGCTTTCATTTTACCAGTGCATGAATATTTTAAAGGGGGAGCTGTGATTGGTTGCCATGGGAAACTAGAAATATTCTGACTTTCAGACACTTGATAAATCTGCCCCATTGTTACATATTGTCCCTGGAAGATGTGTCAGACCTTTGCATGTTGTTAGTAGCAGCAGGACTGTGAAATACGGATTTGTATTCCATAATTGTCACTTCTCAAAGTGTCCCGGGGGTTGTCCTAACACTGCTGTGCTCTGTGCTGGAGAATATGAAATGAAATGTTGATGGGGTGGGAGGGGGTCCATTATAGGGTTAGGGGTCCATAGGAGCTTGATAATGGCATTATACAAAATTTGGGGGTTAGGGACTCCAGGTGTAATGGATGTTGTTGAGGATTTTGGCTCGTTACAATGTATCTAGTAATGATCTAAAATATTTTTCCTGTTTCCACTAATATGCAACGTTTTGAAGTTCTTATTTTCCAATCTTTTGGGTGTAACTGAGTCGAGTAACACGTTGCGCTCCTGGAGCCGGGACACGGAGCGTTATACAGTAGCCTCCTCCTCGTGATGAGTTTATCGCTGACCTCTGACCTTCCAGTATCCTCTATGTCTATTGTTAGAAGCCAGCGCCGGTTTATGGATCCCGACCCGTCACCGAGGGTTAATCATTGACCGGTATAAAAGCTAATCAATAACTGCAAATTCTTCAAAAAAAATGGCGATCGGCGGGGTTTATACGAGTTCTCGTGACTTTTTTGTGTGCAGGCGTTATCTGGCGGCGCGGAGGGGCCCATTCTGTGTCATCATAAAAATTCCAAAAACTTTACAGCTGATATTTTTATATACGTGGTGTCCTGGGGGGGGGGGAGGGAAATCTAGTTCTGCAATTACTTTCTGTTGTGCCATCATAAAAACTTGGATAAGTGGCGCCACATCTGCCCACAGGTCGTATGTGGTATTGCACCTCATCCCTATTATTGGGACAGAGCTGCAGTACCAGACATTGCCTGGAAACATGAATGGAGCTGTCCTTCCAAAGCGAGGACAATCCCTTTAAGGGGCTGCGCCACTAGACTGATCTCCTCCATCCAAAGAATCGGGAAAAGGATCTGTGAATCCGCGCAGGTATCACAGACCCATCTGGCAGGGCGCAGGGGAATTTCGGAGCTCCACTTTCTCTGGTTGTGACTCACTTCTGGGCAGCTGGTGGCGCTGCAATGTGTTTTTGAGGAACAACATGACAGCGAGGGGTTAAGCGCGATCAACCTGTGACTACGGGAAGTTGTGAACAAAGACCGAGGTGACATTTGAAGTTCTCCAAAAACAGCACCTACCCCCCCCCCCCCCCCCCCCCCCACGTATATACAAAGAGCGCAGCGCATAGACACCCAGAGACACCGAGCCCAGCGCCGCCTGAGGGAGACGTCTCACCCAGAGTCCGGGTCTGCAAAGGTCAGAGGGGGGAGGATGGAGGGCATCAAAAATAACGGCTTCATCATAAACATCTCGGCTGCTGCAGAACCTCATAATGCACCTCAGCTGCTGCAGAACCTCATCATACACACCTTAGCTGCTGCAGAACCGCAATATACATACCCCAGCTACTGCAGAACCTAGTTATACACACCTCAGCTGCTGCAGAACCTCATTATAAAGACCCCAGCAGCTGCAGAACCTCATTATACACACCCCAGCAGCTGCAGAACCTCATTTATACACACCTCTGTTGCTGCAGAGCCTTATCATACACACCTCAGCTGCTGCAGAACCTCATTATAAAGACCCCAGCAGCTGCAGAACCTCATTATACACACCCCAGCAGCTGCAGAACCTCATTTATACACACCTCTGTTGCTGCAGAACCTCATCATATGCACCACAGCTGTCGCAGAACCTCATCATATGCACCTCAGCTGCTACAGAACCTCATCATATGCACCTCAGCTGCTACAGAACCTCATCATATGCACCTCAGCTGCTACAGAGCCTCATCATACACACCTCAGCTGCTGCAAAACATCATAATAGACATGTCAGCTTCTGCAGAACCTTATCATACACACCTCAGCTGCTGCAGAACCTCATCATACACACCTCAGCTGCTGCAGAACCTTATTATACACACCTCAGCTGCTGCAGAACCTCATCATACACACCTCAGCCGCTGCAGAACCCCATTATACACACTTCAGCTGCTGCAGAACCTCATCATACACACCTCAGCCGCTGCAGAACCCCATTATACACACCTCAGCTGCTGCAGAACCTCATACTACACACCTCAGCTGCTGCAGAACCTCATCATACACACCTCAGCCGCTGCAGAACCCCATTATACACACCTCAGCTGCTGCAGAACCTCATCATACACACCTCAGCCGCTGCAGAACATCATCATACACACCTCAGCTGCTGCAGAACATCATAATACACACCTCAGCTGCTACAGAACATCATAATACACACCTCAGCCGCTGCAGAACCCCATTATACACACCTCAGCTGCTGCAGAACCTCATCATACACACCTCAGCCGCTGCAGAACCTCATCATACACACCTCAGCCGCTGCAGAACCCCATTATACACACCTCAGCTGCTGCAGAACCTCATCATACACACCTCAGCCGCTGCAGAACATCATCATACACACCTCAGCTGCTGCAGAACATCATAATACACACCTCAGCTGCTACAGAACATCATAATACACACCTCAGCCGCTGCAGAACCTCATCATACACATCTCGGCTGCTGCAGAACCCCATTATACACACTTGGCTGCTGCAGAATCTCATCATACACACCTCAGCTGCTGCAGAACCTCATCATACACGCCTCAGCTGCTGCAGAACCTCATCATACACACTTGGCTGCTGCAGAACCTGGTAATGTCAGGGAGGGCAGTATTATATATTCCATGTGTTTATAATTATCTTATTGTTTCCGCAGTTTCTCCGTTTTCCCGCTCGCCTCCTGACCACGTCCACCCTAGAGCGGGCCACGTCTGGCATCCACCCTCCCGCCTGCATGACTGGGAGTCAGACCCTGCTGCCGTACTTCACGGTGCAGTTCAACAAGATGGGGTCATTCCGGCGCCCTCGCCCGCGCTTCATGAGCTCCCCGGCGCTCAGCGACCTGCCACGGTTCTACGCCGGCCGACAGTCCGTGCAGCTCAACTCCAGCGCCATGTGGAACAGGTACAGTGAAGGGTCGGGGGGCACCAGACTGGGCACGGTAATGGCAGCCATGTTTGTGGTCACCCAGCTTTCCCAGAATCAGACACAACATAAGTGACTACTGAGCGGAGGTGAATCCAGTATCCACGTACCTCCCCTTCGGATACAGGGTTCCCACGTCGTCTGTAGATTTGGGACACTAAGCCGTAATCCCGTAGTTAATCCTATAAATGACCTCGAAAGATTTTTCTTTTTCTCTCTGTTTTTTGGAGATTAAGCTCTAAAGACAATGAAGCTCACGGCGATAAGATTTCACGTTCCCTGGATGCAGCATCTACTGCTGTTGGGAGATTATATCCGTACTTAAATCTGTATTTGGGAAAGCTGGGTAGTCGCCTATGTAACCACCATTACAGTTTTTAGTAAAATTTCATTGGAGGACCCGAGGTCTCAATTCTTCATCCCTCCTGCGGGGGCGCTGCAGGGAATTGAAACACGTATCAGATTGAACCACAATACAGTGGACACAAATGGCGCTATTTCTGGGACCATTTTTCTCATTCTGGACAATTCCTTTAATTTTAGGGGCGGGGCTACTGTATGCAAAGTTGTTGAATTTTTTTGCAGCTGTTCTGGGACAGATGTCACGTACTGAATGTTCAGTGGTTTCCTTTCACAGCGTGCAGAACGCCGTCATCAACGTGTTCAAGGGAGGAGGGCTGCAGGCGAACGAACTGTACTCCCTCAACGAGAACATCAGGTACGGAGCGACCGCAACATTGTATCTCACACTCACCTGCGGCTGGATTCTCACACTCACCTGCGGCTGGATTCTCACACTCAGCTGTTACATCCCAGGTCACATGATCACGCACAACACACAGAAATATGTGGTCTTCATAACTCACTTACTTAAAGGGGAAGTCCACTGACAAAGTTACCGCTATATAGTAATACGATTTTTCTAATTTGACTTTACGACAAAAAAAAAAAACGCCTAAAATTTGGTCTCCAGATTTTCTGACAAATAAAAAACCAACAAAAATTTTAAAACAACATTAAAAAGTTAAAAACAGAAAATTGGTCCTTTTCTTTTTAACTGCAAAATTAAAACCGAAATCCACTCCATCCATTCCCAATTTTTGGTAGGGACGTTTTTGTGGGAGCAGTGTTGTTTTTAATGGAACCTGTACCCCCTTTTTTACACAACCTGTCACCCCTTTACAGCTACTAACTGGTTCCTATAGAGCCCTTTAAACTTAATGTCACCCTTCTTTTAGCTAAAAATTGTTTTCCTCACATCCCCATAAAATTAACTTTGTCGCCTAACCTGTCTTCAGCTTCAAGTCTCCTCAGCCGAGTCCAGTGGCTCCTCCCCATGCCTCCTTCTCACCATTCAGCACTTCATATCAAGTGACCAGAGTGATGTCATTTAAGGTCCTTTACCCAGTAACATTTGCAAAATCTACCCCATGTATGCATCTGATCACATGAAATCACAGCAGCCTCCATGGACTTCTACTCCTTCCATTCTCCATAGAGTCTGGTGTGATTTCATGTGATCAGATACATACATGCGGTAGATTTAGCAAATGTTAGCAAGTAAAGGCCCGTAGGTGACATCACTCTGGTCATATGACAAGTGGGAAGGAGCCGCAGGACTCGGGTAAGGAGGCCACGCCTCCTCCAACTTGCTGTTGATGACAGATTTGAGCCTCATTTCAGTAGTGAAAGTTGTTGTTTGTCAAACATTTCGGGATCGTTTTGACTAAACAGGTGATGAGCAAAACTGAAAGTAGGAGGGGAAAGCGGCCAGACCGAAGGCAGTAGCGGGGGAGGGTAATAAAGGATGTGATGTATGAAATAGCACAAAAATGTTATATACAACCTAAGGGTAACTACCTAAACTCTTAGTGTGGCCATTTTGGATTACGGCCTCTTTATTCACGTCTCTCCCAGGGAAGCGACACGCCCCCTGAGAGACGTCTTACAGAAGGCAGCGGCCATTTTGGGTGAGACCTGACGGTTTTGATAAAAAAAGCAACAAAGACACCCGAAGGAGTATGGGGGGGGGGCACTGAATATGTCATGGGTACATTCTGGGGGGTTCAGAATGTAGGGGGGTTCACTTTCAAGCTACTAATTTACATGTAAAGGGCAGAATTCAGCAGTTTTCTTCACAGTTGCCCACAGCGACCAATCAGAGCGCTGCTTTCATGTTTCAAGAGCGAGTTAGAAAATTAAAGCTGCTCAGTGATTGGTTGATATGGACGACAAAGACAAATTAGCTTCCTGGGTGCAAATCCTTCATTTTGGGGGCATTTATTGGGCTCAGATGCCCCCAGCAGCATCTGTTCAGGGTCTGATACCCAACGTTTTATTCAATCCTGTACGTGGCCCTGATTCTGCCCCTTTGCGGCTTCTCCCGGCCTCCTCCCGGCAGTCACTGAAGAATCTGGACCTGTCTGAACAGGTTGAATCATCTTCAGACTCGGGGCCAAGAATCGTCATCTTCATCAGACAGAATGTGATAAAGCCGCGAGCAGCTGTCACCGCGCAGAAACCACGGCCGCGCTTATATCAATGTAATTAATGGCCTTTAATTAGACGTCTAGTTATACGGCGCAGCGTGGTAGAGAAAACACCTGTCTGTTGCCCATAGCAACCAATTGTTTTCATTTGGTGTTTACACTTCAGTTACCAAGGGAAACGGTCAGAGGAGGGAAAGGAGAGGTATTAACCCATCATGGCCAAGGATCTCCTATTGTGACCACTATATGAGTCCCGCCCCCTGATTGTGGACACTATATGAGTCCCGCCCCCTGATTGTGGACACTATATGAGTCCCGCCCCCCGATTGTGGACACTATATGAGTCCCACCCCCCGATTGTGGACACTATATGAGTCCCACCCCCCGATTGTGGACACTATATGAGTCCCACCCGCTAATTGTGGACACTATATGAGTCCCGCCCCCCGATTGTGGACACTATATGAGTCCCGCCCCCCGATTGTGGACACTATATGGGTCCCATCCCCCGATTATGGACACTATATGAGTCCCACCCCTGATTGTGGACACTGTATGAGTCCCACCCTCTGATTGTGGACACTATATGAGTCCCACCCCCCAATTATGGACACTATATGAGTCCCACCCCCCGATTGTGGACACTATATGAGTCCCACCCCCCGATTATGGACACTATATGAGTCCCACCCCCTGATTGTGGACACTATATGAGTCCCGCCCCCCGATTGTGGACACTATATGAGTCCCACCCCCCGATTATGGACACTATATGAGTCCCACCCCTGATTGTGGACACTATATGAGCCCCGCCCCCCGATTGCGGACACTATATGAGTCCCACCCCCCGATTATGGACACTATATGAGTCCCACCCCTGATTGTGGACACTATATGAGCCCCGCCCCCGATTATGGACACTATATGAGTCCCACCCCTGATTGTGGACACTATATGAATCCCGCCCCCTATTATAGTCAGTATTTTTAAATCCCACCCCTTTTCCTCTATTATTTTTTAGTACAACCCTGGAAGATGTCCATAGGAATAGACCTAGGATAAGGACGCCCCCCTCCCCCCCCCCTACCGTCCTATGACCCTGGGGCTTATAGTCACTATATTATATTACATCTTTTTGTTTTATGGAGGAGAAGCATGTAAACGGCTGCAGTATACAGAGTTATTTCTGCTCCTTGTGTTGTTAGATGAAGCAGATACAGAACGTTTCCTGTGGTCAGAGCCGCTGCTGTAACACGTACAGATAACAAGACAATGCGGGACAATGGGCTCTTTGTGTTCTGTCTCTGAAAACATTGAGAATTTTAATGTGAAACTGCATCGGATCTGGACCGAGCCTCAAGCCTGATGTATAAAAGGGATACAGGATAGAAAGATAGATAGATAGATATGAGATGGATAGGAGATAGATAGATATGAGGTAGATAGATAGGAGATAGATAGATAGATAGATATGAGATAGATAGATAGATAGATAGATAGATAGATAGATGATAGATAGGAGATAGATAGATAAATAGATAGATAGATAGATATGAGATAGATAGATAGATAGATGATAGATAGGAGATAGATAGATAGATAGATAGATAGATAGATAGATAGGAGATAGATAGATAGATAGATAGATAGATAGATAGATAGATAGATAGATATGATATAGATAGATATATAGGAGATAGATAGATAAATAGGTAGATAGATAGATAGATAGATAGATAGGAGATAGATAGATAGATAGATAGATAGATAGATAGATAGGAGATAGATAGATAGATAGGAGATAGATA
The DNA here is from genome assembly GCF_040894005.1 of Engystomops pustulosus. Taxonomy (NCBI): domain Eukaryota; kingdom Metazoa; phylum Chordata; class Amphibia; order Anura; family Leptodactylidae; genus Engystomops; species Engystomops pustulosus. The sequence goes on along the minus strand of NC_092417.1, from coordinate 177,528,968 downwards.
GATAGGAGATAGATAGATAGATAGATAGATAGATAGGAGATAGATAGATAGATAGATAGATAGATAGATAGGAGATAGATAGATAGATAGATAGATAGATAGATAGATAGATAGATAGGAGATAGATAGATAGATAGATAGATAGATAGATAGGAGATGGATAGATATGAGATAGATAGATAGATAGATAGATAGATAGATAGATAGATGGATAGATATGAGATAGATAGATAGATAGATGCGGGGGCACTGCAGGGACATTGCTTGCTGCCAGATCCCCCTGCAGCTGATCGCTGGAGGTCTGAGAATCTGAACACCTCCTGATGAACAAATGGTAGGGTAAAGACACAGTCCTCATGAATTAGAAATGTATAAAGAGACATGCGGCACTCACAACTTGTGGGAAAGTCCTTCATTTTGGGTGCATAGTAGAGAGAAGGACCGGGCCCTTTCACGCTTCCTAGCGCATTATCAAGCCATACACCTTGTGATCACCTTATAATCGGGGACATTTTGCCCAATTGACCAGTAATTTTTGCCTCCTTTTCTAGACATTTGCTGAAAAGTGAACTGGGTTCGTTTATCACTGATTACTTTCAGGTAAGTCGTGAGGCGGTGGAGAAGAGACCGGGGAATTACCCTGCAATTTCACAGCGACTGTCTCACCGCAGTCATGAATCAGACAGAGACTGCTATGTGTCTCACTTTCAGGGTTAATACTCAAAGGGATCTGTCAGCAGTGTTATACATGTATACAGCAGCCAGTGTTAGATATTGTCCCTGGAGAGATGTGTCCTAACACTGCTGTGCTCTGTGCTCTCTGCAGCCAGTGTTATGTATTGTCCCTGGAGAGATGTGTAATCAGACCTCACACTGCTGTGCTCTCTGCTCTCTGCAGCCAGTGCTATGTATTGTCCCTGGAAAGATGTGTAATCAGACCTCACACTGCTGTGCTCTCTGCAGCCAGTGCTATGTATTGTCCCTGGAGAGATGTGTAATCAGACCTCACACTGCTGTGCTCTGTGCTCTCTGCAGCCAGTGTTATGTATTGTCCCTGGAGAGATGTGTAATCAGACCTCACACTGCTGTGCTCTGTGCTCTCTGCAGACAGTGTTATGTATTGTCCCTGGAGAGATGTGTCCTAACACTGCTGTGCTCTGTGCTCTCTGCAGCCAGTGTTATGTATTGTCCCTGGAGAGATGTGTCCTAACACTGCTGTGCTCTGTGCTCACTGCAGCCAGTGTTATGTATTGTCCCTGGAGAGATGTGTAATCAGACCTCACACTGCTGTGCTCTGTGCTCTCTGCAGCCAGTGTTATATATTATCCCTGGAGAGATGTGTAATCAGACCTCACACTGCTGTGCTCTGTGCTGCCAGTGTTATGCACTGTCCCTGGAGAGATGTGTAATCACACCTCACACTGCTGTGCTCTGTGCTCTCTGCAGCCAGTGTTATGTATTGTCCCTGGAGAGATGTGTAATCAGACCTCACACTGCTGTGCTCTGTGCTCTCTGCAGCCAGTGTTATGTACTGTCCCTGGAGAGATGTGTAATCATACCTCACACTGCTGTGCTCTGTGCTCTCTGCAGCCAGTGTTATGTATTGTCCCTGGAGAGATGTGTCCTAACACTGCTGTGCTCTGTGCTCACTGCAGCCAGTGTTATGTATTGTCCCTGGAGAGATGTGTAATCAGACCTCACACTGCTGTGCTCTGTGCTCTCTGCAGCCAGTGTTATATATTATCCCTGGAGAGATGTGTAATCAGACCTCACACTGCTGTGCTCTGTGCTGCCAGTGTTATGCACTGTCCCTGGAGAGATGTGTAATCACACCTCACACTGCTGTGCTCTGTGCTCTCTGCAGCCAGTGTTATGTATTGTCCCTGGAGAGATGTGTAATCAGACCTCACACTGCTGTGCTCTGTGCTCTCTGCAGCCAGTGTTATGTATTGTCCCTGGAGAGATGTGTAATCAGACCTCACACTGCTGTGCTCTGTGCTCTCTGCAGACAGTGTTAGGCCCCTTCCACACTTGCGTTGCAGATCACGTCAGAGTCTGATCAGGGTGCGATCAGGGTTTGGTCAGTGAAAAACGCACATTTTGCATCAGAGTGCAATCAATTTTCAGTCAGAGTTTGTTCAGTGTCTCAGTTTTTCACGCGCAGAAAATGCGCGTGAAATGGACTCAGGACTGAGCTCTATCTTTTCTATGGCAGTTGATACGTGAAAAACGCATTGCACTTGCAAGTGTCTCAGAGTGGAATGCGTTTTTGATGCATCTCCATAGACTTGTATGGTGCGTTTTTCGAGATTTAAACGCGCGTTAAAAAAAAGTCTGAAAAGACCCATTGGTTACAATGGGTCAGAGTGCAATGCAAGTTCTGCACGTCAAAAGCACGCGCAGAAAACGCGCGTGAAAAACGCAAGTGTGAAAGGGGCCTTATGTATTGTCCCTATAGAGATGTGTAACCAGACCTCACACTGCTGTGCTCTGTGCTCCCTGCAGCCAGTGTTATGTATTGTCCCTGGAGAGATGTGTAATCAGACCTCACACTGCTGTGCTCTGTGCTCTCTGCAGCCAGTGTTATATATTGTCCCTGGAGAGATGTGTAATCAGACCTCACACTGCTGTGCTCTGTGCACTCTGCAGCCAGTGTTATGTATTGTCCCTATAGAGATGTGTAACCAGACCTCACACTGCTGTGCTCTGTGCTCTCTGCAGACAGTGTTATGTATTGTCCCTGGAGAGATGTGTAATCAGACCTCACACTGCTGTGCTCTGTGCTCCCTGCAGCCAGTGTTATGTATTGTCCCTGGAGAGATGTGTAATCAGACCTCACACTGCTGTGCTCTGTGATCTCTGCAGCCAGTGTTATGTATTGTCCCTGGAGAGATGTGTAATCAGACCTCACACTGCTGTGCTCTGTGCTCTCTGCAGCCAGTGTTATGTATTGTCCCTGGAGAGATGTGTAATCAGACCTCACACTGCTGTGCTCTGTGCTCTCTGCAACCAGTGTTATGTATTGTCCCTGGAGAGCTGTGTAATCAGACCTCACACTGCTGTGCTCTGTGCTCTCTGCAGCCAGTGTTATGTATTGTCCCTGGAGAGATGTGTAATCAGACCTCACACTACTGTGCTCTGTGCTCTCTGCAGCCAGTGTTATGTATTGTCCCTGGAGAGATGTGTAATCAGACCTCACACTGCTGAGCTCTGTGCTCTCTGCAGCCAGTGTTAGGTATTATCCCTGGAGAGATGTGTTATCAGAACTCACACTGCTGTGCTCTGTGCTCTCTACAGCCAGTGTTGTGTATTGTCCCTGGAGAGATGTGTAATCAGACCTCACACTGCTGTGCTCTGTGCTCTCTGCAGCCAGTGTTATGTATTATCCCTGGAGAGATGTGTAATCAGACCTCACACTGCTGTGCTCTGTGCTCTCTGCAGTCAGTGTTATGTATTGTCCCTGGAGAGATGTGTAATCAGACCTCACACTGCTGTGCTCTGTGCTCTCTGCAGCCAGTGTTATGTATTGTCCCTGGAGAGATGTGTAATCAGACCTCACACTGCTGTGCTCTGTGCTCTCTGCAGCCAGTGTTATGTATTGTCCCTGGAGAGATGTGTAATCAGACCTCACACTGCTGTGCTCTGTGCTCTCTGCAGCCAGTGTTATGTATTGTCCCTGGAGAGATATGTAATCAGTCCTCACACTGCTGTGCTCTGTGCTCCCTGCAGCCAGTGTCATGTATTGTCCCTGGAGAGATGTGTAATCAGAGCTTTGTGTATGTTGTTAGTAGCAGCAGGATTGTGATATATGCATTAATATTCCAGGATTGTAGCTTCTTCATGTGAACTGTGGGCATGTCCTCACACTGCTGCACTCTGTGCCTTCTGCAGCTCAGAGCACAGGAGTGTTACATAAAACATAAAGCCAGCCATCGCGTCTTTATGCCATAGACTACCCGGTTCCACCTCTAAACTGAACTGGACCGTAGATTCTGTGGGTTTCACATGCTCGACCTCATTATAGAATTTTTTAACAGTTCCTGGAAAAGCTGGGTGCCACCATGGCAGACACTGTTACCAGTCTTAAAGGTGAAGTCACCTGAAGTCCTAGATTTTTAGGGAAAGTTTGATGTTAGCCCCCGGCACCTCTCATGGCCCCTGCGCTCCTCCTCTAGTGACTTCTGCTCTGAAGCCCAAACTTCTCCTTTGTGTTTGTAGAATCAGCTCCTGTCCAAGGGTCTGGCGTTAATGGAGGAGAAAGTCAAGCTGTACGAAGGTGAGAGATAGCGGGGGCTCTGGGGGAGAGGGGATTGTGGGGGGGGGGGGGGTGTCTCTGAGTATGTACCTCTGGGTCAGTATGGATCAGGCTCAGTATATAACTCTGGGTCAGTATGGATCGGGCTCAGTATGTACCTCTGGGTCAGTATGGACCGGGCTCAGTATATACCTCTGGGCCAGTATGGATCGGGCTCAGTATATATCTCTTGGCCAGTATGGATGGGCACAGTATGTACCTCTGGGTCAGTATGGATCAGGCTCAGTATAAACCTCTGGGCCAGTATGGATGGGCACAGTATATACCTCTGGGTCAGTATGGATCAGGCTCAGTATAAACCTCTGGGCCAGTATGGATGGGCACAGTATATACCTCTGGGTCAGCATGGATCGGGCTCAGTATATACCTCTGGGCCAGTATGGATGGGCACAGTATATACCTCTGGGCCAGTATGGATCGGGCACAGTCTATACCTCTGGGTCAGTATGGATCGGGCTCAGTATATACCTCTGGGTTAGTATGGATCGGGCTCAGTATATACCTCTGGGTCAGTATGGATCGGGCTCAGTATATACCTCTGGGTTAGTATGGATCGGGCTCAGTATATACCTCTGGGTCAGTATGGATCGGGCTCAATATAAACCTCTGGGTCAGTATGGATCGGGCTCAGTATATACCTCTGGGTCAGTATGGATCGGGCTCAATATAAACCTCTGGGTCAGTATGGATCGGGCTCAGTATATACCTCTGGGTCAGTATGGACCGGGCTCAGTATATACCTCTGGGTCAGTATGAATCGAGCTCAGTATATAACTCTGGGTCAGTATGGATCGGGCTCAGTATATATGACTAGATCAGTATGTATCAGGCACAGTATATACCTCTGGGCCAGTATGGATCGGGCACAGTATATATGACTAGATCAGTATGGATTCGGTTCTGTATATAGCAGTGGGTTTGGACCCTCCTCTGTAACTGTTTCTCTGCAGGTGAGAACCGCGTCTTGATTCTTTCTGAATTGTGGGATCATTTCTTCATGGAGATCCTGCCGACGCTCCAGGCCATCTTCTATCCGGTGCAGGTGAGACCCCGGGGAATATGAAGGGGTTTACACTTTGGGATTTAGGGGAGGATTCTTTGCGGGAGTCATGACCCATCTGGGACTACTCCCAGGAGGTGGCACCGCATGACCCGGAGTCCTCTGGATAACTAATGAGGCTCAGACTGTGGCATAACTGAATGTAACGTGTAATGATAGTGAACTGTGCAATATACTTCATTACGTCAAGTATCTTCTCTGTGTCTTTTTTTCTGCTTCTTCTTTCTCCTGTAGCGAGCAGTGTATCTCTAACTCTTTCCATACCTAGAGATTATGTCACTTGGTGACTTTCCAGCGACTGTCTATAGAGAGTTATGTCGTATGCTGCTGTAGGGTGTGTTGGTAGCCTGTAGGGGGCGCTATCCAGTGCTGTATCTGTGTATTGCAGGGCCAGGAGCTCACGATCCGGCAGATTGCTCTCCTCGGCTTCAGGGATGCGGTTCTGTTAAAGGTGAACCTGGAGCGGACGCTGCCGCTGATGAAGTCACCGGTTCCTCCCCCGATCCTGCAGATGCTGCTGGTGCTTCAGGTACGAAAAGTTATGGCCAATATCTAGCACATTTGGTTCCACCTGGGGTATACAGCTCCCATGCATGCTAATGGTTAAAGAGCGAAACTAGGCGCCGGTCCGGCAGTCATGTGGTCATGTGAAGGCGCATAGGTCTGCAGAGGAGCTGCGTACACAGGATGCTGGAGGCTTCTTAATACTAATTGTAAAGTTGAGTCTGTGCTGCTGACAGGTTCCCTCTTAAGTACTATCCGTTTATAATCTCGGGATTGCAGGATTGTCCCAGAGTTCTGGCCCGTTTGGGTCTATTTTTGGGTCAGTACTTGGTTAGAATCCTGACACAGTTGTTTGATTTTCTGGCTCGTGTTGCTCATTACATAAAGGGTCAGAAGACGCCGGAACTAATGAATGTGACGTAGAAACAGCATCCAAAGACTCGCAGCAAGAGAATCGGCTCCGAGGAGACCCCAACGACAGAGGAGGAGCCTCAGCAATAAGGAAGAAAGTGCTGGCCGCTCCCCCCAGCCCCGAGCCGAGGATTGGGTGTTATCATAGGATTTAAAGGGAACCTGTCAGCATCACTAGATAAGAGCATCCCTGCGCTGTCCAGTACAATGGTCTCACTTAAAGGGGCATTGCAGGATTTAGATATCAAGACCTTCATTCCCAGGGTCTTGCCATTGGTACCACTAGTCACATGACCTGGTTGTATCTCAGTCCTGTATAAGTGAATGGGGCTGAGATGCAATTCCCATCACAGCCACTAAATAATATATAGTGCTGTACTACAATAGCTCCGGGGCCGCTAGGAAGGGCGGCACACCTTAAAAATTGTAATTCAGCTGAGACGGCACTTTCACTGGAGTTTGGAGTGAAAAAAAGGATGGATGTCCTCACACTGCTGAGCTCTGTTCTCTCTGCAGTCAGTGTTATGTATTGTCCCTGGAGAGGTGTGTATTCAGACCTAACACTGCTGTGCTCTGTGCTCTCTGCAGCCAGTGTTATGTATTGTCCCTGGAGAGATGTGTAATCAGACCTCACACTGCTGTGCTCTGTGCTCTCTGCAGTCAGTGTTATGTATTGTCCCTGGAGAGATGTGTAATCAGACCTCACACTGCTGTGCTCTGTGCTCTCTGCAGCCAGTGTTATGTATTGTCCCTGGAGAGATGTGTAATCAGACCTCACACTGTTGTGTTCTGTGCTCTCTGCAGCCAGTGTTATGTATTGTCCCTGGAGAGATGTGTAATCAGACCTCACACTGCTGTGCTCTGTGCTCTCTGCAGCCAGTGTTATGTATTGTCCCTGGAGAGATGTGTAATCAGACCTCACACTGCTGTGCTCTGTGCAGCCAGTGTTATGTATTGTCCCTGGAGAGGTGTGTATTCAGACCTAACACTGCTGTGCTCTGTGCTCTCTGCAGCCAGTGTTATGTATTGTCCCTGGAGAGATGTGTAATCAGACCTCACACACCTGTGCTCTGTGCTCTCTGCAGCCAGTGTTATGTATTGTCCCTGGAGAGATGTGTAATCAGACCTCACACTGCTGTGCTCTGTGCTCTCTGCAGCCAGTGTTATGTATTGTCCCTGGAGAGATGTGTAATCAGACCTCACACTGCTGTGCTCTGTGCTCTCTGCAGCCAGTGTTATATATTGTCCCTAGAGAGATGTGTAATCAGACCTCACACTGCTGTGCTCTGTGCTCTCTGCAGCCAGTGTTATGTATTGTCCCTGGAGAGGTGTGTATTCAGACCTCACACTGCTGTGCTCTCTGCAGCCAGTGTTATGTATTGTCCCAGGAGAGGTGTGTATTCAGACCTCACACTGCTGTGCTCTCTGCAGCCAGTGTTATGTACTGTCCCTGGAGAGATGTGTAATCAGACCTCACACTGCTGTGCTCTGTGCTCTCTGCAGCCAGTGTTATGTATTGTCCCTGGAGAGATGTGTAATCATACCTCACACTGCTGTGCTCTGTGCTCTCTGCAGCCAGTGTTATGTATTGTCCCTGGAGAGATGTGTAATCAGACCTCACACTGCTGTGCTCTGTGCTCTCTGCAGCCAGTGTTCTGTATTTTCCTTGGAGAGATTGATAATCAGACCTCACACTGCTGTGCTCTGTGCTCTCTGCAGCCAGTGTTCTGTATTTTCCTTGGAGAGATTGATAATCAGACCTCACACTGCTGTGCTCTGTGCTCTCTGCAGCCAGTGTTCTGTATTTTCCTTGGAGAGATTGATAATCAGACCTCACACTGCTGTGCTCTGTGCTCTCTGCAGCCAGTGTTCTGTATTTTCCTTGGAGAGATTGATAATCAGACCTTGTGTGTATGTTGTTAGTAGCAGCAGGACTGTGATGTATGTATTTATACTCCATCTTTGTAGTTTCCTGCAGTGAAGGGAATTCCTTCTTTGGATTATTATATGTGATATTCTTATTTTCAGGGCATCCATGAGCCCTCGGGACCCAGTGATGGTTACCTGAAGCTGGAGGATCTGGTGAAGATGGTGGTATCTCCGTATCTGGCAGCGTATGGGGACAGGAGCTGCAGCCACAATAGCGCCCCCTGTATTCTAGGTAAGATCATTACTACATAGGACATAACCCAGTATTTGCAGTACATGAAGGTCACGTTAGGACCGTGGAAGCCCCGATACTCATCAACAGGAAGCCTGGAGCGGAAGGGACAACCCCTTTAAAGGAAATTTTAAGACCTGGTGGTGGATGAGGGGTAAATTAAAAGAGTCATGTGACTTTCTACGCCAGTGATTGGTCTACAGTGACCAGTGGAGTCTCACCACTTCCTGTCTAGACAGGAAGAGGATTCTCACCACTTCCTGTCCAGACAGGAAGTGGATAGAATTGTGCGCTATGGCTTCTTCATCGCCTTTAAGTGGCACCTTTATAGACCTGACACCCTGGGAATCAGTTCACATGATGTAATCACCACCCAGTAGAGTAAATATGGTGAAGCCTTAGAAGTCCTGGGCTCTGATCAGACGAGAACGGCCTCGGGCCATGTGTCATGTTCTCAGCCTCCAGAGTGTGGGAATAAAGCCGAGGAGTAACTTATGTCTCGCTAATTAACGCCGTTTGCATAATGACGTGTTTATGTTGCGGTGTAATTGGTAATCTAAAGCGCTTAGGACGGAAACCTTAGTCAAATATTAAATCCCTGCTCCAAATCACCAGCAGCAGAGGAGATGTAACCCGCACCCTACAGCATTCACATCAGCCCTGCACATGTCTGTATTATACTCCAGAGCTGAACTCACTATTCTGCTGGTGCAGTCATTGTGTACATACATGACATTACTTATCCTGTACTGATCCTGAGTTACATCCTGTATAATACCCCAGAGCTGCACTCACTATTCTGCTGCTGGTGCAGTCACTGTGTACACACATGACACTACTTATCCTGTACTGATCCTGAGTTACATCCTGTATTATACCCCAGAGCTGCACTCACTATTCTGCTGCTGGTGCAGTCACTGTGTACATACATGACATTACTTATCCTGTACTGATCCTGAGTTACATCCTGTATTATACTCCAGAGCTGAACTCACTATTCTGCTGGTGGTGCAGTCACTGTGTACATACATGACATTACTTATCCTGTACTGATCCTGAGTTACATCCTGTATTATACTCCAGAGCTGCACTCACTATTCTGCTGCTGGTGCAGTCACTGTGTACATACATGACATTACTTATCCTGTACTGATCCTGAGTTACATCCTGTATTATACCCCACAGCTGCACTCACTATTCTGCTGGTGGTGCAGTCACTGTGTACATACATGACATTACTTATCCTGTACTGATCCTGAGTTACATCCTGTATTATACTCCAGAGCTGCACTCACTATTCTGCTGCTGGTGCAGTCACTGTGTACATACATGACATTACTTATCCTGTACTGATCCTGAGTTACATCCTGTATTATACTCCAGAGCTGCACTCACTATTCTGCTGCTGGTGCAGTCACTGTGTACATACATGACATTACTTATCCTGTACTGATCCTGAGTTACATCATGTATTATACACCAGAGCTGCACTCACTATTCTGCTGGTGCAGTCACTGTGTACATACATGACATTACTTATCCTGTACTGATCCTGAGTTACATCCTGTATTATACCCAGAGCTGCACTCACTATTCTGCTGCTGGTGCAGTCACTGTGTACATACATGACATTACTTATCCTGTACTGATCCTGAGTTACATCCTGTATTATACCCCACAGCTGCACTCACTATTCTGCTGGTGGTGCAGTCACTGTGTACATACATGACATTACTTATCCTGTACTGATCCTGAGTTACATCCTGTATTATACTCCAGAGCTGCACTCACTATTCTGCTGCTGGTGCAGTCACTGTGTACATACATGACATTACTTATCCTGTACTGATCCTGAGTTACATCCTGTATTATACTCCAGAGCTGCACTCACTATTCTGCTGCTGGTGCAGTCACTGTGTACATACATGACATTACTTATCCTGTACTGATCCTGAGTTACATCATGTATTATACACCAGAGCTGCACTCACTATTCTGCTGGTGCAGTCACTGTGTACATACATGACATTACTTATCCTGTACTGATCCTGAGTTACATCCTGTATTATACCCAGAGCTGCACTCACTATTCTGCTGCTGGTGCAGTCACTGTACATACATGACATTACTTATCCTGTACTGATCCTGAGTTACATCCTGTATTATACCCCAGAGCTGTACTCACTATTCTGCTGCTGGTGCAGTCACTGTGTACATACATGACATTACTTATCCTGCACTGATCCTGAGTTACATCCTGTATTATACCCCAGAGCTGCACTCACTATTCTGCTGCTGGTGCAGTCACTGTGTACATACATGACATTACTTATCCTGTACTGATCCTGAGTTACATCCTGTATTATACCCCAGAGCTGCACTCACTATTCTGCTGCTGGTGCAGTCACTGTGTACATACATGACATTACTTATCCTGTACTGATCCTGAGTTACATCCTGTATTATACCCCAGAGCTGCACTCACTATTCTGCATCTGTGTCTGGCCCCCATCTCCTGTGTCACCCCGGATGACTCCCTGGTTGGCTTGGCTCTGTTCTCTTTGGCGTCCGTCCTGCGGTGACACATGATGTGTAGAGAATTGCGGTTGCGGTGAATAGACACATGAAATCATCAGCAGCTGCGAGGTGAATCGGTGCCTCTGATCTGAGGCGTCCAGTGTTCGTGTATTCGGTGGAGCGTTGGGGGTCTGATTTGTTTGGTGTAATTTCCCAGAATCCTTAGCGCTATTACTTGAACACTCTCTCCCTTCTCTTCCGGGCAGCTGTGGATATGGGGCGCAGCCGCTGAATACCAACCAGCTGCATCACCCGCACAGTGACTGTCCTTAAAGGGAAAGTCTCAGACTCACAATAACCTCAGACCCTTCAGCCCTGACCCTTGACCCTCATATCAGACTACTGGCTGCAGCAGAAGCTCCTCCTCCCTCTCCCCCTTCTTGCTTTTTCTACATCAGAGTTAATATTAATGATTAATGTTACAGAAAATAACATTATAAACTTGAAATCAATCACTGTGTAATGCCCGTCCTCACCTGCGGGGGCGCTGCAGGAGAATGATGCACCTGCTCCTGGGTTCCTCTTGCAGTAGATCACAGACGGTCGCTGGCAGAACACTTTTTGATTGGCTATTTTTTGGTCCATTCAGACATTTATAGAATTCACAATCTCTTTAAGCCCCACCCTTCAGTTAAATCCCACCCCCGAGGAGTTTATTCCCATTCTCATGCCCAATCCTCCAGGTCATTGCTAGTAAATTTCTCTCCTCACCTATATATCAGCGGGAAGGACCCCAATTCATCTAGTGACCCCCTGAAGACCACAATGTGATGAATGCAAGCTCCTATCCGGCTGTATGGAAGACACTAGTTCCGAGTGCAGAACCACAACTCCCAGCATATCCATAGCTTAAAGGGGTTGTCTAGATTTCAAAAGGGGTCTACTCTTCAGGACCCTCCTCTCTTGGACTCTTGGAGTATAGAGCAGGTAGAGAGTGTCCCTGCCTCTGGAGGACTTGTCCTTATTGATCTGAATGGAGACTGTGTAATGCTTCATTCCGCCTGTGGGGGCAGTGCAGGGAACTTGAATCCTTGCCTGGTTATGTAGGGCACTATGTACCCTTTACTGGCAGAAATCTTCTTGTTTCCTGGCAGTTTGTCATCTTAGCAGTAAAATTTTTTTTTACCTTTATGCAAATGAGCTTCACCGTGCACTGGGGGCGGGGCCTTTTGTAGTGGTGCACCCGTTTTCATCTTCACACATATTTTTTTTCCTATAGGAGATCATAAACTAGACGATGTGTATAGAGATCTGTAACGATGGTCAGAAAAGAGAGAAAATACAAGAGCACCAACATATGTGACTCCGCCCCCAGTGCACTGAATGGGTTTTTTTGCTTTTAATAATAATAAAAAAACAAAGTTTCCCTAAAATTACAGATCGATTGTAAATTGGAAAATGACTTTGTCAGAACAGTGGCGCCTACAGGCAGAGGGCGGTATTACAGGCCTTGTATTCAAATGTTCAGTTTAGCTCATAACTTTAGAACTGCACATTTTATAATTTTTTGGAGATTTTTTTGGTCCATATTTAATACTTTGATGCATCTTCCTTTCTTTACAGATCATCGATTCTCTAAATGTCACCTAAGATCGGACTCCGCCCCCTACACGCCCCTTGGGGGCTCCTCCCTTCCGGCTGAGCGCTGCCTCTCCCCCCTCACCGAGCAGGAGGGGGAGGCGTATTTGGAGAAATGTGGAAGCATCAGAAGACACACAGTGGCCAATGTCCACACGGACATCCAACTCCTGGCGATGGCGTCCATCATGCACCCCCGATCCGAGGAGGCGGAGCTTTCCAGCTCCTGTCTGCTACTGCAGCCATCTTTCACCCAGCGCCAGTTCAGCAGCGAACCAAATATTGTGGACTGTCCATCAGAGATGCTCCAGGACAGCTCGGAGGACAGCAGCCCATCCCCCAGCTGACCCCCACCCCCAAAAAAATTTTATTTTTAGACACCAACGAGGAACCTCAGTAGTGACCACAGATTAACCGCACCACATCCTCTAGCGCTGACCACATAGACATCGCCTTTAACTGGTACTTTAACTTTTTTTATGGTAGCTTTTTTTTATATGGTACATGGGGGCGGAGTCTTATAAACAAAAAAACATATCAATATCCCACAGGAGGAGTCCAAAAGACAAACCCACCAATCATGGACCATGGACTGGAGAAGGCGGAGCCTGCCCCACATCGTACATATTTTTTGTTTTGTTAAAACTTGAATTATTTTTTTTTTTTTTTTACTTTTTGGGGGATTTTTTGCTCATATTAAGTGGAGGAAGAGAACAATAAATAAACTGGAAGTTGCAATAAACATTTTTTAATTTATTTAAAAGATCAAATTTGCTGTTTTTGTAACATGGGAATTCTAGAGAATTCCCTAGATGGGCCCTACGCTAGTGTAAGGCCGCCCGTCTTTACCTCCTACAGGAGGGTGATGCAAGGACCCAGAAACGGGGGATTATATTGTATGAAGCTACTAGACAGTAAACTACCGGAGGGGCATCACTGTGGCTACTGGGGGGATTACTGTGACTACTGGCTACTGGGGGGATCACTGTGGCTACTGGGGGGATCACTGTGGCTACTGGGGGCATCACTGGGACTAAAGTCTACTTGGGGATCACTGTGACTACTAGCTACTGGGGGGATTACTGTGACTACTAGCTACTGGGGGGGATCACTGTGACTACTGGCTACTGGGGGGCATCACTGGGACTAAAGTCTACTGGGGGATCACTGTGACTCCTGGGAGCATCACTGTGAAAAGTAGGGGATCACTGTGGCTACTGGGGGGGGGGGGGGGGCTCACTGTGACTTCTGGCTACAGGGGGCATCATTGTGACAACTGGCTACTGGGGGAATCACTGTGAATACTGGCTACTGGGGACAGCTGCTGTGACTACTGGGGGCATCACTGTGACTACTGGCTACTGGGGAACTATAAAAGCAACATTGAGAACCACTGATCTAAAATGTACTTTTATAATGCTAATATTTTATGCTATTAAGCCAGAAGGGCTCCTGGGGGTGTTCACAGAGCCTGTCCGTGCTGTAGCTTCACAGGCTGTTACACGGTTTCACAAAGAAGTTGCAACAATGTTGCTCCATGTGTATTGCACCGGGTGGTCTCAGGGTTGGTTTAGGTCCAGGAGACGGGCGATTCTCTCATCTCTTCTATTATAACATGCTCCATATTATTATGAAGAGACTTTGTGGGCCACGTGTACTGATACCAGCCCGGCCGGTTCTGTGACCCAGATGGAGACATCTAATAGGATTTGACACTTTTCATGGAGGGATTTAAGTGATTGACGCCTTGTTTGGGTTATTACACCTTGTGGGCGGGGTTCCCATTCATCTGTTTGCTGAGATCTAAAGACGATGGTGACATCCACCAAAGAGACAGCAATTAGGGGCGAGTCGTTTCGGTATGGGGCGAGTGTCGCGTCTAAAGTCGAGAGATGAAAGGGCGAGACGCGGGGCCGCACATTCATGGAGTCCTGAAAGATTTTCTCTATTTGATCTGACAGCAGACACTGCCGATTCTTGGAAGCATCAAAGACGCAGGTTAAAGTGCGATTATATCAGAGGGGAAGGGGGTTCACCTGTGGACCCTGCACCATAGCGCCCCCTTGTTCAGCATTTTGGCTGCAGCATAATTTTACAAATATCTGCAAAGGAAGCAGCTCTCTCTTCCCCTCTCCCAGCTGGAAGTCACAGCAAAATCTACAAAACATTCCTCCAACTGCTGTCACTACTTGCTCCATTACTATACTTACTTAAAGGGTTTGCAGAGGATAAAAAAATCCAAAAAAAGTCTGCTTTCTTCCATAAATAGCGTCACCTCAGGCAGTGTGTGCTATTGCAGATCAACTTCAATGGAGTCAAACTGCAGTACCAGGTTCAACCCAAAGATGGGTGTGGCGCTGTTGTGCAAAACCAATAAAAAAGGAATACAGGAGGTCCCCTACTTAAGGACACCCGACTTACATATGACTCCTAGTTAAAGACGGACCCCTCTGCCCCCTGTGACCTCTCTGGATGTTACTATAGTCCCAGACTGCAATGATCAGCTGTAGGGTGTCTGTAATGAAGCTTTATTGATAATCCTTGGTCCAATTACAGCAAAAAATTTTGAAACTCCAATTGTCACTGGGGCAAAAAAAAAAAAATTATCGGGATCTACAATTATAAAATATACAGTTTCGACTTACATACAAATTCGACTTAAGAACAAACCTCCAGACCCTATCTTGTATATAACCCGGGGACTGCCTGTATCCATAAAAATTAGTGAATAAATTGTGAAAGGGGTGTGTCCATGCACTGTCCACACTGATTGGACTACCCAGCCTGGCAACTGGTAACACCCACTTGTCAATTAATTCAGAAAATGTATGAGAGGAGGAACTGAGAAGTAGCCCAGGCTCTACAAAAGATCTTCCAGAATTGCTATTTCATGGAGAATACAAATATTGACTAAAATGGACAAGCCATGAGTGTCATGAATTAATTATGGAAAGGGGGTATCCCTTAAAGGGGTTGTCTTGGATTAGTAAATCAGGGCTACTTTCAGCGCCTCCCCTGTCCATTGCCTGTTATTGCAACTCAACTTAATCTATTTCTGTGGGGCTGAGATGCCATACAAACCACTGAACAGGCATGGTGCTGATATGATTGTGTTTTCATGGACAACCCCTTGAAATATTTCCTAAGCATCACTTTAAAACTAGTAAATGGGAGTGTTTTCATTCACTGGCAGCAAGCGGATAATGTGCAACTTCTCATGACTTCCAATAAAAGGCCATTGGATAAGATTACATTATATATTGGTTGGCTGCCTGTAATAAGGGATGTGCTGGGACTTCCCGCTTGGGTAGTGGGGTGGGAGGTGACAGCTTAATCACAGCCACTATCATTCAAAGCTTCAACTTTGCTTCTTTTGTTGGAAATCTATTAATGAGTTGAAGACTGATGACATTTCACAGAAATCTGCAATCATTGGGGGGATGTAGTTGATATTGTAGATGGTGCTGAGACTTCTTGCTGCGAGAGAGGAAGAGAAAGCTGTCTCAATTATAGCGATTCGAGATGAGTGAACCAGACGTTCAGCCTGTTTGACCCCGACATATTGCTGGATTGGCGACCGAAAAGTCAGTAGGGCAAATTGACGCCCCTAGCAATTATCCATGGCTATGATTGGCTGTCAATGAGGCAATATATCCAGGTCGTGCAGCCGAACCCAGACGCTTTGTCGAGTTCACTCATCTCTAATATATATGTGGCATTGGATCTCCCCGTTTGATGGACTGTACCACACAGACTCTCCACAAGGGGTCAAAATCTTCCATCACAGTTACTAATAATGACCAGACAGGTTCCTGTCACACAGTTATAAGTAATAAGCTCACCCCTCGGCCTCCCTGACTGTATACTTACGGTGTGGAGAATGTAGATGGAGAGGATAAACATGGTGCACCCCCAGCTAGGGGAGATGGTTTGGTCTCTATATGCTCAGGTGATGCTGAGACGTCATGGGACTGATAGTAGACCAGATAAATGGGAGGTTTCAGGTGTTACCAGAAGATCTTTAGCTTAAAACTGTCACATATTAAGGGGAAATCTGATGAATGGACCATATAAGAGAATCAGGATTTCTCTAATCTGTGTAATAAGGGATTAACGATGCAAAACACTAAAGTGCTTCTAAAAGCTGCAGCTGAACAGCAGGAGCTGCGGCCATTGCGGCTCCTCTGGTATCGGCACATCTGTCGCCGTCAGGACCTGACCTGAAATGATAGAATCTGATGCGGATGAAAAATTCTAACTTTTTGCAGAAAGGTTCATCACTGCTTTGTTGTAGACAAGTCAAAACTGACTGACCCTTACTGATTAGGATAAAGCACTTGGGACGAGATAGAAACTTTCTATTGCCTCCAGCAACCTCTGTCTGTACCTGTGTTCTTCCTTCATCACTCAGAAGTGTCAGCAGGATCACATAAAACATTATAGTACTGATGGGAATAAAGCACTAGGGGTGAGATAGAAACTTCCTTTTATCTCCAGCAGCCTCTGTCTGTACCTGTGTCTCTACTCTATAACTCAAAATCATCAGCAGGACATTTTAGAGTAATACTGGTTGAAATAAAGCACTTGGGGTGAGCTAGAAACTTTATATTATCTCCAGCAGCCTCTGTCTGTGCCTGTGTTTCTCTTGTATGATCCAAAAGCACCAGCGGAGTCATATAGGACATTATACAGAATTACTGACCTGTCTTGCACTTGAAATAAAGCACTTGAGGCGATATAGAAACTTACTGTTATCTCCAGCAGCTTCTGACTGTGCCTGTGTTTCTACTCTATGACTCAAAATCATCAGCAGGGTCCTATAGGACATGGTAGAGTAGTACTGATTGAAATGAAGCACTTGGGGTGAGCTAGAAACTTATTATTATCTCCAGCAGCCTCTGTCTGTGCCTGTGTCTCTGCTTTATCACTCAGAAGCATCAGCAGGATCATATAGGACATTATAGAGAAAGTACTTACCTGTAATGATGGGAATAAAGCACTTGGGGTGAGAAAGAAACTTCCTATTATCTCCAGCAGCCTCTGTCTGTGTCTGTGTCTCTCCTCAACCACTCAGACGCATCAGCACAGCATTAAGGACATTATAGAGTACTGACCTGTAATGATGGGAATAAAGCACTTGGGGTGAGATAGAAACTTACTATTATCTCCAGCAGCCTCTGTCTGTTTCCCTGTCTCTCCTCTATCACTCAGAAGCATCAGCAGAATCTTATAGGACATTATAGAGAAAATACTTATCTGTAATGCGGGGAATAAAGCACTTGGGGTAGTATAGAAACTTAATTTGGCAATTAATGATCATGTATTAAAATATTAAAAAATATGTAAATATATAACATATAAGGTTCTGGTTTGGGGGAGGGGGGGGGGCAGCTCGCTCTCATCCGCTTTGTGTCCGCGCTGGGTAGGAAGCGGGGGCTCCCTTATCTGATCTGTGTATAATGGGCACTGCACAACTTCCTGTTATTAACGTCCTGTAATAACCAGGGAATAATATTCCTCCAAACTTTCCCGATTCCTCTTGGTGACTCTCACTATTAGAATGTATGAGGTCTGAAATAGTTAATTTACCGTAATGGTCAGATTTGACCCCGTTATTAAGCTGATCAGGTTGTGCCCTGATGCTAAGTACCCCATCGATCAGCTGTGATCTATGGGGAACGTATCAGAGAATGTCCAGTGATCCTGCACTGCCCCCGCAGGAGAGGTGCGGTATTACACAAGTTGTAATAAAGTACATAGGACAGTGAGTGTAATGTACAGACATGCTGGGTCCTCCAAACTGACAGAGGACTGCTGATCAGTGAGGGGATCCAGGTGTCAGACCCCCACTACTTGCTGATCAGTGGGGGGATCCGGATGTCAGACCCCCACTACTTGCTGATCAGTGGGGGGGATCTAGGTGTCAGACCCCCACTACTTGCTCATCAGTGGGGGGATCCAGGTGTCAGACCCCCACTACTTGTTGATCAGTGGGGGGATCCAGGTGTCAGACCCCCACTACTTGCTGATCAGTGGGGGGATCCAGGTGTCAGACCCCCACTACTTGCTGATCAGTGGGGGGATCCAGGTGTCAGACCCCCACTACTTGTTGATCAGTGGGGGGATCCAGGTGTCAGACCCCCACTACTTGCTGATCAGTGGGGGGATCCGGGTGTCAGACCCCCACTACTTGCTGATTGGTGTGGGGATCCGGGTGTCAGACCCCCACTACTTGCTGATCAGTGGGGGGGATCCAGGTGTCAGACCCCCACTACTTGTTGATCAGTGGGGGGATCCAGGTGTCAGACCCCCACTACTTGCTGATCAGTGGGGGGATCCAGGTGTCAGACCCCCACTACTTGCTGATCAGTGGGGGGATCCAGGTGTCAGACCCCCACTACTTCCTGATCAGGTGGGGGGGGGGGGATCCAGGTGTCAGGCCCCCACTACTTGCTGATCAATGGGGGGATCCAGGTGTCAGACCCCCACTACTTGCTGATTGGTGGGGGGATCCGGGTGTCAGACCCCCACTACTTGCTGATCAGTGGGGGGATCCGGGTGTCAGACCCCCACTACTTACTGATTGGTGGGGGGATCCGGGTGTCAGACCCCCACTATTTGCTGATCAGTGGGGGGGATCCAGGTGTCAGACCCCCACTACTTGCTGATCAGTGGGGGGATCCAGGTGTCAGACCCCCACTACTTGCTGATCAGTGGGGGGATCCGGGTGTCATACCCCCACTACTTGCTGATCAATGGGGGGATCCAGGTGTCAGACCCCCACTACTTGCTGATCAGTGGGGGGATCCAGGTGTCAGACCCCCACTACTTGCTGATCAATGGGGGGATCCAGGTGTCAGACACCACTACTTGCTGATCAGTGGGGGGATCCGGGTGTCATACCCCCACTACTTGCTGATCAATGGGGGGATCCAGGTGTCAGACCCCCACTACTTGCTGATCAGTGGGGGGATCCAGGTGTCAGACCCCCACTACTTGCTGATCAATGGGGGGATCCAGGTGTCAGACACCACTACTTGCTGATCAGTGGGGGGATCCAGGTGTCAGACCCCCACTACTTGCTGATCAATGGGGGGATCCGGGTGTCAGACCCCCACTACTTGCTGATTGGTGGGGGGATCCGGGTGTCAGACCCCCACTATTTGCTGATCAGTGGGGGGATCCGGGTGTCAGACCCCCACTACTTGCTGATTGGTGGGGGGATCCGGGTGTCAGACCCCCACTACTTGCTGATCAGTGGGGGGATCCGGGTGTCAGACCCCCACTACTTGCTGATCAGTGGGGGGGATCCAGGTGTCAGACCCCCACTACTTGCTGATCAGTGGGGGGATCCGGGTGTCATACCCCCACTACTTGCTGATCAATGGGGGGATCCAGGTGTCAGACCCCCACTACTTGCTGATCAGTGGGGGGATCCAGGTGTCAGATCCCCACTACTTGCTGATCAGTGGGGGGGATCCAGGTGTCAGACCCCCACTACTTGCTGATCAGTGGGGGGATCCAGGTGTCAGACCCCCACTACTTGCTGATCAGTGGGGGGGATCCAGGTGTCAGACCCCCACTACTTGCTGATCAGTGGAGGGATCCAGGTGTCAGACCCCCACTACTTGCTGATCAGTGGAGGGATCCAGGTGTCATACCCCCACTACTTGCTGATCAGTGGGGGGATCCAGGTGTCAGATCCCCACTACTTGCTGATCAGTGGGGGGGATCCAGGTGTCAGACCCCCACTACTTGCTGATCAGTGGGGGGATCCAGGTGTCAGACCCCCACTACTTCCTGATCAGGGGGGGGGGGGGGATCCAGGTGTCAGCCCCCACTACTTGCTGATCAATGGGGGGATCCAGGTGTCAGACCCCCACTACTTGCTGATCAGGGGGGGAGGTCCAGGTGTCAGACCCCCACTACTTGCTGATCAGTGGGGGGATCCAGGTGTCAGACCCCCACTACTTGCTGATCAGTGGAGGGATCCAGGTGTCAGACCCCCACTACTTGCTGATCAGTGGGGGGATCCAGGTGTCAGACCCCCACTACTTGCTGATCAGTGGGGGGATCCAGGTGTCAGACCCCCACTACTTGCTGATCAGTGGGGGGATCCAGGTGTCAGACCCCCACTACTTGCTGATCAGTGGGGGGATCCAGGTGTCAGACCCCCACTACTTCCTGATCAGGGGGGGGATCCAGGTGTCAGACCCCCACTACTTGCTGATCAGTGGGGGGATCAAGGTGTCAGACACCACTACTTGCTGATCAGTGGGGGGATCCAGGTGTCAGACCCCCACTACTTGCTGATCAGTGGGGGGATCCAGGTGTCAGACCCCCACTACTTGCTGATCAGTGGGGGGGATCCAGGTGTCAGACCCCCACTACTTGCTGATCAGTGGGGGGGATCCAGGTGTCAGATCCCCACTACTTGCTGATCAGGGGGGATCCAGGTGTCAGATCTCCACTACTTGCTGATCAATGGGGGGATCCAGGTGTCATACCCCCACTACTTGCTGATCAGTGGGGGGATCCAGGTGTCAGACCCCCACTACTTGCTGATCAGGGGGGATCCAGGTGTCAGATCCCCACTACTTGCTGATCAGGGGGGATCCAGGTGTCAGATCTCCACTACTTGCTGATCAGTGGGGGGATCCAGGTGTCAGACCCCCACTACTTGCTGATCAGGGGGGATCCAGGTGTCAGATCTCCACTACTTGCTGATCAATGGGGGGATCCAGGTGTCAGACCCCCACTACTTGCTGATCAGTGGGGGGATCCAGGTGTCAGACCCCCACTACTTGCTGATCGGTGGGGGGATCCAGGTGTCGGACCCCCACTACTTGCTGATCAGTGGGGGGATCCAGGTGTCAGATCCCCACTACTTGCTGATCAGTGGGGGGATCCAGGTGTCAGACCCCCACTACTTGCTGATCAGTGGGGGGATCCAGGTGTCATCCCCCACTACTTGCTGATTGGTGGGGGGGATCCAGGTGTCAGACCCCCACTACTTGCTGATCAGGGGGGGAGGTCCAGGTGTCAGACCCCCACTACTTGCTGATCAGTGGGGGGATCCAGGTGTCAGGCCCCCACTACTTGCTGATCGGGGGGGGGGGGGGTCCAGGTGTCAGACCCCCACTACTTGCTGATCAGTGGGGGGATCCAGGTGTCATCCCCCACTACTTGCTGATTGGTGGGGGGGATCCAGGTGTCAGACTCCCACTACTTGCTGATCAGGGGGGGAGGTCCAGGTGTCAGACCCCCACTACTTGCTGATCAGTGGGGGGATCCAGGTGTCAGACCCCCACTACTTCCTGATCAGGGGGGGGATCCAGGTGTCAGACCCCCACTACTTGCTGATCAGTGGGGGGGATCCAGGTGTCAGACCCCCACTACTTGCTGATCAGTGGGGGGATCCAGGTGTCAGACCCCCACTACTTGCTGATCAGTGGGGGGATCCAGGTGTCAGACCCCCACTACTTGCTGATCAGTGGGGGGGATCCAGGTGTCAGACCCCCACTACTTGCTGATCAGTGGGGGGGATCCAGGTGTCAGATCCCCACTACTTGCTGATCAGTGGGGGGATCCAGGTGTCAGATCTCCACTACTTGCTGATCAGTGGGGGGATCCAGGTGTCAGACCCCCACTACTTGCTGATCGGTGGGGGGATCCAGGTGTCGGACCCCCACTACTTGCTGATCAGTGGGGGGATCCAGGTGTCAGATCCCCACTACTTGCTGATCAGTGGGGGGATCCAGGTGTCAGACCCCCACTACTTGCTGATCAGTGGGGGGATCCAGGTGTCATCCCCCACTACTTGCTGATTGGTGGGGGGGATCCAGGTGTCAGACCCCCACTACTTGCTGATCAGGGGGGGAGGTCCAGGTGTCAGGCCCCCACTACTTGCTGATCGGTGGGGGGATCCAGGTGTCAGACCCCCACTACTTGCTGATCAGTGGGGGGATCCAGGTGTCAGACCCCCACTACTTGCTGATCAGTGGGGGGGATCTAGGTGTCAGACCCCCACTACTTGCTGATCAGTGGGGGGGATCTAGGTGTCAGACCCCCACTACTTGCTGATCAGTGGGGGGGATCCAGGTGTCAGATCCCCACTACTTGCTGATCAGGGGGGGATCCAGGTGTCAGACCCCCACTACTTGCTGATCAGTGGGGGGATCCAGGTGTCAGACCCCCACTACTTGCTGATCGGTGGGGGGATCCAGGTGTCGGACCCCCACTACTTGCTGATCAGTGGGGGGATCCAGGTGTCAGATCCCCACTACTTGCTGATCAGTGGGGGGATCCAGGTGTCAGATCCCCACTACTTGCTGATCAGGGGGGGATCCAGGTGTCAGACCCCCACTACTTGCTGATCAGTGGGGGGATCCAGGTGTCATCCCCCACTACTTGCTGATTGGTGGGGGGGATCCAGGTGTCAGACCCCCCACTACTTGCTGATCAGTGGGGGGATCCAGGTGTCAGACCCCCACTACTTGCTGATCAGTGGGGGGGATCTAGGTGTCAGACCCCCACTACTTGCTGATCAGGGGGGGAGGTCCAGGTGTCAGACCCCCACTACTTGCTGATCAGTGGGGGGATCCAGGTGTCAGACCCCCACTACTTGCTGATCAGTGGGGGGATCCAGGTGTCAGACCCCCACTACTTGCTGATCAGTGGGGGGATCCAGGTGTCAGACCCCCACTACTTGCTGATCAGTGGGGGGATCCAGGTGTCAGACCCCCACTACTTGCTGATCAGGGGGGGATCCAGGTGTCAGACCCCCACTACTTGCTGATCAGTGGGGGGATCTAGGTGTCAGACCCCCACTACTTGCTGATCGGTGGGGGGATCCAGGTGTCAGGCCCCCACTACTTGCTAATCAAGAGGGGGATCCAGGTGTCAGACCCCCACTACTTGCTGATTGGTGGGGGGGATCCAGGTGTCAGACCCCCACTACTTGCTGATCAGGGGGGGGGGGGGGTCAAGGTGTCAGACCCCCACTACTTGCTAATCAGGAGGGGGATCCAGGTGTCAGACCCCCACTACTTGCTGATCAGTGGGGGGGATCCAGGTGTCAGACCCCCACTACTTGCTGATCAGTGGGGGGGATCCAGGTGTCAGACCCCCACTACTTGCTAATCAGGAGGGGGATCCAGGTGTCAGACCCCCACTACTTGCTGATCAGTGGGGGGGATCCAGGTGTCAGACCCCCACTACTTGCTGATCAGGGGGGGGATCCAGGTGTCATCCCCCACTACTTGCTGATCAGTGGGGGGATCCAGGTGTCAGACCCCCACTACTTGCTGATCAGTGGGGGGATCCAGGTGTCAGACTCCCACTACTTGCTGATCAGTGGGGGGATCCAGGTGTCAGACCCACACTACTTGCTGATCAGTGGGGGGATCCAGGTGTCAGACCCCCACTACTTGCTGATCAGGGGGGGGATCCAGGTGTCAGATCCCCACTACTTGCTGATCAGTGGGGGGATCCAGGTGTCAGACCCCCACTACTTGCTGATCAGGGGGGGGATCCAGGTGTCATCCCCCACTACTTGCTGATCAGTGGGGGGATCCAGGTGTCAGACCCCCACTACTTGCTGATCAGGGGGGGGATCCAGGTGTCATCCCCCACTACTTGCTGATCAGTGGGGGGATCCAGGTGTCAGACCCCCACTACTTGCTGATCAATGGGGGGATCCAGGTGTCAGACCCCCACTACTTGCTGATCAGTGGGGGGGATCCAGGTGTCAGACCCCCACTACTTGCTGATCAGTGGGGGGATCCAGGTGTCAGGCCCCCACTACTTGCTGATCGGTGAGGGGATCCAGGTGTCAGACCCCCCACTACTTGCTGATCAGTGGGGGGATCCAGGTGTCAGACCCCCACTACTTGCTGATCAGTGGGGGGATCCAGGTGTCAGACCCCCACTACTTGCTGATCAGTGGGGGGGATCCAGGTGTCAGACCCCCACTACTTGCTGATCAGGGGGGGATCCAGGTGTCAGACCCCCACTACTTGCTGATCAGTGGGGGGATCCAGGTGTCAGACCCCCACTACTTGCTGATCGGTGGGGGGATCCAGGTGTCGGACCCCCACTACTTGCTGATCAGTGGGGGGATCCAGGTGTCAGATCCCCACTACTTGCTGATCAGTGGGGGGATCCAGGTGTCATCCCCCACTACTTGCTGATTGGTGGGGGGGATCCAGGTGTCAGACCCCCCACTACTTGCTGATCAGTGGGGGGATCCAGGTGTCAGACCCCCACTACTTGCTGATCAGTGGGGGGGATCTAGGTGTCAGACCCCCACTACTTGCTGATCAGGGGGGGAGGTCCAGGTGTCAGACCCCCACTACTTGCTGATCAGTGGGGGGATCCAGGTGTCAGACCCCCACTACTTGCTGATCAGTGGGGGGATCCAGGTGTCAGACCCCCACTACTTGCTGATCAGTGGGGGGATCCAGGTGTCAGACCCCCACTACTTGCTGATCAGTGGGGGGATCCAGGTGTCAGACCCCCACTACTTGCTGATCAGGGGGGGATCCAGGTGTCAGACCCCCACTACTTGCTGACCAGTGGGGGGATCTAGGTGTCAGACCCCCACTACTTGCTGATCGGTGGGGGGATCCAGGTGTCAGGCCCCCACTACTTGCTAATCAAGAGGGGGATCCAGGTGTCAGACCCCCACTACTTGCTGATTGGTGGGGGGGATCCAGGTGTCAGACCCCCACTACTTGCTGATCAGGGGGGGGGGGGGGGGTCAAGGTGTCAGACCCCCACTACTTGCTAATCAGGAGGGGGATCCAGGTGTCAGACCCCCACTACTTGCTGATCAGTGGGGGGGATCCAGGTGTCAGACCCCCACTACTTGCTGATCAGTGGGGGGGATCCAGGTGTCAGACCCCCACTACTTGCTAATCAGGAGGGGGATCCAGGTGTCAGACCCCCACTACTTGCTGATCAGTGGGGGGGATCCAGGTGTCAGACCCCCACTACTTGCTGATCAGGGGGGGGATCCAGGTGTCATCCCCCACTACTTGCTGATCAGTGGGGGGATCCAGGTGTCAGACCCCCACTACTTGCTGATCAGTGGGGGGATCTAGGTGTCAGACCCCCACTACTTGCTGATCAGTGGGGGGATCCAGGTGTCAGACCCCCACTACTTGCTGATCAGTGGGGGGATCCAGGTGTCAGGCCCCCACTACTTGCTGATCAGTGGGGGGATCCAGGTGTCAGACCCCCCACTACTTGCTGATCAGTGGGGGGATCCAGGTGTCAGACCCCCCACTACTTGCTGATCAGTGGGGGGATCCAGGTGTCAGACCCCCACTACTTGCTGATCAGTGGGGGGGATCCAGGTGTCAGACCCCCACTACTTGCTGATCAGTGGGGGGATCCAGGTGTCAGACCCCCCACTACTTGCTGATCAGTGGGGGGATCCAGGTGTCAGACCCCCCACTACTTGCTGATCAGTGGGGGGATCCAGGTGTCAGACCCCCCACTACTTGCTGATCAGTGGGGGGATCCAGGTGTCAGACCCCCACTACTTGCTGATCAGTGGGGGGGATCCAGGTGTCAGACCCCCACTACTTGCTGATCGGGGGGGGGGGGGGATCCAGGTGTCAGTCCCCCACGAATCTGATGAGCTGGAAAACCCCTTAAACTATTTAGTTATTTTAATGACCTTTTAAACCCGTTCCTGTCTGAGTGACCCTCGTTCTAATGCCCTTGAGTATGAGATTTGGACATTACACACAGAATCACATCACACGTCCCCGGTGCCAACTCTGACGTCACCTTCTATGAATTCCTAATGCGGTAAAATTAACACCCGTGCATTATTTATGGGGCGTCATGTGACACCCGGTGTCTGGTGACCCCATAAATACCTACATCCCTCACTCAACATTGTATCCAGGGGGTTACTCCGATGTAAGGTGTGACAGACACTGCAACAATATGGCCAATGCAAGTGAGCTGCATCATGTAGATGTAGCAGAGCTCAACGTGTCATTTAAAGGGAACCAGTGAGACCATACAGTCTGCAGGCCTGGAGAGGTGTGTAATCAGACCTCACACTGCTGTGCTCTGTGCTCTCTGCAGCCAGTGTTATGTATTGTCCCTGGAGAGATGTGTAATCAGACCTCACACTGCTGTGCTCTGTGCTCTCTGCAGCCAGTGTTATGTATTATCCCTGGAGAGATGTGTAATCAGACCTCACACTGCTGTGCTCTGTGCTCTCTGCAGCCAGTGTTATGTATTGTCCCTGGAGAGATGTGTAATCAGACCTCACACTGCTGTGCTCTGTGCTCTCTGCAGCCAGTGTTATGTATTGTCCCTGGAGAGATGTGTAACCAGACCTCACACTGCTGTGCTCTGTGCTCTCTGCAGCCAGTGTTATGTATTGTCCCTGGAGAGATGTGTAATCAGACCTCACACTGCTGTGCTCTGTGCTCTCTGCAGCCAGTGTTATGTATGTCCCTGGAGAGATGTGTAATCAGACCTCACACTGCTGTGCTCTGTGCTCTCTGCAGCCAGTGTTATGTATTGTCCCTGGAGAGATGTGTAATCAGACCTCACACTGCTGTGCTCTGTGCTCTCCACATCCAGTGTTATGTATTGTCCCTGGAGAGATGTGTAATCAGACCTCACACTGCTGTGCTCTGTGCTTTCTGCAGCCAGTGTTATGTATTGTCCCTGGAGAGATGTGTAATCAGACCTCACACTGCTGTGCTCTGTGCTCTCTGCAGCCAGTGTTATGTATTGTCCCTGGAGAGATGTGTAATCAGACCTCACACTGCTATGCTCTGTGCTCTCTGCAGCCAGTGTTATGTATTGTCCCTGGAGAGATGTGTAATCAGACCTCACACTGCTGTGCTCTGTGCTCTCTGCAGCCAGTGTTATGTATTGTCCCTGGAGAGATGTGTAATCAGACCTCACACTGCTGTGCTCTGTGCTCTCTGCAGCCAGTGTTATGTATTGTCCCTGGAGAGATGTGTAATCAGACCTCACACTGCTGTGCTCTGTGCTCTCTGCAGCCAGTGTTATGTATTGTTCCTGGAGAGATGTGTAATCAGACCTCACACTGCTGTGCTCTGTGCTCTCTGCAGCCAGTGTTATGTATGTCCCTGGAGAGATGTGCAATCAGACCTCACACTGCTGTGCTCTGTGCTCTCTGCAGCCAGTGTTATGTATTGTCCCTGGAGAGATGTGTAATCAGACCTCACACTGCTGTGCTCTGTGCTCTCTGCAGCCAGTGTTATGTATTGTCCCTGGAGAGATGTGCAATCAGACCTCACACTGCTGTGCACTGTGCTCTCTGCATCCAGTGTTATGTATTGTACCTGGAGAGATGTGTAATCAGACCTCACACTGCTGTGCTCTGTGCTTTCTGCAGCCAGTGTTATGTATTGTCCCTGGAGAGATGTGTAATCAGACCTCACACTGCTGTGCTCTGTGCTCTCTGCAGCCAGTGTTATGTATTGTCCCTGGAGAGATGTGTAATCAGACCTCACACTGCTGTGCTCTGTGCTCTCTGCAGCCAGTTTTATGTATTGTCCCTGGAGAGATGTGTAATCAGACCTCACACTGCTGTGCTCTGTGCTCTCTGCAGCCAGTGTTATGTATGTCCCTGGAGAGATGTGTAATCAGACCTCACACTGCTTTGCTCTGTGCTCTCTGCAGCCATTGTTATGTATTGTCCCTGGAGAGATGTGTAATCAGACCTCACACTGCTGTGCTCTGTGCTCTCTGCAGCCAGTGTTATGTATTGTCCCTGGAGAGATGTGTAATCAGACCTCACACTGCTGTGCTCTGTGCTCTCTGCAGCCAGTGTTATGTATTGTTCCTGGAGAGATGTGTAATCAGACCTCACACTGCTGTGCTCTGTGCTCTCTTCTGCCAGTGTTATGTATTGTCCCTGGAGAGATGTGTAATCAGACCTCACACTGCTGTGCTCTGTGCTCTCTGCATCCAGTGTTATGTATTGTCCCTGGAGAGATGTGTAATCAGATCTCACACTGCTGTGCTCTGTGCACTCTGCAGCCAGGGTTATGTATTGTCCCTGGAGAGATGTGTAATCAGACCTCACACTGCTGTGCTCTGTGCTCTCTGCAGCCAGTGTTATGTATTGTCCCTGGAGAGATGTGTAATCAGACCTCACACTGCTGTGCTCTGTGCACTCTGCAGCCAGGGTTATGTATTGTCCCTGGAGAGATGTGTAATCAGACTTCACACTGCTGTGCTCTGTGCTCTCTGCAGCCAGTGTTATGTAATGTCCCTGGAGAGATGTGTAATCAGACCTCACACTGCTGTGCTCTGTGCTCTCTGTAGTCAGTGTTATGTATTGTCCCTGGAGAGATGTGTAATCAGACCTCACACTGCTGTGCTCTGTGCTCTCTGCAGCCAGTGTTATGTATTGTCCCTGGAGAGATGTGTAATCAGACCTCACACTGCTGTGCTCTGTGCTCTCTGCAGCCAGTGTTATGTATTGTTCCTGGAGAGATGTGTAATCAGACCTCACACTGCTGTGCTCTGTGCTCTCTTCTGCCAGTGTTATGTATTGTCCCTGGAGAGATGTGTAATCAGACCTCACACTGCTGTGCTCTGTGCTCTCTGCATCCAGTGTTATGTATTGTCCCTGGAGAGATGTGTAATCAGACCTCACACTGCTGTGCTCTGTGCACTCTGCAGCCAGGGTTATGTATTGTCCCTGGAGAGATGTGTAATCAGACCTCACACTGCTGTGCTCTGTGCTCTCTGCAGCCAGTGTTATGTATTGTCCCTGGAGAGATGTGTAATCAGACCTCACACTGCTGTGCTCTGTGCACTCTGCAGCCAGGGTTATGTATTGTCCCTGGAGAGATGTGTAATCAGACCTCACACTGCTGTGCTCTGTGCTCTCTGCAGCCAGTGTTATGTAATGTCCCTGGAGAGATGTGTAATCAGACCTCACACTGCTGTGCTCTGTGCTCTCTGCAGCCAGTGTTATGTATGTCCCTGGAGAGATGTGTAATCAGACCTCACACTGCTGTGCTCTGTGCTCTCTGCAGTCAGTGTTATGTATTGTCCCTGGAGAGATGTGTGATCAGACCTCACACTGCTGTGCTCTGTGCTCTCTGCGGCCAGTGTTATGTATTGTCCCTGGAGAGATGTGTAATCAGACCTCACACTGCTGTGCTCTGTGCTCTCTGCAGCCAGTGTTATGTATTGTCCCTGGAGAGATGTGTAATCAGACCTCACACTGCTGTGCTCTATGCTCTCTGTAGTCAGTGTTATGTATTGTCCCTGGAGAGATGTGTAATCAGACCATTAAATGTTGTTAGTAGCAGCAGGACTGTGATATGTGGATTTATATTCCAGGATTGTAACTTCTCCAAGTGCACTGTGGGCGTGTCCTTACACTGCTGTGCTCTGTGCTCTAAGCAGACAGTGTTAGCTAAAGTCCCTATGGAAGGTGTACATGGTCCTGTGTCTTCTGTGCTGATAGACGCCTCTCCCTGCTGATCTGATGGAGTATATAGACCTCACAATTTATAGGACTCTGCTGCCACCTGCAGGACAGTAATGAATTTGCAGCTTCCAGGAATTTCTAATATTCCAGGTGCAGGCGTCAGCGTTTTATTTCGGGTTTTGTGTTTTCGGTGCTCAGCGTGTGGTAAAAGTTCCGCATAATCTTTATTCTATAGATCAGTACGATCGCAGCGACACCGCATGTATGGAGGGTTTTCTGGTTTTAATACTTTAAAAATACCCAGCACTAGCACCAGTACCTGTGGTAACTCCTGTTACTGCGGCAGCATCATCTACTTCTGAACCCAGGCTGCATCTATCGCTGCTCTTCAAATATGACAGTGAGGCCAAGTTATGCAGGGGCTTCATTACTTAGTGCTCCCTCCATATGGAACTGATGCCTCCACAGAACGGGCTATGGTGGCTTTCGTGATCAGCCTTCTTTCCGGGAAAGCCCTGGCATGGGCTACTCCCCTCTGGGACAGGAACGATCCGGTCACGGCTACTTTCACCGAGTTCCTTTCTGAATTCCGGTCCATCTTTGAGGAACCTGCCCGGCCATCTTTGGCTGACACCGCACTGCTGATCTTGCGTCCAGGGGACTCCTTTGTTGGAGACTATGAGCTCCAGTTCCGTACTTTAGCTTCCGAGCTGGATTGGAATGAGGCAGCCTTGCGTGCTATTTTTAAAAAAAGGACTGTCAGGTCAGCTCAAACACACCCTGTCTGCACGGGACCTGCCGCCTCTGCTGAGTGGTCACATCTGGAACAACCGCAAGTCAGGACCTGACGTCTGCCTCGCCGGGCTCCAGTCTTCCAAAGACCACCAAAGCTGTCTTCCGTGTCTGCATGGTGGATAGAGCTCGTCTGTCTTCCCAAGAGCGTTCCAGACTAAGATAGGAGAACCTCTGCCTCTATTGTGCCACTTTTCTTATGTCTTATCCAGTCCGTCCACAGCATCCGGGAAACGCACACGCCTAGGGTTCTTGCTAGAAGTGTTCCAAGGTGAGAGCAAAGCTTCTCCTCGTTTGAATGTTCCTGTTCTTCTCAGTTTTGGAACCAGCAACCCAATTCCATCCCTTTGACTGCCCCATTGAGCTGCTGCCAGGTACATCTCCTCCACGAGGTCGGGTATACCCATTATCTGTGCCCGAAACCGCGGCTATGTCTGCCTACATCAAGGAGAGTTTGCAGAAGGGATTCGTCCGCAAGTCGGTTTCTCCTGACAGTGCTGGATTCTTATTTTTGACCAAGAAGGATGGTTCCTTCCGTCCATGCATCTATTACCGTGGTCTCAATAAAGTTATGGCAAAAAAACCGCTACCCACCACCTCTGATCACTGAACTTTTTGATCGTTTATGTGGTGCCAAGATTTTCACCAAACTGGATCTCCGGGGGGATGGGGGATATAATCTAATTTGCATCCGTGAAGGCGATGAATGGAAGATCGCCTTCAATACTCGAGATGGACATTTTGAGTACCTTGTTAGGCCATAATGCACCAGCAGTCTTCCAGGAACAACATTTCCAGAGACTTCCTGTATACCTGTGTCCTGGTCTATGTTGGCGAGATCTTAGTATTCTCTACTGATCTGGAGACCGACCTGTCCCATGTATGGCGAGTTCTCAGGCACCTAAGGGCCAATCACCTATATGCCAAGCTCGAGAAGTGCAAATTCCATCACAACAGTCTTCCGTTCCCTGGATACTTATCTCTTACAAGGGACTAGAGATGGACCCTGCCAAGTTATCTGCAGTACTGCAGTGGCCTCACCCAATAGAACTTAATGCTATTCAGACGTTCCTGGGCTGCGCTAATTATTATAGCAATTCATACCACACTTCCCTTCCCTCGCATCTCCTATGGTGCCATTGACCAAGAAGAATCCCAATCCTAGACTCTGGCCCCAGCGGCTGGACCTACCACAGCTTCCTCCTGGCAAGACCTATGTCGAACCAGCTCTTCCAGAAGAGGATACTTACTTCGGGACATTGCCCTCATTTGGCTTAGCACCCCGGGGGTGCAGTGATCTATCGCTTTCATATCTTTTTACTATTGGTGGCCAGATCTGGTCAAGGATGTTCAAGATTTTGTGAGTTCCTGTGCCCGTAACAAGCCGTCACGTTTCAAGCCAGCAGTTCTGCTTCTGTCGTTGCCGATACCCAGTTGCCGGTGCACTCACATAGCCATGGACTTTATTCCGGATCTCCCATCTTCTTCCAGTAATACAGTCATCTGGGTGGTAACGGTTTGGTTCTCCAAGATGTCCCACTTTGTGCCTCTGCCAGGTCTGCCGTCGGCTCCACGCCTTGCCAGCTTGTTCTTCCTTCACATCTTTTGGCTTCATGGGCTTCCTTAACACATCGTCTGGGACCGAGGGGTCCAATTTGTTTCCAGGTTCTGCCATTCCTTATGCAGCCAACTGCAAGTTAAGCTTCACTTCTCTTCTGCCGATCATCCGCAGACTAACAAGCAAGTGGAGAGGGTCAACCAGACTCTGGGCTGCCATCTACGGTACTTTGTCTCTACTCGTCAGGACGATTGGTCTACGCTCTTACCTTGGGCAGAGTTCTCATATAATTCTTTGGACTCTGAATCTCCCGGTGCCACTCCCTTCTCTGTTGTCTTTGAATGACATCCACGCTCCACCTCTTCCTCTGTCAGTGCCTTCTGATGTTCCTGCCATGGAGTAATTGGTTCAAGGCCTCAAGTCCATCTGGGAGCAAACACGGCAGTCTCTACTTCAGGCGTCCGCCCGCACTAAAGCCCAGGCCGACAAGAGACGCAGGCTCCAGTCTTCTCCTCGGGGGATAGAGTGTGGCCGTCTTCTAGATATGTCTGGCTGAAGATTCCCAGCTACAAGCTTGGTCCTCACTATCTGGGTCCATTTGAGGTGCTGAAACGTATCAACCCCGTGGCCTACAAGCTGCGCCTTCCTCCCACCGTGCGCATCCCAAACTCCTTCCACGTCTCCCTTCTGAAGCCGGTCATTCTGAACCGCTTCTCCAGTGCCACCTCCTGCTCCGGAGGCAGATTCCACAGATGTCTAGGAGGTAAAAGAAATCTTTGGTATGAAGTCGAGCAGAGGGAATCGGTTCTTTCTTGTGGACTAGTAGGTGTTCAGGCCGGAGGAGAGGCTTGGGAGCCAGAAGACAACATTCTGGATCATGTTCTTCAAAGATTCCTTAAGGCCAAAAAGAGGGGGAGACCGGAGATGGGGGGGCAGGGAGTACTGTGACAGGTGCCCCTGCGACCCATCTCTCGGGTCACAGATGCACCCGTTTCCCCTCTGCATCACTCAGCTCTCCAGGTTCCAGTGACGTCTCCCGCGGCTCGGCTCATGTCGGCTCTAAATAGTCAGCCCCTTCCTGTGTCCCCTGCCGGATCTTTGGGCTCTTTGCCTGAGAGAAATCTGTATTCCTTGCCTTGTGCGTTTAGACCGATTTCCCGATGTGACCTCGATTCAGTTCCCGACTTCGCTCCTGTGCTGCCTGTCCTGACCGTCTGATAGGTCCCAGACTCTGATCCTGTGCTGCCTGTCCTGACCGTCTGATACGTCCCTGACTCCGATCCTGTGCCGCCTGTCACGACCTCCAGGCTGTCCCCGACCACGCTTCTGCCTCATAACTTTGTACTCCGCCTTGGCCGCCACCGTGGACAGAGTCACGCCTGTAGAGCGACCTGGTGGTACCACGCTGCAACAAGTCCAACCCGCTTTGCGGCGAGCTCTGGTGATATTCAGATGCCACTTAGACTCCGCCCCCAGATGTACGTCATAGTCTTCGGTGGTCCAGTGGGTCCACTACCCCAGGACCCCGACGCCATGTGTCATCCTGGAAACATCCTCATAGCCGGGAAAGTTTTCCCTTGTGTCAGAGTGAGGACTAACCATCCAGTAATGTCTCTCTAATACACAACCTGCTATTACACAGGGAGGAGGCCGCCGAGCCCCCGGCGCTTCACAGAACAGGAAGATCCACATAGCAGCCATCACACAGATTATACTACACTTATCACACAGGGAACATCTCTACACAGCGAGAGGAACCTGCAGCTCCTGACTGTACACAAACTTATAATGAAGGCCAAAGCCAGAATATACTGGAATAGAACTACTACTCCTATCCTCTTTATACAGGCACAGCACAGTACTACTACTCCTATCCTGTATATATGGGCACAGCACAGTACTACTACTCCTATCCTGTATATACAGGCACAGCACAGTACTACTACTCCTATCCTGTATATACAGGCACAGCACAGTACTGCTACTCCTATCCTGTATATACAGGCACAGCACAGTACTGCTACTCCTATCCTGTATATACAGGCACAGCACAGTACTGCTACTCCTATCCTCTTTATACAGGCACAGCACAGTACTACTACTCATATCCTCTTTATACAGGCAGAGCACAGTACTACTACTCATATCCTCTTTATACAGGCACAGCACAGTACTACTACTCATATCCTCTTTATACAGGCACAGCACAGTACTACTACTCCTATCCTGTATATATGGGCACAGTACTACTACTACTCCTATCCTGCATATATGGGCACAGCACAGTACTACTACTCCTATTCTGTATATATGGACACAGCACAGTACTACTACTCCTATCCTGTATATATGGGCACAGCACAGTACTACTACTCCTATCCTGTATATATGGGCACAGCACAGTACTACTACTCCTATCCTGTATATATGGGCACAGCACAGTACTACTACTCCTATCCTGTATATATGGGTACAGCACAGTACTACTACTCATATCCTCTTTATACAGGCACAGCACAGTACTACTACTCCTATCCTGTATATATGGGCACAGTACTACTACTACTCCTATCCTGTATATATGGGCACAGCACAGTACTACTACTCCTATTCTGTATATATGGACACAGCACAGTACTACTACTCCTATCCTGTATATATGGGCACAGCACAGTACTACTACTCCTATCCTGTATATATGGGCACAGCACAGTACTACTACTCCTAGCCTGTATATATGGACACAGCACAGTACTACTACTCCTAGCCTGTATATATGGACACAGCACAGTACTACTACTCCTAGCCTGTATATATGGACACAGCACAGTACTACTACTCCTATCCTGTATATATGGACACAGCACAGTACTACTACTCCTATCCTATATATATGGGCACAGCACAGTACTACTACTCCTATCCTGTATATATGGACACAGCACAGTACTACTACTCCTATCCTGTATATATGGACACAGCACAGTACTACTACTCCTATCCTGTATATATGGACACAGCACAGTACTACTACTCATATCCTGTATATATGGGCACAGCACAGTACTGCTACTCCTATCTTGTATATATGGGCACAGCACAGTACTGCTACTCCTATCCTGTATATATGGGCACAGTACTACTACTCCTATCCTGTATATATGGGCACAGCACAGTACTACTACTCCTATCCTGTATATATGGGCACAGCACAGTACTACTACTCCTATCCTGTATATATGGGCACAGCACAGTACTACTACTCCTATCCTGTATATATGGGCACAGCACAGTACTACTACTCCTATCCTGTATATATGGGCACAGCACAGTACTACTACTCCTATCCTGTATATATGAGCACAGCACAGTACTACTACTCCTATCCTGTATATATGGGCACAGCACAGCACTACTACTCCTATCCTGTATATATGGGTACAGCACAGTACTACTACTCCTATCCTGTATATATGGGCACAGCACAGTACTACTACTCCTATCCTGTATATATGGGCACAGCACAGTACTACTACTCCTATCCTGTATATATGGGCACAGTACTACTACTCCTATCCTGTATATATGGGCACAGCACAGTACTACTACTCCTATCCTGTATATATGGATACAGCACAGTACTACTACTCCTATCCCGTATATATGGGCACAGCACAGTACTACTACTCCTATCCTGTATATATGGGCACAGTACTACTACTCCTATCCCGTATATATGGGCACAGTACTACTACTCCTATCCTGTATATATGGGCACAGCACAGTACTACTACTCCTATCCTGTACATATGGGCACAGCACAGTACTACTACTCCTATCCTGTACACATGGGCACAGCACAGTACTACTACTCCTATCCTGTATATATGGACACAGCACAGTACTACTACTCCTATCCTGTATATATGGGCACAGCACAGTACTACTACTCCTATCCTGTATATATGGGCACAGTACTACTACTCCTATCCTGTATATATGGGCACAGTACTACTACTCCTATCCTGTATATATGGGCACAGCACAGTACTACTACTCCTATTCTGTATATATGGACACAGCACAGTACTACTACTCCTATCCTGTATATATGGGCACAGCACAGTACTACTACTCCTATCCTGTATATATGGGCACAGCACAGTACTACTACTCCTAGCCTGTATATATGGACACAGCACAGTACTACTACTCCTAGCCTGTATATATGGACACAGCACAGTACTACTACTCCTATCCTGTATATATGGACACAGCACAGTACTACTACTCCTATCCTGTATATATGGACACAGCACAGTACTACTACTCCTATCCTATATATATGGGCACAGCACAGTACTACTACTCCTATCCTGTATATATGGACACAGCACAGTACTACTACTCCTATCCTGTATATATGGACACAGCACAGTACTACTACTCATATCCTGTATATATGGGCACAGCACAGTACTGCTACTCCTATCCTGTATATATGGGCACAGCACAGTACTACTACTCCTATCCTGTATATATGGACACAGTACTACTACTCATATCCTGTATATATGGGCACAGCACAGTACTGCTACTCCTATCTTGTATATATGGGCACAGCACAGTACTGCTACTCCTATCCTGTATATATGGGCACAGTACTACTACTCCTATCCTGTATATATGGGCACAGCACAGTACTACTACTCCTATCCTGTATATATGGGCACAGCACAGTACTACTACTCCTATCCTGTATATATGGGCACAGCACAGTACTACTACTCCTATCCTGTATATATGGGCACAGCACAGTACTACTACTCCTATCCTGTATATATGGGCACAGCACAGTACTACTACTCCTATCCTGTATATATGAGCACAGCACAGTACTACTACTCCTATCCTGTATATATGGGCACAGCACAGCACTACTACTCCTATCCTGTATATATGGGTACAGCACAGTACTACTACTCCTATCCTGTATATATGGGCACAGCACAGTACTACTACTCCTATCCTGTATATATGGGCACAGCACAGTACTACTACTCCTATCCTGTATATATGGGCACAGTACTACTACTCCTATCCTGTATATATGGGCACAGCACAGTACTACTACTCCTATCCTGTATATATGGACACAGCACAGTACTACTACTCCTATCCCGTATATATGGGCACAGCACAGTACTACTACTCCTATCCTGTATATATGGGCACAGTACTACTACTCCTATCCCGTATATATGGGCACAGTACTACTACTCCTATCCTGTATATATGGGCACAGCACAGTACTACTACTCCTATCCTGTACATATGGGCACAGCACAGTACTACTACTCCTATCCTGTACACATGGGCACAGCACAGTACTACTACTCCTATCCTGTATATATGGACACAGCACAGTACTACTACTCCTATCCTGTATATATGGGCACAGCACAGTACTACTACTCCTATCCTGTATATATGGGCACAGTACTACTACTCCTATCCTGTATATATGGGCACAGTACTACTACTCCTATCCTGTATATATGGGCACAGCACAGTACTACTACTCCTATTCTGTATATATGGACACAGCACAGTACTACTACTCCTATCCTGTATATATGGGCACAGCACAGTACTACTACTCCTATCCTGTATATATGGGCACAGCACAGTACTACTACTCCTAGCCTGTATATATGGACACAGCACAGTACTACTACTCCTATCCTGTATATATGGACACAGCACAGTACTACTACTCCTATCCTGTATATATGGACACAGCACAGTACTACTACTCCTATCCTGTATATATGGACACAGCACAGTACTACTACTCCTATCCTATATATATGGGCACAGCACAGTACTACTACTCCTATCCTGTATATATGGACACAGCACAGTACTACTACTCCTATCCTGTATATATGGACACAGCACAGTACTACTACTCATATCCTGTATATATGGGCACAGCACAGTACTGCTACTCCTATCCTGTATATATGGGCACAGCACAGTACTACTACTCCTATCCTGTATATATGGGCACAGTACTACTACTCCTATCCTGTATATATGGGCACAGCACAGTACTACTACTCCTATCCTGTATATATGGGCACAGCACAGTACTACTACTCCTATCCTGTATATATGGGCACAGCACAGTACTACTACTCCTATCCTGTATATATGGGCACAGCACAGTACTACTACTCCTATCCTGTATATATGGGCACAGTACTACTACTCCTATCCTGTATATATGGGCACAGCACAGTACTGCTACTCCTATCCTGTATATATGGGCACAGTACTACTACTCCTATCCTGTATATATGGGCACAGCACAGTACTACTACTCCTATCCTGTATATATGGGCACAGCACAGTACTACTACTCCTATCCTGTATATATGGGCACAGCACAGTACTACTACTCCTATCCTGTATATATGGGCACAGCACAGTACTACTACTCCTATCCTGTATATATGGGCACAGCACAGTACTACTACTCCTATCCTGTATATATGAGCACAGCACAGTACTACTACTCCTATCCTGTATATATGGGCACAGCACAGCACTACTACTCCTATCCTGTATATATGGGTACAGCACAGCACTACTACTCCTATCCTGTATATATGGGCACAGCACAGTACTACTACTCCTATCCTGTATATATGGGCACAGCACAGTACTACTACTCCTATCCTGTATATATGGGCACAGTACTACTACTCCTATCCTGTATATATGGGCACAGCACAGTACTACTACTCCTATCCTGTATATATGGACACAGCACAGTACTACTACTCCTATCCCGTATATATGGGCACAGCACACTACTACTACTCCTATCCTGTATATATGGGCACAGTACTACTACTCCTATCCCGTATATATGGGCACAGTACTACTACTCCTATCCTGTATATATGGGCACAGCACAGTACTACTACTCCTATCCTGTACATATGGGCACAGCACAGTACTACTACTCCTATCCTGTACACATGGGCACAGCACAGTACTACTACTCCTATCCTGTATATATGGACACAGCACAGTACTACTACTCCTATCCTGTATATATGGGCACAGCACAGTACTACTACTCCTATCCTGTATATATGGACACAGCACAGTACTACTACTCCTATCCCGTATATATGGGCACAGCACAGTACTACTACTCCTATCCCGTATATATGGGAACAGCACAGTACTACTACTCCTATCCTGTATATATGAGCACAGCACAGTACTACTACTCCTATCCTGTATATATGTGCACAGCACAGTACTACTACTCCTATCCTGTATATATGGGCACAGCACAGTACTACTACTCCTATCCTGTATATATGGGAGTACATGTTATATGGAGGCTCAGGGGGAAGGTTCATTCTACAATAAAGTAAAAATATTCTCCTCCTAAGATTTTATACTTATGGAAAATAAATGTATATATCACAGTCCTGCTGCTACTTCTAACATACCCAAATGTGTGATCACACATCTCTCCAGGGACAATACATAACACTGGCTGCAGAGAGCACAGAGCACAGCAGTGTGAGGTCTGATTACACATCTCTCCAGGGACAATACATAACACTGGCTGCAGAGAGCACAGAGCACAGCAGTGTGAGGTCTGATTACACATCTCTCCAGGGACAATACATAACACTGGCTGCAGAGAGCACAGAGCACAGCAGTGTGAGGTCTGATTACACATCTCTCCAGGGACAATACATAACACTGGCTGCAGAGAGCACAGAGCACAGCAGTGTGAGGTCTGATTACACATCCCTCCATGGACAATACATAACACTGGCTGCAGAGAGTACAGAGCACAGCAGTGTGAGGTCTGATTACACATCTCTCCAGGGACAATACATAACACTGGCTGCAGAGAGCACAGAGCACAGCAGTGTGAGGTCTGATTACACATCTCTCCAGGGACAATACATAACACTGGCTGCAGAGAGCACAGAGCACAGCAGTGTGAGGTCTGATTACACATCTCTCCAGGGACAATACATAACACTGGCTGCAGAGAGCACAGAGCACAGCAGTGTGAGGTCTGATTACACATCTCTCCAGGGACAATACATAACACTGGCTGCAGAGAGCACAGAGCACAGCAGTGTGAGGTCTGATTACACATCCCTCCATGGACAATACATAACACTGGCTGCAGAGAGTACAGAGCACAGCAGTGTGAGGTCTGATTACACATCTCTCCAGGGACAATACATAACACTGGCTGCAGAGAGCACAGAGCACAGCAGTGTGAGGTCTGATTACACATCTCTCCAGGGACAATACATAACACTGGCTGCAGAGAGCACAGAGCACAGCAGTGTGAGGTCTGATTACACATCTCTCCAGGGACAATACATAACACTGGCTGCAGAGAGCACAGAGCACAGCAGTGTGAGGTCTGATTACACATCTCTCCAGGGACAATACATAACACTGGCTGCAGAGAGCACAGAGCACAGCAGTGTGAGGTCTGATTACACATCTCTCCAGGGACAATACATAACACTGGCTGCAGAGAGCACAGAGCACAGCAGTGTGAGGTCTGATTACACATCTCTCCAGGGACAATACATAACACTGGCTGCACAGAGCACAGCAGTGTGAGGTCTGATTACACATCTCTTCAGGGACAATACATAACACTGGCTGCAGAGAGCACAGAGCACAGCAGTGTGAGGTCTGATTACACATCTCTCCAGGGACAATACATAACACTGGCTGCAGAGAGCACAGAGCACAGCAGTGTGAGGTCTGATTACACATCTCTCCAGGGACAATACATAACACTGGCTGCACAGAGCACAGAGCACAGCAGTGTGAGGTCTGATTACACATCTCTCCAGGGACAATACATAACACTGGCTGCACAGAGCACAGAGCACAGCAGTGTGAGGTCTGATTACACATCTCTCCAGGGACAATACATAACACTGGCTGCAGAGAGCACAGAGCACAGCAGTGTGAGGTCTGATTACACATCTCTCCAGGGACAATACATAACACTGGCTGCAGAGAGCACAGAGCACAGCAGTGTGAGGTCTGATTACACATCTCTCCAGGGACAATACATAACACTGGCTGCACAGAGCACAGAGCACAGCAGTGTGAGGTCTGATTACACATCTCTCCAGGGACAATACATAACACTGGCTGCAGAGAGCACAGAGCACAGCAGTGTGAGGTCTGATTACACATCTCTCCAGGGACAATACATAACACTGGCTGCAGAGAGCACAGAGCACAGCAGTGTGAGGTCTGATTACACATCTCTCCAGGGACAATACATAACACTGGCTGCAGAGAGCACAGAGCACAGCAGTGTGAGGTCTGATTACACATCTCTCCAGGGACAATACATAACACTGGCTGCAGAGAGCACAGAGCACAGCAGTGTGAGGTCTGATTACACATCTCTCCAGGGACAATACATAACACTGGCTGCAGAGAGCACAGAGCACAGCAGTGTGAGGTCTGATTACACATCTCTCCAGGGACAATACATAACACTGGCTGCAGAGAGCACAGAGCACAGCAGTGTGAGGTCTGATTACACATCTCTCCAGGGACAATACATAACACTGGCTGCAGAGAGCACAGAGCACAGCAGTGTGAGGTCTGATTACACATCTCTCCAGGGACAATACATAACACTGGCTGCAGAGAGCACAGAGCACAGCAGTGTGAGGTCTGATTACACATCTCTCCAGGGACAATACATAACACTGGCTGCAGAGAGCACAGAGCACAGCAGTGTGAGGTCTGATTACACATCTCTCCAGGGACAATACATAACACTGGCTGCAGAGAGCACAGAGCACAGCAGTGTGAGGTCTGATTACACATCTCTCCAGGGACAATACATAACACTGGCTGCAGAGAGCACAGAGCACAGCAGTGTGAGGTCTGATTACACATCTCTCCAGGGACAATACATAACACTGGCTGCAGAGAGCACAGAGCACAGCAGTGTGAGGTCTGATTACACATCTCTCCAGGGACAATACATAACACTGGCTGCAGAGAGCACAGAGCACAGCAGTGTGAGGTCTGATTACACATCTCTCCAAGGACAATACATAACACTGGCTGCAGGGAGCACAGAGCACAGCAGTGTGAGGTTGGATTACACATCTCTCCAGGGACAATACCTAACACTGGCTGCAGAGAGCACAGAGCACAGCAGTGTGAGGACGCAGTACAATCCTGGAATATAAACCCATATATCACAGTCCTGCTGCTAATAAGAACATAGACAAAAGTCTGATGACACATCTCTGCAGGGTCCATACATAACTTGGCTGCAGTCTGTATGGTCACACCTGCTGACAGGTTCCCTTAGGTCCGTTTCTAGCATTAAACATAAAAGAATAATCAGGTAAAAATACATTTAATATACAATCTCGTCATTGATCCTTCTGGAGACATTGCTTATAGTCTTAGAGGCCTGAGCACATCTCCCTGGACCAGAGTCCTGTGTCTTCTCCTCGGGGGTGGGACTACAGGGTTGCCCCGTCGCTGTTGCGTGGGTGGAAGCCCTCCCGCCGCGGGCTGTTCAGTTCCCCTTGGGTGGTGACGATGCATCGCACCAACAACGTGTCGTTCTTCACGAACATGCGCTGCCGCAGGGCCTGGATGGGCATGAAGGTGACGTAACCAAAGCCCTTGGGGTTGCGGGGGACGGTGGGCCTCTGGAAAGCCAACAAGTCCGGCTTAGTGTCCATGATCTCCTCCTGGTCCACAATGTTGGAGCCTTCAGACTGGTCCAGGATGGAGAGGCGGATGGTGCCCTGGAAGGGCCAGTACAGGAGGTTGTCGTAGTCGCCCTGCATGGTGTGGACGAAGAGGGAGATGTAGTTGGCACAACGCGGGGCGCTGGGGGACTGCAGGTGCATGCGCAGGCACAGCTTGTACCCCGGCTTTCCCGTGTAGAAGCCGGGACTATGGATGACCACCGGCCGCTCCTCCTCCTGGTTCCTCAGGTGGGCACTGAAGTTGCATATCTTCCATATGAAGACGCCATTGTACTGCTGCGCCTCCACCTCCACCAGCTTGTCCTCCATGGCGCGGACCGTGTGCTTCAGCTCCGTCACCACCGACGTCTGGGTTTCCATCTTGGCGATGAGCTCGCGGATCTGATGGTCCTGAATCACCAGACGCGCCTCCAGCTGCTCAATCGTCTCCTTCATGCTCTGGATTTGTTGGCTGGAGTCATGGGGGGAGGAGATGACAGAAGGGGCCAACGCAAACGATGGAGGAGAAGGTTCAAACTGGTTGGGGTCAAGGGGCATGCTGTGCATATTGGAGACCGGGGTATAGGAACTGCTGACGGTGCGCAAGGTCTGAGCCATCATCCGCATGTGAGCCTGGGTGAACTCCTGCAAGTGCCGGGCAAGATCATTCCTCTGCATCTGTAGGAGGGAGAACAGCAAGTCTTACTATAATACAGCCCCCTATGTACAGGAATATAACTACTATAATACTGCCCCCTATGTACAAGAATATAACTACTATAATACTGCCCCCTATGTACAGGAATATAACTACTATAATACTGCCCCCTATGTACAGGAATATAACTACTATAATACTGCCCCCTATGTACAGGAATATAACTACTATAATACTGCCTCCTATGTACAGGAATATAACTACTATAATACTACCCCCTATGTACAGGAATATAACTACTATAATACTGCCCCCTATGTACAAGAATATAACTACTATAATACTGCCCCCTATGTACAAGAATATAACTACTATAATACTGCCCCCTATGTACAAGAATATAACTACTATAATACTGCCCCCTATGTACAAGAATATAACTGCTATAATACTGCTCCCTATGTACAGGAATATAACTGCTATAATACTGCCCCCT
The DNA here is from genome assembly GCF_040894005.1 of Engystomops pustulosus. Classification (NCBI taxonomy): domain Eukaryota; kingdom Metazoa; phylum Chordata; class Amphibia; order Anura; family Leptodactylidae; genus Engystomops; species Engystomops pustulosus. Next base: position 177,484,595 of record NC_092417.1, on the reverse strand, counting down.
ATGTACAAGAATATAACTACTATAATACTGCCCCCTATGTACAGGAATATAACTGCTATAATACTGCCCCCTATGTACAAGAATATAACTACTATAATACTGCCCCCTATGTACAAGAATATAACTACTATAATACTGCCCCCTATGTACAGGAATATAACTACTATAATACTGCCCCCTATGTACAGGAATATAACTACTATAATACTGCCCCCTATGTACAGGAATATATCTACTATAATACTGCCCCCTATGTACAGGAATATAACTACTATAATACTGCCCCCTATGTACAAGAATATAACTACTATAATACTGCCCCCTATGTACAAGAATATAACTACTATAATACTGCCCCCTATGTACAAGAATATAACTACTATAATACTACCCCCTATGTACAGGAATATAACTACTATAATACTGCCCCCTATGTACAAGAATATAACTACTATAATACTGCCCCCTATGTACAAGAATATAACTACTATAATACTGCCCCCTATGTACAAGAATATAACTACTATAATACTGCCCCCTATGTACAGGAATATAACTGCTATAATACTGCTCCCTATGTACAGGAATATAACTGCTATAATACTGCCCCCTATGTACAAGAATATAACTACTATAATACTGCCCCCTATGTACAGGAATATAACTGCTATAATACTGCCCCCTATGTACAAGAATATAACTACTATAATACTGCCCCCTATGTACAAGAATATAACTACTATAATACTGCCCCCTATGTACAGGAATATAACTACTATAATACTGCCCCCTATGTACAGGAATATAACTACTATAATACTGCCCCCTATGTACAAGAATATAACTACTATAATACTGCCCCCTATGTACAAGAATATAACTACTATAATACTGCCCCCTATGTACAGGAATATAACTACTATAATACTGCCTCCTATGTACAAGAATATAACTACTATAATACTGCCCCCTATGTACAGGAATATAACTGCTATAATACTGCCTCCTATGTACAAGAATATAACTACTATAATACTGCCCCCTATGTACAGGAATATAACTACTATAATACTGCCCCCTATGTACAGGAATATAACTACTATAATACTGCCTCCTATGTACAAGAATATAACTACTATAATACTGCCCCCTATGTACAGGAATATAACTGCTATAATACTGCCCCCTATGTACAAGAATATAACTACTATAATACTGCCCCCTATGTACAAGAATATAACTACTATAATACTGCCCCCTATGTACAAGAATATAACTACTATAATACTGCCTCCTATGTACAAGAATATAACTACTATAATACTGCCCCCTATGTACAGGAATATAACTACTATAATACTGCCTCCTATGTACAAGAATATAACTACTATAATACTGCCCCCTATGTACAGGAATATAACTACTATAATACTGCCCCCTATGTACAGGAATATAACTACTATAATACTGCCCCCTATGTACAGGAATATAACTACTATAATACTGCCGCCTATGTACAGGAATATAACTACTATAATACTGCCCCCTATGTACAAGAATATAACTAGTATAATACTGCCCCCTATGTACAAGAATATAACTAGTATAATACTGCCCCCTATGTACAAGAATATAACTACTATAATACTGCCCCCTATGTACAAGAATATAACTACTATAATACTGCCTCCTATGTACAAGAATATAACTACTATAATACTGCCCCCTATGTACAAGAATATAACTACTATAATACTGCCCCCTATGTACAAGAATATAACTACTATAATACTGCCCTCTATGTACAAGAATATAACTACTATAATACTGCCCCCTATGTACAAGAATATAACTACTATAATACTGCCTCCTATGTACAAGAATATAACTACTATAATACTGCCCCCTATGTTCAAGAGTATAACTACTATAATACTGCCCCCTATGTACAGGAATATAACTGCTATAATACTGCCCTCTATGTACAAGAATATAACTACTATAATACTGCCCCCTATGTACAAGAATATAACTACTATAATACTGCCCCCTATGTACAAGAATATAACTACTATAATACTGCCCCCTATGTACAGGAATATAACTGCTATAATACTGCCTCCTATGTACAAGAATATAACTACTATAATACTGCCCCTATGTACAAGAATATAACTACTATAATACTGCCCCCTATGTACAAGAATATAACTACTATAATACTGCCCCCTATATACAAGAATATAACTACTATAATACTGCCCCCTATATACAAGAATATAACTACTATAACACTGCCCCCTATGTACAGGAATATAACTACTATAATACTGTCCCCTATGTACAAGAATATAACTACTATAATACTGCCCCCTATGTACAAGAATATAACTACTATAATACTGCCCCCTATGTACAAGAATATAACTACTATAATACTGCCCCCTATGTACAAGAATATAACTACTATAATACTGCCCCCTATGTACAAGAATATAACTACTATAATACTGCCCCCTATGTACAAGAATATAACTACTATAATACTGCCCCCTATGTACAAGAATATAACTACTATAATACTGCCCCCTATGTACAGGAATATAACTACTATAATACTGCCCCTATGTACAGGAATATAACTACTATAGTACTGCCCCTATGTACAAGAATATAACTACTATAATACTGCCACCTATGTACAAGAATATAACTACTATAACACTGCCCCCTATGTACAAGAATATCACTACTATAATACTGCCCCTATGTATAAGAATATAGCTACTATAATACTGCCTCCTATATACAAGAATATAACTACTATAATACTGCCCTCTATGTACAAGAATATAACTGCTATAATACTGCCCCCTATATACAGGAATATAACTACTATAATACTGCCCCCTATGTACAGGAATATAACTACTATAATAGTGCCCCCTATGTACAAGAATATAACTACTATAATACTGCCTCCTATGTACAAGAATATAACTACTATAATACTGCCCCCTATGTACAGGAATATAACTACTATAATACTGCCCCCTATGTACAGGAATATAACTACTATAATACTGCCCCCTATGTACAGGAATATAACTACTATAATACTACCCCCTATGTACAAGAATATAACTACTATAATACTGCCTCCTATATACAAGAATATAACTACTATAATACTGCCCTCTATGTACAAGAATATAACTACTATAATACTGCCCCCTATGTACAGGAATATAACTACTATAATACTGCCCCCTATGTACAGGGATATAACTACTATAACACTGCCCCCTATGTACAAGAATATAACTACTATAATACTGCCCCCTATGTACAGGAATATAACTACTATAACACTGCCCCCTATGTACAGGGATATAACTACTATAATACTGCCCCCTATGTACAAGAATATAACTACTATAATACTGCCCCCTATGTACAAGAATATAATTACTATAATACTGCCCCCTATGTACAAGAATATAACTACTATAATACTGCCCCTATGTACAGGAATATAACTACTATAATACTGCCCCCTATGTACAAGAATATAACTACTATAATACTGCCCCCTATGTACAGGAATATAACTACTATAATACTGCCCCCTATGTACAAGAATATAACTACTATAATACTGCCCCCTATGTACAGGAATATAACTACTATAATACTGCCCCCTATGTACAGGAATATAACTACTATAATACTGTCCCCTATGTACAAGAATATAACTACTATAATACTGCCCCCTATGTACAAGAATATAGCTACTATAATACTGCCCCCTATGTACAAGAATATAACTACTATAATACTGTCCCCTATGTACAAGAATATAACTACTATAATACTGCCCCCTATGTACAAGAATATAGCTACTATAATACTGCCCCCTATGTACAAGAATATAACTACTATAATACTGTCCCCTATGTACAAGAATATAACTACTATAATACTGCCCCCTATGTACAGGAATATAACTACTATAATACTGCCCCCTATGTACAGGAATATAACTACTATAATACTGCCCCCTATGTACAAGAATATAACTACTATAATACTGCCCCCTATGTACAAGAATATAACTACTATAATACTGCCCCCTATGTACAGGAATATAACTACTATAATACTGCCCCCTATGTACAAGAATATAACTACTATATTACTGCCTCCTATGTACAGGAATATAACTACTATAATACTGCCCCCTATGTACAAGAATATAACTACTATAACACTGCCCCCTATGTACAAGAATATAACTACTATAATACTGCCCCCTATGTACAGAAATATAACTACTATAATACCGTTTTAAATTTACAAAGACATAAAATTTACCTTTTCTTTGCATCCAAAGTGACTGTATGTACAGGGTATCGGCGCCTTGTAGCAGTCCATGTCGTAGTGATCGGCCATCTGAAAAGTATAAGAGAAATTATGGGACTTGGAGGCGATACCGTTCGCTGGCTGCTTAGTCGCTCATATAGCGGTATATATACCGGTCACTATATACGGGTACACAAGCCTTTCCTACCTGTTTGCGGGCGAGGTCGGTCTGGCAGTATTCACACGTGACATAGGCCAAGGGGCAGGTCTGCTCATGTCCCTGCAGAAATGAAGGCTACAATAAAGAAACATTCCTGATACACAATCATCTGTGTAGTGTGAGCTCTGCGGGGGCGGAGCAAAACCAGATGGAATCCATGTATCATGCTCCACCCCCGCAGAACTGGCATAAAGCCGTATATGTGTTCTGCTCCTCTTAAAGGGGTACTACTAATTCTGTAGTAAGTGTTTCCCTTTAACAGCCCCATAACCTGCAGACGTACCGCCTTCTCCTCGTAGGGCATCTCCATCAGACAGTTGTCACAGGACACCAGGCGTCGGGGGCACTGCTCCTCCATGTGCCGCGGTAGCTGGCTCCTCTGGAAGCTCTGCTGGCACAGCGCGCACTCCACGCTGGCAAACTCACAGACCGCCAAGTGATGCTGCAAAGAAGGGAAGGGGACAGGGCCTCAATCACCAGGTACAATCCCAACGACCCAAAATATGTGATTTTGTAAGTAGAGAGGGTTGTCTGACATGGTGTCAAGATGTGGAGTTCTTGTAGCCACCATTCGGGGGAGCTTAATGCACATTTGAGCTCATTTAAAAAAATTGTATGCAGTGAGCTCCCCCTAGTGGTGGCTGCGGATAAAGAGAATTCGAACATTTGCATTAAAGTCTATGTAGCTCCAGAATTTATACAGACAGATCACAGAATCGGTTGTAGGCATTCAAGCCTTATCCCCATCCTGTTCTAGGCGTGCGCCCCCTATTCCCGTTCTGTTGTAGACAGGGCAGTAGGTAAGTAACAGGAATGGGCCCGTTCCCGGAGCCAACTACATAACCAGCCACACCAAATAAAAAAAACCCTTGCTACATAATGAGCCATTCCATACATAAACCCAACCCAATACTAAACCACACCCAGACACTTAGGAGCGCAGTGTGGAGATTACCTCCAGATTCCTCAGCTCCATCTTGGTGGCGCAGTCCTGGCTGGGACATTTGACGGTAAGGGAAAGAATCTCTCTTTTGGCAAAGTTATCGGGGAACAGCTGGTTCTCCAGGAGGAGGTCATTATCCACCGGACACTTGGGTCCTGCATCCCTGGAAGAAAGAACAGACATAAGGAATTATACCACGGACATGACACGACCGCAACCTGGGCCGACACCATTCACGTGCAGAGACTCCATGGACCTGGTACAAGGTGGACAAGTTGCCCTAAACTAATGCCAAAAAGGACATGATTAACTCCTCCCACCATCAAAGCAGGGTCACTGGGTCTTGTTTTTGCTGGAGCAGCTGTAGTTTTTAATGGCTTTATTCTGGAGTACATGGAATGTATTACAAGACTAGTCAATTTCCAGCGGTCCCTGGCTTGTAATTGTAAGAGGAACTGAAATTTTTAAGGCATAGGTTGTAATATCTCCACCCCCCCCCCAAAGGGGCGTGATTTACTTTTTCCCCGCTATAAAAGCAGGCTTGTTTTTAACAAGAGGAGCTGTAGTTTTTAATGGTATCATTTTGGAGCACATGTAATGTATTATTGACTTGTCATTCTCTCATGGTCTCCGGAGGACTTGTTTTTTGCCAGAGATGTAGTAATTTTGTCCGCACCCTCTCTGGGGACGAGGGGACCCCTCCGCACCCTCTCTGGGGACGAGGGGACCCCTCCGCACCCTCTCTGGGGACGAGGGGACCCCTATTCTGGAGGTCAATAACGATCTTGCTATCAAAACTGTTAAAATTCCCAATACCAGTAAAAGGGTTAAGGAATGAGACCGAAACTCTGAACTTTTTGTAACTTTTGGAGGGGAGAACAAAAAAACCCCAGCACATGATGAAGTGCGAGCAGCCCCCCCCCCCTCCCCCCAGCATTTCCTCCTGAACACGTCTGACCGGTGATAACATCTCCGCTACCATAAAACAGTCTGGAGAGGAGTGCGCACCATGTGACCGGCTGCACACAGGACGTGTGGGGGAGAGCAGCAGAGCTGACAATCTATTTGTGCGCCAGGGCAGAGGAAGGACAGTCGGCTCATGGAAACAGGTGATGGAGATGACACGCGGGGTCCGGTTTATTCACCTGCTTCCTCCACACAAGGGGGGGGGGAATAGTTTATCGCAGTTCAGCTCGACGTCCATTTCCTATTCACTTCCTGCAAAATCCCTGCAGATACTAATAAAAACCGCACCCGCAGGAGGCAGAGAGAGGGGGCCGGGGGCTGCGGCACCTCCACAGCTACACGCCTAATGTCACAGCGGGGTTGTGCTCTGTGCACTGCTAACCCTGGTCTGCAGTCTAATGCTACCAAGTGATGCAATCCATCAGCAACATGATGGAGGGGGGTCAGGCTGTACACGGGGCAACAATGTGGCAGCAACATGATGGAGGGGGGTCAGGCTGTATACGGGCACCCGGGAGGGGGGACATGCCACTCAGGGGGCAGAGAGACACCCGGGAGGGGGGACATGCCACTCAGCGGGCAGAGAGACACCCGGGAGGGGGGACATGCCACTCAGGGGGCAGAGAGACACCCGGCAGGGGGTACATGCTACTCAGGGGGCAGAGGCACCCGGCAGGGGGGGGACATGGTACTCAGGGGGCAGAGACGTGGCGGAGAGGGGGGGGGGGGTACATACTACTCAGGGGGCAGAGAGACACCCGGGAGGGGGGACATGCTACTCAGGGGGCAGAGAGACACCCGGCAGGGGGTACATGCTACTCAGGGGGCAGAGAGACACCCGGGAGGGGGGACATGCTACTCAGGGGGCAGAGAGACACCCGGCAGGGGGTACATGCCACTCAGGGGGCAGAGAGACACCCGGGAGGGGGGACATGCCACTCAGGGGGCAAAGAGACACCCGGCAGGGGGTACATGCTACTCAGGGGGCAGAGACGTGGCGGAGAGGGGGACATGCTACTCAGGGGGCAGAGGCACCCGGCAGGGGGGGGACATGGTACTCAGGGGGCAGAGACGTGGCGGAGAGGGGGGGGGGGGTACATACTACTCAGGGGGCAGAGAGACACCCGGGAGGGGGGACATGCTACTCAGGGGGCAGAGAGACACCCGGAAGGGGGGACATGCTACTCCAGGGGCAGTGGCGTGGCGGGGGAACTACTGACTTATCCCTAGCTTGGACCCTCAGGCTCAGGATCTGATTGGTAGGGGTGCAAGACATCGGCCCCCCACCAATCAGCTCTTGGGGGACACAAGGGATCTCGGGCCGATCCTTACAAAGCAATGAATACCAATGAGCTTCTCTCTCTATGGCGCGGCCCCCGCACTCACCTGATGGACTTCAGGATACAAGCCTTACAGAAGCGGTGGCCGCAGGGGGTCTGCAGGGGCTCCCTCAGGGCCATCAGGCAGATGGGACACTCGTACTTGCTCTCCAGCGGGGGATCGAACTCCACGTCATATCCTTGTGCCTCCTCCAGGCCCAGGCTGGTGGGGGTCCCCCCGGGGGTCTCCACTGAGGGGCTGACCGCATCCTCCTTGGTGTTTGATGCACAAGCAGTGGCCATGGCTCCGCAGCAACCGTCATCGGAGTCCCAGCCCTCGAAGCCGCCCCCGGAGTTCACCAGACTCATAGTCACACGGCTTCTGGGGGTCTCTGCACCATCTAGGGGGGAAGCAAAGAGAACATCTGAGCAATGGCTGACATGTGCGGGGCCCCCAGGAGCCACAGGACTGACTGTCTATTACAGAACAAGTTCACTGGCTGCACACAGCACAGCAGTGTGAGGATACACTTCCAATGCACCTGGTGAAGCTACAAACCTGGAATATAAATCCATATATCACAGTCCTGCTGCTACTAACAACATAAACAAAGGTCTGATTACACATCTCTCCAGGGATAATACATAACACTGGCTGCAGAGAGCACAGAGCACAGCAGTGTGAGGTCTGATTACACATCTCTCCAGGGACAATACATAACACTGGCTGCAGAGAGCACAGAGCACAGCAGTGTGAGGTCTGATTACACATCTTTCCAGGGACAATACATAACACTGGCTGCAGAGAGCACAGAGCACAGCAGTGTGAGGTCTGATTACACATCTCTCCAGGGACAATGCATAACACTGGCTGCAGAGAGCACAGAGCACAGCAGTGTGAGGTCTGATTACACATCTCTCCAGGGACAATACATAGCACTGGCTGCAGAGAGCACAGAGCACAGCAGTGTGAGGTCTGATTACACATCTCTCCAGGGACAATACATAACACTGGCTGCAGAGAGCACAGCAGTGTGAGGTCTGATTACACATCTCTCCAGGGACAATACATAACACTGGCTGCAGAGAGCACAGAGCACAGCAGTGTGAGGTCTGATTACACATCTCTCCAGGGACAATACATAACACTGGCTGCAGAGAGCACAGAGCACAGCAGTGTGAGGTATGATTACACATCTCTCCAGGGACAATACATAACACTGGCTGCAGAGAGCACAGAGCACAGCAGTGTGAGGTCTGATTACACATCTCTCCAGGGACAATACATAACACTGGCTGCAGAGAGCACAGAGCACAGCAGTGTGAGGTCTGATTACACATCTCTCTAGGGACAATACATAACACTGGCTGCAGAGAGCACAGAGCACAGCAGTGTGAGGTCTGATTACACATCTCTCCAGGGACAATACATAACACTGGCTGCAGAGAGCACAGAGCACAGCAGTGTGAGGTCTGATTACACATCTCTCCAGGGACAGTACATAACACTGGCTGCAAAGAACACAGAGCACAGCAGTGTGAGGTCTGATTACACATCTCTCCAGGGACAATACATAACACTGGCTGCAGAGAGCACAGAGCACAGCAGTGTGAGGTCTGATTACACATCTCTCCAGGGACAGTACATAACACTGGCTGCAGAGAGCACAGAGCACAGCAGTGTGAGGTCTGGTTACACATCTCTCCAGGGACAATACATAACACTGGCTGCAGAGAGCACAGAGCACAGCAGTGTGAGGTCTGATTACACATCTCTCCAGAGACAATACATAACACTGTCTGCAGAGAGCACAGAGCACAGCAGTGTGAGGTCTGATTACACATCTCTTCAGGGACAATACATAACACTGGCTGCAGAGAGCACAGAGCACAGCAGTGTGAGGTCTGATTACACATCTCTCCAGGGACAATACATAACACTGGCTGCAGAGAGCACAGAGCACAGCAGTGTGAGGTCTGATTACACATCTCTCCAGGGACAATACATAACACTGGCTGCAGAGAGCACAGAGCACAGCAGTGTGAGGTCTGATTACACATCTCTCCAGTGACAATACATAACACTGGCTGCAGAGAGCACAGAGCACAGCAGTGTGAGGTCTGATTACACAGCTCTCCAGGGACAATACATAACACTGGCTGCAGAGAGCACAGAGCACAGCAGTGTGAGGTCTGATTACACATCTCTCCAGGGACAATACATAACAGCTGCTGACAGGTTCCCTTTATCTCTGCCATGTATATACGGGCGACTGTTCTGGTCAGGGTTTAGTATATTTTTCACTCTTCACATCTTATACTTCTCCTCAACTAAAAATACTAATTAAAAATACTAGGAGAACTATTATTACTCTGCCCATAAAAACTGTAAAGCAACCTCTGGCCGGGGGTTTAGGGGTAGATACTCCAAGGAGCGGACCGCCAAGTACTAGGATTCCCCCTACAACCTGACAGGATCCCTTTCAGACGACCAGGAATCTTTTGCTCTGACACTGATCAATCTGAAAGCACAAAAGGCTGAACATCCCCTTTAATAATAGAAACCCATCTCCCCCCGACTGCACAGCAGCTGCTGCACTACAAGTCCCAGCATGCCGTGCAGCAGCTGGGGAGTCACAGGGCGCAGAGCATGACATCACCCGGAGAGTCCTGCAGTCTGGACGGAATTTCCACCATTGCTTTCCTTTTCCATCACAAGGTTAGGAAGTGCATTCCCAACATTCCAGGAGCCTCCGGAGCAAAGGGTTAACCAGACGCTTGTCCGCTCTGCGCACGGGGACAGAGGGTGGGGGGGGGGGGGCTGCGCTCCCGATATACAGGAGGAGAAAACCACCACTTAAAGGGGTTGTACCTGTAGATTTCTTACCTTAAAGGGTCAAAACAGAATAAAAAAAACGAAGTAGTAAGATCCTTTTAACCCATTAGGTGCTGATAGTCCTCTGCTGGGTCAAGGGGTTGTCACATGATTAAAGGTCATCGAATAGGACAGAAGATACTAAACTAATTAGTGGGGGTCCCCCCATGTAGGGACAGGGGGCACATGTACAGAGGACAAAGGGGAAGGGGGTCCCAGCAGTTAGTGTGTTCATTACACATCCCCCTTAATGGTGGGTAAGGGTCTACATTGGTAAAACCCCTTTAAGTGATCCTTGTGGGGTTACATCTCTCCCGTGTAACTATTCCCACAATGTAAACAAAAACATGGTGTGAACCGCCTCCTCCTTAAAGGGGTTGTCTCAGGTGCATAAGGCTGTGATTGTTGTGGGGGGTCCGATCACTGATCACAAGAGCATGGTCCCCCCTTTACGTGACCGGCGGTGATTGCGGGAGGGTCTTCCATTGGTTATTTCCTATCGAAGGACAACTTTTCATGTTGTGCAATCAAAAAAACTCTCCCAAACCTGCCCCCCGCCCCATTATACACACACAGATCTGTCAAAAATCAACCAGGGACAGCCGCTCCTTCCCACAGAAACCACTTTTCGGCTCCATAGATAAAAAAAAAAAAAAAAAAAAGCAATGGCTAAACGTATGATCCACTTAAAGGGACGGTACATGTCGCGCTCTTTTAGGGCACAGAAGTTTGATTTGACTCCTAGGATCAGGTCTGATTCCAAAACACACAAGCCCCCCCCCCCATCCCTGCATCAGGACATAATGAGGGGGCAGATGTCAGGGTCACTAGGCAGCCCCCCGGCTCATGGGTGACCACTTCTCTGCTGGGAGCGGACTGTACCATTGTCAGGTCACTGCAGGGGGGCACCTGCATGTGATGGGAAACTCCTGTGACGGCTCCGTCCTGGAGGCCCCGCACTCACCGGCTCCTGCGCTCCCGCTCCCGGCAGAGACCTCTTCCTCCTCTCACCAATGTCTCCGTACGGAGTTACCAGAAGTTGGAGTGACGTCACCGATCACATGGTACCGGAGGTCATGTGACCGTAGTGGCACGGGCGGCCACTTCCTGTTTCCTGCTGCATGCTGGGTATGGTGGGTTACCAGGATCTCTAGAACAGGAAATGGCTGCCTTCAGTCTACAAGTGCTCAGAGGGGTCAAGTGCAGAGCAGGTGCTACGGATTTACCCCCAGAGACCCTCATGTTATCCCCCTATACCCCACAGAGGCAGACTGCACCTACAGACATTACCTAGAAGACCCCTGAACAGTCTGCATGTGACCCCAAACTCTACCACATGACTGAAACACAAAGACATTAGCTTAGAGACCCCCCATGTAAAACAAAATGGACCCCTGAGCCTTCTGCATGTGACCCCCCCACCCTTACCACATGACTACACCCCACAGGCATTAGCCCAGTGACCCCCTCATGTAACAGTCTGCACCCCATGGACCCCTGATCACTCTGCATGTGACCCCCCACCCTTACCACATGACTGCACCCCACAGGCATTAGCCCAGTGACCCCCTCATGTAACAGTCTGCACCCCATGGACGCCTGATCACTCTGCATGTGACCCCCCACCCTTACCACATGACTGCACCCCACAGGCATTAGCCGAGTGACCCCCTCATGTAACAGTCTGCACCCCATGGACCCCTGATCACTCTGCATGTGACCCCCCACCCTTACCACATGACTGCACCCCACAGGCATTAGCCCAGTGACCCCCTCATGTAACAGTCTGCACCCCATGGACCCCTGAATGCTCTGCATGTGACCCCCCACCCTTACCACATGACTGCACCCCACAGGCATTAGCCCAGTGACCCCCTCATGTAACAGTCTGCACCCCATGGACCCCTGATCACTCTGCATGTGACCCCCCCACCCTTACCACATGACTGCACCCCACAGGCATTAGCCCAGTGACCCCCTCATGTAACAGTCTGCACCCCATGGACCCCTGATCACTCTGCATGTGACCCCCCACCCTTACCACATGACTGCACCCCACAGGCATTAGCCCAGTGACCCCCTCATGTAACAGTCTGCACCCCATGGACCCCTGAATGCTCTGTATGTGACCCCCCACCCTTACCACATGACTGCACCCCACAGGCATTAGCCCAGTGACCCCCTCATGTAACAGTCTGCACCCCATGGACCCCTGATCACTCTGCATGTGACCCCCCACCCTTACCACATGACTGCACCCCACAGGCATTAGCCCAGTGACCCCCTCATGTAACAGTCTGCACCCCATGGACCCCTGATCACTCTGCATGTGACCCCCCACCCTTACCACATGACTGTACCCCCACAGGCATTAGCCCAGTGACCCCCTCATGTAACAGTCTGCACCCCATGGACCCCTGGTCACTCTGCATGTGACCCCCCACCCTTACCACATGACTGCACCCCACAGGCATTAGCCCAGTGACCCCCTCATGTAACAGTCTGCACCCCATGGACCCCTGATCACTCTGCATGTGACCCCCCACCCTTACCACATGACTGCACCCCACAGGCATTAGCCCAGTGACCCCCTCATGTAACAGTCTGCACCCCATGGACCCCTGGTCACTCTGCATGTGACCCCCCACCCTTACCACATGACTGCACCCCACAGGCATTAGCCCAGTGACCCCCTCATGTAACAGTCTGCACCCCATGGACCCCTGATCACTCTGCATGTGAGCCCCCACCCTTACCACATGACTGCACCCCACAGGCATTAGCCCAGTGACCCCCTCATGTAACAGTCTGCACCCCATGGACCCCTGATCACTCTGCATGTGACCCCCCACCCTTACCACATGACTGCACCCCACAGGCATTAGCCCAGTGACCCCCTCATGTAACAGTCTGCACCCCATGGACCCCTGATCACTCTGCATGTGACCCCCCACCCTTACCACATGACTGCACCCCCACAGGCATTAGCCCAGTGACCCCCTCATGTAACAGTCTGCACCCCATGGACCCCTGATCACTCTGCATGTGACCCCCCACCCTTACCACATGACTGCACCCCACAGGCATTAGCCCAGTGACCCCCTCATGTAACAGTCTGCACCCCATGGACCCCTGATCACTCTGCATGTGACCCCCCACCCTTACTACATGACTGCACCCCACAGGCATTAGCCCAGTGACCCCCTCATGTAACAGTCTGCACCCCATGGACCCCTGATCACTCTGCATGTGACCCCCCACCCTTACTACATGACTGCACCCCACAGGCATTAGCCCAGTGACCCCCTCATGTAACAGTCTGCACCCCATGGACCCCTGATCACTCTGCATGTGACCCCCCACCCTTACCACATGACTGCACCCCACAGGCATTAGCCCAGTGACCCCCTCATGTAACAGTCTGCACCCCATGGACCCCTGATCACTCTGCATGTGAGCCCCCACCCTTACCACATGACTGCACCCCCACAGGCATTAGCCCAGTGACCCCCTCATGTAACAGTCTGCACCCCATGGACCCCTGATCACTCTGCATGTGACCCCCCACCCTTACCACATGACTGCACCCCACAGGCATTAGCCCAGTGACCCCCTCATGTAACAGTCTGCACCCCATGGACCCCTGATCACTCTGCATGTGACCCCCCACCCTTACCACATGACTGCACCCCACAGGCATTAGCCCAGTGACCCCCTCATGTAACAGTCTGCACCCCATGGACCCCTGATCACTCTGCATGTGACCCCCCACCCTTACCACATGACTGCACCCCACAGGCATTAGCCCAGTGACCCCCTCATGTAACAGTCTGCACCCCATGGACCCCTGATCACTCTGCATGTGACCCCCCACCCTTACCACATGACTGCACCCCACAGGCATTAGCCCAGTGACCCCCTCATGTAACAGTCTGCACCCCATGGACCCCTGATCACTCTGCATGTGACCCCCCACCCTTACCACATGACTGCACCCCACAGGCATTAGCCCAGTGACCCCCTCATGTAACAGTCTGCACCCCATGGACCCCTGATCACTCTGCATGTAACCCCCCACCCTTACCACATGACTGCACCCCACAGGCATTAGCCCAGTGACCCCCTCATGTAACAGTCTGCACCCCATGGACCCCTGATCACTCTGCATGTGACCCCCCCACCCTTACCACATGACTGCACCCCACAGGCATTAGCCCAGTGACCCCCTCATGTAACAGTCTGCACCCCATGGACCCCTGATCACTCTGCATGTGACCCCCCACCCTTACTACATGACTGCACCCCACAGGCATTAGCCCAGTGACCCCCTCATGTAACAGTCTGCACCCCATGGACCCCTGATCACTCTGCATGTGACCCCCCACCCTTACCACATGACTGCACCCCACAGGCATTAGCCCAGTGACCCCCTCATGTAACAGTCTGCACCCCATGGACCCCTGATCACTCTGCATGTGACCCCCCACCCTTACCACATGACTGCACCCCACAGGCATTAGCCCAGTGACCCCCTCATGTAACAGTCTGCACCCCATGGACCCCTGATCACTCTGCATGTGACCCCCCACCCTTACCACATGACTGCACCCCACAGGCATTAGCCCAGTGACCCCCTCATGTAACAGTCTGCACCCCATGGACCCCTGATCACTCTGCATGTGACCCCCCACCCTTACCACATGACTGCACCCCACAGGCATTAGCCCAGTGACCCCCTCATGTAACAGTCTGCACCCCATGGACCCCTGATCACTCTGCATGTGACCCCCCACCCTTACCACATGACTGCACCCCACAGGCATTAGCCGAGTGACCCCCTCATGTAACAGTCTGCACCCCATGGACCCCTGATCACTCTGCATGTGACCCCCCACCCTTACCACATGACTGCACCCCACAGGCATTAGCCCAGTGACCCCCTCATGTAACAGTCTGCACCCCATGGACCCCTGATCACTCTGCATGTGATCCCCCACCCTTACCACATGACTGCACCCCACAGGCATTAGCCCAGTGACCCCCTCATGTAACAGTCTGCACCCCATGGACCCCTGATCACTCTGCATGTGACCCCCCACCCTTACCACATGACTGCACCCCACAGGCATTAGCCCAGTGACCCCCTCATGTAACAGTCTGCACCCCATGGACCCCTGATCACTCTGCATGTGACCCCCCACCCTTACTACATGACTGCACCCCACAGGCATTAGCCCAGTGACCCCCTCATGTAACAGTCTGCACCCCATGGACCCCTGATCACTCTGCATGTGACCCCCCACCCTTACCACATGACTGCACCCCACAGGCATTAGCCCAGTGACCCCCTCATGTAACAGTCTGCACCCCATGGACCCCTGATCACTCTGCATGTGACCCCCCACCCTTACCACATGACTGCACCCCACAGGCATTAGCCCAGTGACCCCCTCATGTAACAGTCTGCACCCCATGGACCCCTGATCACTCTGCATGTGACCCCCCACCCTTACCACATGACTGCACCCCACAGGCATTAGCCCAGTGACCCCCTCATGTAACAGTCTGCACCCCATGGACCCCTGATCACTCTGCATGTAACCCCCCACCCTTACCACATGACTGCACCCCACAGGCATTAGCCCAGTGACCCCCTCATGTAACAGTCTGCACCCCATGGACCCCTGATCACTCTGCATGTGACCCCCCCACCCTTACCACATGACTGCACCCCACAGGCATTAGCCCAGTGACCCCCTCATGTAACAGTCTGCACCCCATGGACCCCTGATCACTCTGCATGTGACCCCCCACCCTTACCACATGACTGCACCCCACAGGCATTAGCCCAGTGACCCCCTCATGTAACAGTCTGCACCCCATGGACCCCTGATCACTCTGCATGTGACCCCCCACCCTTACCACATGACTGCACCCCACAGGCATTAGCCCAGTGACCCCCTCATGTAACAGTCTGCACCCCATGGACCCCTGATCACTCTGCATGTGACCCCCCACCCTTACCACATGACTGCACCCCACAGGCATTAGCCCAGTGACCCCCTCATGTAACAGTCTGCACCCCATGGACCCCTGATCACTCTGCATGTGACCCCCCACCCTTACCACATGACTGCACCCCACAGGCATTAGCCGAGTGACCCCCTCATGTAGCAGTCTGCACCCCATGGACCCCTGATCACTCTGCATGTGACCCCCCACCCTTACCACATGACTGCACCCCACAGGCATTAGCCGAGTGACCCCCTCATGTAACAGTCTGCACCCCATGGACCCCTGATCACTCTGCATGTGATCCCCCACCCTTACCACATGACTGCACCCCACAGGCATTAGCCCAGTGACCCCCTCATGTAACAGTCTGCACCCCATGGACCCCTGATCACTCTGCATGTGACCCCCCACCCTTACCACATGACTGCACCCCACAGGCATTAGCCCAGTGACCCCCTCATGTAACAGTCTGCACCCCATGGACCCCTGATCACTCTGCATGTGACCCCCCACCCTTACTACATGACTGCACCCCACAGGCATTAGCCCAGTGACCCCCTCATGTAACAGTCTGCACCCCATGGACCCCTGATCACTCTGCATGTGACCCCCCACCCTTACCACATGACTGCACCCCACAGGCATTAGCCCAGTGACCCCCTCATGTAACAGTCTGCACCCCATGGACCCCTGATCACTCTGCATGTGACCCCCCACCCTTACCACATGACTGCACCCCACAGGCATTAGCCCAGTGACCCCCTCATGTAACAGTCTGCACCCCATGGACCCCTGATCACTCTGCATGTGACCCCCCACCCTTACTACATGACTGCACCCCACAGGCATTAGCCCAGTGACCCCCTCATGTAACAGTCTGCACCCCATGGACCCCTGATCACTCTGCATGTGAGCCCCCACCCTTACCACATGACTGCACCCCACAGGCATTAGCCCAGTGACCCCCTCATGTAACAGTCTGCACCCCATGGACCCCTGAATGCTCTGCATGTGACCCCCCACCCTTACCACATGACTGCACCCCACAGGCATTAGCCCAGTGACCCCCTCATGTAACAGTCTGCACCCCATGGACCCCTGATCACTCTGCATGTGAGCCCCCACCCTTACCACATGACTGCACCCCACAGGCATTAGCCCAGTGACCCCCTCATGTAACAGTCTGCACCCCATGGACCCCTGATCACTCTGCATGTGACCCCCCACCCTTACCACATGACTGCACCCCACAGGCATTAGCCCAGTGACCCCCTCATGTAACAGTCTGCACCCCATGGACCCCTGATCACTCTGCATGTGACCCCCCACCCTTACCACATGACTGCACCCCACAGGCATTAGCCTAGTGACCCCCTCATGTAACAGTCTGCACCCCATGGACCCCTGAATGCTTTGCATGTGACCCCACCCTCTGCATGGTCCTCACAGGTGTTATATAGGGACACCAATATCGTAAACTGAACCCCGTCTGCCGGTCACTGCTCCTCATGTGCCCCCCACACATCACCAAATGTAGACTGCACCCCACTGATGTGATCCCAGTATTTGCACCCCATGGTCCCCATGTGACCTCTATTCTTCCTAATGGACGGACCCAAAAAATCAAGACCCCCCCAACTACTCTACATGGGACCCTTAACTACTTCTCTCTGACTTACCCCAGGGACCCTCTACCCTACACAATATCCTCCACCTTGACACCCTTGCTCTGTATACAACCCCCACATGTACAGTGCAGCCCACATATGGACCCCATATAAAAAATGCATCCTGGGAGAGCTGTCTGGATGTGAGGAAGGTTTGGGGGGACGCAACAGGGGGGGGGGGATAGGGAAGACGTCCGGGGTCTATGGCAGCCCTTGTTCCCTGTCTTCAGAATGACTAATGTTACCTCTGTAAGTCTGTATATAGGGGACGCTTTAAAGGGAACCTGTCACCAGGCACCTAATTTTTACTAAAGACAGATTGTAAATGTCATCTCACCAGGTTGTGACCTCTGAGAAGGAGCAGGAGGTGGAGCTGTACAGGAGCACAAAGGTGGGGGCCAAGCTCTGAGGAGTCAGTAACACAGACAAGGCACATGTTGTTTTTTGAAATGCATCTAAACCAAAGCCCAACCCCTGGGACTACCCCAGGATTTTGTCAGGATGCAAGAGTAAGTTATAACACACAATTATATTGTAATGCAAATGCTTAGAAAAGGCAGAAAGACATATTTGCACTGCAGGTGTGATGGGCTTCTGCAACCTGTCTTTAGTGAAAATCAGGTTCCCTTTAACCATGGCCTGGAGGGGGGGCAGCACTTGGAATCGCGTGGGTGCTAGGGTCGTCCTCTATTTTATAGCCTAGAACGGATTAATTGTGCAGCCCGGGTGATGGGAATGCAGGGCTAAAAAAGATACCCTGTCTAAGTAGCTTTCTCCAAAACGTGAGCGCATTTAGCCAAATCTTCCAAGGTCAACCTAAAAAAAAATCATTTTTTCGGTTGTGCACCCAGCATTCTTATACCGGATGTGCAATCAGTCGCACCTGAACTCTGATAATTGCGTGTGAACTGAAAAGTGTTCAACCTTCACAACCTAATAACATATAAAAACATCTTCCAAAAAAAAAAAAAACATTAGCTTTTTCACACTTGTTATAATCTATATATGTTCTATCACATCAGGACTCGCCTAGAACAAGGGCACATACACTCAGCGGCCACTTTATTAGGTCCACCATGCTAGTAACGGGTTGGACCCCCTTTTGCCTTCAGAACTGCCTCAATTCTTCGTGGCATAGATACAACAAGGTGCTGGAAGCTCCTCAGAGATTTTGCTCCATAGTGACATGATGGCATCACACAGTTGTCGCAGATTTGTCGGCTGCACATCCATGATGCGAATCTCCCGTTCCACCACATCCCAAAGATGCTCTATTGGATTGAGATCTGGTGACTGTGGAGGCCATTTGTGTCCAGTGACCTCATTGTCATGTTCAAGAAACCAGTCTGAGATGATTCCAGCTTTATGACATGGTGCATTATCCTGCTGAAAGTAGCCATCAGATGTTACAGGGTACATTGTGCTCATAAAGGGATGGACATGGGCAGCAACAATACTCAGGTAGGCTGTGGCGTTGTACCAAGGGGCCCAAAGACACCATGACACCACCAGGACCAGCCTGACCCGCTGATACAAGGCAGGATGGATCCATGACACCACCACCACCAGCCTGAGCCGCTGATACAAGGCAGGATGGATCCATGACACCACCACCACCAGCCTGACCCGCTGATACAAGGCAGGATGGATCCATGACACCACCACCACCAGCCTGACCCGCTGATACAAGGCAGGATGGATCCATGACACCACCACCACCAGCCTGAGCCGCTGATACAAGGCAGGATGGATCCATGGCACCACCACCACCAGCCTGACCCGCTGATACAAGGCAGGATGGATCCATGACACCACCACCACCAGCCTGACCCGCTGATACAAGGCAGGATGGATCCATGACACCACCACCACCAGCCTGACCCGCTGATACAAGGCAGGATGGATCCATGACACCACCACCACCAGCCTGAGCCGCTGATACAAGGCAGGATGGATCCATGACACCACCACCACCAGCCTGAGCCGCTGATACAAGGCAGGATGGATCCATGACACCACCACCACCAGCCTGAGCCGCTGATACAAGGCAGGATGGATCCATGACACCAGCACCAGCCTGAGCCGCTGATACAAGGCAGGATGGATCCATGACACCACCACCACCAGCCTGACCCGCTGATACAAGGCAGGATGGATCCATGACACCACCACCACCAGCCTGAGCCGCTGATACAAGGCAGGATGGATCCATGACACCACCACCACCAGCCTGTCCCGCTGATACAAGGCAGGATGGATCCATGACACCACCACCACCAGCCTGACCCGCTGATACAAGGCAGGATGGATCCATGACACCACCACCACCAGCCTGACCCGCTGATACAAGGCAGGATGGATCCATGACACCACCACCACCAGCCTGACCCGCTGATACAAGGCAGGATGGATCCATGACACCACCACCACCAGCCTGACCCGCTGATACAAGGCAGGATGGATCCATGACACCACCACCACCAGCCTGACCCGCTGATACAAGGCAGGATGGATCCATGACACCAGCACCACCAGCCTGACCCGCTGATACAAGGCAGGATGGATCCATGACACCCCCACCACCAGCCTGAGCCGCTGATACAAGGCAGGATGGATCCATGACACCACCACCACCAGCCTGACCCGCTGATACAAGGCAGGATGGATCCATGACACCACCACCACCAGCCTGACCCGCTGATACAAGGCAGGATGGATCCATGACACCACCACCACCAGCCTGACCCGCTGATACAAGGCAGGATGGATCCATGACACCACCACCACCACCAGCCTGACCCGCTGATACAAGGCAGGATGGATCCATGACACCACCACCACCAGCCTGAGCCGCTGATACAAGGCAGGATGGATCCATGACACCACCACCACCAGCCTGACCCGCTGATACAAGGCAGGATGGATCCATGACACCACCACCACCAGCCTGAGCCGCTGATACAAGGCAGGATGGATCCATGACACCACCACCACCAGCCTGAGCCGCTGATACAAGGCAGGATGGATCCATGACACCACCAGCACCAGCCTGACCCGCTGATACAAGGCAGGATGGATCCATGACACCACCACCACCAGCCTGAGCCGCTGATACAAGGCAGGATGGATCCATGACACCACCACCACCAGCCTGACCCGCTGATACAAGGCAGGATGGATCCATGACACCACCACCACCAGCCTGACCCGCTGATACAAGGCAGGATGGATCCATGACACCACCACCACCAGCCTGACCCGCTGATACAAGGCAGGATGGATCCATGACACCACCACCACCAGCCTGACCCGCTGATACAAGGCAGGATGGATCCATGACACCACCACCACCAGCCTGACCCGCTGATACAAGGCAGGATGGATCCATGACACCACCACCACCAGCCTGACCCGCTGATACAAGGCAGGATGGATCCATGACACCACCACCACCAGCCTGACCCGCTGATACAAGGCAGGATGGATCCATGACACCACCACCACCAGCCTGAGCCGCTGATACAAGGCAGGATGGATCCATGACACCACCACCACCAGCCTGACCCGCTGATACAAGGCAGGATGGATCCATGCTTTCATGTTGTTGACGCCAAATTCTGACCCTACCATCCGAATGTCGCAGCAGAAATCGAGACTCATCAGACCAGGCAACGTTTTTCCAATCTTCTACTGTCCAATTTCGATGAGCTTGTGCAAATTGTAGCCTCAGTTTCCTGTTCTTAGCTGAAAGGAGTGGCACCTGGTGTGGTCTTCTGCTGCTGTAGCCCATCTGCCTCAAAGTTGGACGTACTGTGTGTTCAGAGATGCTCTTCTGCCTACCTTGGTTGTAACGGGTGGCGATTTGAGTCACTGTTGCCTTTCTATCAGCTCGAACCAGTCTGCCCATTCTCCTCTGACCTCTGGCATCAACAAGGCATTTCCGCCCACAGAACTGCCGCTCACTGGATGTTTTTTCTTTTTCGGACCATTCTCTGTAAACCCTAGAGATGGTTGTGCGTGAAAATCCCAGTAGATCAGCAGTTTCTGAAATACTCAGACCAGCCCTTCTGGCACCAACAACCATGCCACGTTCAAAGGCCACAAATCACCTTTCTTCCCCATACTGATGCTCGGGAGAACTGCAGGAGATTGTCTTGACCATGTCTACATGCCTAAATGCACTGCCGCCATGTGATTGGCTGATTAGAAATGAAGTGTTAACGAGCAGTTGGACAGGTGGACCTAATAAAGTGGCCGGTGAGTGTATATACAAATCAGTGCACAACCTAAAAAATGCAAGCCATGACTAAGTCCGGTAGGACGAAACGCGTCGGTTTTTTACTTTGTCCATGATCGTGATGTCTGGATTTTTATGTGGATGAAATAAAGCTATTATTTTATATGGATTCACATGGAGGTGCTGAAGTTTTTCCTTTTGTATGGAGTTGAGCCTCTTGCCTCAGGCATCACCACCTGCCGCAGGATGGGGGGACGAATCAGGGGCGCAGTCGCCTGCTACAAAGCACGATCGGAAGCTTAAAATTGTGTCTCTTGACACCTGATGCAGTGACACTGCATGAAAAACCCACCTACTAAAAAAAATAACCTGACATATTACTACTGGACGGGGCAGAGGGGGCGCTGTTCTATGGCTCGCCTCAGGCAGCAGAAAGTTTAGGATCACCCCTGCTCAGACCCCCACTTATATCCTAACCATTTATAACCCCAAGAGCTCAGCGGTGCAAGATCTCTGCCTTGTGTTATACAGTTATAAGACAGAATTCATTATATTGTGCAGTTAGTACAGTCACCTCCTGGGGGCAGTATCAGCATGAGAATAAATGACGAGAAGCTGTGAAGACGCTGGTAGAAGATTTGTAGTAGTCACAGGTCACACATGGATAAGGATCAGTTTTTCAGAGTTTTTGCACTCAGTGTTGTCTTCCTATATGTACTTTATAGGAACAAAACTTTCCATAATGGAGTAGTACACATAGCAATATAAAACCTAAGTACAACACTACAGCCCCACAGAATAAGACAGAAGAGTTCATCTCTGTACAATAAACACATGGGATAATGTTACATCTTTGTTACAATGTTGCGGTTTTACATTAAGACTCTACAACATATGAGAACAGCGCCCTCTAGTGTCACACTGATATATCTCTCTTTACTCCTATCCACGGCACTACAGAAAGACTAGAGAGAAATTATTGGAAATTCACTCATAAGTAAGTCAAAATACTGTCGCCGTGTTATCACATGACACACTGGGGCTCATTTACTAAGGGCCCGATTTGCGTTTTCCCGACGTGTTACCCGAATATTTCCGATTTGCGCCGATTTCCCCTGAATTGCCCTGGGATTTTGGCGCACGCGATCGGATTGTGGCGCATCGGCGCCGGCATGCACGCGCCGGAAATCGGGGGGTGTGGCCGAACGAAAACCCGACGGATTCGGAAAAACCACCGCATTTAAAACAAAAAATGTGTCCCGGAGCTTGCTTTTACCTTCACTCAGCCCGAGCCGGTGAACTCCAGCGCGTTCCGATGCTTTTCAGCACAGCAGCGCCACCTGGTGGACGGCAGAGGAACTACCTTAATAAATCCCGGCCGGACCCGAATCCAGCACAGAGAACACACCGCTGGATCGCGAATGGACCGGGTAAGTAAATCTTCCCCAATGGGGCTCATTTACTAAGGGTCCGAACGCCGTAATTTCGTCGGGTCTCCTGAACATTTCCGTTTTGCGCTAAATTGCCTCGGGATTTTGCCACACGCGCTCGGATTGTGGCACATCAGCGCCGGCTTTCATGCGACAAAAATCGGGGGGCGTGGGCGTCAGACAACCCGACGGATTCGGAAAAAACGCGGAATTTAAAAAACTATTTGTGTCGCAAGATCAGCACTCACATGCACCAAGAAGAAGAAGGTGAACTCGGGCGGACCTCAGCGCAGCAGCGACACCTGCTGGATATCGGGCGCACAACCTTAGTGAATCCCAGCAGACCCGAATCCTCGTCGGAGAACGTGCCGCATTTCGCGACTGGAGTGAGCGTCTCACTACACTGCTGCAGATTTTAAAAATTCCCTCCGATCATTGTTAGATGAAATAGTTGGTCACATTTACTAAGGACCTTGTGCCAGTTTTCTGTCTGACTTTGCAGACTTTCTAGTGCAAACTGCTTGTACAGGTATTTCGGAAGTGTCCGCGCCACATTTGTGTCACACACGGCTGCACTATTCTTCCTCATCTCAAAATCTTCTCTGCAGCTGAGATTTCACATAAAAGAGAGAAATCATGGAAAGAAAACTTCATCCCTGACCGGTGGAGGCCATTATGGGGTAAAAGCTGCTGACAGGTTCCCCCCTAAAAAAAAGTTGAATCTCTACATATCAGACCATTATGGAACATGAAACCTTTTTTTTTATGTCTTTATAGTTTTTTTGACAATTTTTATTAGTTTCATTTTTCTCAGTTCTATATTTTTAGTTGAAAGTTCCCATTTCTTCCATCCTTACAGATTGTACAATGTGTTTGCTTCGTGTCAGCTCTTCCCCCTGTTTGTCCTTAGGTGGTTGTTTTGGGGGGGGGGGGGAGGGGGGGTCTGTTGACTTTACGTTTGACCCACAAAAACAGAAGTGTTTTTTGAAGTGGCGGAGAATAACACAGCTGTGCCAGTCATGCTCTGCCTGTCTCCAGCCGCCAACAAAGCCCCTATGAGAACCACTGAAATCCTGCAAAACAGGGCATCCCAGGTGCAGAGAGGGGCCGGGCATGGCCCCAGCTGGGGTAGAGGGGGTCTCTTCTCATTGGCTGCGTACAGTAATATGAACACTGGCATGAGCTGATATATAGAGGAGAGCGCAGTCCATGCCAAGCAGAGGAGCCTGGCACTCATTACCCAGGGCCGGGCAGTGACTGACACTTGTGTGACAAGCTGGCAGCAGGTATGACTCTTAACACTTCATTACTCTGTGTTTACCCCGGGCCCATTATCTCCAAGTGACCAGCGCCGGGCTCATCACCTTGCGTCCTGCGGGGACCTGCGCCATCCTAAATCCTGGCCAGGGGTAAGCAGCTGTCACATTAGCGGGCATTAGGGGCATGTGATAACCCTGGGCCAGGGGTCTCCTGGGCACTGACTTGCTGGAGTGCATTGAGCTTACAGCTGGATGTCTGTGCACCCCCCGCCCCAAGGGTCCGGATTAGAGATGATATTTGGATAGAAGTCGTCCTTGTGGTCCCGGGTGTCTCAGTGCTCAAAGTACAGGCACAGGATGACTTTTCCTAAATTTACCTCATCTCTTCTCTCTGAGCCGCACCTAGTTATCTGCAGCCATGGACTTCTCCCGGAGCAAGGATCAAATACTGATAGGAGGCTGGGAGTATAAGATCATTACTGGGGAGACCATTAAACTGGGGAGATCAGTACTGGGGAGATCATTACTGGGGAGATCATTACTGGGGAGATTATTACTGTGGAGATCATTACTGGGAAGATCATTACTGGGGAGACCATTACTGGGGAGATCATTACTGGGGAGATTATTACTGGGGACACCATTACTGGGGAGATCATTACTGGGGAGATCATTACTGGGGAGATCATTACTGGGGAGATTATTACTGGGGAGACCATTACTGGGGACACCATCACTGGGGAGATCATTACTAGGGAGACCATTACTGGGGAGATCATTACTGGGGAGACCATTACTGGGGACACCATCACTGGGGAGACCATTACTGGGGACACCATCACTGGGGAGATCATTACTGGGGAGATCATTACTGGGGAGATTATTACTGGGGAGACCATTACTGGGGACACCATCACTGGGGAGATCATTACTAGGGAGACCATTACTGGGGAGATCATTACTGGGGAGACCATTACTGGGGAGACCATTACTGGGGAGATCGTTACTGGGGAGATTATTACTGGGGAGACCATTACTGGGGACACCATCACTGGGGAGATCATTACTAGGGAGACCATTACTGGGGAGACCATTACTGGGGACACCATCACTGGGGAGACCATTACTGGGGACACCATCACTGGGGAGATCATTACTGGGGAGATTATTACTGGGGAGACCATTACTGGGGACACCATCACTGGGGAGATCATTACTAGGGAGACCATTACTGGGGAGATCATTACTGGGGAGACCATTACTGGGGAGACCATTACTGGGGACACCATCACTGGGGAGATCATTACTGGGGAGATCATTACTGGGGAGATTATTACTGGGGAGACCATTACTGGGGACACCATCACTGGGGAGATCATTACTAGGGAGACCATTACTGGGGAGATCATTACTGGGGAGACCATTACTGGGGAGACCATTACTGGGGAGACCATTACTGGGGACACCATCACTGGGGAGATCATTACTAGGGAGACCATTACTGGGGAGATCATTACTGGGGAGACCATTACTGGGGACGCCATCACTGGGGAGACCATTACTGAGGAGACCATTACTGGGGAGATCATTACTGGGAGACCATCACTGGGGAGATCATTACTGGGGAGACCATTACTGGGGAGACCATTACTGGGGAGATCGTTACTGGGGAGATTATTACTGGGGAGATCATTACTGGGGAGACCATTACTGGGGAGACCATTACTGGGGAGATCATTACTGGGGAGATTATTACTGGGGAGATCATTACTGGGGAGACCATTACTGGGGAGATTATTACTGGGGAGATCATTACTGGGGAGACCATTACTGGGGAGATCATTACTAGGGAGACCATTACTGGGGAGATTATTACTGGGGAGATCATTACTGGGGAGACCATTACTGGGGAGATCATTACTGGATAGATCATATCTGCTGTACTGTGTTTATCTTTTATATGTATCGTTATGTTCATATATACATATGTAATCATACAATAGTAATAATAATAGTCAATGTAATAATAATTGCAATAATAATTATAGTCAGACAGTTTTGCAGCATGGTAGCCGCACAATTGGTGGTTTTGCACAGTTGTTGTGTGTGAACTTGTAGGTTGCGGTCCTTTCATTATTTCTATATTCTGTTTTTTAATTACTTTTATTATTATGATTATTATTGCATATTATTTATGATTATTAATATGATTAATACTTATATGACAATGTTTTATTATTTTTTATGTTATTATTATATTATGAAGAAGGAAATCTTGAGCGTGTAGGGTTTTCCAATTGCGCCGCTTATTTGCATTTCATTATATTTATATATATATATATAGTTATTATTGTGTTTTATAGTATAGTTTATAGATTTTATTTTGTTTTTTATTTTTCATTTAAAAAAATAAATTTAAAAATAAGGGCACATTGATCATAGGCTGGAGCTAAGTGCACCCGCGTATGATGCTGCCTCCACCCCCCACCCCAGGCCACCTGCTAAATCTGGGGTGACTGGTCATGGAGCCCAACAATGCGCTGCATCGCCGTGGATCTTCTACTCCAGGTCTGATCTGGCATAGATTTGCGCCATAGTCTGTGCCTGATCGGGTGCAGGCCATAGGCAGTGCTCAGGGCAGCAGCCCCCACGCCGGCACACTGCCACCCCCCCCCCCTCCCAGCCGAACCGGTGAATTGGCCAAAAAGTCACAATTCACGGCACTGCACCAGGAATTGCGACTTAATCACAGCTTGTACACCTGATTTCGGGGCTCTTTCGTTTTTTTTCCACTTATCCAATGTAGTCGGTGAACAAAATATCACAGGCTCAAAAAAAAAAAGTGTGTAAAAGCACAGGAGAGAAAGGCTCAGCAAGGTATTAGTGACAATCACTGAAGACAGGAAGAGAAAACCCGTCTGTACAAGTCACTGAAGCGCTGATGCGATGTAAAAATATAACCCCAGTGTGAATCCGACCCTAAATCTTATAATTAAACATGAAGAATCATAATGAGCTGTAGCTAATACAACTATCAGGGGGTTATTATATAATATAATACAATGTCATGTGATACAATATTACTACATAACCGTTTAAAATGGACATGGGGAACATGTAGTGATAGTCATGCAGCAGAGATATGAGGGTTCTTCACGTCCTGCAATTCTTCATCTCTATCATCTATCTTAATCATGTATCTCTCTCTATTATCTTTCTATAACATATGTATCTACCTAAATGTATCTCTAATCTATCTTACTATCTATCTTATTATCTCTTATCTATCTCCTATCTATCTATGTATCTATCTATCTATCTATCTATCTATCTATCTATCTATCTATCTATCTCCTATCTATCTATCTATCTATCTATCTATCTCCTATCTATCTATCTATCTATCTATCTATCTATCTATCTCCTATATATCTCCTATCTATCTATCTATCTATCTATCTATCTCCTATCTATCTATCTATCTATCTATCTCATATCTATCTCATATCTATCTATCTCCTATCTATCTATCTATCTATCTATCTATCTATCTATCTATCTATCTCCTATCTATCTATCTCCTATCTATCTATCTATCTATCTATCTATCTATCTATCTATCTATCTATCTATCTATCTATCTTCTATCTCCTATCTATCTATCTCCTATCTATCTATCTATCTATCTATCTATCTATCTATCTATCTATCTATCTATCTATCTCCTATATATCTCCTATCTATCTATCTATCTATCTATCTATCTATCTATCTATCTATCTATCTATCTATCTTCTATCTCCTATCTATCTATCTATCTATCTATCTATCTATCTATCTTCTATCTCCTATCTATCTATCTCCTATCTATCTATCTATCTATCTATCTCCTATATATCTCCTATCTATCTATCTATCTATCTATCTATCTATCTATCTATCTATCTCCTATCTATCTATCTCCTATCTATCTATCTATCTATCTATCTCCTATCTATCTATCTATCTATCTATCTATCTATCTATCTAAAGTTATTGGAAAATAAGCAGCACTCCAGGCATGAGATTCGGTGTAAAAAGTGGTCCTTCTTTATTCCATGTCAAGTGGTAGCAACGTTTCGGCTCCAAGGAGCCTTTTTCAAGCCAGCTTGCACCCATCACCATTTTCTCCGCAGTGTGCTGCCTGGACTTTCTCTCTGTATCTATCTATCTATTTCCTATCTATCTAATATCTATCTCCATTATATATCTATATCCATTCTCTTTCTATCATATGTGTACCTACATATGTTTATTTTCATATATGTATCTATAATTTATCATTTGATTTAATTGAATCTAGAATGATCTATAATGCATCCATATTGGACTTTTGCTTGTTTTGTTGCTTTTATCACAGATTTGCTACTTTTCTCATTGAGGTGCACCTTCGTAGACTGTTTTACTCTTTAATGGGTGTGGCCTGGGGGGTGGAGTCTGGGAATAATTTAAATAATTCTACTAAATGTCCAATCGGTTTAAGGAAATGATCTTAATATATAAACGTTTTATATTTTTCGGTTTTTGCAGAGATGGAATTGCCGTTGGTCTGCTCTCCAGAAAACCCAGTGGCAATTGATATAAAACCGCCATATACCAAGTTCTCTGAATGGAAGTTTAAGTTGTTCAGAGTGAAGTCACTGGAGAGGACTCCGTCACAAGAGCAGAGCGATGACAGTGGGGTGTCTTGTTCCAGCTCTCAGGAAAAATCTCCGTATTCCGATGAGAGTTTGGATGATCATAACCAAGATTCTTCTTCAATTTGTAAAGATCTGGAGGCAACCATCTCCGACAATAGTGATGCCAACCAGAAGACACTGGAAGATGATGCCCACTCATCAATTTTGCAAAACTTATGCCGTATCTGTGGGGTGTCTTTCAAAATGGATCAACAGAACAGAAACTACCCTGTACACGGACCAGTCGACAACGAGACCCAAGAAGTCCTACGACGGAAGGAGAAGAAAGCCACTTCCTGGCCAGAACTCATCTCCAAGGTCTTCAAGATCGATGTGAGAGGAGATCTGGACTCAATCCATCCAACTCGTTTTTGCCACAACTGCTGGAGCATCATGCATCAAAAATTCAGCAATTCCTTCAGTGAGGTTTACTTCCCCCGTAACAACGCGGTGGAGTGGAAGCCTCACTCGTCTACATGTGACGTTTGCAATTCCTCCAGAAACTGGGGTAAGAGAAAGGCTACAATGCTCCAAAATCCTCTTACCAAAAAGAAGAAAATCAATGTGGAGCATGGAAAGAAAATGAAAAATAGTAACATCTCGCCCCTGTGGAAGAAGAATAGGGCCCTGAATCAAATCAAGAACCACTGTAAACAGATCCATCTTGACTCCAATCTGCTGGTGGTTGACTACCCTTCCGATTTTACCAAGTCCGTAACGTGCCAGGTGTGCGAACATATACTATCCGACCCGGTGCAAACCTTATGCAAACATTTGTTCTGTAGGATTTGCATCCTCAAGTACTTCAAGATGATGGGTTGTTACTGCCCATCTTGCAGACACACTTGCTTTCCGACAGACCTTACCACTCCCGTGAAGTCCTTTTTTAACATTTTAAACTCCTTGGTCTTAAAGTGCACAGTGACCGGATGTGATGAGGAAATCTTGCTTGGAAAATACTCTCAACATATCTCCAAGCATCAAGAAATCAAAGGTAAAGCGGCCTTTGCTCACGTCAACAAAGGAGGAAGACCCAGGCAACATCTACTGTCATTGACAAGGAGAGCTCAAAAACACCGTCTTAGAGAGCTCAAGATGGCAGTGAAGGCTTTTGCTGATAAAGAGGAGGGAGGAGATGTAAAATCGGTTTGTTTGACTCTATTTCTCCTGGCCTTAAGAGCAAGAAATGAACACCGACAGGCTGATGAGCTGGAAGCCATCATGGAAGGTAGAGGAGCAGGCCTGCACCCGGCTGTCTGTCTGGCCATACGTGTCAACACATTCCTGAGCTGTAGCCAATACCACAAAATGTACAGGACGGTCAAAGCCACAACTGGTCGTCAGATCTTCCAACCTTTGCATGCACTTAGAAACGCAGAGAAAGCTCTCCTACCGGGATATCATCCTTTTGAGTGGAAACCACCATTGAAGAATGTGTCCACCAGCACAGATGTTGGTATTATTGATGGCCTGTCAGGACTGAATCGCACTGTGGATGAATATCCCGTTGATGCTATCTCCAAGAGGTTTCGATATGATTCTGCTCTGGTTTCAGCTTTGAAGGACATGGAGGAAGATATTCTCAATGGCTTAAAATCCAAAGATCTAGAAGAATATCTGTCAGGTCCATTTACGGTGGTCATTAAAGAGTCATGTGATGGAATGGGAGATGTAAGCGAGAAGCATGGCTGTGGTCCACCAGTTCCAGAGAAGGCTGTGCGCTTCTCCTTCACCATCATGAACATAAGTGTTCCCAATAGTGACAAGGGTTCGGTAAGAATTTTTGAAGAAGTCAAACCCAATTCTGAACTTTGCTGCAAACCTGTCTGCCTAATGTTAGCCGATGAATCAGACCATGAAACTCTGACGGCGATCCTGGGTCCTCTGATTGCCGAAAGAGAATCCATGAAATCCAGTGAACTCATGTTGGAAATTGGTGGAATACTTAGAAGCTTCAAATTCATTTTCCGGGGTACAGGGTATGATGAAAAGTTAGTGCGTGAAGTAGAAGGACTTGAAGCCTCGGGTTCTGTCTTTATCTGTACTCTTTGTGATGCCACCCGTCTAGAAGCTTCTCAAAACTTGGTGTTCCATTCCATTACCAGAAGCCACACTGAGAACCTACAACGGTATGAAACATGGAGAGCCAATCCCTACCACGAATCAGTTGATGAGCTCCGCGACAGAGTCAAGGGAGTTTCTGCAAAGCCATTTATTGAAACCCTCCCATCCATCGACGCTTTGCACTGTGACATTGGAAATGCTGCAGAGTTTTATCGAATATTCCAGCTGGAAATCGGTGAGGTCTACAAAAATGCCAAAGCCCCCACCGAAGAGCGGAAGAAATGGCAAGCGATACTCGACAAACACCTCCGGAAGAGGATGAATCTAAAACCTATCATGAGAATGAATGGTAACTTTGCTAGGAAGCTCATGAGCAAGGAAACGGTTGAGGCCGTTTGTGAGCTGATACATTCTGAGGAGAGGCAGGTGGCTCTCAAAGAACTTATGGACTTGTACCTCAGAATGAAACCAGTGTGGCGTTCTTCCTGCCCAGCTAAAGAGTGCCCAGAGTTGCTCTGCCAGTACAGTTACCACTCTCAGAGATTTGCCGAGCTCTTGTCCACCAAGTTCAAGTATAGGTATGAGGGAAAGATCACCAACTACTTCCACAAAACCTTAGCCCATGTCCCAGAGATCATTGAACGTGATGGTTCTATTGGAGCTTGGGCCAGTGAAGGCAATGAGTCTGGTAATAAACTGTTCAGGCGCTTCCGAAAGATGAACGCCAGGCAGTCAAAAACCTATGAAATGGAAGATGTCTTGAAGCATCATTGGCTTTACACCTCTAAGTATCTTCAGAAATTTATGAATGCCCATATCACTCTAAAGAACCAGGGCTTCACCGTAGACATAGATCCCTCTCAAGAGCAAGAGGAAGGAGCAGAGTGTCCAGTAGATTCTTTAGAGTTAATGGAATTCTGAACTCTACATTGTTTCTAGAAAGTTCTACTATGGCTTTCTTTATGTAGGCCAACTTGTTGTCCAAAGGCTAGTCTGAGGAGACATCTAAGCTCCTTGTTGCTTGTGCCAAGGTGTAATGAGCTTATTCTCCAAGGTTCTTCAAGTTGTTGAACGGAGAAGGTTCACCGTGAGCAATATGATGAAGATAGTGAGGATCTTCCAAGGTTGTGAGAAGATTGAAAAATGATGAGACGTGTCATGTTTTCTACAAATATTATTAAAATGCAGCTACATCTTTGCAGCTGGTGTTCCGTTAAAGACTGAGAAGTTTTAGATGTTTAGAATTGATGGTTCTCCTAAGTGATTTTATTATGACTTTTTTTTGTAGCAATAGGTTTTTTTATGAATAGATGTTCTTATATGGTCACCCTATTCTTTGAGTTGAGAAATCTATCCTGAGGTCTTAAATGTCCACCAATGTCCAAACCATATTCTTAAACAGAGCTCAAAATTCCCTACTCATAAGCATTAACGATACAGCTCTTACTAACTGCAGCCACCACTAGGGGAACTCTGAAGCTTAATGCAGGCTGTTTATATATTGAAAACCAAAGCTCCCCCTAGTGGTGACTGCAAATAGTCAGAATTGTATTGTTTAATGCTTTGTCTGTGCAGGGAATTTGGAGCTATGTATCAGATCCTATAAAGATATAATGGGAGATGAGCAGTGAATGTGACTTGGGTTACATGGAGCTTAGTTGCCCCTTGGTGTTGAAGGACATGTCTGATCGATACTACACTCAAGGGATCATGCAAACATGTGTTTTATGAATCCGTTATGGTCGACACAGTCTTCTGTGGGACCAACCTTTACCTTGGGCATCCAGTTTTATATAGAACCTGTGGCATATTTTTCCTGATGTCATATTATCTAACCAAGCATTCAAAGAAGTTTAACCTCCATAAGAGAGATTGTCTCGAAGGGGGATAGCTATGGTCCATGGTCTATGGACCATACATGGACCAAGATGGCCTGGCACACAATATTTTCCCTAATATCCTTTGCACATGTACGTATAACACTGCTCTGCTTACCTCATGCTTGTACATGGTCACTTTGAATTTTGGACCTGGGCAACATTGCAGATAGTCACAACTTAACATTGCAACCTCCAGGTGACTCCATCTGACTTTGTGTCTTGGTCATTGATGTGGGTGCCAATCGTTATTTTAGTCGGCACACTGATGTTTTTGTAACCTCCATCTAATAAGGGTCTATGTTATCAAAGTAATTCGCATCTTCTATGGGTCAAGTTCTACCCTGCGGATCTTAGGAACTTCTTTTCCTAAGGGTTTATTTCTACCCTACTTATGAAGCGAGCTCCATCTTCTTAGACTCTGTTGAGACCCTAAGGAGGGTGTGAGCTTGATTTCTTGTAGGTCTAGTTCTTCTCTACGTACAATAAGAGACCTGTCCCATGCAGATCTAGTTCAACCCTACAGATGATCTGAACTGTTGTCTACTTAGAGTCACTTTTTACCCTGTAAATGGAGGTCTAGTTTTACTCTACGGATGTGATGTGCTCTGTCTCATGAGGGTCTAGATCTATCTTATGGATGATGTGAGCTCCAGTTCCTTGTCGAGTTTTACCGTACAGATTATTTGAGCTCTATCTCTTTCGGGTCTACATCTACCCTACAGATGATAAAAATCCTCCATCTCCTAAGGTTCTTCATCTACGCTTCAAAATATATAAGCTCCATCTCCTAAGACTTTACATCTACCCTACAGATCATATGATCTCCATCTCCTAAAGGTCTTCATCTACTCTACCGAAAATATAAGCTCCATCTCCTAAGACTTTACATCTACCGTACAGATGATAAAAATCCTCCATCTCCTAAGGGTCTTCATCTACGCTTCAAAATATATAAGCTCCATCTCTTAAGACTTTAAATCTACCCTACAGATGATATGATCTCCATCTCCTTAGGGTCTTCATCTACTCTACAGATGATAAAATCCTCCATCTCCTAAGGGTCTTCATCTACTCTACCAAAAATATAAGCTCCACCTTCTAAGGGTCTACATCTACCCTTCAGATGATATGATCTCCATCTCCTAAGGGTCTACATCTACCCTACAGATGATAAAATCCTCCATCTCCTCGCTAGGTTCCTTGTTCCTTGTTGAGTTTTACCTTACAGATTATATGAGCTCTATCTCTTTCGGGTCTACATCTACCCTACAGATCATATGATCTCCATCTCCTTAGGGTCTTCATCTACCATACCGAAAATATAAGCTCCATCTCCTAAGACTTTACATCTACCCTACAGATAATCAGATCTCCATCTCCTAAGGGTCTACATCTACCCTACCGAAAATATAAGCTCCATCTCCTAAGGGTCTACATCTACTCTACAGATGATAAAATCCTCCATCTCCTCGCTAGGTTCCTTGTTCCTTGTTGAGTTTTACCTTACAGATTATATGAGCTCTATCTCTTTTGGGTCTACATCTACTCTACCGAAAATATAAGCTCCATCTCCTCAGACTTTACATCTACTCTACAGATGATAAAAATCCTCCATCTCCTAAGGATCTGCATCTACCCTCCCAAATATATAAGCTCCATCTCCTAAGACTTTACATCTACCCTACAGATCATATGATCTCCATCTCCTAAGGGTCTTCATCTACTCTACCGAAAATATAAGCTCCATCTCCTAAGACTTTACATCTACCCTACAGATCATATGATCTCCATCTCCTTAGGGTCTTCATCTACGCTTCAAAATATATAAGCTCCATCTCCTAAGACTTTACATCTACCCTACAGATAATCAGATCTCCATCTCCTAAGAGTCTACATCTACTCTACCGAAAAATATAAGCTCCATCTCCTAAGACTTTACATCTACCCTACAGATAATCAGATCTCCATCTCCTAAGAGTCTACATCTACTCTACCGAAAAATATAAGCTCCA
Source organism: Engystomops pustulosus (assembly GCF_040894005.1). Classification (NCBI taxonomy): domain Eukaryota; kingdom Metazoa; phylum Chordata; class Amphibia; order Anura; family Leptodactylidae; genus Engystomops; species Engystomops pustulosus. Next base: position 177,448,628 of record NC_092417.1, on the reverse strand, counting down.
TCTCCTAAGACTTTACATCTACTCTACAGATGATATGATCTCCATCTCCTTAGGGTCTACATCTACCTTACACAAAGTATAAGCTCTGTCTCGTAAGGGTCTACCTTTACCCTACAGATGATATGATCTCCATCTCCTAAGGGTCTACATCTACCTTACGGAAAATATAAGTTCCATCTCTTGAGGGTCTACATCTTCCTTACATATGAGTTTAGCTCTTACCTCGTTATGGTTCTTGTTCTACCAAACAGATGTTACGAGCTCCATCTCATGTTGGTCTTTACCCTACTGCTAAAATGAGACACAAAATAGTCTTGTCCATAGACTGTAAGGCGTAATACTACGATAAGCCATAACGTCTCCATTCCCTCAGGCCCAGTTGGCCGATGCTCCACACGTAGTGTTGGCTTTCTGAGGTTGCAACGTTGGAGACACGTCACTCTCCTTTCTTCTACCTCATTTTTTCTTGCACGAAACGTTTTTTAAAATTCCTTTTTGGTGACACCAAAGAACTTTGTCTGTCGAGACCCGGTGGCCTTTTATAGTCGGTGGTGAAGGACATCTCAAAGTTCTCAAAGTTTCTTGTTTGTATTGATCATTTTGGATCGTTCTTTAAATTGTTACTTTTTATCAACACATCTGCCTCAGGTTCTTTTTTTTACTATAGGAGACTAGAATTTTTTACTGTTTACGGATTTTGTAGTATTTTTTTTTTTTTTACTTTTTAATGGCTTTAAAGGAACACTCCAGGGGAGACACTGGGACTCATTTACTTACCCGGTCCATTCGCGATCCAGCGGCGCGTTCTCTGCGGTGGATTTGGGTCTGGCCGGGATTTATTAAAGTAGTTCCTCCGACGTCCACCAGGTGGCGCTGCTGCGCTGAAGAGCATCGGAACGCACTGGGATACACCGAGCCGGGCTGAGTGACAAGTGCAAGCTCCGCGACAGATTTTTTTTTTTTAAATGCGGCGGTTTTTCCGCCGATGCGCCACAATCCGATCGCGTGCGCCAAAATCCCGGGGCAATTCAGGGGAAATCGGCGCAAATCTGAAATATTCGGGTAACACGTCGGGAAAACGCGAATCGGGCCCTTAGTAAATGACCCCCATTGATATAAGGATATAGAAAGTCATGGAAGTCATATCTATGATTTCTTGCTTCTCCTGTCAGTTTATGGACTGGGCACAACACAGTGAATGGGGTTTTCCTGGAGCGTTCCTTTAAGGGTTCAGGTGTTAGTAGAAGCTTAACTGTAAGTTCCTGGGCCCCGATATTTGTAAGAAGGGCCCATCTGCCATCTGTACTGGTGTATTGATACCATAGAGGCCCTTGAGCTCCTCAGGGCCCTAAGTCCAGGCCCACCTGTTACCTCTAACCCTTTGGGCTCACACCTCTGAGCTTTGTAATGTGAATTTTTTAAAAACATTTTATTAACATTTTTTAAAATTGTAGTAAATACATTTCTAAGTATTGAATAATGTTGGTTTCTGCTACTAGAGATGATCACGTCAGGGCAGTGATAGGTTTTTTGAGTAATATTTTATTTTACTTGCAATATTTTATGGTTAATCTCTTGAGGTGTATTTTATGGTCATTTTAAATTGTGGACGATATTTTGTAAAAGTAAAAAAGTTTCACAAAAAACATCTAAAAAAATACAAAAAAAAAAACTGACATAAGTTTTGAAATGCGCATGTACTTGTCTATGATTTCCTTTTCAATAAAGATTCCGTTAATGAAATACTGTATTCTCTTTGTGAATTTAAAACAACAAAATTGTGACACTGGGGAAACACACAATGAAAAACTGGGGGTCAAGACAAAATGGGGCAGATTTACTTACCCGGTACATTCGCGATCTAGTGGCGCGTTCTGTGCGGAGGATTCGGGTCTTCCGGCGATTCATTAAGGTAGTTCCTCCGACATCCACCAGGTGTCGCTGCGGCGCTGAACTTCATCGAAATGCACTGCGACTTCACCAAGCCGAGCCGAGTGCAGGTAAGCGTGTGTCCAGCGACACTTTTTTTTTAAATGCGGCAGTTTCTCCGAGTCCGTCGGGTTTTTCGTTGCGTGCATGCCGGCGCCGATGCACCACAATCCGATCGCGTGCGCCAATAACCCGGGGCAATTCAGGGAAAATCGGTGCAAAACTGAAAAATTCGCAGTATTATAGTAGTTATATTCCTGTACATAGGGGGCAGTATTATAGTAGTTATATTCTTGTACATAGGGGGCAGTATTATAGTAGTTATATTCTTGTACATAGGGGGCAGTATTATAGTAGTTATATTCGTGTATATAGGGGGCAGTATTATAGTAGTTATATTCTTGTACATAGGGGGCAGTATTATAGTAGTTATATTCTTGTACATAGGGGGCAGTATTATAGTAGTTATATTCTTGTACATAGGGGGCAGTATTATAGTAGTTATATTCCTGTACATAGGGGGCAGTATTATAGTAGTTATATTCCTGTACATAGGGGCCAGTATTATAGTAGTTATATTCCTGTACATAGGGGGCAGTATTATAGTAGTTATATTCTTGTACATAGGGGGCAGTATTATAGTAGTTATATTCCTGTACATAGGGGGCAGTATTATAATAGTTATATTCCTGTACATAGGGGGCAGTATTATAGTAGTTATATTCCTGTACATAGGGGGCAGTATTATAGTAGTTATATTCCTGTACATAGGGGGCAGTATTATAGTAGTTATATCCCTGTACATAGGGGGCAGTATTATAGTAGTTATATTCTTGTACATAGAGGGCAGTATTATAGTAGTTATATTCTTGTACATAGGGGGCAGTATTATAGTAGTTATATTCTTGTACATAGGGGGCAGTATAATAGTAGTTATATTCCTGTACATAGGGGGCAGTATTATAGTAGTTATATTCTTGTACATAGGGGGCAGTATTATAGTAGTTATATTCCTGTACATAGGGGGCAGTATTATAATAGTTATATTCCTGTACATAGGGGGCAGTATTATAGTAGTTATATTCCTGTACATCGGGGGCAGTATTATAGTAGTTATATTCCTGTACATAGGGGGCAGTATTATAGTAGTTATATCCCTGTACATAGGGGGCAGTATTATAGTAGTTATATTCTTGTACATAGGGGGCAGTATTATAGTAGTTATATTCCTGTACATAGGGGGCAGTATTATAGTAGTTATATTCCTGTACATAGGGGGCAATATTATAGTAGTTATATTCCTGTACATAGGGGGCAGTATTATAGTAGTTATATTCCTGTACATAGGGGGCAGTATTATAGTAGTTATATTCTTGTACATAGGGGGCAGTATTATAGTAGTTATATTCCTGTACATAGGGGGCAGTATTATAGCAGTTATATTCTTGTACATAGGGGGCAGTATTATAGTAGTTATATTCTTGTACATAGGGGGCAGTATTATAGCAGTTATATTCTTGTACATAGGGGGCAGTATTATAGTAGTTATATTCCTGTACATAGGGGGCAGTATTATAGTAGTTATATTCCTGTACATAGGGGGCAGTATTATAGTAGTTATATTCTTGTACATAGGGGGCAGTATTATAGTAGTTATATTCCTGTACATAGGGGGCAGTATTATAGTAGTTATATTCCTGTACATAGGGGGCAGTATTATAGTAGTTATATTCCTGTACATAGGGGGCAGTATTATAGTAGTTATATTCCTGTACATAGGGGGCAGTATTATAGTAGTTATATTCCTGTACATAGGGGGCAGTATTATAGTAGTTATATTCCTGTACAAAGGGGGCAGTATTATAGTAGTTATATTCCTGTACATAGGGGGCAGTATTATAGTAGTTATATTCTTGTACATAGGGGGCAGTATTATAGTAGTTATATTCCTGTACATAGGGGCAGTATTATAGTAGTTATATTCCTGTACATAGGGGCAGTATTATAGTAGTTATATTCCTGTACATAGGGGGCAGTATTATAGTAGTTATATTCCTGTACATAGGGGGCAGTATTATAGTAGTTATATTCCTGTACATAGGGGCAGTATTATAGTAGTTATATTCCTGTACATAGGGGGCAGTATTATAGTAGTTATATTCTTGTACATAGGGGGCAGTATTATAGTAGTTATATTCCTGTACATAGGGGGCAGTATTATAGTAGTTATATTCCTGTACATAGGGGGCAGTATTATAGTAGTTATATTCATGTACATAGGGGGCAGTATTATAGTAGTTATATTCTTGTACATAGGGGGCAGTATTATAGTAGTTATATTCCTGTACATAGGGGCAGTATTATAGTAGTTATATTCCTGTACATAGGGGCAGTATTATAGTAGTTATATTCCTGTACATAGGGGGCAGTATTATAGTAGTTATATTCCTGTACATAGGGGGCAGTATTATAGTAGTTATATTCCTGTACATAGGGGCAGTATTATAGTAGTTATATTCCTGTACATAGGGGGCAGTATTATAGTAGTTATATTCTTGTACATAGGGGGCAGTATTATAGTAGTTATATTCCTGTATATAGGGGGCAGTATTATAGTAGTTATATTCCTGTACATAGGGGGCAGTATTATAGTAGTTATATTCATGTACATAGGGGGCAGTATTATAGTAGTTATATTCTTGTACATAGGGGGCAGTATTATAGTAGTTACATTTTATAAAGATAATATAAACATGTATCATTTTATTAGTCATCTATGTGGGAGTACACATGAAAGTTATATATGACAATAGAGGTCGTATAGCACGGTCTGGTATTGTGTTTCCTCCTGGTGATCCTGTATATAATGTCATATGATGAATGTTGACATATGAAATCATGTATGCAATGAGCAGCACACGGACACCATGAAGCTGCAGTCACGTCTTATTGGCTGCTTCGTCGACTCTGTGACACAGATAGAGATCTACATTATTCCATGTAAAGCTCAATAATAAATGTCATTGTGAGTAAATATCAAAATTGTGGGAGGAATGAAGAACCGGAGGACAATAAAACTGGAAAGTGAAGGTTATGATACAGGAAACAGATGAAGGAGTTTCTTCATTAATTTATGAAATTTACCTTAAAGGGGTCCAGCTTATTTCCAGCTATTCTATTCCTTGTCTATGAGGCTGAAATATGGACTGGGAATGCGTTCTAATGTAGGTAACAATCCTTGATATAAGTGTTATCGTACTTCTGTGTATGTTGTTAGTAGCAGCAGGACTGTGATATATTAATATTGTAGGATTGTAGCTTTTCCAAGTGCACTGGCAGTGTGTCCTCACACTGCTGTGCTCTCTGCAGTCTGTGTAAGGTAGTGTCCCATGGTATTTAAAAATAAAAAAAGGTAACAGGATTTGCCCTAACCCCTTTCTTCTTTGGGTGATTCATTTGGGGAGGGGGTTATATCCAACAAAGGCTGTGGCACCATCAACATGCCTTACAGTGAGTCTAACACCTCCCCAAACATTATAATCCGTGGAGAGAAATGTGATTTAAAAAATATCTTTTATTTTTATCCATTATACCATTTCTGTGAAATTCCCATTTGAATCCATATGCTAATGAGGCAGTTGGTGCATCCGGAGCACTGCTATTACTGCCTGATCCAGTGCCCTCTACATCCGATAAGAAGGAGATTTTTCTAGCGTGCCAACAGTAGAATATGGAAGTGATTTAAGCAGGAATAGCAGTGCTCCGGGTACTAAGGACACATTCTGGGTGCACCAACTGCCTCATTAACATAAGGATTAGACTGGGAATATCTTGGAAACTTCATAATAGTCATAAGGCTTGGTCAATAGTCATGGGTCAATCTTTGAATTTTTATTGCTCACCTATCCTTAGCATTCAGAATTACAATTTCTTCACTCCTTACTGAGCAAAGTGACATACACTTTATAGTGGTTGTGCTTGGTATTACAGCTCAGCCCCAACCTCCTGAACAGGACTTGGCATCAGACGTCTACAAAAATTAAATGGCGCTTACTGGAGGAGTAAGACCACCTAAATTAGCTGATTGCATTGCATCTAGGGAAAATATTGGCAGACACAAAGATTTACATTGATACTATTTTATTAATATTTTTCAAACTTTTTGCAAACCACCCAATCAAATTGGTGAAAGTCTTGGCTGGATCTGAGGTCATTGGTTATTATGTCTTGGGTCCTAAAAAATATAAATAACAAAATATATATATATACCTCATACAATATTATAGATCCCATCCCTTTATCGTTGAAGAAACATCCTGAACAGTTAATAAGGGGAATGCGCAAAATTTTAATATCGATCAGTATGTTATATTATAATGCACAACCCTGCATTACCCTAATCTACCTCTAGGCGGCATTACATGGTAAATCTGTAATATTACAATCGATAAATATCAAATTTACCCCCATGACATCATCATAAAGGGTCTACTCAAACAAGCGTCTGAGGAACGACTTCTTAGATGGTGACATTCTGCTGATGGATGGTTTTCGACCTACTCGCTTCAGTGGTGGTTTCATAACAGGGGTCATCTTCTTGGGCGTTTGGAGACCCCTCTCCAACTTTATATGTTCATTGCAGAAATACTTGATGTTGTTTTCGGACAGATTGATCAACATATGTTCTGAGAGGTCCATACATTGGGCATGAACCCAATGTCCATCTTCGCCAGAGCAGTAGATCATGGCGGGTTTGTTGAGTTCTGTTGAGTAATACGGAACCCACGTGTTGATATCCAGGTCGCAGTCAGAGCAGCATGTGATCCAGTAACCGGTTTCTGACTCGTCTTCTTCATCATCTTCATTGTAAATGTCTTCATCTGAAATGATCCCACCTCCGCTGAACATGAACTCTTCAGAATCTTCAAGAGGCATGGAGTCTTCTTGGTCATCAAGAGATCCTTGGCTACACGACTGAGCCATCAAGTTGTCTTCTTCTCCGTGACTAAGCAGGTAGAAAAAGAAGCTGCTGTCTGAATTTTGGTTCTTATTGTCTCCAGGGATGCCTAAAAGTACAGTGCCATGACCCATATCTGCCCCAAACCATGTCTTGCTGTGTTTAATTTCCCCCGTCCAGTCAGGAGCTTCTACTTCCTCAAAGTCAATGTTGTTGCCACTTATGAGAACTTTGTGACAAGTCATCTTCTTCTGACTGTCGGACTCATAACCACCAACAATAAAAAACTCATCTGGGCAGGTCTGGGTTACAATCGAACTTGATAAAGATAGGCGACTTTGAAGAATGTTACAAGTTATGGCTGGACTTCCAAGAAGAAGATCCACATTGACCTTGTAGACGTTTGTAGACCTGATGTTATTTTCAAGTGAATGTCCACCAATAATGTAGACCGTATCATTGCGAGATATTGAGACATGGAAGGAGAGTCCATCTTGGATTTCCTTGATAGTGTGCATGGTAGAGCAACCAAACTGGAGGTCGATGAGGTAGATGTATGGTTCACAGTCAACAACACTGTTCCATTTTTCAGTCGTCCTTTGGTTCAAGGGCACATAGGACCTTCCACCAAATATCACCACTGCCTTTTTGCCTCTGCTGTGGACCACATTGATAGAGTGGCCGTACCTTGCTGCGGGGATATCACCCTCTAAATCCTTCTCTCTACAGCAGAGTGTTATTTTTTTGTTGACTGCAGAGGCTATTGAGATGATATAGAGTTTTTGAGACACTTCATTATTTGGTGTCTTCCCTCCATGGATCAGATATTGGATGATCTCCCCATCCGATTTATCAGCGAGGCTGGTGACGGCCGGATGCCTCAATGGTGGGAGGTAGGAAGATTCGTTGGAGAAAGTGGTTGAACGAAGTTTCAGCTCGTTGCTTTTGAGATCCACCAGGAACACGCCTGTGGGGCAGGAGCGTTTCGGCCATCCCTTTTGTCCAAAGAAGAAGACATGTCTTCCGAACCGAAACAAGGAGAATCCCGGCTGGATCAGAGACGTATTATTGGACGCGACTAATGTCTGAAGGGACATCACACCTGTAGGAGACAATGTAAAGTTTTTTTTATTAGGCTTATTGTTCCTTAGTGATAACATCACTAACTAAACTCTTGGTCTCTGCTCTGGATGGTTTATCATGATATCATCAGGACCGGCCCTGCTACATATCCTTACATTATCTGCCGTCCTCTCCCAGTCCTCTGATGGTCCCAATGCAAAGATTGTAAAAGTTTGTCCTGTATTTCACCTCTTGTAAAACTTTGGCAATTTTGAGTAAAGCCATATCCTAATTCTCAACCCGTGTCCCGTTTCACCATACACAATCCCACTTAGTCCCTTTGTAACCCCACCAGTCAAGGTTTCCTAGGGGTTTCCTCCCAGAAGGCTTCAAATATAAATAAAAAAGCAACAGTAACCTATCCTGAATGTAACACAGCAAGTCTTCTCCGGTCTGTATTGTCTTTGGTTTTGGGATGGCAGCATTTATGAAATCATCTTATCACATCTCTAAGCACCAAACGAGGGACGGCATTCGAAGACTCAGATAGAGTTGAAATCAGGTCCACTGCAGCTATGGGACACTGTTGGGTGCATACCCCCAACCATTCCGGGTCTGGCAGCCATGGATTTTCGGGTTTGCCCCACTGATGCAGGCGGCAGGAGGTATGTTGTCAGTCCTCCAAGTGCACATAGGGGCAGAATTACTTACCCGGCCCTGTCGCGATCCCTGAAGTGCGTTGTCCGACGAGGATGAAGTCATGAGGATGATTGTGCGTCCAATTTCCTGCATGTCTCGCTTCCCTGCTCAGGTCCGCCGGAGTTCACCTTCTTCTTCCGGGTGTATGTAAGTGCATGTCTTGCGACACAATTTCAATTTTTAATCCCTTGCTTAGTCCGAATCAGTCGGATCGTCCGACAGCCACGCCCCCGATCTGTGTCGCATTGCGCTAAAATCCGAACGCGTGCACCAAAAACCCCACTTAAATGCCGCGCAAATCGGAAATAGTCAGGAAACCTGACAAAAATGCGGTCCACGGACCCTTGGTAAATGAATCTCTATAGAGTTGGTACCACATGGAGCTCCATCGTTGTGGCTGTGTGTGGTGGAGGCCAGTAGGTGCTATACTGTGGTGAAAGGAGGAAGAAGGACTGCGGTGGGGGAACGGGGGAAGGTAAGTATGTGTGGAAGAACAGAGAAGGGGGTGACAATAAGAGGGGTGCTATAATGTGCGGGGAAGAATGGCCACAGTATGAGAGGTGGACAGAAAGGTAAGGCATTATAGGTGGGGGGATAAATAAAAGGGCTATCAGGGCAAATAGAACAGGGGGTATTATGGGGCAGCAGTGTGTGGGGGGTTATAAGAGGGAGCTAAAATAAAGGGAGGGGGTTCATATTAGTGGGGGATATTATAGGGCTATTGTTTATAGGGTCTATGAGGGGTTATGATACAGACTGGGGGGTCAGAGGACACTGTGCGTTATACTGTGGAGCAGTGGTGGCGAACCTATGGCACGGATGCCAGAGGGGGACTCAGAGCCCTTTCTTTGGGCACCCGGGCCATCACCCAAGCACACCAGACAGGACTCAAAGAATCTTCCAAGATGCTGCTTTCAGTCATATATTTAAGTGATACTTACTTCGCTACTTGGGTATGTAGGAAGAGGGAGAATGAGTAGACAGGGCCGAAATATCTTTGGAAGACCTTCTGCTGGCCCCACAAGTCTCTGTGTACTGAGGGACACTGGAAAGGAGGCCAATATGATCAAACGGTATTGAAGAACAGGGAGCAATAAGTTACTGCTTTAATTTTTGGTTGGCACCTTGCGATAAATAAGGGGTCTTTTGGGTTGCAGTTTGGGCACTCGGCCGCTAAAATGTTCGCCATCACTGCTGTGGAGGGTCGCGTTATATGTTGGTGACCAAAATTAGGGTCTTATTTACAGTGCGGGGGTATTATACAGTTTGGGGGGCATTTAGGTGGGAATACAGGGGGTGGGACAAAGGGCGTTGCTTATGGAATACGTTGGTAGCGGTACTGATGGTAAAGGTAATTGGGGCAGCTCAGTATCATGCGCCGTACATGATGCCACCATTGCTGAGGCCTGGTGATGGCTACAGTGCCTACTGAACAGTATACATATATATATATATATATATATGTGTGTGTGTATGTATATATTGCTGTCCTTGCTTATTGACAATCGATATTTAGCCCTAGACAATTAGTTCAGGGCATGCTGAGACTTGTAGTACTCCACAGTTAAATAATGTCTCACAAAGATGGTGGATATACTTATGTCTCAATAAAATTTGGAACATAATGTAGTAAACCTCCTCTGTGCGACCAATGTTGTTGTGAATTCACCTAAATATATCTATTTCTGTAAACCTATCAGCACAGGAAGGGTTAACCCACTGGTTGCCTAGCTACCGCCGCACGCTTGCACAACGTCCTGGAGCGGGGGCAAGCTGAGCGCAATGCTTCATGGGAGATGTAGTTTATTTCTCTCTTTATTACAAAGTGGCCTATAGAAACATTAACTACATTCCCCATCAGCCACTTCTCCCCCATGGCCGGCATCTCCATGAGTTCCTGTCTGATAGGTCGGTGTATTGGGGGACGCTCAGGTATGTGATGCAACTATTTATGATGCCAGTGTCATAAGGACATGCTGGAAGTTGTAGTGCTTCAGTGCTTGCTTCTAGTATTGGGATGAAATTGCTGCAGTTTGCTCAATATTTAGTATTCATCATTGTGTGTAATGGATACAGTGTTGCAGTTATGTAGGATCATGTTCACACGGGACTGAGATCTTGCATAAAAATAATCTGGGTTAAAGGGGTTGTCTGGAGGTGGAAAAACATGGCTGCTTTCTTCCAAAAAACAGTGCCTCTCCTGACCATGGGTAGTGCATGGTATTGCAGCTAAACTCAACGCATTCCAACGCAGCTCAAGCATCCGTGTTTGTCAACTTTAATACATGTGCTGCGTATTAGTTGCAGATCTTCAGCAGAAATGTTCATTCAACAAATCCAAATCCAATGTTACGCTATATATTTATTTTGCGTTCACTTTTTCTGGTTGTTCCTGGTCTTGTCCCAATTGCATATTCATTTCAGGTGAAAAGCATATATGATTGGGACAAGCCCTGTCACTGTTCCGATTAAATTTGCCCTTCAAAACTGGAACATGAATGCAGCCTTAAAGGGGACCTACCACCACGATTCTACCTCTAAAAGTAGAACGGGTGGTAGGTGGATGAATGGGACGTAAGGATAGCCCTTTTTGGGCTAATCCTTACGTCCCGGCTATCCTTTTGTAAACTTTAATCAGTTGATATGTTAATTTAATTAAGCGGCTACTGGGGCGTGGAGTAGCCGGACATGAGGCTACTAGTCGCGGCTACTCCACGCCCCAGTAGCCTTGTTCCTCCGCCTAGCGGGTAATCTTCGGCGCGCAGCTCCTCGTAGCTGCGTGCCCTCGTGCGAATATTCTGCGCACGCGCAGGACGCAGGCCTACGGGTGCGCGGCCGTAGCTCCGAGGCCGGCGCTACTGCGCATGCGCAGACGCCGGGTGCTCGGACGAGGGCGCGCAGCTACGAGGTGCTGCGCGCCGAAGATTACATGGTAGGAGGAGGAACAAGGCTAGTGGGGCGTGGAGTAGCCGCGACTAGTAGCCTCATGTCCGGCTACTCATCGCCCCAGTAGCCGCTTAATTAAATTAACATATCAACTGATTAAAGTTTACAAAAGGATAGCCGGGACGTAAGGATTAGCCCAAAAAGGGCTATCCTTATGTCCCATTCACCCACCTACCACCCGTTCTACCTTTAGAGGTAGAATCGTGGTGGTAGGTCCCCTTTAAAGGGGTTTTCCCATGAACTAATGTTAGGCCCTATCCACAGGAAAGGGCCTAACTTGCTGATCAATGGGGGTCTCTGTGCTGAGAACCCTGCAGATTGCGAAAACGAGGGGTCCGTAGGAGATCGGTGAGCACGGTGCTGGGCAATTTCTGTCAGCTCCATAGAGAATAATGTTCCATTACTCTGACAGAGAGGCGAAGGGCCCCTCGTTTTCACGATATGTGGGGGTCTCCGCACTGACCTAACTTTAGTTAGTGGGAAAACCCTTTTAAAGAAGTCCACAAGCTTGAGAAAAATCTGCAGTGTGTATTGGCCTGCAGCGTGGATATTAGCCTGTTTGCCCACGAGTGAAATCGTTCTGTCAAACTAATGGACCGAACTAAACCTAGAACTGGTGGACTGAACTGACATGCTGAGTTCAGTTGAGAAGTCCTAGACTCATTCTGGTAAATGCAGCACATGCACGGAGCTAGTTTTTCGCAGCAAAAACAGACTTTTGGGCAACCGGCCTCATAGCTTACTACCCGGTTAAAGGTGCACCAAAAAAAACGTGTTGGGCGTCGGAAGGTGAGTACACTTTTTTTTTGTAGGCTATATACTGGGGGCAGGGGCTGGCAGGCCGTATACTACAGGGGGCTGGCAGGCCGTATACTACAGGGGGCTGGCAGGCCGTATACTACAGGGGGCTGGCAGGCCGTATACTACAGGGGGCTGGCAGGCCGTATACTACAGGGGGCTGGCAGGCCGTATACTACAGGGGGCTGGCAGGCCGTATACTACAGGGGGCTGGCAGGCCGTATACTACAGGGGGCTGGCAGGCCGTATACTGCAGGGGGCTGGCAGGCCGTATACTACAGGGGGCTGGCAGGCTATATACTGGGAGGCTGTGACCAATGCATTTCCCACGCTCGGCTTATACTCGAGTCAAGAGGTTTTCGCAGTTTTTTGTGTTAAAAATAGGGGTCTCTGCTTATACATGAGTATATACTGTAAGTATAAGTTTTTAAAAAATGTTTTCATACCAAGCAAGGAGGGACTAGCTAAAAGGCAATTTGGGACGCTAAACCACTGGCCCATATGGATTAGTCAGTGGTTTAGTGTCCCAAATTGCCCTTACAAGTTCCCTTTAAGATGATGTAGTAAGTTTCACCTGCAGGTACTGTATATATGACTTTTACACCTGAATAACTCAACATTTCTACATGAAGACCTTAGAATTTAGTTTTATTCTTCTAGACTAATTCAGCTTATCACTGTACATTACCACAGATAATTGTAATGCAGAGGTCTCCATTCTAAACCTTTCTAATAAAACTGACCCCCATATGTAGTGAATGACCCCCGGTCATTAGATCCTCGGTGTATATTCTATATATATATATATATATATATATATATATATATATATATATATATACGGGGCCAACATCGAATCATCATAGCGGCTAATTTAATGTTTTCCATTCTAATTGCCTGTTGGCTCCATCCTCTCCGGTCACCTTAAATACCCCGGCGCAGCAGAGACGGTGGTAAACAGCAGCCGATGTTCATGTTTTATGTGAATTCTTATCGGATAAATAATTTATTGCTCCCAATTTACTGTGTAAGTGCAAGAAATCCCTAGAAATAATGGAGAAACCTGCAGCGAGGTCAGGAGGACGCTATGCAGTCACAGCCATGTCTGTATTAGGGTCTTAAATAATGCAAGATGTTTCTTTTACTACTACTATAAAGTTTATTCCGGAAATATGGCGGGCTGTGACACAAACTATTCTGTATGCCTCACAGATAAACCTTATAAATTGGGTTTCAGTTCTCATCTATTTTCAAGATCTCCCCTTTCTGTCAGTGATTGGAAACTGTATTGTTTACATTCATAAGCTTTACAGGGTATCAAGCCATATTGCCTAAAACAACCAATCAGAGCTCAGCTACCATTTCTAAAACAGTTGTGAAAAAATAAAGGCAGAGCTCTGATTGGTTGCCATAGGGAGCAAATATTTTATTCAATGAGGCCTAACGGCCTGTACAAAAAAACAGCTTCTGGATGTAAACAATAAGGTTTCCACTCACTGACTGCTACTAGGAACAGTTTAACCTTGCTGTCAGTGAGTGGAAACCTTATTGTTTTTATGACAGAAGCTAATTTTTGTACAGGCTATTAGGCCTCATTTGGATAAAGTCTTTGCTGCCCATAGCAACCAATCAGAGCTCTCCTTTAACTTTTCTATAACAGTATCAGAAATGAAAGCCGAGCTCTGATTGGTTGCATCAAAGACAGCTTCCAAATGTAAACAATAAGGTTTCTATTCACTGACAGTAAGAATATATGCTACAAGGACTCGCATTGCAATATCTATAGCCAGAAATCTCTGCCCCTAGGAACATTTTACCTTAAAATATTTCCCCAGCTTTCTGTGAATGACATATTTACCTAATTATATCCCAAAATACCCCTCACAAACAGGTTAATTCACATAATGACTCCTGTTTTACATGTACTGTATGACTGAATAGAGCTGGGGTTTTGTCACAGTGTTGCAGCTTCACTTACACTGTAGTTAATAGTTAAACTCACAAATGTCATTGAAGTGGCAGGAAAAGTTGTTATAAGAATCCCTAGCCTTAGTCTTAAAGGGGCGTTCTATCCCCTTAAATCCATTGTTTCCTTACACACAGTGTATATCACTCACCTTGTTCTGTTCTTCCCTCTGTATCGTCTTCTAGCAATGATCTGGATGTACACGTAGAGTCACACACAGCAGATGTGCCCCTCACCCCAGCGATGTGGGTAACCGTCTGTGACCGCTTTACCCAAAACTTTACACTGTTAACCCTTTCCTTAACCATAGACAGAATAAAAACAAAAAAATTTCAAGTCTTCCACCTCTCCCAATACATTTTACATGAGCTTTTTGTTTTGCACCGCTGCCCCTTAATGGTTTGGCCTAATGACCTAAGGCTCTGTTCACATCTGCATCAGAGTCTTGGTTGTTCAGTAAATTCTGGTATATTTGACAGGAAAACTAGCAGAACTCTGCGGACCCCATTGTAAGTCAGTAGGGTCTGTCAGGCACCAGTTCAGTGTTGTGTAATGGATCCGATATAACACGGTACATAGTGACCAAAACTCTAATACACTCTCATCAACTGATCCAATGAATAGGCGGTCCCCTACTTAAGGACACCTGACTTACAGACGACCCCTAATTAAAGACGGACCTCTCTGCCCCCTGTGACCTCTGGTGACCTCTCTGGAGGTTACTATACCCCCAGACTGCAATGATCAGCTGTAAGGTGTCTGTAATGAAGCTTTATCGATAATCCTTGGTCCCATTAGAGCAAAAAAATGTGAAACTCACTGGGGCAATTTTTTTTTTTTGTCTGGATTTACAATTATAAAATATACAGTTTCGACTTACATACAAATTCAACTTAAGAACAAACCTATGGACCCTATCCTGTGCATTACCCGTCTGTAAAGTCATAGTTAGAGGGAATGAGGAGGTAGCAGTCCCTGGTAATTAACCCCATAGCGCAATAAGACGTAACCTTGCGTCTTGCTGCGCATGGGGGAGTATGAAGAGGGCTCACGGGCTGAGCCCTCTTCATACTCACCAGGCATTTGCTTCATAATGAAGCAAATGCCCGTCGCTAGCACCCGCGATCGGTGCAAGCACTGATCGCGGGCTTTAACCCCTTGATCGCCGGCAGCGTAGCCGGCATTAAAGAGCTGGCAGCGTGTGGGCGCCGCCATCTTGGCTCCGATCGTCACTCCCCGTGACATCACCGGGGAGCGGCGATCCGTTGCCATGACGTTGCTATCATGATCTAGGCTATTTATTACAATGTGCGATCTGCACATTGTAATAGATGGTATGCAAAATCCCCATATACTGCCATACTGTAGTATGGCAGTATATGATAGGATCAATCAGACAACCTAGGGTTAAAGTACCCTAGGGAGTCTGAAAAATAGTAAAAAAAATAAATGAAAAAAAGTAAAAAAAAAAAAAAATGATATAAAAATTCAAATCACCCCCCTTTCCCTAGAACTGATATAAATATAAATAAACAGTAAAAATCATACACACATTAGGTATCACCGCGTCCGAAAATGCAGATATATCAAATTATAATAACTGCTTTTCACTGCGTTTAACCTCGTAACGGAAAATAGCGCCCAAAGTCGCAAATGGCATTTTTTTGCCATTTTGAAAAATAGAAAAAATTCTATAAAAAGTGATCAAAAGGTCGCACAGTCCTAAAATAAAAGCACTGAAAACGACATCAAAAGTCGGAAAAAAAATGACACCACCCACAGCTCCGCACACCAAAGTATGAAAAAGTTATCGGCGCAAGAAGATGGCAAAATGAAGAATTTTTTTTCTGTACAGGAGTTTTTAATTTTTGTAAATGTATGAAAACATTTTAAAACCTATACAAATTTGGTATCCCCGTGATCGTACTGACCCAATGAAAATAGACCTGTCATTTGAGGCACACAGTGAAAGCTGTAAAAACCAAACCCACAAGAAAATGTTGCAAATGTGTTTTTTCATCATTTTCACTGCATTTAGAATTTTTTTCCAGGTTCCCAGTACATGGCATGGAATATTGAATACTACCACTACGAAGTGCTATTTGTTACGCAGAAAATAAGCCATCACACAGCTCTGTACATGGAAAAATAAAAAAGATCTTTGAATGTGGGAAGTGAAAAATAAAAATGCAAAAACAAAAAAAGGGCCTGGTCTTTAAGGGGTTAAAGAAGCCTGTTACAGATTGTAGTATGTGGCAGATGTGGTTCCAGTTATGGATTTTGCATAAAGGCACAGGAACTTCTGGTAACACCTCTGATACACTGATGGGTAATTGGGGAACCCAAAGGCAAATGAGAGGACACTGCACCATGTGACTGCAGACCGTGTCACTGATATGTAGGGGCCCAGACCTCATTGACAGCATCCTTTATTTGATAAAATACAGGTGTTTCCCATAATTGCTAACACTCCCTTAAAGGTTAGGACAGTCCCTGAAGGGTGAGCCAGCCCAAAGTCCCAAAAGATAGGTCAAGATTCCTAATTTAAGGGGAATGCTCCCACATCTACCAAGCTCTCGGACATTTCTTTTCCAAACAAAAAGAGATGTACCGTATATACTTGTGTATAAGCCGAGTTTTTCAGCACAAAAAATGTGCTGAAAAACGTCCCCTCGGCTTATACACGAGTCTATAACAAAAAAATTACCCACTTAAAAAAAAAATAAACTTAAATACTCACCCTCCGATGTCAGCGCGGCTCCCCGATGTCACCGATGTCAGCGCGTCCCGTCTTCATTCTTCTCTGCGGCTCCTCTTCTCTCTTCTATCTTCCGGCATGGAGGCGGCCATGGTTTCTTAGTGGCCGCGCATACTATGACGTCAGCAGCGGGCACTAAGTGCCTGCTAGAAGAAGAGATGGCCGCGCCCATGCCGGAAGAATGAAGAGGGGCCGCGGAGAAGAAAGAAGACAAGATGCGCTGACATCGGGAACATCGGTAAGTCGCGGCGACATCGGGGAGCCGCGCTGAGATCGGGAACATCGGTAAGTCGCGCCAACATCGGGGAGCCGCGCTGACATCGGAGGGTGAGTATATAAGTTTATTTTTTTAAGGGCCGTGGGGGCAGGCTGGCTGTATACTACTAGGGGCTTGCTGTATACTACTAGGGGCTTGCTGTATACTACTAGGGGCTTGCTGTATACTACTAGGGGCTTGCTGTATACTACTAGGGGCTTGCTGTATACTACTAGGGGCTTGCTGTATACTACTAGGGGCTTGCTGTATACTACTAGGGGCTTGCTGTATACTATTAGGGGCTTGCTGTATACTACTAGGGGCTTGCTGTATACTATTAGGGGCTTGCTGTATGCTACTAGGGGCTTGCTGTATGCTACTAGGGGCTTGCTGTATACTACTAGGGGGCTGCTGTATACTACTAGGGGGCTTGCTGTATACTACTAGGGGGCTTGCTGTATACTACTAGGGGGCTGCTGTATACTACTAGGGGGCTGCTGTATACTACTAGGGTGTTACTGTATACTACTAGGGGGCTGCTGTATACTACTAGGGGGCTTGCTGTATACTACTAGGGGGCTTGCTGTATACTACTAGGGGGCTGCTGTATACTACTAGGGGGCTGCTGTATACTACTAGGGTGTTACTGTATACTACTAGGGGGCTGCTGTATACTACTAGGGGGCTGCTGTAAACCACTAGGGGGCTGCTGTATACTACTAGGGGGCTGCTGTATACTACTAGGGGCTTGCTGTATGCTACTAGGGGCTTGCTGTATACTACTAGGGGGCTGCTGTATACTACTAGGGGGCTTGCTGTATACTACTAGGGGGCTGCTGTATACTACTAGGGGGCTTGCTGTATACCACTAGGGGGCTTGCTGTATACTACTGGGGGCTTGCTGTATACTACTAGGGGCTGCTGTATACTACTAGGGGGCTGCTGTATGCTACTAGGGGCTTGCTGTATGCTACTAGGGGCTTGCTGTATGCTACTAGGGGCTTGCTGTATACTACTAGGGGTTTGCTGTATACTACTAGGGGGCTGCTGTATACTACTAGGCGGCTGCTGTATACTACTAGGGGGCTGCTGTATACTACTGGGGGCTGCTGTATGCTACTAGGGGCTTGCTGTATGCTACTAGGGGCTTGCTGTATACTACTAGGGGTTTGCTGTATACTACTAGGGGGCTGCTGTATACTACTAGGGGGCTGCTGTATACTACTGTGCGGCTGCTGTATACTACTAGGGGGCTGCTGTATACTACTAGGGGGCTGCTGTATACTACTAGGGGGCTGCTGTATACTACTGGGGGCTGGCAGGCTGTATACTACTGGGGGGGTTTGACCAATGCATTTCCCACCCTCGGCTTATACTCGAGTCAGTAGTTTTTCCCAGTTTTTGGTGGTAAAATTAGGGGTCTCGGCTTATACTCGGGTCGGCTTATACTCGAGTATATACGGTAACTACTTCCACAAAAGGGGGCACGTCATAACTCCATAGGGAATGTGTCAGTACATGATTAAACTGGTTCCAAAAAATTATCCCGGATTTGGGATAGAGGTAGCAAAAAAAAAAAAAAAGCATACTTTCCTTATTTGAGTTTGTATGTTCTCTCCGTGTTTGCGTGGGTTTCCTCCGGTTTCCTCCCACACTCCAAAACATACTGTTAGGTTGTTTAGATTGTGAGCCTCATGGGGACAGGGACCAAATTGCCATGCTTTGTGCAGCGCTGTTTAATCTGTGTGCGCTATATAAATAAAGAATTATTATTACATACAAAATAGGGTCTGTAGGTTTGTTCTTGAGTTGAATTTGTATGTAAGTCGGAACTGTATACTTTATCATTGTAATCCCAGCCAGAACTTTTTAGGTCTCTGTGACCTTTGGATTTTAAAAATGTTGGGTTGTTATAAGAATCAGGATTAACACTAAAGCTTCATTACAGACACATTTGATAACTGTTACATCTGATTTTTGTGGACTAGGACTAAAGTACAATAAATTACCAATATCCAGTGGTCCGTTTGTAACTAGGGTCGTATGTAAGTCGAGTGTTCTTAAAGAGAACCCGTCATGCAAAATAACCCCCCTAAACTAAATATATTTTCATAAACTGCCATTAGAGAGCATTGCCTCTATCCCTTCATTGTCCCTCTACATGCCTGTAAACCTAAGCAATGAGGTCCTAAAGCTGTATGCAAATGACCTGTGAAATGTCCAATGAAGCATTAGCATATTCAAGCTGTCCACTCTATTCATGAGTGGGAGGCACAGCCACACCCCCAGTGCATGACTGACAGCCTGTATAATGATGTGAGGCTGTATAATGATGTGCTTCCTGGTGCTGCTGGCCACGCCCCCTGCAGCCTGTGTGTGCATGTGTGTGTGTATAGGAGAGATACAGCAGCTCCAGACAGCAGCCATGTTACAGCAGAACATGTCAGGTACTTGTGTAGCTGATGTCTGTGTCTCTCACCTGTAAATTAGGAGGATGCAGCATGTCAGCAGATGCAGCACACACACTAGCAATGCTAGCAATCCTAAGAGACCCTTTTATCCTAATGATCATGGAGGGAAGATGGGAAGCAAGAAGGATCATGCTAGAAATATAAAGATGTAATACAGGCGGTCCCCTACTTAAGAACACTCGACTTACATGCGACCCTAGTTACAAACGGACCTCTGCATATTGGTAATTTATTGTACTTTAGTCCTAGGCTACAATAAACAGTTACAACAGTTATCAGAGGCGCCTGTAATGAGGCTTTAGTGTTACTCCTGATTCTTATGACAACCCAACATTTTTTAAATCCAATTGTCACAGAGACCAAAAAAGTTCTGTCTGGGATTACAATGATAAAATATACAGTTCCGACTTACATACAAACTCAACTTAAGAACAAACCTACAGACCCTATCTTGTAGGTAACCCGGGGACTGCCTGTAATGTCCACCACCAGCTGAAGAGGGCGCTGGTATTAGAGACACCACACCACTCTGTATACCCCTGGGATTAAATAATTGATCACATGACAATTATTTTTTATAGAAAATTAAATATTTAAATATGAATATGTAATAGGTAGACATCTCTCTAGTAATTTCTATCCTCTCCGTCTCAGGATGTCTTTGTCGTGACCGACCATAAACCGCCGTCTTCTGAAGCCTGGAAGACGCGAGTAAATATTTCCTTCTCTAAAACACCACAATTTTGCATATAAACCACCGAGAGGTTGTGGTTTTTTTGGCGTCTGAGCCTCTCGGGACGACAGGGGTCACATGGGTGACTCAAAGCGAGGGACTATTTCCTGTTGTTATTATGGATAGAGTGTTTTTGGGGAGTGTTGGATCTGGGGTTGGCAGAAGTAAAATATGGTAATTTATGTAAATCTTTTTATTACAATTTTTTGTGGTTTTCAATTAGATTTTAGTTTATTGTTTAGTGCTACGTGGAAACTATTAACGGAGCTTCCTAGGAAACTACTGAGCTTGCAGAGTATAAGGGTGCGGTCACACGTCGCGTTTAACGCATGCGTTTAAAAACGCATTGCAATAGCTGGAGAGTGATTTGCCTAATTAAACAGCTGCTAACACCTGTGTTTACAAGACGCAACCGTTAACGCATTGTTAACACATGCGTTAACATCGCGGTTAACGCATGCTGTTGTTAACACGTTGTTAACGCATGCGTTAACATCGCGGTTAACGCATGCGTTTTGTAAACACAAGTGTTAAGAGGTGTTTAATTAGGCAAATCACTCTTCAGCTATTCCAATGCGTTTTTAAACGCATGCGTTAAACGCGACGTGTGACCGCACCCTAACCTGGAATTGTGAAAAAAAAAAAAAAACCTTCCGCAGTTGGAAGTTAGATTTGTTCTGTAAATGTCTACCTAAGGACACCCGACTTACAGACGACCCCTAGTTACAGACGGACCCCTCTGCCCTCTGTGACCTCTGGTGACCTCTCTGGATGTTACTATACCCCCAGGCTGCAATGATCAGCTGTACAGTGTCTGTAATGAAGCTTTATTGATGATCCTTGGCCTCATTACAGCGAAAAAATTTAAAACTCCATTTTTTCACTGGGGCGGAAAAAAAAATTTGTCTGGATCTACAATTATAAAATATACAGTTTCGACTTACACACAAATTCAACCTATGGAACCTATCTTGTACGTAACCCGGGGACTGCCTGTACTTCGAATTATGTGCACGGTGTTGCAAATTAGGACACGCCCATTTCGTTTATAAATTTAAATTTAATTTTGTTGCTCATTCAGCACGGATACAACCCTGCTACATTGATACGGCAAATATCTGAAGAATATAAGCAGACACAGGACAAATCTAACTTCCCCTATTTATTCCGTAAAGTGGGGATGAGATTTGTAAAAAAATAAATAAATCCTTGTTCTACCTACAGTATTTGTTTAGTTAGCTCTGAATTAGTTACAGCCATACATTGTAACGAACCCCCAGACCGAGTGACGTATATAATGTACTACATTAATGACTAAGTATTCAGTCCTAACAGAATTGATGGGAATCCTTTCTGCAATCGTCTACTAAGGCCTTCCAGCCTCTTTTTGATCACCACAATCACTATGAAAACCTCGATCAGACCTCACTAGCTGCACCGATTTTGAAAATATTAATTACAAAGACAGGAATTCTTCTGGCACTGTGTTAAAAGTGGAATTCTTTATATCATAATCCATTAAAAACAAGTATGCCGTTTACTGACGCGTTTCTAGCCTCAAACCAGCCTCTTAATCATAGCATTTGAAAATGTTTACCCACATTGAAACCCCTCTTTACCACTATATTTTTAAAATCTTTTTCATGTATTTTCACTTACTTTTCGTGTATATATCATCCCGCAGGATCGAGTTCCCATCATGCCGAGCTCTGACGTTGTGGCAGATGAAGAAATGGCGAAAAATGTTTTGAGCCGGTTCATCAGCATCCCAGAGCAGACGTATGAAGAATTCCTATCCACCTTCACCTGCCTTCCACAAGGTATCCACAAAGGGTCCATACCCTGCTGGATTGCTGAGCTGAATTTTTTATTTTTGGTATTTCATTAAAAAAAAATTTTTAATATTTTATATGGACAAATAAGTTGTCCACATACAGGTAGATAGGTTCTATAGGTTCGTTCTTAAGTTGAATTTGTATGTAAGTCGGAACTGTATACTTTATCATTGTAACCCCCAGTCAAATTTTTTTTTGGTCTCTGTAACAATCGGACTTTAAAAATGTTGGATTGTCATAAGAACCAGGATTTACAATAAAGCTTCATTGCAGACACTTTAAATACTACCCGTATATACTCGAGTATAAGCCGACCCCAGTATAAACGCAGGCCCCTAATTTTACCACAAAAACCTAGTAAAACCGATATATTTTTTTTACCTTAGTATAAGCCGAGTTTGGGGTTTTCAGCACATTTCTTTGTGCCGAAAAACTAGGCTTATACTCGAGTATATATGGTATTATAGCTGTTCATTGTAGCCTAAGACTAAAGTACAGTAAATTACCAACATCCAGAGGTCTGTTTGTAACAAGGGTACGTCTGTACGTCGGGTGTTCTTAAGTAGGGGACCGCCTGTATAAGGTCCGAGTCAGATCCCTTTGGTGGTTTCCCTTTAAAAAAAGAAAAAAAAACACAAAAAAGATACGGACACTTTAAAGTAAAAACCAAGGTAAAAGTAAAAGTGTTAAAATTTTATCTTTATTTTTTTTTTTTTCTTTGTACCTTTTAGCATTTTGTTATCTCTAGGTTGTGTGTATTTCTCCCTTGCTCCACGTGAAGATGTTCTGTAATAAGCGGCTCCCATTGTTTTCTAAGCTTGATTCCCGATATGTGCAGCGAGGCGGCCGGTGGGTGGAAAGTTGTGTTTTTTTTTTTTTTTTTTTACGGTCTGAGCATTTCGAGTCCCCCGTGAATATTTAAGGTTGTTTTTAGTTTACAGCCCACTTGGCAACATCTGCTCCTTCTATCTTAATGTTGTTATTGTTTTTGTTAACCGGGCATAAAATTACTGGAAAACCTGCGGTGCCCAAAATATAGCTAAAAAAAAATATATAAAATAAAACAGCGGCTGGATAATGAATTTACAAAGGAATAAAAAAAAAAATATCCCGATGTCAACAAAAATTTTGCGTTATAAAAAAACCCAAAAATTTTGGTCAGGGTGGAGTTATACAGGATAACAACAAGTTTTAAGTTGAAATATTATTACTCATGATAATAATTAATGTAAAATGTTAATGAAAAATGACAGTATATTTTTTAAATTATATGAATAATATTAAACATGTGGTGCCCGAAATATAGCAAAAAAAAAAATTAAATTAAAAAAACTGTGGCTGGATCATGAATTTACAAAGGAATAATAAAAGAAAAAATTTCCGATGTCAACAAAAATTTTGCGTTATAAAAAAAACGTAAAAAGGATAAAATAAATTTTGGTCAGGGTGGAGTTATACAGGACACCAGCAAGTTTTAAGTTGAAGTATTATGAATCATGATAATAATTAATGTAAAATGTGAATAGTTACAGTATATTTTTAAAATTATATGAATAATATTAAACATGTGGTGTCCCGAAATATAGCAAAAAAATAAAATTAAAAAAACTGTGGCTGGGTCATGAAGGAATAATAATAAAAAAAAAAAAATGCCGATGTCATCAAAAATTTTGCATTATAAAAAAAAAAAAAAAAAAATAAGTATATAATAAATTTTGATCAGGGTGGAGTTATACAGGATAACAACAAGTTTTAAGTTGAAATATTATGAATCATGATGATAATGAATGTAAAATGTTAATAGTTACAGTATATTTTTAAAATGATATGAATAATGTTAATATGATTCTAAAAATAATCACTATGGTTATAACAACAATGAGGATGATGAAATAATGTAAGAAAGTGCAAAAACGATTATATTTATTATGTGATGTGTATAATTTTTATTTTTTGTTCTATTACTATGAAAAATCAATAAGTTTTGTAAATTAAAATACTTAAATATGCATATATAGATAGGTATATTATGAAGGACTATAAGGCGCACCAGATTATAAGGCACACCATCGATAATGCCTGCTAAAACATCTAGGTTCACCTGATTATAAGGATGAATGACCAGCAGGTGGCAGACCTGTGCACAGTGCAAGGCAGCTGTTGTCTGTAAGTACGGTTCATATATAAGGCGCATCGGATTATAAGGAACACCTGATTATAAGGATGAATGACCAGCAGGTGGCAGACCTGTTCACAGTGCAAGGCAGCTGTTGTCTGTAAGTACGGTTCTTATATAAGGCGCACTTGACTATAAGGCGCACCTGATTATAAGGATGAATGACCAGCAGGTGGCAGACCTGTGCACAGTACAAGGCAGCTGTTGTCTGTAAGTACGGATCATGAATAAGGCGCACTGGACTATAAGGCGCACCTGATTATAAGGATGAATGACCAACAGGTGACAGACCTGTGCACAGTACAAGGCAGCTGTTGTCTGTAAGTACGGTTCATATATAAGGCGCACTGGACTATAAGGCACACCTGATTATAAGGATGAATGACCAGCAGGTGGCAGACCTGTGCACAGTTCAAGGCAGCTGTTGTCTGTAAGTACAGTTCATACATAAGGCGCACTGGACTATAAGGCGCACCTTTGATTTCTGAGAAAATCAAAGGATTTTTTTGTGCACCTTATAGTCCGAAAAATACGGTACTTGTATACAGACAGTCCCCGACTTGAGAACACCCAACTTCCAGACGACTTTAAGTTAAAGACAGACCTCTTTGCCCCCTGTGACATCCCTGGACGCAGGTTATTTAGTTACTTTAGTCCCAGGCTACAATGATCAGCTATAAGGTGTCTCCAATGAAGTTTTATTGTTAATCCTTGTTCCCATGTCAACCCAAAATTTTGAAACTCAAGATATAATGGGGCAGATTTAGTTACCCGGTCCGTTCGCGATCCAGCGGTGCGTTCTCTGCGGTGGATTCGGGTCCGGCCGGGATTCACTAAGGTAGTTCCCCGGAGGCGCGCTGGAATGCCCTGAAATTCACCGGCCTATACCTAGTGAAGGTAAGTGTAATTTTCGCTACACATTTTTTGTTTTAAATGCGGCGGTTTTTCCGAATCCGTCGGGTCTTTGTTCGGCCACGCCCCCCGATCTCCGTCGCGTGCATGCCTGCGCCGATGCGCCAAAATCCGATCACGTGCGCCAAAATCCCGGGGCAATTCAGGGGAAATCGGCGCAAATCGGAAATATTCGGGTAACACGTCGGGAAAACGCAAATCGGGCCCTTAGTAAATGACCCCCAATTTGTCTTGAGTTAAATATACACTAAATATGCCAAATGTGACTTGCATACAAAATTAGCTTATAAACAAACCTACAGAACTGATCGTCTATGTAACACGGGGGCTGTCTGGTTACCCGTGATCATTATTCCTCTGTGAATGCAATATTTTTTATTTCATTTTATATTGTCTTCAAAAACATGCATTAAATATGTAAAATTTTAAGTAGACACAGTGGGGCACATTTACTAAGGGTCCGAATCGCCTTTTTCCACCGGGTTTCCAGAATTTTTCCGATTTGAGACGAATTGCCCCCGGATTTTGACACACGGAATCGGAATGTGGCACATCGGCGGCGGCTTTCACGTGACAGAAATCGGGGGCGTGGCCACCGGAAAACCAGACGGATTCGGAAGAATTTTTTTTTATTCTGTGGTTGACAAAAAACATAGAAACCAAAAAAATATGGAATCTTGTAAAATGTTATAATTAACTTTAAAAAATATAATATTAATAAAAATAATGATCAATAAAATCTAATAAAAAAAAAAAAATACATGAAATAAATCATGGGTCCGTTAAGCATGTATGGAGAGAGCCCACGGGCTGAGGCCTCTTCATACACCCACAGGTAGCACCCGCGATCACTGCTGGAAAAGCCTCTGGATCCCAGCGCCGTGTGGGTTGTTACATTTTTTCCCCTCCCCCTCTGCTCTCTCAGAACTTCCCCCACCCTCGGCCCGATGGAATCTTACACAGTGGGAGGGCGGAGTGGAACAGTCTGTGAAGCTACAGTACGGAGGGGCTCTGGTTACACCTCCAGAGCCCTTCAGACTCATTATCATAATTATAAAAGATGATTTTAGAAGGAAAGAGACCATGGATAAGAAATATAAGGAGATTACCACAGTCCCGGTGCCTGGATCTACGTGTAAGTGTCCTTGGTTTATCATGTTTGGATTTCCTTTACGGTACTTTTCTAAAAAGCTAAACAAAAACCCCACTTGAGTATTTCCAATAGTTGCTCCATAAGGACTGACTTACCTCCTGTTAAGAAAAATTATGCCAAAGCGGCAGGAGACACATGATGTCTGATGTGATAATAGTATCAGGGTGACGTTCTATAAATGATGCAATATCTTCTCATTATAAATCCATGAATCCGGTTCCACAGCTTAGAGGTGATGAATAATCCCTTTCGTCTGCCACCAGTAACAGGTACAGATAAAACAGAGGCCAGTGACCGGGTTATACTTGAAATGAGAAATGAAGAGGAACTTTTATAAGAGAAGCTTAAAGTTGAGAATACAGAGGGTACAGAAAGTATTCAGACCCCTTTCCTTTTTTTGTTTCATTGCAACCAATTGCTAAGATCTTTTATCTTTGCTCATTAATGTGAACGCTGCCCCCATCCTGACAGAAAAAAAAACAGAAATGTAGATTTTTTTGCTAATTTATTAAACAAGAAAAACTGAAATATCACATGGTGATAAGTGCTGTCCATTTCCTTCTGATCCTCCTTGAGATGGTTCTACTCCTTCAATGGAGTCCAGCTGTGTTTAATTAAACTGATTGGACATAACTAGGAAAGGAGCCCACCTGTCTATATAAGACCTCACAGTTCACAGTGCATGTCAGGGCACATGAGAATCATGAGGTCTAAGGAACTGCCCAAGGAGTTCAGAGAAAGAATTGTGGCAAGGCACAGATCTGTCCAAGGTTACATAATAATTTCTACAGCACTCAATGTTTTTAAGACAGGACCACTGGGTGGGGGGGGACAGGACCACTGGGTGTAATGGAAGGAGAGAAGAATGCAGCCAAGTACAGAGATATCCTGCATGAGAGGCTCTTCTAGATGCTCTGGACCTCAGACTGGGCCAAACCTTCCAACAAGACAATGACCTTAAGCACACAGCTAAATATCACAGCAGAGGCTTCAGAACATCTCTGTGACCATTCCTGACCGACCCAGCCAGAACCCGGACCTGAACCCAATGGAGCATCTCTGGAGAGACTGGAAAATGGCTTCCACCAACTTTCACCATCCAACGTAAGGGAATTGGTGAGGATCTGCAAGGAGGAGGCAGAGGATTCCCAAATCCAAGGGTGAGGAACTTGTAGCATCTTCCCAAGAAGACTCCTGGCTGCACCAGCTCTAAAGCTTCTACTCATCACTGAGCAAAGAGGCCGAATACTTATCACCGGGGGCCGAATACCCATCACCGGGGCCGAATACCCATCACCGGGGGCCGGATACCCATCACCGGGGGCCGGATACCCATCACCGGGGGCCGGATACCCATCACCGGGGGCCGAATACCCATCACCGGGGGCCGAATACCCATCACCAGGAGAGATTTGAGGTTTTCTTGTTTAATATGTAAACAAAAATATCAGTTTTTTTTTCCAAGTTGGGAGCAGAGCGCACATTACTGGGGAGGGGCACAGGGTACATTACTGGGGAGGGGCAGAGGGCACATTACTGGGGAGGGGCACAGGGTACATTACTGGGGAGGGGCACAGGGTACATTACTGGGGAGGGGCACATGGTACATTACTGGGGAGAGGCACAGGGTACATTACTGGGGAGGGGCACAGGGTACATTACTGGGGAGGGGCACAGGGTACATTACTGGGGAGGGGCACAGGGCACATCACTGGGGAGGGGCACAGGGCACATTACTGGGGAGGGGCAGAGTGCCCATTGCTCACCCTGCACCCAAATCTTAATCTATATCACTAGCCTCTGTACACATTCCCTACCATAAATCGATTACAAGCGGAGGAAGAGTAACATGTAACTACAGGAACAGAGAGCATATGGAGTATTTATGTATTTAGATGCTTTATACATCTATGAAATTTGTAATCACAAGTTTTTAATTTTTTCATGCATCAGAACAATGAGTTTGAGATCCTGTTTATGGAAGACCAAACCATTTAGCAGTCTCTTGGGATGAGCCTACAGTAGTGAGCCCATTGGTGCTTCAAGCCCAACCTCCTTTTTGCCATTCAAAAGAAGTAAATGTCTATTAAGTTTAGGATGCTAGTCCACATAAGATGACAGTAGGTTTTAAAAGGCCTGTTTAGGACAAGTATTGTTTGAAAATTGATCGTCATTTCAAGAATTTGGGAATGATTTTAACATACACTGGCCACTTTTCTTCCATTAGACATGTCCCTGCATGTATATGCACCTGTGTCTTTGCCTCCTTTTAGAGCTTCAGCCTTTCCCTGTTCTCCCCATGCTGCCCTCTGCATATATACACAGCTTCCTCTCTCTCACTGCTGCAGTCCGTCATCATGGGGTCACCCACTGTGTCTCTCTTTTCACTGTCTATTCTCATTGACTGAGACAGGAAGAGTGGGGAACGGGATGACCATCCTGCTGCAACTCCTCCTATTCATCAGAGCTCAGACATGCAAAGAAGAAATCACAGAGAGTCTGCACACAGCACAAAGGTTAGCAGTAGTAGGGATGCTGAATCACGTGATGAGCACTTAGGGATTATTTTTAAGACCGTAAAGGCACAAGGGCAATTTATGTAAAAGAGTGGCCAACCCCTTAATACTGAAAGGTAGGAGTAGAAGGCACCAGAAGAAACTCTAGTGGACCTAGGCTCTGACACTGTAAAGGACCCCTTATTATAACACGCTCTCAAAGGTCCAGCAGAAGGCAACCACATTTGAAGATGACTTGGAAGCCATTTGGGGTCTGTATCTTGTCAGATGATTCACAGATCTTATCCTATCGATATTATGTGTATGATGATTACGATAAAAAGCTTTTGCATTTGTGATGGTATTTTACGACCTTTAGAAATTTACCTTTTAAAGTATTCCGTCCCTCTAAAAA
Organism: Engystomops pustulosus; assembly: GCF_040894005.1. NCBI lineage: Eukaryota > Metazoa > Chordata > Amphibia > Anura > Leptodactylidae > Engystomops > Engystomops pustulosus. The sequence continues at coordinate 177,419,067 of NC_092417.1, read as the reverse complement.
TATTTCAGTGTCGTATTAAGACAATTTGTGCTGTGAATTACAGAAAGTTTTGTTGTTTCTATTGAACATTTTCTTCGAGTGTTATCCAAGGTGCCAAATCGACAAGAGTTTCATTACACTTTCACTGCATATTGTAAATGGATGTTTTCACTCTCGACTAGTTTCACATCTGAGTTGGAGGTCCGCAAGAGCCTTGGGTGCAGGTTCCATCAACATGAAGGCTCCCATTATAGTCAGATGCTGTTGGGGTCCATCTGACAATGGATCTACCACCGCCGTTACCGAATTTGTCTTTCTATATGAAGATATGAACCCAATCTTGGTCGTCAGCTATGAGAGAGTTAAAAAATACAAATCACCTGTCCCCTCGGCTAGCAAACACATTCCACTCTCGGCTAGTTTCACATCTGAGTTGGAGATCCCGTAAGAGCCTTGGGTTCAGGTTCCATCAACATGAAAGCTCCCATTATAGTCAGATGCTGTTGGGGTCCATCCGACAATGGATCTACCACCGCCGTTACCGAATTTGTCTTTCTATATGAAGACATGAACCCAATCTTGGTCGTCAACTATGAGAGAGTTAAAAAATACAAATCACCTGTCCCCTCGGCTAGCAAACACATTCCACTCTCGGCTAGTTTCACATCTGAGTTGGAGATCCCGTAAGAGCCTTGGGTTCAGGTTCCATCAACATGAAAGCTCCCATTATAGTCAGATGCTGTTGGGGTCCATCCGACAATGGATCTACCACCGCCGTTACTGAATTTGTCTTTCTATATGAAGGCATGAACCCAATCTTGGTCGTCAACTATGACAGAGTTAAAAAATACAAATCACCTGTCCCCTCGGCTGGCAAACACATTCCACTCTCGGCTAGTTTCACATCTGAGTTGGAGATCCTGTAAGAGCCTTGGGTGCAGGTTCCATCAACATGAAAGCTCCCATTATAGTCAGATGCTGTTGGGGTCCATCTGACAATGTATCTACCACCGCCGTTACTGAATTTGTCTTTCTATATGAAGGCATGAACCCAATCTTGGTCGTCAACTACGACAGAGTTAAAAATAAAAATCACCTGTCCCCTCGGCCGGCAAACACATTCCACCTTTAGAAGCCTCTCGAAGATTCTCTATGCTGTCTAATTCACAGCAGGTATAGCAAATGAAATTTTTCTTCTAACTTTATTCTACTGAACAGAAGAGGGGATTTTTTTCCCTACAAGGGCCCCATGTTGGGTTATATAAATATTTTATGAAAAATAAAGGAGAAGATTTCTTTTCAGTGTCAAATAAAACTTCCGATTTGTAAGATCCTTAACAGATCTTTTGTTTCACGGATAAGCTCAGAAGGAGCCTCTCTCTTGGGTTCCACATTCTTTCCCCTTTCCGTAAAGCCCCATAGAGAGATTACCGAAAAAAGGCATTCAGTCCGCCTTTGTGCACTGGTAGCGAGATTAGGCTCCACATGAAAGGTAGGTGAGAAGGGCACCCAGCAAAATAAAAGTGTCAAATAACATGAAGCGCTCTCTTACATGCCCGGCCGCTGATTAGTAATTGATGTTGGCTTGAGTCTCGAGGATCTAGGCAATAAGCTCGGAATTGTCTTCTCTTCTGGGGACCGTATACACCTCATTTGAATGAAAGATTCTCTTTATAGTTTGACGTGAAGAGCTCAATTTGAAGACCACAGGATTTTTTTTCCCTCCAATCTTCAGAGGAATATTATTTTCATACCTGATACATATCCGGCTGTGAAGGGCCATCTCGGAACAGATGTCTCTTTGTCTTGACGGAAGGAGCTTAAGCAAGGATGAAACTTTTATGAGGGGCTTAGCAGAAGGTAACAAGCAGCGGGGGTAGAGAAAGAGAGTAGGGGGCGAGAAGCACATGAATCTCACTTGAGCATAAAACATTGATTTTTTTTTTTAATTTTTTTTTTTTTTATCCTGCCTTCATGCCCCCTAGTGTTTAATTCCAAAGGACGTTTGATCAAACTCTTCACGGCACATGTAGCGAAAAGGTAAAAATATGCCTCAATTCAGATGGCCGCCACATGAAATCACTGGAGGCCTGGTGATCAGCAAGTGTCATATTATTTCTCGAAATGAGCATCTGGCCTACGCTGAGCCGGTTGGCGGGATATTGTTTTTCGATGGAATTATGGGAAAGACCTGTTTTGAACATTCGTAAAAATAATTTAGTGACTCGTATGTCTTACTAACCTGCTTGGAAAGTTTGAAAGAACAGACGTTCATCAAGTTTAACCAAAAGTCGTAAAAACCTACAAGGTACTTCCCGAGAACAAGTTTTGGGTCAATGACTAATATCCTTCTCATAAAATCATACAATGTTTCATGTGTGGTCAGAATAAGGATTTTTATAGATGCAAAGGGGCCTCCCTATTGAGGCATCCCATGATTTTCTTTTGGCCTTGGTAGAAGTTGGTTGGCATTGGTTTTCTAAAGTTCTTGTTGGTTTTACCAACTGGAAAAATAATCTTGTAAAATTCATAAAAATAATAAAAGAAAATGAGTTCTTATAACCTGAATGAAGGACAGAATTCCACGAGGTTCAACCATGTTGAAAAGTAAAAATTTCCCATTCAGTTTGTTGATGATGGTCCCTTATCAGGGCCTAACTCCATGTGTGGTCTGACTGGTGAGGTGTAGAGATACAAAGTTAAGTTTGAATCTAGAACTTTTACGCTTATTTTGAGGCTTCACACGGTTTTATGTGCCTTAGCTGGAGATACATTTTCACTGATGTCCACATTGTATTTTTTTACTGTTTCTTTATTATTATATGGGTTTGCCCATGAAAGAAAATTCTCAAATTTTAATTCCCTGGTGATGTTTACACAGTAAAGATTATTTTTAACCCACTTTACTTTACAATGTTACTCGGTTTTATTGCTGTTATTAGCTCATATCACTCACTGATGGTCAGTGTAAGATTCCAGAGTGTGAGCGGGGACTCTATAAGCAGACACTTCATGATCCCTCTAGTGCTGTAAGATGCTGTGTGCTGACAATGTGCATAGATTATCAGGGTACATGGATTATCTACACTTACATTTAGCTTCTGACCATTCACTATAACTGAAAAGAGACTGAAAACACAGAAAAGAGAGATGAGGCAGAGATTATGAGATTCATGAGATGCATATAAAACACAATGACCGTCTCACCTGTGCTACATCTCATCTATAACACACACAGAGTGGGTAAAGACTTTATTGGTCTGTAGCTAGTAGAGTTTGTGCCTGCAGGAAGTGCCTGTGTCTGAGCTGGTCTTATAATGCAGGGGGGAGGGGCAGGAGGAAGAAAATACTGAAGTGTGCAGACAGAAGAAGCTATTCGTGAGAAGAATCTGACTATAGTCAGAAAATTTATGTTTGTATCCAGGTACAACCAAATTTGTAGAGACAGGTTGGAATTATATCTATGTAAAATGTATTATTTTGTTATCCTGAGTATATTTAAGAATCTTGTCTTAATGGAAATACCCCTTTAAGTATATAACTTTAGAATGCATTTGCTTGTATATAATCTCACATTTATGTGCATTCAACTTCGTCCTTCATTGGCTTCTGTGAATATTCTGCAGCTGATCACCGTATTTGCCTTCAGGATTAGGAGCCCATCAGCAGGAGTGTGAGGACATGTTTGATGGCTCACAAGTACAGAAGTCACAGATCACACAAGGGACACAAGATACAACAGATGTTGGCATCAATCAAGATGAACCCAAGCAGGTACTAGGCTTGTCTGTTATCAAACTTACACCCCTCAGCGAGAAGGAGCAGTCACCCCAGTTTGGTACTACTGATGGTCTTACTATAGATTTATATTAGTGACTTCCCAGTAGGATGGGCTATCAAAACTTAGTAGTGTTTAGCACCATCAATGGAGACCTTAAAGGGATTGTTCAGTGTCAACATGTTAGCTCTTATCCAAAGGACAATGGGTAACTTGCTGGTGGGTGAAGATCTCGGTCATCCCCAACAGATCACGAAAAAAGTGGTCCGTAATTTCCAAGGTAGTTTTACCCCTGATTAATAGAGTAGACATTTGCACATGCACCCAGCTGCCCTACTGATCTCTAAGGAGCTGACGTCCGTTCCGTAGACGGTGAATGGAGCGGCAGCACACTTGTAAGACCGGCTGTTTCGTTCTTATGGGTTGCAGGGGAGGTCTCATTCTTGTTATCTAAGGGGGTCCTATCACTAAGCCCTGCACCGATCAGCAAGATTCGGATAGGGCAGTGTTGGCGAACCTATGGCACGGGTGCCAGAGGTGGCACTCAGGGCCCTCTTTGTGGGCACCCAGGCCACATTTCCCCAGCACTGAGTTCACCAGGCATGACTTAAAGAATTCACCTGCAGGCACAGGCAATGTAGCTGCCTCTCTCAAAGTGTTATTTCAAAGCAACACATGCTCGGCTTCTTCGGCCTGTAGAAAGAGTGAGAAGGTACGGGCAGGTGCAGTTTATTGATGATGGTCTTCTTCTATTGAATTTGTGGTAGAACAGAGAGTTGCTGCTTAAATTGCTGTGTTGGCACTTTGCAATAAATATGTGGGTTTTTGTTGTCATTTGGGCACTCGGTCTTGAAAAGGTTTGCCATCACTGGGATAGGGGCTAACTTGTCGCTGGACAACCCCTTTAATATTAACTGCCCCACTAGGTTGTCTAGATGGCATAACCAAGGATAAACTCTTGCAACTCAGATCTTGCGATCAGACGTATTTTTTCAGTCCTTTGTTGGCACTCCAGTTTGGGTTGGTGTTTGGTGGTCCGTTGACCTCTGGAACCAGTTAGTTATTTTTTTGTAAATTTTTTATTTCTTGCAGTTGACACTTGATGAAGGGATTACAGTGGGCAATTGTCACAGCCTTACATATTCAGGCCGAGTACAGGTGAGTATTCCGGGGTATCTACAGTGTATATACCTTTCTGTGCAGGACTCCAATATCAGAGGATACAACTTTATTACGCTCTCGGACCCATGTAGCATGTAATCATATTATTTTTGAAAGCTGCTCATCCGACCCCACTTATCTTGGGAGGGTATGTCAAACCAAGAGCTGGACTACCGAAGATAAGTCCATTAAGGAAGCCCCGCTCATTGTAATTACAAGCTGTCAGACTGGGCAAACCCACTATCTGGAACTCTCTAACAGATCCTGCGAAGGGTTAAAGATGATTTTGCTTTCGCCTGGAAGCTTAAGGTAGATGTTTACGAGGAGAAGTCTTTACAATCCGAAGTCAAAACAGGATATCAAATAAGGTACAGAATCAGAAAAGAAGACAACTTGGTGGATGAGCCACAAGAAAATCTCTGGCAAGGAAGTATAGCACCACAGAAGGGTTCTAGGAGGCTCATGACTCAAGACTTTACCTTTTGAATACCTCACAGACCATCTCAGAGGAAAAAGGAATGTGACACATGGGTTGATCTATCCCTAGATACAAATACATGTATCGGTTCTAAGGATTAGAGTGTTGAGGGGAACCACCCATTTGATACATCCTTCGAAACCTCAAGAACTTTGGTTGCCCATAGATAGTGCAGTTCTATCTTTTTCTTTTCCCCTTTAAGAAACTTCCTGTTATTTCTCTCTTTGCTCCCATTTTGTGAATTGTGAGTTGTATTCGTAGAGATTATATTGTTGTGAGTTCGCGTTTAGCGTTGACCGCTCTCAGCTTCGTGGCCATTGACCGCAGAGAATACATATTTTTGTGTCGTGATCTTGTTTTGTTCCTCTTTTTTTTCCAGGTGGACAATTACTTCAATTCTTCAGATATCGATTCAGACAATGACGAGACAAGTCCAAGTGTTTGTATGTTCTAATTCTTCCCTCTTACCGTCTTTATAATGGAGGTGGTCAATAGCGGACAAAGACTTTTATTGTCCGCTGATGCTTCGTGTAAACTTTTGTTGTAGACGTGAGGCGTGAGCTGAGATTTTCTTTGCCACCGGTATATCAATCTTTTTTATTAGATAGGGTCAGGTTATTTTCAGGAGACACCAATATATCGCATTGCCAGTATGAACAGGGACCAGCCTGAAACTAAGATGAAACCTTTGAGCAAGTGTTCTCTTTCTCTGAGCTGACAGATACTCTAGATACTACACACAGGAGAGCTGATTGATCCTCCAAATACTACATCACACATAAGAGCTGATGGATCCTCCAGATACTACACTACACAGGAGAGCTGATTGATCCTCCAAATACTACATCACACATAAGAGCTGATGGATCCTCCAGATACTACACTACACAGGAGAGCTGATTGATCATCCAAATACTACATCACACATAAGAGCTGATGGATCCTCCAGATACTACACCACACAGGAGAGCTGACATATCCTCCATGTGATGTGATGTAGTATTTGGAGGATCAATCAGCTCTCCTTTGTGTAGTATCTAGAGGATACTGCACCACACAGTAGAGCTGACGGATCCTCCAGATACTACACCACACAGGAGAGCTGACAGATACTCTAGATACTATACCTCATAGGAGAGTTGACGGATCCTCTAGATACTACACCACACAGGAGAGCTGACAGATCCTCCAGATACTACACCACACAGGAGAGCTGACGTATCCACTTGATACTACACCACACAGGAGAGCTGACGGATCCTCTTGATACTACACCACACAGGAGAGCTGACGGATCCTCTAGATACTACACCACACAGGAGAGCTGATCCTCTTGATACTACACCACACAGGAGAGCTGACGGATCCTCTACATACTACACCACACAGGAGAGCTGACGGATCCTCCTCTTGATACTACACCACACAGGAGAGCTGACGGATCCTCTACATACTACACCACACAGGAGAGCTGACGGATCCTCCGGATACTACATCACACAGGAGAGCTCACGGCTCCTCCAGATACTTCACCACACAGGAGAGCTGACACATCCTCCAGATACTACATCACACAGGAGAGCTGACACATCCTCCAGATACTACATCACACAGGAGAGCTGACGGATCCTCTTGATACTACACCACACAGGAGAGCTGACGGATCCTCTAGATACTACACCACACAGGAGAGCTGATGGATCCTCCAGATACTACACCACACAGGAGAGCTGACGGATCCTCTAGATACTACACCACACAGGAGAGCTGACGGATCCTCTAGATACTACACCACACAGGAGAGCTGACGGATCCTCCAGATACTACACCACACAGGAGAGCTGACGGATCTTCTAGATACTACACCACACAGGAGAGCTGACGGATCCTCCAGATACTACACCACACAGGAGAGCTGACGGCTCCTCCAGATACTTCACCACACAGGAGAGCTGACAGATCCTCCAGATACTACACCACACAGGAGAGCTGACGGATCCTCTAGATACTACACCACACAGGAGAGCTGACGGATCCTCTAGATACTACACCACACAGGAGAGCTGACGGATCCTCCAGATACTACACCACACAGGAGAGCTGACGGATCTTCTAGATACTACACCACACAGGAGAGCTGACGGATCCTCCAGATACTACACCACACAGGAGAGCTGACGGATCCTCCAGATACTACACCACACAGGAGAGCTGACGGATCCTCCAGATACTACACCACACAGGAGAGCTGACGGATCCTCCAGATACTACACCACACAGGAGAGCTGACGGATCCTCCAGATACTACATCACACAGGTGAGCTGACAGATCCTCCAGATACTGCATCACACAGGAGAGCTGATTGATCCTCCAGATACTACACCACACAGGAGAGCTGACACATCCTCTCTATACTGCACCACACAGAAGAGCTGATGGATCCTCTAGGTATTACACCCACAGGAGAGCTGACGGATCCTCCGGATACTACATCACACAGGAGAGCTGACAGATCCTCCAGATACTACATCACACAGGAGAGCTGACGGATCTTCTAGATACTACACCACACAGGAGAGCTGACGGATCCTCTATATACTACACCACACAGGAGACACATCCTCTATATACTACACCACACAGGAGAGCTGCACATCCTCTATATACTGCACCACGCAGGAGAGCTGACAGATCCTCCATGCTACTGCCCACCCCTGAGACTAGAGCTAGTCAGAGGTTTCTTAGCTCCGTTCTATATTTACTTGATCTTAAAAGTGTCCTTTGAACTAGGGGAACTTGTAAAATAATTTGCAGGCTGTGTCTAGCATCAGACGTCAATACTTACTCAATTATCTCTGTCTCATTGCCGCCATTGGCAGCCTGCAAAGCACTCCTGTTGCTCATTAATCACCTCCATCGAGAATGTAATTAGCAGCTTAATTAGGATCATCATGGGCCTATGCCGCTCAAGTGCCAACAGGCAACTTCACGGGGTAGAGACGGATTATGTCGACCCCCCCCCAACTCCTGCCCTGCCTACCTCACAGCAGACGCCACCATTAAGACGTATAGGAAAACGGAAAAATATTCAGGTCAGTATAGACGAGAGAGCTCCGCGTGAGCTGGGATCAAATATTCACCGTGTCTGAGGGCGCTCGCGGCGGAGAGAGATAGGGGGCGCCTTGTGGATCCGCAGTTATTTGGTTTATAGTAATTAGACTGCATAATGAATGAACGCCAATTAATTTACTTTGGTATTTGCAAAAATGCTGAATTGGCAGGAATGCGCTTGTATCCTGGCTGCCGGCCCTGGTTATCCCGCCCCTGGCAGGTATTGTGACAGTCCTAAGGAGCGGGAGCCCCGCAATCCTTGGGGAAGGACAGAGAAATCAGTCCTTTATAGCATTTTCTATATAATCGGGGTGATTAAGCTGCTCGGCCTTTGCCTTTTTTGGTCGTCTTGGAAATCTCTGAAGATTTTCATGTTCTCTCCTTTTGTGTTGGGTACAGAATAACTTCGTCTTGTATTCCTCAGCCATGTAGGGTGCATGGAGTTACTGGAAATGGAGAAGATTATTCATGTATCGCCTTCTCCCCCTGATGTGTTGGACCTTCACCAATCAATTTTGCGTGACCCATGTGGAGCAGGAAAGCCTTTTTAGGTCCAGAAGAAGAGGACCATGTTGACGTCCTCTAGATTGGCATAGCCCTATGAAGTCCAGCAGCGTCCTTCAAGATCCTTTAGATTAGAGGAACACTCCTTCAAGGTCCTGCTCGGCAAAGGAACTCCCTCAAGGTTCTGTACAATAGAGGAACTGCCTTGAGATCCTGTAAAGAAGAGGAACACCCTTGAGGTCCTGTAGAATAGAGGAACACCCTTGTTTGTAGCTCCTTGAGGATGTCAAGGATGGTCCTCTTCTTCTGGACCTAAAAAGACTTTCCTGCTCCACATGGATCACACAACATATCAAGGGTCTGCACAGAAGAGAATCTCTCTTGAGTTGCTGTGCAGTAAATGAACCCCCTTGTGGTGCTGTACACTAGAGGAACAACCTTAAGGTCCTGTATAGTAGAGGGAATCCCTTGAGGTCCACTACGGTAGAGGAACAACCTTAACTATAGCTCCTTTGAGTTTTTTACACAAGAGATGCACCCCCTAAGGGTTCTACAGAATAGAGGAACCTGACGGTAGAGAATCTCCCTTGAGGACCTAGACAGTAGAGGTACGCCCTTGATGTCGTGTAGATTATAGGAGCACCCTTGACTGTAGCTCCTTGAGATTTTTGCACACCCTTTAAGTACTGCACAGTAGAGGAACACCCTTGAGGTCCCTCCGTTGAGGTCTTTTATGGTAGAGGAACAACTTTAAGGTCCTGCACTGTAGAGGAACCTCTACAACTTTGAGGTCCTGTATAGTAGAGAAATGCCCTTGAGCTCCTGTATAGTAGAGAAATGCCCTTGAGGTCCTGTATAGTAGAAGAATGCCCTTGAGCTCCTGTATAGTAGAGAAATGCCCCTGAGGTCCTGTATAGTAGAGAAATGCCCTTGAGCTCCTGTATAGTAGAGAAATACCCTTGAGGTCCTGTATAGAAGAGCAACACCCTTGAGCTCCTGTATAGTAGAGAAATGCCCCTGAGGTCCTGTATAGTAGAGAAATGCCCCTGAGGTCCTGTATAGTAGAGAAATGCCCCTGAGGTCCTGTATAGTAGAGAAATGCCCTTGAGGTCCTGTATAGTAGAGAAATGCCCTTGAGGTCCTGTATAGTAGAGAAATGCCCTTGAGGTCCTGTATAGTAGAGAAATGCCCTTGAGGCCCTGTATAGTAGAGAAATGCCCTTGAGCTCCTGTATAGTAGAGAAATGCCCCTGAGGTCCTGTATAGTAGAGAAATGCCCTTGAGGTCCTGTATAGTAGAGCAACACCCTTGAGCTCCTGTATAGTAGAGCAACACCCTTGAGCTCCTGTATAGTAGAGAAATGCCCCTGAGGTCCTGTATAGTAGAGAAATGCCCTTGAGGTCCTGTATAGTAGAGAAATGCCCTTGAGCTCCTGTATAGTAGAGAAATGCCCCTGAGGTCCTGTATAGTAGAGAAATGCCCCTGAGGTCCTGTATAGTAGAGAAATGCCCTTGAGCTCCTGTATAGTAGAGAAATGCCCTTGAGCTCCTGTATAGTAGAGAAATGCCCCTGAGGTCCTGTATAGTAGAGAAATGCCCTTGAGGTCCTGTATAGTAGAAGAATGCCCTTGAGCTCCTGTATAGTAGAGAAATGCCCCTGAGGTCCTGTATAGTAGAGAAATGCCCTTGAGCTCCTGTATAGTAGAGAAATGCCCCTGAGGTCCTGTATAGTAGAGAAATGCCCTTGAGCTCCTGTATAGTAGAGAAATGCCCCTGAGGTCCTGTATAGTAGAGAAATGCCCTTGTGGTCCTGTATAGTAGAGAAATGCCCTTGAGGCCCTGTATAGTAGAAGAATGCCCTTGAGCTCCTGTATAGTAGAGAAATGCCCCTGAGGTCCTGTATAGTAGAGAAATGCCCTTGAGCTCCTGTATAGTAGAGAAATACCCTTGAGGTCCTGTATAGAAGAGCAACACCCTTGAGCTCCTGTATAGTAGAGAAATGCCCCTGAGGTCCTGTATAGTAGAGAAATGCCCCTGAGGTCCTGTATAGTAGAGAAATGCCCTTGAGGTCCTGTATAGTAGAGAAATGCCCTTGAGGTCCTGTATAGTAGAGAAATGCCCTTGAGGTCCTGTATAGTAGAGAAATGCCCTTGAGGTCCTGTATAGTAGAGAAATGCCCCTGAGGTCCTGTATAGTAGAGAAATGCCCTTGAGCTCCTGTATAGTAGAGAAATGCCCCTGAGGTCCTGTATAGTAGAGAAATGCCCTTGAGCTCCTGTATAGTAGAGAAATGCCCCTGAGGTCCTGTATAGTAGAGCAACACCCTTGAGCTCCTGTATAGTAGAGCAACACCCTTGAGCTCCTGTATAGTAGAGAAATGCCCTTGAGGTCCTGTATAGTAGAGCAACACCCTTGAGCTCCTGTATAGTAGAGCAACACCCTTGAGGTCCTGTATAGTAGAGAAATGCCCCTGAGGTCCTGTATAGTAGAGAAATGCCCTTGAGCTCCTGTATAGTAGAGAAATGCCCCTGAGGTCCTGTATAGTAGAGAAATGCCCTTGAGGTCCTGTATAGTAGAGCAACACTCTTGAGCTCCTGTATAGTAGAGCAACACCCTTGAGCTCCTGTATAGTAGAGAAATGCCCCTGAGGTCCTGTATAGTAGAGAAATGCCCTTGAGGTCCTGTATAGTAGAGAAATGCCCTTGAGCTCCTGTATAGTAGAGAAATGCCCTTGAGCTCCTGTATAGTAGAGAAATGCCCTTGAGCTCCTGTATAGTAGAGAAATGCCCCTGAGGTCCTGTATAGTAGAGAAATGCCCTTGAGGTCCTGTATAGTAGAGAAATGCCCTTGAGCTCCTGTATAGTAGAGAAATGCCCCTGAGGTCCTGTATAGTAGAGACATGCCCTTGAGGTCCTGTATAGTAGAAGAATGCCCTTGAGCTCCTGTATAGTAGAGAAATGCCCCTGAGGTCCTGTATAGTAGAGAAATGCCCTTGAGCTCCTGTATAGTAGAAAAATGCCCCTGAGGTCCTGTATAGTAGAGAAATGCCCCTGAGGTCCTGTATAGTAGAGAAATGCCCTTGAGGTCCTGTATAGTAGAGAAATGCCCTTGAGGTCCTGTATAGTAGAGAAATGCCCCTGAGGTCCTGTATAGTAGAGAAATGCCCCTGAGGTCCTGTATAGTAGAAGAATGCCCTTGAACTCCTGTATAGTAGAGAAATGCTCCTGAGCTCCTGTATAGTAGAGAAATGCCCCTGAGGTCCTGTATAGTAGAGAAATGCCCCTGAGGTCCTGTATAGTAGAAGAATGCCCTTGAGCTCCTGTATAGTAGAGAAATGCCCTTGAGGTCCTGTATAGTAGAGAAATACCCTTGAGGTCCTGTATAGAAGAGCAACACCCTTGAGCTCCTGTATAGTAGAGAAATGCCCCTGAGGTCCTGTATAGTAGAGAAATGCCCCTGAGGTCCTGTATAGTAGAGAAATGCCCCTGAGGTCCTGTATAGTAGAGAAATTCCCTTGAGCTCCTGTATAGTAGAGAAATGCCCCTGAGGTCCTGTATAGTAGAGAAATGCCCTTGAGCTCCTGTATAGTAGAAAAATGCCCCTGAGGTCCTGTATAGTAGAGAAATGCCCCTGAGGTCCTGTATAGTAGAGAAATGCCCTTGAGGTCCTGTATAGTAGAGAAATGCCCTTGAGGTCCTGTATAGTAGAGAAATGCCCCTGAGGTCCTGTATAGTAGAGAAATGCCCCTGAGGTCCTGTATAGTAGAAGAATGCCCTTGAACTCCTGTATAGTAGAGAAATGCTCCTGAGCTCCTGTATAGTAGAGAAATGCCCCTGAGGTCCTGTATAGTAGAGAAATGCCCCTGAGGTCCTGTATAGTAGAAGAATGCCCTTGAGCTCCTGTATAGTAGAGAAATGCCCTTGAGGTCCTGTATAGTAGAGAAATACCCTTGAGGTCCTGTATAGAAGAGCAACACCCTTGAGCTCCTGTATAGTAGAGAAATGCCCCTGAGGTCCTGTATAGTAGAGAAATGCCCCTGAGGTCCTGTATAGTAGAGAAATGCCCCTGAGGTCCTGTATAGTAGAGAAATTCCCTTGAGCTCCTGTATAGTAGAGAAATGCCCCTGAGGTCCTGTATAGTAGAGCAACACCCTTGAGCTCCTGTATAGTAGAGCAACACCCTTGAGCTCCTGTATAGTAGAGAAATGCCCTTGAGGTCCTGTATAGTAGAGCAACACCCTTGAGCTCCTGTATAGTAGAGCAACACCCTTGAGCTCCTGTATAGTAGAGAAATGCCCCTGAGGTCCTGTATAGTAGAGAAATGCCCCTGAGGTCCTGTATAGTAGAGAAATGCCCTTGAGCTCCTGTATAGTAGAGAAATGCCCTTGAGCTCCTTTTTGCACAGTAGAGGTATCCCCTTAGGGAGTAGAGGAGCCTATTGAGGTCCTGTATAGTAGAGGAACGCCCTGGAGCTCCTGTATAGTAGAGGAACGCCCTGGAGCTCCTGTATAGTAGAGGAACGCCCTTGATGGTAGCTCCTTTGAGGTCTTTGCACAATAGAGGTATCCCCTTAGGGAGTAAAGGAGCCTATTAAGCTCCTGTACAGTAGAGAAACACCCTTGATGGTAGCACCTTATGGTCTTTCACAGTAGAGGTGCCCCCTTACGATACTACAGAGTATAGTAAATTGTGGAGCTAATGAATACGGAAGCCCCCTTAAAAGGAAACAGTCACCAAGGTTTTACCCCACTAAACTACTAGTCCCCTCTGGTAACATGAAATAAAAATCTCACTGGTTTACCAATAAAATATCTTCCCCAAAGTTGGGCAAATATGACTCTTCTCACCTCATTTTCACATGAGCTTAGTCACGTTTAGTGGTTGTTGGGATAGTGCCGCTTCATATGCCCAGGTTTCTGTGATACTTCCCCCCCGTACAAACTAAACTTGACTCATCTCATGTGCAAATTAGGTGAGAAGAGTCATATTTCCCTGATTTTGGTGGAGATAATTTTTTGTGAGACTTCACATAAAAGAGGGAATTTAGAATTTAGAGGGAATTTCATCCCCGACCTGAGTGGCTGGGAGTTTAGTTAGGTCCTTCAGTCTAGCGGAACCCCCTTGAGATCCATCACCACCTTCTTGTTTTCTAGTAATTTGTGAGTTTGATGTGACCAAGTTGACCAGGACTGGATTGATTTTCTCAGTAATTTTGCCCATTAAATCCGTTTGGACGATGCAAGGAGCCGGTGGCTCGGAGTCGTCCTCCTTGTCGCCCCGTCTGCCCCTCCTGATTTTTGCTGTCAGACTTTTCGCTGGTGAAGTAGCTGCTTGATTAAACATTACCCGGCAGAATGAAGCCTGCAGATTAGACGCTTTCATTTACTGTCACACCGGGGCTAAATTTAGAGCTGAGATGTTCTCTACCTGACACGTCCCCCAGTAAACACGGGCTGATTGCTCCGCTCTCGTGGCCGCCGCCGAGGAGAATTGCAAACATGTTTATGTTACTTAACTCCACTTTAAAAATAGTCCCCGGCGAAAGTCGTCCGCTTTTCTATTATCTGCAGCCACGTTATACATCGATGGAGGGTCCAATACATGTGTGGATATCAGGTGCAGGAGATTTAGAGGGTTTTGGACACATTTGGAAATCTAATAGCCTATCTGTGCACCTGGAGGCTCTGGATGAGCAGTGTTATAGGCCCATTACATTGAATTCATTGCAACCCCCCAGCAAATGTTAAATATTAATTTTTTAACCTGATCTTGTCTGTATCCCCTGCAGTGTTATTCCCTGGAGAGGCCAACCTGGACCCGGGGGCTGATGGGGGTATGAAGCTCATTGTAAGAAGTACGTGTCTACAGAGTCACACTTCTTCTGGGACGGAGAGTTCAGCAGAGGAGGTATAGTGATGCATCTGGCTATTGTGTATGTCCTGTCCTCTGCTAATACTCTGCCTCCTCTCATCCTCGGCGCTCTGCCTCCTCTCGTCCTCGGCGCTCTGCCTCCTCTCGTCCTCGGCGCTCTGCCTCCTCTCGTCTTCGGCGCTCTGCCTCCTCTCGTCCTCGGCGCTCTGCCTCCTCTCGTCCTCGGCGCTCTGCCTCCTCTCGTCCTCGGCGCTCTGCCTCCTCTCGTCTTCGGCGCTCTGCCTCCTCTCGTCCTCGGCACTCTGCCTCGTCCTCGGCGCTCTGCCCCTTCTCACCCCCGGCGCTCTGCCCCCTCTCGTCCTCGGCGCTCTGCCCCCTCTCGTCCTCGGCGCTCTGCCCCCTCTCGTCCTCGGCGCTCTGCCCCCTCTCGTCCTCGGCGCTCTGCCCCCTCTCGTCCTCGGCGCTCTGCCCCCTCTCGTCCTCGGCGCTCTGCCCCCTCTCGTCCTCGGCGCTCTGCCCCCTCTCGTCCTCGGCGCTCTGCCCCCTCTCGTCCTCGGCGCTCTGCCCCCTCTCGTCCTCGGCGCTCTGCCCCCTCTCGTCCTCGGCGCTCTGCCCCCTCTCGTCCTCGGCGCTCTGCCCCCTCTCGTCCTCGGCGCTCTGCCCCCTCTCGTCCTCGGCGCTCTGCCCCCTCTCGTCCTCGGCGCTCTGCCCCCTCTCGTCCTCGGCGCTCTGCCCCCTCTCGTCCTCCGCGCTCTGCCCCCTCTCGTCCTCCGCGCTCTGCCCCCTCTCGTCCTCCGCGCTCTGCCCCCTCTCGTCCTCCGCGCTCTGCCCCCTCTCGTCCTCCGCGCTCTGCCCCCTCTCGTCCTCCGCGCTCTGCCCTCTCTACTGTCTTCTCCTGTCAACTCCTCTGTGGTTTGCAATTTCTTATGTTTTGTGCCTTCCTCTCCGTTGTGTTCTGCACTCTTTGTCCTGTGTTTTTCTGTCCCTTTGAGTATTTCTCAGTTATCTTCTGCCTCCTGTCCGGGGAGTCTTGTCCCTGTGACTTCTTCCTCTGTGCCCATTGCTTTCCTCCCTGCAGATCTCTCCTCATGGGGTGTAAACTCCAGTAGTCTCCACTTTGTTATTTACAGTAGCTCGGATTCCCTAATCGCCTCACACACTCCATAATCTTCCTCTAAGCTCACGAGATGGAGAGCCTCAACAAGCAAAGCAGAGAGGTTCATAAATTTCAAGAGCGCATTTATTGCATTTCTGTCTGCATAATAATATCCCGGCAATGATACAAATGGATTTATGTGCCGTTTGTAAACAGGCGATTCTCATATTGAGTTCACTTGATTTGCAGAAGTTTAGTTTTCCTTCTGAATTGATTTTTATGGAACGGCAGGAAGTCTTTTACTTCCTAGACACAATCTGGACTGGATAAGAGTTACCATAAGGACACCGAACCCTATGAAACCAGTCAGAATACAACAATTTGAGGGTTGTGGAGCCACACTATGTCCTGACCGGTGAGCTACCTGGTTTTCACCCTTCAACCACTATACAGGAATGTGGCCTTCATCACTTAGAAATGTTCCCGATGTTGGGGACAGCTGACCCTAGAGGAGATGATATTTGGCTGGATGGAAAGAACCTGGTGTGAAACATCAGGTGTCAAGCAAAAGGATAACCATGTTCCAGACCAGGTCCGGTTCTAGGTAGGAGATTAGTTGGTCAAGGTAACAATAGTGAGGTCTGCAAACAAGCCAAAGAGAGGTACATGGAATACAGTCAGTGGGGCTCATCTACTAAGGGCTCCGCGGTTGCATTTCCGTCGGGTTTCCCGAATTTTTCCATTTTGCGCCGAATTCCGCCAGGATTTTGGCGCACACAATCGGATTTCAGCGCAATGGCACCGGCTTTCACACAACAGAAATTGGGGCGGCGTGGCCGTTGGACAACCCTATGGATTCGTAAAAACCGTGGAATTTAAAAAACGAAAAGTGTCGCAAGATCAGCGCTCACATGCACCGGGAAGAAGCAGGTGAACTCCGGCGGACCTCAGCACAGCAGCGACAACTGGTGGACATCGGGCAGAACCCGAATCCTCGTGGGAGAACGCGCCGCTGGATCGCGACTGGACCGGGTAAGTAAATGAGCCCCAGTATGCAGGAATAGGGCTAACTTGGTTGGATCTAGCATACTAGGAACATTATGCCCAGGCATTTGCGTCAGTCAGAGATGGGAGTGATGCAGCCACCCATAATAGTTCCACAACTGGAAGCTGAACCAAGATGAGCAGAATATTCATGGTCACAGACCAGTAAAGAAGATTTGATAGGTTGATGGTACCTACGATAAAACCGGAACATTTGGCCAGAGGACATTCAAGCTTTCCTCAAAGAAACCTCTGAGTCACTTCCTGTAAGAACAGAAGAGCAGCCGTCGTTGACCAAGGTCGTTGCAGCAGGTTTAGAGCACCAACACCAACAAAGTAGGCAGTGAGGCTCGAACGTTTTGTAGTTTTGAAGAATTCCTTGAAGGAATCTTTAACTTTGATACCTGAGAAAAATTTGGAATCCCATCCTTTTATGAGCATCAACCATCGGTGACCAACTTTGGACATAGTTCAAGGACCAAGGACAGAGTCTCTGCCAAAGTTTCAAGTAGACGTGCATTTGTGCTTTTAAAACTTCTCATACTTGCTAAAGGTCCCAGTGGACAAGACTACATCCATAAGGTGTCACTGTCCATTTTTCCCCATGCCGTAGGATTCTTGTGTTAGGATTCAAGCGTTTTTATATTTTTTAGGAATCCACGTTGACTTTGCTCTCATTTCTCCCTCCCAGCATCTTGGCGACGAGATCCAATCCTTCTCTCTCGACCGAAGCTTTGACTACGACAACGTAGCGCTGACCTCTAAGTTTTCAGAGGAGGAGATGAACTTCCTGAGACGACAGGTGGAGCAGACTGCCGGGAAGACCTGAAAGGGGGGGGGGGGGGGGGGAGAGACCTCGAGTCTCCGCTCTTCACCAAGTCCTTGTTTACAGATGACGGAAATAAAGTCGCACACGTTCCCAGCTTGTGTTTTGAAAGGAACGTGCTAAAAGAGATCAAATGCAATTAGCGAGCGGCAGATTGATGGCGAGATGCTCACCATATTGAGTTCATATAATGTAATTAGCACTCGGCGTATGCTCGGCTCGGGTGATGCTTAGCAGCCGCTGCTGATTCAGGTTGTCAGGTGTGTAGACAAGGCTCTGCTGGTGCCCGCCTCATGCTGCTTCTTTTTTTTACTTGTTGTCTAACTCGGTGAATTGTTTTGTTTTCATTGTGTCTACTCGGTGTGTAAGGGACAAAGCCGGCAGCAGCCCCCCCCCCCCAAATCCTGGAGGAGCCACATGCCAGTCTTCTGAGAACTGCAGTCAATTGAAGCCCTCATTGTAGCCCTCGCTGTAGCCCTCGTTGTAGCCCTCGCTGTAGCCCTTGTTGTAGCCCTCGTTGTAGCCCTCGTTGTATCCCTCGTTGTATCCCTCGTTGTATCCCTCGTTGTAGCCCTCGTTGTAGCCCTCGTTGTAGCCCTCGTTGTAGCCCTCGTTGTAGCCCTCGTTGTAGCCTTCGTTGAAGCCCTCGCTGTAGCCCTTGTTGAAGCTTTCGTTGTAGCCCTCGTTGAAGCCCTCGCTGTAGCCCTTGTTGAAGCTTTCGTTGTAGCCCTCGTTGAAGCCCTCGCTGTAGCCCTTGTTGAAGCTTTCGTTGTAGCCCTTGTTGAAGCCCTCGCTGTAGCCCTTGTTGAAGCTTTCGTTGTAGCCCTTGTTGAAGCCCTCGCTGTAGCCCTTGTTGAAGCTTTCGTTGTAGCCCTTGTTGAAGCCCTCGCTGTAGCCCTTGTTGAAGCTTTCGTTGTAGCCCTCGTTGTAGCCCTCGTTGAAGCCCTCGTTGAAGCCCTCGCTGTAGCCCTCGCTGTAGCCCTCGTTGTAGCCCTCGATGAAGTGCAAGTAACTTCATCTGTTGGATGGCTTCTACTTAAAGTAGAATTCCATGTTACTGATATATAACCTCTGCATGGGATAAGTTATCAGTATCAGACTTTGCCGCACTTTTAAAAAGAATGGGGGCGGGGTTATCAATATTTTAAAAAAGTTTCAAAAACTGTCACGCAGGCCATCTGAAGCCGTGTTCACCATCCTCTGATATAGACCCTTCTGAGCCCAGGCTCTACTGAGAAGCTCATTTGTTATTTGTTCCTAATAAAGTTGTAATTTGGGGATGGGAACAATTGCCCTTGGAAGCCGTGTAGTATTTCCAGTGGAGATTTGTTTACTGAGCTAAATGTGACAGATTTTAGGTTTAAATTGAACAAAAATGGTCCTTCCTGCAGTGCACTGGGTTTAAAGGACACTACTTGTGGGGATCAAGATGTGTGGAGGGGACAGAGAAAGCTGGAGGTGGCCTGAGGGGTCTGGAAGAGACATCGGTGTCTGAATACTGGACAGCAGGAGAGTTCGGAAGGAACAGAGGTGTCTACATTGGAATAAAGAAGTCTGGACATCGGAAGAGTCTGGAGGAAGCTGGAGAAGAAAATAGAGCTTATGGGGGAAAGAGGTTTAGATGAGACAAATAACTCTGGAGATTGAATAAGTTTCGAGGGGAGAGGAGGGACTTCTAGAGGGCGCTGGAGAAGGTAATAAGAGGTTGGAAGTGACAGGGTGGTCTTGCATCTTGCATCATGGGGACAGAGGGTTCTGGAGAAAGACAGAGGAGACTGGAGAAGGAAAGAGGATTCAGGGGGAGGACAGAAGAGTCTGGAGGAGGAGGAGGACAGGGGTCTGGAGGAGGAGGAGAACAGGGGTCTGGAGGAGGAGGAGGACGGGTCTGGAGGAGGAGAACAGAGAGGTCTGGAGGATGAGGACAGAGGAGTCTGGAGGAGGAGGAGGATAGAGAGGTCTGGAGGAGGAGGACAGAGAGGTCTGGAGGAGGAGGACAGAGAGGTCTGGAGGAGGAGGACAGAGAGGTCTGGAGGAGGAGGACAGAGGGGTCTGGAGGAGGACAGAGGGGTCTGGAGGAGGAAAGAGGGGTCTGGGAGAGGAGGACAGAGGGGTCTGGAGGAGGACAGAGGGGTCTGGTGGAGGACAGAGGGGTCTGGAGGAGGACAAGGGGTCTGGGGGAAGAGGAGGACAGAGAAGTTTGGAGGAGGAGGACAGAGGGGTCTGGAGGAGGAGGAGGACAGAGGGGTCTGGGAGAGGAGGACAGAGGAGTCTGGTGGAGGACAGAGGGGTCTGGAGGAGGACAAGGGATCTGGGGGAAGAGGAGGACAGAGGGGTCTGGAGGAGGACAGAGGGGTCTGGAGGAGGAGGATAGAGGGGTCTGGAGGAGGAGGATAGAGGGGTCTGGAGGAGGAGGATAGAGGGGTCTGGAGGAGGAGGAGGACAGAGGGGTCTGGAGGAGGAGGAGGATAGAGGGGTCTGGAGGAGGAGGAGGACAGAGGGGTCTGGAGGAGGAGGACAGAGGGGTCTGGAGGAGGAGGACAGAGGAGTCTGGAGGAGGTGGAGGACAGAGGAGACTGGAGGAGGAGGACAGAGGAGTCTGGATGGGAAAGGATAGAGGGGTCTGGAGGAGGAGGAGGACAGAGGGGTCTGGAGGAGGAGGACAGATGGGTCTGGAGGAGGTGGAGGACAGAGGGGTCTGGAGGAGGACAGAGGGGTCTGGAGGAGGAGGAGGAAAGAGGGGTCTGGGGAGGAGGACAGAGGAGTCTGGAGGAGGAGGAGGAAAGAGTTGTCTGGGGGAGGAGGACAGAGGAGTCTGGAGGAGGACAAGGGGTCTGGAGGAGGAGGATGACAGAGGAGTCTGGAGGGGGAGGACAGAAGTTTGGACGAGGAGGACAGAGGGGTCTGGAGGAGGACAGAGGAGTCTGGAGGAGGACAGAGGAGTTTGGAGGAGGAGGAGGACAGAGGAGTCTGGAGGAGGACAGAGGAGTTTGGAGGAGGAGGAGGACAGAGGGGTCTGGAGGAGGAGGACAGAGGAGTCTGGAGGAGGACAGAGGGGTCTGGAGGAGGACAGAGGGGTCTGGAGGAGGACAGAGGAGTTTGGAGGAGGAGGAGGACAGAGGAGTCTGGATGGGAAAGGACAGAGGGGTCCGGAGGAGGAGGATAGAGGAGTCTGGAGGAGGAGGAGGACAGAGGGGTCTGGATGGGAAAGGACAGAGGAGTCTGAAGGAGGAGGACAGAGGGGTCTGGAGGAGGAGGATAGAGAAGCCTGGAGGAGGACAGAGGAGTCTGGAGGAGGACAGAGGGGTCCGGAAGAGGAGGATAGAGGAGCCTGGAGGAGGATAGAGGAGTCTGGAGGAGGAGGAGGACAGAGGGATCTGGAGGAGGACAGAGGAGTCTGGATGGGAAAGGACAGAGGGGTCTGGAGGAGGACAGAGGAGTTTGGAGGAGGAGGAGGACAGAGGAGTCTGGATGGGAAAGGACAGAGGGGTCTGGAGGAGGAGGATAGAGGAGTCTGGAGGAGGAGGAGGACAGAGGGGTCTGGAGGAGGAGGAGGACAGAGGGGTCTGGATGGGAAAGGACAGAGGAGTCTGAAGGAGGAGGACAGAGGGGTCTGGAGGAGGAGGATAGAGAAGCCTGGAGGAGGACAGAGGAGTCTGGAGGAGGACAGAGGGGTCCGGAGGAGGAGGATAGAGGAGCCTGGAGGAGGATAGAGGAGTCTGGAGGAGGAGGAGGACAGAGGGATCTGGAGGAGGACAGAGGAGTCTGGATGGGAAAGGACAGAGGAGTCTGAAGGAGGAGGACAGAGGAGTCTGAAGGAGGAGGACAGAGGGGTCTGGAGGAGGAGGAGGACAGAGGGGTCTGGAGGAGGAGGACAGAGGAGTCTGAAGGAGGAGGACAGAGGAGTCTGAAGGAGGAGGACAGAGGGGTCTGGAGGAGGAGGAGGACAGAGGGGTCTGGAGGAGGAGGACAGAGGGGTCTGGAGGGTACATGGAGGTTGGAGAAAGAGGGCAGAAGGGACTTGTAGGAAACTGAAAAATGACAAGGTTTCCCCTTAATTTTCACTCTACTTCTAGATTTCACTCCAAAACCAAGTGCAGAACAGCTCTGAAAATGTGTTTTTTTTCCCTGAAGAATGCATTGCATGAAAATTGGTTTAACTTGATTTTGTCACTAACTTTAACATAGGATGTAGGACGGATCCTGATGATCATTTCCTATAGAAAGTTCTTGGTGCCTGTTTAATCTTTTGCAATACTTAGACGTGGAAGCGGGATCTGGAGGAATTGTGGACACGGCATCATCAGATCTGCAGTATGGGGGGGGGGGGGAGTATCCACATATTGCAAAACCTTAAAGAGGAATTTCGGGATTTTCTATGGATCATCTATCAGTATCATTGATATGGGGTCATTGTATGACTGTAGCGTTGGGCAGTATTTCCGTTTTATGGGACCTGGTGTATTATTCTCGGTGTAACTTCCATTTATCTCTCTTTGATTTTCTCATCTCTCGTTCCTAATGAAATTCGCCAGAACCGGACAAATATTTGGTCCCTTATCAAAAATAACATTTCCTAAACCTTCCTCCGACCTCCTTCGATTCCACCCGCTGCTCTTCCATTCTGAAAGCTTTCGGCTTTAATTTCTCCGCACCCCCTCGCTAGTAATTACCAGAGAAATCAAATCACTAATTCTACTGCCAGCTGGGATCAATAATTTCTTCATGAAAGAGTATCGACTTCAGCCTTCAATTAAAACCGCACTGGCGGACAGGACTGCGCTGGCGCCACGCGATCGCTCCTCGCTTACATTGTGCTTGCCGGTTGCTGCCAAGAAGTTTAACCCTGTTGCCAAAGGAGGAAAAGAAAGGACCTTCATCCGGGACATTTGATAGTAAATAGGACCTAAGGGCACTGTCATGTGACCACCTGTGCCTACATGTCGGCTTGGGTCATAAGATTTCGAGCTGGTTATGGCCATTGGCTCCCAGTGCATTATGGACCATGTGGGTTTGTCGCCAGTGGTTACTTTTGAGGAACATTTAGAAATAATTTGTGGTGACCCTTAAGATTTTTTCCCTTTTCAAGGCCTGACAGTAAAGTAGAAGGCACTTTGCTTGGTGGTTACAGTCACAGATGACTGCAATGCTTGGCTTTCAAGAGGTACAGATGGGTTTAGGA
The DNA here is from genome assembly GCF_040894005.1 of Engystomops pustulosus. Taxonomy (NCBI): domain Eukaryota; kingdom Metazoa; phylum Chordata; class Amphibia; order Anura; family Leptodactylidae; genus Engystomops; species Engystomops pustulosus. Next base: position 177,396,043 of record NC_092417.1, on the reverse strand, counting down.
CTTTGTGGATATAGGGGGTCATTTACTAAGGGCCCGATTTGCGTTTTCCCGACGTGTTACCCGAATATTTCCGATTTGCGTCGATTGTACCTGAATTGCCCCGGGATTTTGACGCACGCGATCGGATTGTGGCGCATCGGCGCCGGCATGCACGCGACGGAAATCGGGGGGCGTGGCCGAACAAAAACCCGACGGATTCGGAAAAACCGCCGCATTTAAGACAAAAAATATGTTGCGAAAATTACACTTACCTTCACCAGGAATAGGCCGGTGAATTTCAGGGCATTCCAGCGCGCCTCCGGGGAACTTCAGCGCAGCAGCGCCACCTGGTGGACGGCGGAGGAACTGCCTTAGTGAATCCCGGCCGGACCCGAATCCACCACCGAGAATGCGCCGCTGGATCGCGAACGGACCGGGTAAGTAAATCTGCCCCATAGTTGCAAATGGTTACAAGACTTGGCGGTGCCGCAGTCTCTCAGAGGCACACAGCTTGACAGTTTGCTCTGCACCAGTTTTTTTGGGAGCACTTTTTTGTTCATGCTGCAGAATTTTGGCGCAGCAGTAACTCGCCTCTTTCGGTGCACAATTTTTCTGTCTTGTCGTGCACAGCGCAGCCGCGACACATAACTGGCGCAGACACTTTATAAATACATGTACAAAGTCAGACAGAAAACTGGTGCAGACACTTTAATAAATGTGGGCCATAGTGTATTGGGTGCAGTCTGAGACGAGATGTGGGAGCAGAGCTACAGCGCGTGCAGAGGAGGGCAACAGAGGTGATCAAAGTTAGGGTCATGGTACAAGGTCAGGAGGGACTGGGATGTCTGTAGTGTAATAATATCACATGTTATGGATGATACATGGTACAGGGTCAGGAGGGGCCGGGATGTCTGCAGTGTAATAATATCACATGTTATGGATGATACATGGTACAGGGTCAGGAGGGGCTGGGATGTCTGCAGTGTAATAATATCACATGTTATGGATGATACATGGTACAGGGTCAGGAGGGGCCGGGATGTCTGCAGTGTAATAATATCACATGTAATGGATGATACATGGTACAGGGTCAGGAGGGGCCGGGATGTCTGCAGTGTAATAATATCACATGTTATGGATGATACATGGTGCAGGGTCAGGAGGGGCCGGGATGTCTGCAGTGTAATAATATCACATGTTATGGATGATACATGGTATAGGGTCAGGAGGGGCCGGGATGTCTGCAGTGTAATATTATCACATGTTATGGATGATACATGGTACAGGGTCAGGAGGGGCCGGGGTGTCTGCAGTGTAATAATATCACATGTTATGGATGATACATGGTATAGGGTCAGGAGGGGCCGTGATGTCTGCAGTGTAATAATATCACATGTTATGGATGATACATGGTACAGGGTCAGGAAGGGGCCAGGGTGTCTGTAGTGTAATAATATCACATGTTATGGATGATACATGGTGCAGGGTCAGGAGGGGCCGGATGTCTGCAGTGTAATAATATCACATGTTATGGATGATACATGGTACAGGGTCAGGAGGGGTCAGAATGTCTGCAGTGTAATAATATCACATGTTATGGATGATACATGGTACAGGGTCAGGAGGGGCCGGGATGTCTGCAGTGTAATAATATCACATGTTATAGAGGATACATGATACAGGGTCAGGAGGTGTCGGGATGTCTGCAGCGTAATAATATCACATGTTATGGATGATACATGGTACAGGGTCAGGAAGGGGCCGGGATGTCTGTAGTGTAATAATATCACATGTTATGGATGATACATGGTACAGGGTCAGGAAGGGGCCGGGATGTATGTAGTGTAATAATATCACATGTTATGGATGATACATGGTACAGGGTCAGGAGGGGCCGGGATGTCTGCAGTGTAATAATATCACATGTTATGGATGATACATGGTGCAGGGTCAGGAGGAGTTGGGATGTCTGCAGTGTAATAATGTCACATGTTATGGATGAGACATGGTGCAGGGTCAGGAGGGGCTGGGATGTCTGCAGTGTAATAATATCACATGTTATGGATGATACACGGTACAGGGTCAGGAGGGGTCGGGATGTCTGCAGTGTAATGATATCACATGTTATGGGTGATACATGGTACAGGGTCAGGAGGGGCGGGATGTCTGTAGTGTAATAATATCACATGTTATGGTTGATACATGGTACAGGGTCAGGAGGGGCTGGGATGTCTGCAGTGTAATAATATCACATGTTATGGCTGATACATGGTACAGGGTCAGGAGGGGCGGGATGTCTGTAGTGTAATAATATCACATGTTATGGATGATACATGGTACAGGGTCAGGAGGGGCTGGGATGTCTGCAGTGTAATAATATCACATGTTATGGCTGATACATGGTACAGGGTCAGGAGGGGCCGGGATGTCTGCAGTGTAATAATATCACATGTTATGGATGATACATGGTACAGGGTCAGGAGGGGCCGGGATGTCTGCAGTGTAATAATATCACATGTTATAGAGGATACATGGTACAGGGTCAGGAGGGGTCGGGATGTCTGCAGTGTAATAATATCACATGTTATGGATGATACATGGTACAGGGTCAGGAGGGGCCGGGATGTCTGCAGTGTAATAATATCACATGTTATGGGCGATAAATGGTACAGGGTCAGAAGGGGCCGGGTTGTCAGCAGTGTAATAATATCACATGTTATGAATGATACATGGTACAGGGTCAGGAGGGTCCATGATGTCTGCAGTGTAATAATATCACATGTTATGGATGATACATGGTACAGGGTCAGGAGGGTCCAAGATGTCTGCAGTGTAATAATATCACCTGTTATGGATGATACATGGTGCAGGGTCAGGAGGGGCTGGGATGTCTGCAGTGTAATAATATCACATGTTATGGATGATACATGGTACAGGGTCAGGATGGGCCGGGATGTCTGCAGTGTAATAATATCACATGTTATGGATGATACATAGTACAGTGTCAGGAGGGGCCGGGATGTCTGCAGTGTAATAATATCACATGTTATGGATGATGCATGGTGCAGGGTCAGGAGGGGCCGGGATGTCTGCAGTGTAATAATATCACATGTTATGGATGATACATGGTGCAGGGTCAGGAGGGGCCGGGATGTCTGCAGTGTAATAATATCACATGTTATGGATGATACATGGTACAGGGTCAGGAGGGGCCGGGATGTCTGCAGTGTAATAATATCACATGTTATGGATGATACATGGTACAGGGTCAGGAGGGGCCGGGATGTCTGCAGTGTAATAATATCACATGTTATGGAGGATACATGGTACAGGTTCAGGAGGGGCCGGGATGTCTGCAGTGTAATAATATCACATGTTATGGATGATACATGGTGCAGGGTCAGAAGGGGTTGGGATGTCTGCAGTGTAATAATATCACATGTTATGGATGATACATGGTACAGGGTCAGGAGGGGTCGGGATGTCTGCAGTGTAATGATATCACATGTTATGGGTGATACATGGTACAGGGTCAGGAGGGGCCGGAATGTCTGCAGTGTAATAATATCACATGTTATGGATGATACATGGTACAGGGTCAGGAGGGGCTAGGATGTCTGCAGTGTAATAATATCACATGTTATGGATGATACATGGTACAGGGTCAGGAGGGGCCGGGATGTCTGCAGTGTAATAATATCACATGTAATGGATGATACATGGTACAGGGTCAGGAGGGGCCGGGATGTCTGCAGTGTAATAATATCACATGTTATGGATGATTCATGGTACAGGGTCAGGAGGGGCCCGGGATGTCTGCAGTGTAATAATATCACATGTTATAGATGATACATGTTACAGGGTCAGGAGGGTCCGGGATGTCTGCAGTGTAATAATATCACATGTTATGGATGATAAATGGTACAGGGTCAGGAGGGGCCGGGATGTCTGCAGTGTAATAATATCATATGTTATAGAGGATACATGGTACAGGGTCAGGAGGGGTCGGGATGTCTGCAGTGTAATAATATCACATGTTATGGATGATACATGGTACAGGGTCAGGAGGGGTCAGGATGTCTGCAGTGTAATAATATCACATGTTATGGATGATACATGGTACAGGGTCAGGAGGGGCCGGGATGTCTGCAGTGTAATAATATCACATGTTATGGAGGATACATGGTACAGGGTCAGGAGGGGCTGGGATGTCTGCAGTGTAATAATATCACATGTTATGGAGGATACATGGTACAGGGTCAGGAGGGGCTGGGATGTCTGCAGGGTAATAATATCACATGTTATAGATGATACATGGTACAGGGTCAGGAGGGGCCGGGATGTCTGCAGTGTAATAATATCATATGTTATGGATGATACATGGTACAGGGTCAGGAGGGGCCGGGATGTCTGCAGTGTAATAATATCACATGTTATGGAGGATACATGGTACAGGGTCAGGAGGGGTCGGGATGTCTGCAGTGTAATATTATCACATGTTATGGATGATACATGGTACAGGGTCAGGAGGGGTCGGGATGTCTGCAGTGTAATAATATCACATGTTATGGATGATACATGGTACAGGGTCAGGAGGGGCTGGGATGTCTGCAGTGTAATAATATCACATGTTATGGAGGATACATGGTACAGGGTCAGGAGGGGCCGGGATGTCTGCAGTGTAATAATATCACATGTTATGGAGTATACATGGTACAGGGTCAGGAGTGGTCGGGATGTCTGCTGTATAATAATATCACATGTTATGGATGATACATGGTACAGGGTCAGGAGGGGCCGGGATGTCTGCAGTGTAATAATATCACATGTTATGGAGGATACATGGTACAGGGTCAGGAGTGGTCGGGATGTCTGCTGTATAATAATATCACATGTTATGGATGATACATGGTACAGGGTCAGGAGGGGCCGGGATGTCTGCAGTGTAATAATATCACATGTTATGGAGGATACATGGTACAGGGTCAGAAGGGGCCGGGATGTCTGCAGTGTAATAATATCACATGTTATGGATGATACATGGTACAGGGTCAGGAGGGGCCGGGATGTCTGCAGTGTAATAATATCACATGTTATGGATGATACATGGTACAGGGTCAGGAGGGGCCGGGATGTCTGCAGTGTAATAATATCACATGTTATGGAGGATACATGGTACAGGGTTAGGAGGGGTCGGGATGTCTGCAGTGTAATATTATCACATGTTATGGATGATACATGGTACAGGGTCAGGAGGGGTCGGGATGTCTGCAGTGTAATAATATCACATGTTATGGATGATACATGGTACAGGGTCAGGAGGGGCCGGGATGTCTGCAGTGTAATAATATCACATGTTATGGAGTATACATGGTACAGGGTCAGGAGGGGTCGGGATGTCTGCTGTATAATAATATCACATGTTATGGATGATACATGGTACAGGGTCAGGAGGGGCCGGGATGTCTGCAGTGTAATAATATCACATGTTATGGAGGATACATGGTACAGGGTCAGGAGTGGTCGGGATGTCTGCTGTATAATAATATCACATGTTATGGATGATACATGGTACAGGGTCAGGAGGGGCCGGGATGTCTGCAGTGTAATAATATCACATGTTATGGAGGATACATGGTACAGGGTTAGGAGGGGCCGGGATGTCTGCAGTGTAATAATATCACATGTTATGGATGATACATGGTACAGGGTCAGGAGGGGCCGGGATGTCTGCAGTATAATAATATCACATGTTATGGATGATACATGGTACAGGGTCAGGAGGGACTGGGATGTCTGCAGTGTAATAATATCACATGTTATGGATGATGCATGGTACAGGGTCAGGAGGGGTCGGGATGTCTGCAGTGTAATAATATCACATGTTATGGATGATACATGGTGCAGGGTCAGGAGGGGCCGGGATGTCTGCAGTGTAATAATATCACATGTTATGGGTGATACATGGTACAGGGTCAGGAGGGGCCGGGATGTCTGCAGTGTAATAATATCACATGTTATGGAGGATACATGGTACAGGGTCAGGAGGGGCCGGGATGTCTGCAGTGTAATAATATCACATGTTATGGATGATACATGGTACAGGGTCAGGAGGGGCCGGGATGTCTGCAGTGTAATAATATCACATGTTATGGATGATACATGGTACAGGGTCAGGAGGGCCCGGGATGTCTGCAGTGTAATAATATCACATGTTATGGATGATACATGGTACAGGGTCAGGAGGGGCCGGGATGTCTGCAGTGTAATAATATCACATGTTATGGATGATACATGGTACAGGGTCAGGAGGGGCTGGGATGTCTGCAGTGTAATAATATCACATGTTATGGATGATACATGGTACAGGGTCAGGAGGGGCCGGGATGTCTGCAGTGTAATAATATCACATGTAATGGATGATACATGGTACAGGGTCAGGAGGGGCCGGGATGTCTGCAGTGTAATAATATCACATGTTATGGATGATACATGGTGCAGGGTCAGGAGGGGCCGGGATGTCTGCAGTGTAATAATATCACATGTTATGGATGATACATGGTACAGGGTCAGGAGGGGCTGGGATGTCTGCAGTGTAATAATATCACATGTTATGGATGATACATGGTACAGGGTCAGGAGGGGCCGGGATGTCTGCAGTGTAATAATATCACATGTAATGGATGATACATGGTACAGGGTCAGGAGGGGCCGGGATGTCTGCAGTGTAATAATATCACATGTTATGGATGATACATGGTGCAGGGTCAGGAGGGGCCGGGATGTCTGCAGTGTAATAATATCACATGTTATGGATGATACATGGTACAGGGTCAGGAGGGGCCGGGATGTCGGCAGTGTAATAATATCACATGTTATGGAGGATACATGGTATAGGGTCAGGAGGGGCTGGGATGTCTGCAGTGTAATATTATCACATGTTATGGATGATACATGGTACAGGGTCAGGAGGGGCCGGGGTGTCTGCAGTGTAATAATATCACATGTTATGGATGATACATGGTATAGGGTCAGGAGGGGCCGTGATGTCTGCAGTGTAATAATATCACATGTTATGGATGATACATGGTACAGGGTCAGGAAGGGGCCAGGATGTCTGTAGTGTAATAATATCACATGTTATGGATGATACATGGTACAGGGTCAGGAGGGGTCAGAATGTCTGCAGTGTAATAATATCACATGTTATGGATGATACATGGTACAGGGTCAGGAGGGGCCGGGATGTCTGCAGTGTAATAATATCACATGTTATAGAGGATACATGATACAGGGTCAGGAGGTGTCGGGATGTCTGCAGCGTAATAATATCACATGTTATGGATGATACATGGTACAGGGTCAGGAAGGGGCCGGGATGTCTGTAGTGTAATAATATCACATGTTATGGATGATACATGGTACAGGGTCAGGAAGGGGCCGGGATGTATGTAGTGTAATAATATCACATGTTATGGATGATACATGGTACAGGGTCAGGAGGGGCCGGGATGTCTGCAGTGTAATAATATCACATGTTATGGATGATACATGGTGCAGGGTCAGGAGGAGTTGGGATGTCTGCAGTGTAATAATGTCACATGTTATGGATGAGACATGGTGCAGGGTCAGGAGGGGCTGGGATGTCTGCAGTGTAATAATATCACATGTTATGGATGATACACGGTACAGGGTCAGGAGGGGTCGGGATGTCTGCAGTGTAATGATATCACATGTTATGGGTGATACATGGTACAGGGTCAGGAGGGGCGGGATGTCTGTAGTGTAATAATATCACATGTTATGGTTGATACATGGTACAGGGTCAGGAGGGGCTGGGATGTCTGCAGTGTAATAATATCACATGTTATGGCTGATACATGGTACAGGGTCAGGAGGGGCGGGATGTCTGTAGTGTAATAATATCACATGTTATGGATGATACATGGTACAGGGTCAGGAGGGGCTGGGATGTCTGCAGTGTAATAATATCACATGTTATGGCTGATACATGGTACAGGGTCAGGAGGGGCCGGGATGTCTGCAGTGTAATAATATCACATGTTATGGATGATACATGGTACAGGGTCAGGAGGGGCCGGGATGTCTGCAGTGTAATAATATCACATGTTATAGAGGATACATGGTACAGGGTCAGGAGGGGTCGGGATGTCTGCAGTGTAATAATATCACATGTTATGGATGATACATGGTACAGGGTCAGGAGGGGCCGGGATGTCTGCAGTGTAATAATATCACATGTTATGGGCGATAAATGGTACAGGGTCAGAAGGGGCCGGGTTGTCAGCAGTGTAATAATATCACATGTTATGAATGATACATGGTACAGGGTCAGGAGGGTCCATGATGTCTGCAGTGTAATAATATCACATGTTATGGATGATACATGGTACAGGGTCAGGAGGGTCCAAGATGTCTGCAGTGTAATAATATCACCTGTTATGGATGATACATGGTGCAGGGTCAGGAGGGGCTGGGATGTCTGCAGTGTAATAATATCACATGTTATGGATGATACATGGTACAGGGTCAGGATGGGCCGGGATGTCTGCAGTGTAATAATATCACATGTTATGGATGATACATAGTACAGTGTCAGGAGGGGCCGGGATGTCTGCAGTGTAATAATATCACATGTTATGGATGATGCATGGTGCAGGGTCAGGAGGGGCCGGGATGTCTGCAGTGTAATAATATCACATGTTATGGATGATACATGGTGCAGGGTCAGGAGGGGCCGGGATGTCTGCAGTGTAATAATATCACATGTTATGGATGATACATGGTACAGGGTCAGGAGGGGCCGGGATGTCTGCAGTGTAATAATATCACATGTTATGGATGATACATGGTACAGGGTCAGGAGGGGCCAGGATGTCTGCAGTGTAATAATATCACATGTTATGGAGGATACATGGTACAGGTTCAGGAGGGGCCGGGATGTCTGCAGTGTAATAATATCACATGTTATGGATGATACATGGTGCAGGGTCAGAAGGGGTTGGGATGTCTGCAGTGTAATAATATCACATGTTATGGATGATACATGGTACAGGGTCAGGAGGGGTCGGGATGTCTGCAGTGTAATGATATCACATGTTATGGGTGATACATGGTACAGGGTCAGGAGGGGCCGGAATGTCTGCAGTGTAATAATATCACATGTTATGGATGATACATGGTACAGGGTCAGGAGGGGCTAGGATGTCTGCAGTGTAATAATATCACATGTTATGGATGATACATGGTACAGGGTCAGGAGGGGCCGGGATGTCTGCAGTGTAATAATATCACATGTAATGGATGATACATGGTACAGGGTCAGGAGGGGCCGGGATGTCTGCAGTGTAATAATATCACATGTTATGGATGATTCATGGTACAGGGTCAGGAGGGGCCCGGGATGTCTGCAGTGTAATAATATCACATGTTATAGATGATACATGTTACAGGGTCAGGAGGGTCCGGGATGTCTGCAGTGTAATAATATCACATGTTATGGATGATAAATGGTACAGGGTCAGGAGGGGCCGGGATGTCTGCAGTGTAATAATATCATATGTTATAGAGGATACATGGTACAGGGTCAGGAGGGGTCGGGATGTCTGCAGTGTAATAATATCACATGTTATGGATGATACATGGTACAGGGTCAGGAGGGGTCAGGATGTCTGCAGTGTAATAATATCACATGTTATGGATGATACATGGTACAGGGTCAGGAGGGGCCGGGATGTCTGCAGTGTAATAATATCACATGTTATGGAGGATACATAGTACAGGGTCAGGAGGGGCCGGGATGTCTGCAGTGTAATAATATCACATGTTATGGAGGATACATGGTACAGGGTCAGGAGGGTCTGGGATGTCTGCAGGGTAATAATATCACATGTTATAGATGATACATGGTACAGGGTCAGGAGGGGCCGGGATGTCTGCAGTGTAATAATATCATATGTTATGGATGATACATGGTACAGGGTCAGGAGGGGCCGGGATGTCTGCAGTGTAATAATATCACATGTTATGGAGGATACATGGTACAGGGTCAGGAGGGGTCGGGATGTCTGCAGTGTAATATTATCACATGTTATGGATGATACATGGTACAGGGTCAGGAGGGGTCGGGATGTCTGCAGTGTAATAATATCACATGTTATGGATGATACATGGTACAGGGTCAGGAGGGGCTGGGATGTCTGCAGTGTAATAATATCACATGTTATGGAGGATACATGGTACAGGGTCAGGAGGGGCCGGGATGTCTGCAGTGTAATAATATCACATGTTATGGAGTATACATGGTACAGGGTCAGGAGTGGTCGGGATGTCTGCTGTATAATAATATCACATGTTATGGATGATACATGCTACAGGGTCAGGAGGGGCCGGGATGTCTGCAGTGTAATAATATCACATGTTATGGAGGATACATGGTACAGGGTCAGGAGTGGTCGGGATGTCTGCTGTATAATAATATCACATGTTATGGATGATACATGGTACAGGGTCAGGAGGGGCCGGGATGTCTGCAGTGTAATAATATCACATGTTATGGAGGATACATGGTACAGGGTCAGAAGGGGCCGGGATGTCTGCAGTGTAATAATATCACATGTTATGGATGATACATGGTACAGGGTCAGGAGGGGCCGGGATGTCTGCAGTGTAATAATATCACATGTTATGGATGATACATGGTACAGGGTCAGGAGGGGCCGGGATGTCTGCAGTGTAATAATATCACATGTTATGGAGGATACATGGTACAGGGTTAGGAGGGGTCGGGATGTCTGCAGTGTAATATTATCACATGTTATGGATGATACATGGTACAGGGTCAGGAGGGGTCGGGATGTCTGCAGTGTAATAATATCACATGTTATGGATGATACATGGTACAGGGTCAGGAGGGGCCGGGATGTCTGCAGTGTAATAATATCACATGTTATGGAGTATACATGGTACAGGGTCAGGAGGGGTCGGGATGTCTGCTGTATAATAATATCACATGTTATGGATGATACATGGTACAGGGTCAGGAGGGGCCGGGATGTCTGCAGTGTAATAATATCACATGTTATGGAGGATACATGGTACAGGGTCAGGAGTGGTCGGGATGTCTGCTGTATAATAATATCACATGTTATGGATGATACATGGTACAGGGTCAGGAGGGGCCGGGATGTCTGCAGTGTAATAATATCACATGTTATGGAGGATACATGGTACAGGGTTAGGAGGGGCCGGGATGTCTGCAGTGTAATAATATCACATGTTATGGATGATACATGGTACAGGGTCAGGAGGGGCCGGGATGTCTGCAGTATAATAATATCACATGTTATGGATGATACATGGTACAGGGTCAGGAGGGACTGGGATGTCTGCAGTGTAATAATATCACATGTTATGGATGATGCATGGTACAGGGTCAGGAGGGGTCGGGATGTCTGCAGTGTAATAATATCACATGTTATGGATGATACATGGTGCAGGGTCAGGAGGGGCCGGGATGTCTGCAGTGTAATAATATCACATGTTATGGGTGATACATGGTACAGGGTCAGGAGGGGCCGGGATGTCTGCAGTGTAATAATATCACATGTTATGGAGGATACATGGTACAGGGTCAGGAGGGGCCGGGATGTCTGCAGTGTAATAATATCACATGTTATGGATGATACATGGTACAGGGTCAGGAGGGGCCGGGATGTCTGCAGTGTAATAATATCACATGTTATGGATGATACATGGTACAGGGTCAGGAGGGCCCGGGATGTCTGCAGTGTAATAATATCACATGTTATGGAGGATACATGGTACAGGGTCAGGAGGGCCCGGGATGTCTGCACTGTAATAATATCACATGTTATGGATGATACATGGTACAGGGTCAGGAGGAGGAGGGATGTCTGCAGTGTTATAATATCACATGTCATGGCTGATGCATGGTACAGGGTCAGGAGGGGCCGGGATGTCTGCAGTGTAATAATATCACATGTTATGGATGATACATGGTACAGGGTCAGGAGGAGGAGGGATGTCTGCAGTGTTATAATATCACATGTCATGGCTGATGCATGGTACAGGGTCAGGAGGGGCTGGGATGTCTGCAGTGTAATAATATCACATGTTATGGATGATACATGGTACAGGGTCAGGAGGGGGCGGGATGTCTGCAGTGTAATAATATCACATGTTATGGATGATACATGGTACAGGGTCAGGAGGGGCCGGGATGTCTGCAGTGTAATAATATCACATGTTATGGATGATACATGGTACAGGGTCAGGAGGGGCCGGGATGTCTGCAGTGTAATAATATCACATGTTATAGAGGATACATGGTACAGGGTCAGGAGGGGTCGGGATGTCTGCAGTGTAATAATATCACATGTTATGGATGATACATGGTACAGGGTCAGGAGGGGCTGGGATGTCTGCAGTGTAATAATATCACATGTTATGGCTGATACATGGTACAGGGTCAGGAGGGGCCGGGATGTCTGCAGTGTAATAATATCACATGTTATGGATGATACATGGTACAGGGTCAGGAGGGGCCGGGATGTCTGCAGTGTAATAATATCACATGTTATAGAGGATACATGGTACAGGGTCAGGAGGGGTCGGGATGTCTGCAGTGTAATAATATCACATGTTATGGATGATACATGCTACAGGGTCAGGAGGGCCCGGGATGTCTGCAGTGTAATAATATCACATGTTATGGAGGATACATGGTACAGGGTCAGGAGGGCCCGGGATGTCTGCACTGTAATAATATCACATGTTATGGATGATACATGGTACAGGGTCAGGAGGAGGAGGGATGTCTGCAGTGTAATAATATCACATGTTATGGCTGATGCATGGTACAGGGTCAGGAGGGGCCGGGATGTCTGCAGTGTAATAATATCACATGTTATGGATGATACATGGTACAGGGTCAGGAGGGGCTGGGATGTCTGCAGTGTAATAATATCACATGTTATGGATGATACATGGTACAGGGTCAGGAGGGGCCGGGATGTCTGCAGTGTAATAATATCACATGTTATGGATGATACATGGTACAGGGTCAGGAGGGGCCGGGATGTCTGCAGTGTAATAATATCACATGTTATGGATGATACATGGTACAGGGTCAGGAGGGGTCGGGATGTCTGCAGTGTAATAATATCACATGTTATGGATGATACATGGTACAGGGTCAGGAGGGGCCGGGATGTCTGCAGTGTAATAATATCACATGTTATAGATGATACATGGTACAGGGTCAGGAGGGACCGGGATGTCTGCAGTGTAATAATATCACATGTTATGGATGATACATGGTACAGGGTCAGGAGGGACCGGGATGTCTGCAGTGTAATAATATCACATGTTATGGATGATACATGGTACAGGGTCAGGAGGGGCCGGGATGTCTGCAGTGTAATAATATCACATGTTATGGAGGATACATGGTACAGGGTCAGGAGGGCCGGGATGTCTGCAGTGTAATAATATCACATGTTATGGAGGATACATGGTACAGGGTCAGGAGGGGGCTGGGATGTCTGCAGTGTAATAATATCACATGTTATGGGTGATACATGGTACAGGGTCAGGAGGGGCCGGGATGTCTGCAGTGTAATAATATCACATGTTATGGATGATACATGGTACAGGGTCAGGAGGGGGCGGGATGTCTGCAGTGTAATAATATCACATGTTATGGGTGATACATGGTACAGGGTCAGGAGGGGCCGGGATGTCTGCAGTGTAATAATATCACATGTTATGGAGGATACATGGTACAGGGTCAGGAGGGGGCTGGGATGTCTGCAGTGTAATAATATCACATGTTATGGGTGATACATGGTACAGGGTCAGGAGGGGCCGGGATGTCTGCAGTGTAATAATATCACATGTTATGGATGATACATGGTACAGGGTCAGGAGGGGGCGGGATGTCTGCAGTGTAATAATATCACATGTTATGGATGATACATGGTACAGGGTCAGGAGGGGCCGGGATGTCTGCAGTGTAATAATATCACATGTTATGGAGGATACATGGTACAGGGTCAGGAGGGGGCTGGGATGTCTGCAGTGTAATAATATCACATGTTATGGGTGATACATGGTACAGGGTCAGGAGGGGCTGGGATGTCTGCAGTGTAATAATATCACATGTTATGGATGATACATGGTACAGGGTCAGGAGGGGTCGGGATGTCTGCAGTGTAATGATATCACATGTTATGGGTGATACATGGTACAGGGTCAGGAGGGGCCGGAATGTCTGCAGTGTAATAATATCACATGTTATGGATGATACATGGTACAGGGTCAGGAGGGGCTAGGATGTCTGCAGTGTAATAATATCACATGTTATGGATGATACATGGTACAGGGTCAGGAGGGGCCGGGATGTCTGCAGTGTAATAATATCACATGTTATAGAGGATACATGGTACAGGGTCAGGAGGGGTCGGGATGTCTGCAGTGTAATAATATCACATGTTATGGATGATACATGGTACAGGGTCAGGAGGGGCCGGGATGTCTGCAGTGTAATAATATCACATGTTATGGGCGATAAATGGTACAGGGTCAGAAGGGGCCGGGTTGTCAGCAGTGTAATAATATCACATGTTATGAATGATACATGGTACAGGGTCAGGAGGGTCCATGATGTCTGCAGTGTAATAATATCACATGTTATGGATGATACATGGTACAGGGTCAGGAGGGTCCAAGATGTCTGCAGTGTAATAATATCACCTGTTATGGATGATACATGGTGCAGGGTCAGGAGGGGCTGGGATGTCTGCAGTGTAATAATATCACATGTTATGGATGATACATGGTACAGGGTCAGGATGGGCCGGGATGTCTGCAGTGTAATAATATCACATGTTATGGATGATACATAGTACAGTGTCAGGAGGGGCCGGGATGTCTGCAGTGTAATAATATCACATGTTATGGATGATGCATGGTGCAGGGTCAGGAGGGGCCGGGATGTCTGCAGTGTAATAATATCACATGTTATGGATGATACATGGTGCAGGGTCAGGAGGGGCCGGGATGTCTGCAGTGTAATAATATCACATGTTATGGATGATACATGGTACAGGGTCAGGAGGGGCCGGGATGTCTGCAGTGTAATAATATCACATGTTATGGATGATACATGGTACAGGGTCAGGAGGGGCCGGGATGTCTGCAGTGTAATAATATCACATGTTATGGAGGATACATGGTACAGGTTCAGGAGGGGCCGGGATGTCTGCAGTGTAATAATATCACATGTTATGGATGATACATGGTGCAGGGTCAGAAGGGGTTGGGATGTCTGCAGTGTAATAATATCACATGTTATGGATGATACATGGTACAGGGTCAGGAGGGGTCGGGATGTCTGCAGTGTAATGATATCACATGTTATGGGTGATACATGGTACAGGGTCAGGAGGGGCCGGAATGTCTGCAGTGTAATAATATCACATGTTATGGATGATACATGGTACAGGGTCAGGAGGGGCTAGGATGTCTGCAGTGTAATAATATCACATGTTATGGATGATACATGGTACAGGGTCAGGAGGGGCCGGGATGTCTGCAGTGTAATAATATCACATGTAATGGATGATACATGGTACAGGGTCAGGAGGGGCCGGGATGTCTGCAGTGTAATAATATCACATGTTATGGATGATTCATGGTACAGGGTCAGGAGGGGCCCGGGATGTCTGCAGTGTAATAATATCACATGTTATAGATGATACATGTTACAGGGTCAGGAGGGTCCGGGATGTCTGCAGTGTAATAATATCACATGTTATGGATGATAAATGGTACAGGGTCAGGAGGGGCCGGGATGTCTGCAGTGTAATAATATCATATGTTATAGAGGATACATGGTACAGGGTCAGGAGGGGTCGGGATGTCTGCAGTGTAATAATATCACATGTTATGGATGATACATGGTACAGGGTCAGGAGGGGTCAGGATGTCTGCAGTGTAATAATATCACATGTTATGGATGATACATGGTACAGGGTCAGGAGGGGCCGGGATGTCTGCAGTGTAATAATATCACATGTTATGGAGGATACATGGTACAGGGTCAGGAGGGGCCGGGATGTCTGCAGTGTAATAATATCACATGTTATGGAGGATACATGGTACAGGGTCAGGAGGGGCTGGGATGTCTGCAGGGTAATAATATCACATGTTATAGATGATACATGGTACAGGGTCAGGAGGGGCCGGGATGTCTGCAGTGTAATAATATCATATGTTATGGATGATACATGGTACAGGGTCAGGAGGGGCCGGGATGTCTGCAGTGTAATAATATCACATGTTATGGAGGATACATGGTACAGGGTCAGGAGGGGTCGGGATGTCTGCAGTGTAATATTATCACATGTTATGGATGATACATGGTACAGGGTCAGGAGGGGTCGGGATGTCTGCAGTGTAATAATATCACATGTTATGGATGATACATGGTACAGGGTCAGGAGGGGCTGGGATGTCTGCAGTGTAATAATATCACATGTTATGGAGGATACATGGTACAGGGTCAGGAGGGGCCGGGATGTCTGCAGTGTAATAATATCACATGTTATGGAGTATACATGGTACAGGGTCAGGAGTGGTCGGGATGTCTGCTGTATAATAATATCACATGTTATGGATGATACATGGTACAGGGTCAGGAGGGGCCGGGATGTCTGCAGTGTAATAATATCACATGTTATGGAGGATACATGGTACAGGGTCAGGAGTGGTCGGGATGTCTGCTGTATAATAATATCACATGTTATGGATGATACATGGTACAGGGTCAGGAGGGGCCGGGATGTCTGCAGTGTAATAATATCACATGTTATGGAGGATACATGGTACAGGGTCAGAAGGGGCCGGGATGTCTGCAGTGTAATAATATCACATGTTATGGATGATACATGGTACAGGGTCAGGAGGGGCCGGGATGTCTGCAGTGTAATAATATCACATGTTATGGATGATACATGGTACAGGGTCAGGAGGGGCCGGGATGTCTGCAGTGTAATAATATCACATGTTATGGAGGATACATGGTACAGGGTTAGGAGGGGTCGGGATGTCTGCAGTGTAATATTATCACATGTTATGGATGATACATGGTACAGGGTCAGGAGGGGTCGGGATGTCTGCAGTGTAATAATATCACATGTTATGGATGATACATGGTACAGGGTCAGGAGGGGCCGGGATGTCTGCAGTGTAATAATATCACATGTTATGGAGTATACATGGTACAGGGTCAGGAGGGGTCGGGATGTCTGCTGTATAATAATATCACATGTTATGGATGATACATGGTACAGGGTCAGGAGGGGCCGGGATGTCTGCAGTGTAATAATATCACATGTTATGGAGGATACATGGTACAGGGTCAGGAGTGGTCGGGATGTCTGCTGTATAATAATATCACATGTTATGGATGATACATGGTACAGGGTCAGGAGGGGCCGGGATGTCTGCAGTGTAATAATATCACATGTTATGGAGGATACATGGTACAGGGTTAGGAGGGGCCGGGATGTCTGCAGTGTAATAATATCACATGTTATGGATGATACATGGTACAGGGTCAGGAGGGGCCGGGATGTCTGCAGTATAATAATATCACATGTTATGGATGATACATGGTACAGGGTCAGGAGGGACTGGGATGTCTGCAGTGTAATAATATCACATGTTATGGATGATGCATGGTACAGGGTCAGGAGGGGTCGGGATGTCTGCAGTGTAATAATATCACATGTTATGGATGATACATGGTGCAGGGTCAGGAGGGGCCGGGATGTCTGCAGTGTAATAATATCACATGTTATGGGTGATACATGGTACAGGGTCAGGAGGGGCCGGGATGTCTGCAGTGTAATAATATCACATGTTATGGAGGATACATGGTACAGGGTCAGGAGGGGCCGGGATGTCTGCAGTGTAATAATATCACATGTTATGGATGATACATGGTACAGGGTCAGGAGGGGCCGGGATGTCTGCAGTGTAATAATATCACATGTTATGGATGATACATGGTACAGGGTCAGGAGGGCCCGGGATGTCTGCAGTGTAATAATATCACATGTTATGGATGATACATGGTACAGGGTCAGGAGGGGCCGGGATGTCTGCAGTGTAATAATATCACATGTTATGGATGATACATGGTACAGGGTCAGGAGGGGCTGGGATGTCTGCAGTGTAATAATATCACATGTTATGGATGATACATGGTACAGGGTCAGGAGGGGCCGGGATGTCTGCAGTGTAATAATATCACATGTAATGGATGATACATGGTACAGGGTCAGGAGGGGCCGGGATGTCTGCAGTGTAATAATATCACATGTTATGGATGATACATGGTGCAGGGTCAGGAGGGGCCGGGATGTCTGCAGTGTAATAATATCACATGTTATGGATGATACATGGTACAGGGTCAGGAGGGGCTGGGATGTCTGCAGTGTAATAATATCACATGTTATGGATGATACATGGTACAGGGTCAGGAGGGGCCGGGATGTCTGCAGTGTAATAATATCACATGTAATGGATGATACATGGTACAGGGTCAGGAGGGGCCGGGATGTCTGCAGTGTAATAATATCACATGTTATGGATGATACATGGTGCAGGGTCAGGAGGGGCCGGGATGTCTGCAGTGTAATAATATCACATGTTATGGATGATACATGGTACAGGGTCAGGAGGGGCCGGGATGTCGGCAGTGTAATAATATCACATGTTATGGAGGATACATGGTATAGGGTCAGGAGGGGCTGGGATGTCTGCAGTGTAATATTATCACATGTTATGGATGATACATGGTACAGGGTCAGGAGGGGCCGGGGTGTCTGCAGTGTAATAATATCACATGTTATGGATGATACATGGTATAGGGTCAGGAGGGGCCGTGATGTCTGCAGTGTAATAATATCACATGTTATGGATGATACATGGTACAGGGTCAGGAAGGGGCCAGGATGTCTGTAGTGTAATAATATCACATGTTATGGATGATACATGGTACAGGGTCAGGAGGGGTCAGAATGTCTGCAGTGTAATAATATCACATGTTATGGATGATACATGGTACAGGGTCAGGAGGGGCCGGGATGTCTGCAGTGTAATAATATCACATGTTATAGAGGATACATGATACAGGGTCAGGAGGTGTCGGGATGTCTGCAGCGTAATAATATCACATGTTATGGATGATACATGGTACAGGGTCAGGAAGGGGCCGGGATGTCTGTAGTGTAATAATATCACATGTTATGGATGATACATGGTACAGGGTCAGGAAGGGGCCGGGATGTATGTAGTGTAATAATATCACATGTTATGGATGATACATGGTACAGGGTCAGGAGGGGCCGGGATGTCTGCAGTGTAATAATATCACATGTTATGGATGATACATGGTGCAGGGTCAGGAGGAGTTGGGATGTCTGCAGTGTAATAATGTCACATGTTATGGATGAGACATGGTGCAGGGTCAGGAGGGGCTGGGATGTCTGCAGTGTAATAATATCACATGTTATGGATGATACACGGTACAGGGTCAGGAGGGGTCGGGATGTCTGCAGTGTAATGATATCACATGTTATGGGTGATACATGGTACAGGGTCAGGAGGGGCGGGATGTCTGTAGTGTAATAATATCACATGTTATGGTTGATACATGGTACAGGGTCAGGAGGGGCTGGGATGTCTGCAGTGTAATAATATCACATGTTATGGCTGATACATGGTACAGGGTCAGGAGGGGCGGGATGTCTGTAGTGTAATAATATCACATGTTATGGATGATACATGGTACAGGGTCAGGAGGGGCTGGGATGTCTGCAGTGTAATAATATCACATGTTATGGCTGATACATGGTACAGGGTCAGGAGGGGCCGGGATGTCTGCAGTGTAATAATATCACATGTTATGGATGATACATGGTACAGGGTCAGGAGGGGCCGGGATGTCTGCAGTGTAATAATATCACATGTTATAGAGGATACATGGTACAGGGTCAGGAGGGGTCGGGATGTCTGCAGTGTAATAATATCACATGTTATGGATGATACATGGTACAGGGTCAGGAGGGGCCGGGATGTCTGCAGTGTAATAATATCACATGTTATGGGCGATAAATGGTACAGGGTCAGAAGGGGCCGGGTTGTCAGCAGTGTAATAATATCACATGTTATGAATGATACATGGTACAGGGTCAGGAGGGTCCATGATGTCTGCAGTGTAATAATATCACATGTTATGGATGATACATGGTACAGGGTCAGGAGGGTCCAAGATGTCTGCAGTGTAATAATATCACCTGTTATGGATGATACATGGTGCAGGGTCAGGAGGGGCTGGGATGTCTGCAGTGTAATAATATCACATGTTATGGATGATACATGGTACAGGGTCAGGATGGGCCGGGATGTCTGCAGTGTAATAATATCACATGTTATGGATGATACATAGTACAGTGTCAGGAGGGGCCGGGATGTCTGCAGTGTAATAATATCACATGTTATGGATGATGCATGGTGCAGGGTCAGGAGGGGCCGGGATGTCTGCAGTGTAATAATATCACATGTTATGGATGATACATGGTGCAGGGTCAGGAGGGGCCGGGATGTCTGCAGTGTAATAATATCACATGTTATGGATGATACATGGTACAGGGTCAGGAGGGGCCGGGATGTCTGCAGTGTAATAATATCACATGTTATGGATGATACATGGTACAGGGTCAGGAGGGGCCAGGATGTCTGCAGTGTAATAATATCACATGTTATGGAGGATACATGGTACAGGTTCAGGAGGGGCCGGGATGTCTGCAGTGTAATAATATCACATGTTATGGATGATACATGGTGCAGGGTCAGAAGGGGTTGGGATGTCTGCAGTGTAATAATATCACATGTTATGGATGATACATGGTACAGGGTCAGGAGGGGTCGGGATGTCTGCAGTGTAATGATATCACATGTTATGGGTGATACATGGTACAGGGTCAGGAGGGGCCGGAATGTCTGCAGTGTAATAATATCACATGTTATGGATGATACATGGTACAGGGTCAGGAGGGGCTAGGATGTCTGCAGTGTAATAATATCACATGTTATGGATGATACATGGTACAGGGTCAGGAGGGGCCGGGATGTCTGCAGTGTAATAATATCACATGTAATGGATGATACATGGTACAGGGTCAGGAGGGGCCGGGATGTCTGCAGTGTAATAATATCACATGTTATGGATGATTCATGGTACAGGGTCAGGAGGGGCCCGGGATGTCTGCAGTGTAATAATATCACATGTTATAGATGATACATGTTACAGGGTCAGGAGGGTCCGGGATGTCTGCAGTGTAATAATATCACATGTTATGGATGATAAATGGTACAGGGTCAGGAGGGGCCGGGATGTCTGCAGTGTAATAATATCATATGTTATAGAGGATACATGGTACAGGGTCAGGAGGGGTCGGGATGTCTGCAGTGTAATAATATCACATGTTATGGATGATACATGGTACAGGGTCAGGAGGGGTCAGGATGTCTGCAGTGTAATAATATCACATGTTATGGATGATACATGGTACAGGGTCAGGAGGGGCCGGGATGTCTGCAGTGTAATAATATCACATGTTATGGAGGATACATGGTACAGGGTCAGGAGGGGCCGGGATGTCTGCAGTGTAATAATATCACATGTTATGGAGGATACATGGTACAGGGTCAGGAGGGTCTGGGATGTCTGCAGGGTAATAATATCACATGTTATAGATGATACATGGTACAGGGTCAGGAGGGGCCGGGATGTCTGCAGTGTAATAATATCATATGTTATGGATGATACATGGTACAGGGTCAGGAGGGGCCGGGATGTCTGCAGTGTAATAATATCACATGTTATGGAGGATACATGGTACAGGGTCAGGAGGGGTCGGGATGTCTGCAGTGTAATATTATCACATGTTATGGATGATACATGGTACAGGGTCAGGAGGGGTCGGGATGTCTGCAGTGTAATAATATCACATGTTATGGATGATACATGGTACAGGGTCAGGAGGGGCTGGGATGTCTGCAGTGTAATAATATCACATGTTATGGAGGATACATGGTACAGGGTCAGGAGGGGCCGGGATGTCTGCAGTGTAATAATATCACATGTTATGGAGTATACATGGTACAGGGTCAGGAGTGGTCGGGATGTCTGCTGTATAATAATATCACATGTTATGGATGATACATGGTACAGGGTCAGGAGGGGCCGGGATGTCTGCAGTGTAATAATATCACATGTTATGGAGGATACATGGTACAGGGTCAGGAGTGGTCGGGATGTCTGCTGTATAATAATATCACATGTTATGGATGATACATGGTACAGGGTCAGGAGGGGCCGGGATGTCTGCAGTGTAATAATATCACATGTTATGGAGGATACATGGTACAGGGTCAGAAGGGGCCGGGATGTCTGCAGTGTAATAATATCACATGTTATGGATGATACATGGTACAGGGTCAGGAGGGGCCGGGATGTCTGCAGTGTAATAATATCACATGTTATGGATGATACATGGTACAGGGTCAGGAGGGGCCGGGATGTCTGCAGTGTAATAATATCACATGTTATGGAGGATACATGGTACAGGGTTAGGAGGGGTCGGGATGTCTGCAGTGTAATATTATCACATGTTATGGATGATACATGGTACAGGGTCAGGAGGGGTCGGGATGTCTGCAGTGTAATAATATCACATGTTATGGATGATACATGGTACAGGGTCAGGAGGGGCCGGGATGTCTGCAGTGTAATAATATCACATGTTATGGAGTATACATGGTACAGGGTCAGGAGGGGTCGGGATGTCTGCTGTATAATAATATCACATGTTATGGATGATACATGGTACAGGGTCAGGAGGGGCCGGGATGTCTGCAGTGTAATAATATCACATGTTATGGAGGATACATGGTACAGGGTCAGGAGTGGTCGGGATGTCTGCTGTATAATAATATCACATGTTATGGATGATACATGGTACAGGGTCAGGAGGGGCCGGGATGTCTGCAGTGTAATAATATCACATGTTATGGAGGATACATGGTACAGGGTTAGGAGGGGCCGGGATGTCTGCAGTGTAATAATATCACATGTTATGGATGATACATGGTACAGGGTCAGGAGGGGCCGGGATGTCTGCAGTATAATAATATCACATGTTATGGATGATACATGGTACAGGGTCAGGAGGGACTGGGATGTCTGCAGTGTAATAATATCACATGTTATGGATGATGCATGGTACAGGGTCAGGAGGGGTCGGGATGTCTGCAGTGTAATAATATCACATGTTATGGATGATACATGGTGCAGGGTCAGGAGGGGCCGGGATGTCTGCAGTGTAATAATATCACATGTTATGGGTGATACATGGTACAGGGTCAGGAGGGGCCGGGATGTCTGCAGTGTAATAATATCACATGTTATGGAGGATACATGGTACAGGGTCAGGAGGGGCCGGGATGTCTGCAGTGTAATAATATCACATGTTATGGATGATACATGGTACAGGGTCAGGAGGGGCCGGGATGTCTGCAGTGTAATAATATCACATGTTATGGATGATACATGGTACAGGGTCAGGAGGGCCCGGGATGTCTGCAGTGTAATAATATCACATGTTATGGAGGATACATGGTACAGGGTCAGGAGGGCCCGGGATGTCTGCACTGTAATAATATCACATGTTATGGATGATACATGGTACAGGGTCAGGAGGAGGAGGGATGTCTGCAGTGTTATAATATCACATGTCATGGCTGATGCATGGTACAGGGTCAGGAGGGGCCGGGATGTCTGCAGTGTAATAATATCACATGTTATGGATGATACATGGTACAGGGTCAGGAGGAGGAGGGATGTCTGCAGTGTTATAATATCACATGTCATGGCTGATGCATGGTACAGGGTCAGGAGGGGCTGGGATGTCTGCAGTGTAATAATATCACATGTTATGGATGATACATGGTACAGGGTCAGGAGGGGGCGGGATGTCTGCAGTGTAATAATATCACATGTTATGGATGATACATGGTACAGGGTCAGGAGGGGCCGGGATGTCTGCAGTGTAATAATATCACATGTTATGGATGATACATGGTACAGGGTCAGGAGGGGCCGGGATGTCTGCAGTGTAATAATATCACATGTTATAGAGGATACATGGTACAGGGTCAGGAGGGGTCGGGATGTCTGCAGTGTAATAATATCACATGTTATGGATGATACATGGTACAGGGTCAGGAGGGGCTGGGATGTCTGCAGTGTAATAATATCACATGTTATGGCTGATACATGGTACAGGGTCAGGAGGGGCCGGGATGTCTGCAGTGTAATAATATCACATGTTATGGATGATACATGGTACAGGGTCAGGAGGGGCCGGGATGTCTGCAGTGTAATAATATCACATGTTATAGAGGATACATGGTACAGGGTCAGGAGGGGTCGGGATGTCTGCAGTGTAATAATATCACATGTTATGGATGATACATGCTACAGGGTCAGGAGGGCCCGGGATGTCTGCAGTGTAATAATATCACATGTTATGGAGGATACATGGTACAGGGTCAGGAGGGCCCGGGATGTCTGCACTGTAATAATATCACATGTTATGGATGATACATGGTACAGGGTCAGGAGGAGGAGGGATGTCTGCAGTGTAATAATATCACATGTTATGGCTGATGCATGGTACAGGGTCAGGAGGGGCCGGGATGTCTGCAGTGTAATAATATCACATGTTATGGATGATACATGGTACAGGGTCAGGAGGGGCTGGGATGTCTGCAGTGTAATAATATCACATGTTATGGATGATACATGGTACAGGGTCAGGAGGGGCCGGGATGTCTGCAGTGTAATAATATCACATGTTATGGATGATACATGGTACAGGGTCAGGAGGGGCCGGGATGTCTGCAGTGTAATAATATCACATGTTATGGATGATACATGGTACAGGGTCAGGAGGGGTCGGGATGTCTGCAGTGTAATAATATCACATGTTATGGATGATACATGGTACAGGGTCAGGAGGGGCCGGGATGTCTGCAGTGTAATAATATCACATGTTATAGATGATACATGGTACAGGGTCAGGAGGGACCGGGATGTCTGCAGTGTAATAATATCACATGTTATGGATGATACATGGTACAGGGTCAGGAGGGACCGGGATGTCTGCAGTGTAATAATATCACATGTTATGGATGATACATGGTACAGGGTCAGGAGGGGCCGGGATGTCTGCAGTGTAATAATATCACATGTTATGGAGGATACATGGTACAGGGTCAGGAGGGCCGGGATGTCTGCAGTGTAATAATATCACATGTTATGGAGGATACATGGTACAGGGTCAGGAGGGGGCTGGGATGTCTGCAGTGTAATAATATCACATGTTATGGGTGATACATGGTACAGGGTCAGGAGGGGCCGGGATGTCTGCAGTGTAATAATATCACATGTTATGGATGATACATGGTACAGGGTCAGGAGGGGGCGGGATGTCTGCAGTGTAATAATATCACATGTTATGGGTGATACATGGTACAGGGTCAGGAGGGGCCGGGATGTCTGCAGTGTAATAATATCACATGTTATGGAGGATACATGGTACAGGGTCAGGAGGGGGCTGGGATGTCTGCAGTGTAATAATATCACATGTTATGGGTGATACATGGTACAGGGTCAGGAGGGGCCGGGATGTCTGCAGTGTAATAATATCACATGTTATGGATGATACATGGTACAGGGTCAGGAGGGGGCGGGATGTCTGCAGTGTAATAATATCACATGTTATGGATGATACATGGTACAGGGTCAGGAGGGGCCGGGATGTCTGCAGTGTAATAATATCACATGTTATGGAGGATACATGGTACAGGGTCAGGAGGGGGCTGGGATGTCTGCAGTGTAATAATATCACATGTTATGGGTGATACATGGTACAGGGTCAGGAGGGGCTGGGATGTCTGCAGTGTAATAATATCACATGTTATGGGTGATACATGGTACAGGGTCAGGAGGGGCCAGGAAGTCTGCAGTGTAATAATATCACATGTTATGGATGATACATGGTACAGGGTCAGGAGGGGGCTGGGATGTCTGCAGTGTAATAATATCACATGTTATGGAGGATACATGGTACAGGGTCAGGAGGGGCTGCGATGTCTGCAATGTAATAATATCACATGTTATGGATGATACATGGTACAGGGTCAGGAGGGGGCTGGGATGTCTGCAGTGTAATAATATCACATGTTATGGGTGATACATGGTACAGGGTCAGGAGGGGCCGGGATGTCTGCAGTGTAATAATATCACATGTTATGGATGATACATGGTACAGGGTCAGGAGGGGGCTGGGATGTCTGCAGTGTAATAATATCACATGTTATGGGTGATACATGGTACAGGGTCAGGAGGGGCTGGGATGTCTGCAGTGTAATAATATCACATGTTATGGAGGATACATGGTACAGGGTCAGGAGGGGGCTGGGATGTCTGCAGTGTAATAATATCACATGTTATGGGTGATACATGGTACAGGGTCAGGAGGGGCTGAGATGTCTGCAGTGTAATAATATCACATTTTTTTTGCCCTATTATTAGGTAGCTGATAAGGGGTTTTTGCCTTCATCTAGATCTACACTAGGATTATATCTCGGCCTTGATGGACTTTCTTCATCCTGCGTCTCCTATAATGACAAATCATAAGTGATAAGCGATTTGATCGCGTTGTACTTGTCGGCTGTCACCTCATTGTGTGACTCTCTAGAAGTGGAGACATGTGCTGGGCCGAGATCAAGCACCCGCACCGCAGAGCTCGATGTGCTGATAACAGGGGGCATTCCCACCACAGGGTCCTTTGTTGTGGGGGGCTGACGGTTGGCGCAGGTGGGTGTATGACTGATACAATCTACAAAGATCACACCACGGCCTTCCCACTGTCTTACTGGGTCATGGTGGCCACTCGCTGTGTCAAGGTGATGGTGACAGGTGTCTCCCCTCGGCTTGCTAACTTGTGAAGTCATACTGGAGATACAAGTGTGAAGCTATAGATGATGTACAATAAGCAGTAAACCTGCTACTCATGGCCGTTTGCAAAGCTGTGAAATATCACTGTGCAGGTGTGTACCGAAAACTGAAGATATGTGACTACAGGAACATGCGATACTACATCAGCTATAATATCTACAACAGGACATGGCAGCTCGCTGTGTATGAGGGGTGTAGTCACAGAGGGGTCAGAGCGCCCATGCTGACCCCTGACCACTGCTGGCTATGATAGAAAGGTGTCAGGACACAGGACATGGCAGCTCGCTGTGTATGGGGGGTGTAGTCACAGAGGGGTCAGAGCGCCCATGCTGACCCCTGACCACTGCTGGCTATGATAGAAAGGTGTCAGGACACACAGGACATGGCAGCTCGCTGTGTATGGGGGGTGTAGTCACAGAGGGGTCAGAGCGCCCATGCTGACCCCTGACCACTGCTGGCTATGATAGAAAGGTGTCAGGACACACAGGACATGGCAGCTCGCTGTGTATGGGGGGTGTAGTCACAGAGAGGTCAGAGCGCCCATGCTGACCCCTGACCACTGCTGGCTATGATAGAAAGGTGTCAGGACACACAGGACATGGCAGCTCGCTGTGTATGGGGGGTGTAGTCACAGAGGGGTCAGAGCGCCCATGCTGACCCCTGACCACTGCCGGCTATGATAGAAAGGTGTCAGGACACACAGGACATGGCAGCTCGCTGTGTATGGGGGTGTAGTCACAGAGGGGTCAGAGCACCCATGCTGACCCCTGACCACTGCTGGCTATGATAGAAAGGTGTCAGGACACACAGGACATGGCAGCTCGCTGTGTATGGGGGATGTAGTCACAGAGGGATCAGAGCACCCATGCTGACCCCTGACCACTGCTGGCTATGATAGAAAGGTGTCAGGACACAAAGGACATGGCAGCTCGCTGTGTATAAGGGGTATAGTCACAGAGGGGTCAGAGCGCCCATGCTGACCCCTGACCACTGCTGGCTATGATAGAAAGGTGTCAGGACACACAGGACATGGCAGCTCGCTGTGTATGGGGGGTGTAGTCACAGAGGGGTCAGAGCACCCATGCTGACCCCTGACCACTGCTGGCTATGATAGAAAGGTGTCAGGACACACAGGACATGGCAGCTCGCTGTGTATGGGGGATGTAGTCACAGAGGGGTCAGAGCGCCCATGCTGACCCCTGACCACTGCTGGCTATGATAGAAAGGTGTCAGGGCACACAGGACATGGCAGCTCACTGTGTATGGGGGGTGTAGTCACAGAGGGGTCAGAGCGCCCATGCTGACCCCTGACCACTGCTGGCTATGATAGAAAGGTTTGAGGACACACAGGACATGGCATCTCCCTGTGTATGGGGGGTTGTAGTCACAGAGGGGTCAGAGCGCCCATGCTGACCCCTGACCACTGCTGGCTATGATAGAAAGGTGTCAGGACACACAGGACATGGCAGCTACCTGTGTATGGGGGGTGTAGTCACAGAGGGGTCAGAGCGCCCATGCTGACCCCTGACCACTGCTGGCTATGATGGAAAGGTGTCAGGACACAAAGGACATGGCTGCTCGCTGAGTATGGGGGGTTTAGTCACAGAGAGGTCAGAGCGCCCATGCTGACCCCTGACCACTGCTGGCTACGATAGAAAGGTGTCAGGACACACAGGACATGGCAGCTACCTGTGTATGGGGGGTGTAGTCACAGAGGGGTCAGAGCCCCCATGCTGACCCCTGACCACTGCTGGCTATGATAGAAAGGTGTCAAGACACACATGACATGACAGCTCACTGTGTATGGGGGGTTGTAGTCACAGAGGGGTCAGAGCGCCCATGCTGACCGCTGACCACTGCTGGCTATGATAGAAAGGTGTCAGGACACACAGGACATGGCAGCTCCCTGTGTATGGGGGGTGTAGTCACAGAGGGGTCAGAGCGCCCATGCTGACCCCTGACCACTGCTGGCTATGATAGAAAGGTTTCAGGACACACAAGACATGGCAGCTCGCTCTGTATGGGGGGTGTAATCACAGAGGGGTCAGAGCGCCCATGCTGACCCCTGACCACTGCTGGCTATGATAGAAAGGTGTCAGGACACACAGGACATGGCAGCTCGCTGTGTATGGGGGGTGTAGTCACAGAGGGGTCAGAGCGCCCATGCTGACCCCTGACCACTGCTGGCTATGATAGAAAGGTGTCAGGACACACAGGACATGGCAGCTCGCTGTGTATGGGGGGTTGTAGTCACAGAGGGGTCAGAGCGCCCATGCTGACCCCTGACCACTGCTGGCTATGATAGAAAGGTGTCAGGACACACAGGATATGGCAGCTCGCTCTGTGTGGGGGGTGTAGTCACAGATGGGTCAGAGCACCCATGCTGACCCCTGACCACTGCTGGCTATGATAGAAAGGTGTCAGGACACACAGGACATGGCAGCTCTCTGTGTATGGGGGTGTAGTCACAGAGGGGTCAGAGCGCCCATGCTGACCCCTGACCTCTGCTGGCTATGATAGAAAGATGTCAGGACACACAGGACATGGCAGCTCCCTGTGTATGGGGGGTGTAATCACAGAGGGGTCAGAGTGCCCATGCTGACCCCTGACCACTGCTGGCTATGATAGAAAGGTGTCAGGACACACAGGACATGGCAGCTCGCTGTGTATGGGGCGTGTAGTCACAGAGAGGTCAGAGCGCCCATGCTGACCCCTGACCACTGCTGGCTATGATAGAGAGGTGTCAGCACACACAGGACATGGCAGCTCCTGTGTATGGGGGTGTAGTCACAGAGGGGTCAGAGCGCCCATGCTGACCCCTGACCACTGCAGGCTATGATAGAAAGGTGTCAAGACACACATGACATGACAGCTCACTGTGTATGGGGGGTTGTAGTCACAGAGGGGTCAGAGCGCCCATGCTGACCGCTGACCACTGCTGGCTATGATAGAAAGGTGTCAGGACACACAGGACATGGCAGCTCCCTGTGTATGGGGGGTGTAGTCACAGAGGGGTCAGAGCGCCCATGCTGACCCCTGACCACTGCTGGCTATGATAGAAAGGTTTCAGGACACACAAGACATGGCAGCTCGCTCTGTATGGGGGGTGTAATCACAGAGGGGTCAGAGCGCCCATGCTGACCCCTGACCACTGCTGGCTATGATAGAAAGGTGTCAGGACACACAGGACATGGCAGCTCGCTGTGTATGGGGGGTGTAGTCACAGAGGGGTCAGAGCGCCCATGCTGACCCCTGACCACTGCTGGCTATGATAGAAAGGTGTCAGGACACACAGGACATGGCAGCTCGCTGTGTATGGGGGGTGTAGTCACAGAGGGGTCAGAGCACCCATGCTGACCCCTGACCACTGCTGGCTATGATAGAAAGGTGTCAGGACACACAGGATATGGCAGCTCGCTCTGTGTGGGGGGTGTAGTCACAGATGGGTCAGAGCACCCATGCTGACCCCTGACCACTGCTGGCTATGATAGAAAGGTGTCAGGACACACAGGACATGGCAGCTCTCTGTGTATGGGGGTGTAGTCACAGAGGGGTCAGAGCGCCCATGCTGACCCCTGACCTCTGCTGGCTATGATAGAAAGATGTCAGGACACACAGGACATGGCAGCTCCCTGTGTATGGGGGGTGTAATCACAGAGGGGTCAGAGTGCCCATGCTGACCCTTGACCACTGCTGGCTATGATAGAAAGGTGTCAGGACACACAGGACATGGCAGCTCGCTGTGTATGGGGCGTGTAGTCACAGAGAGGTCAGAGCGCCCATGCTGACCCATGACCACTGCTGGCTATGATAGAAAGGTGTCAGGACACACAGGACATGGCAGCTCCCTGTGTATGGGGGGTTGTAGTCACAGAGGGGTCAGAGCGCCCATGCTGACCCCTGACCACTGCTGGCTATGATAGAGAGGTGTCAGGACACACAGGACATGGCAGCTCGCTGTGTATGGGGGGTGTAGTCACAGAGGGGTCAGAGCACCCTTTCTGATCCATGACCACTGCTGGCTATGATAGAAAGGTGTCAGGACACACAGGACATGGCAGCTCGCTGTGTATGGGGGGTGTAGTCACAGAGGGGTCAGAGCGCCCATGCTGACCCCTAAACACTGCTGGCTATGATAGAAAGGTGTCAGGACACACAGGACATGGCAGCTCGCTGTGTATGGGGTGTGTAGTCACAGAGGGGTCAGAGCGCCCACGCTGACCCCTGACCACTGCTGGCTATGATAGAAAGGTGTCAGGACACACAGGACATGGCAGCTCGCTGTGTATAGGGGTGTAGTCACAGAGGGGTCAGAGGGCCCATGCTGACCCCTGACCACTGCTGGCTATGATAGAAAGGTGACAGGACACACAGGACATGGCAGCTCGCTGTGTATGGGGGTTGTAGTCACAGAGGGGTCAGAGCATCCCTGCTGACCCCTGAACACTGCTGGCTATGATAGAAAGATGTCAGAGCACACAGGACAAGGCAGCTCGCTGTGTATGGGGGATGTAGTCACAGAGGGGTCAGAGCGCCCATGCTGACCCCTGACCACTGCTGGCTATGATAGAAAGGTGTCAGGACACACAGGATATGGCAGCTCGCTGTGTGTGGGGGGTGTAGTCACAGATGGGTCAGAGCACCCATGCTGACCCCAGACCACTGCTGGCTATGATAGAAAGGTGTCAGGACACACAGGACATGGCAGCTCGCTGTGTATGGGGGGTGCAGTCACAGAGGGGTCAGAGCACCCATGCTGACCCCTGACCACTGCTGGCTATGATAGAAAGGTGTCAGGACACACAGGACATGGCAGCTCGCTGTGTATGGGGGGTGTAGTCACAGAGAGGTCAGAGCACCCATGCTGACCCCTGACCACTGCTGGCTATGATAGAAAGGTGTCAGGACACACAGGACATGGCAGCTCGCTGTGTATGGGGGGTGTAGTCACAGAGGGGTCAGAGCACCCATGCTGACCCCTGACCACTGCTGGCTATGATAGAAAGGTGTCAGGACACACAGGACATGGCAGCTCGCTGTGTATGGGGGGTGTAGTCACAGAGGGGTCAGAGCGCCCATGCTGACCCCTGACCACTGCTGGCTATGATAGAAAGGTGATAGGACACACAGGACATGGCAGCTCGCTGTGTAAGGGGGTGTAGTCACAGAGGGGTCAGAGCACCCATGCTGACCCCTGACCACTGCAGGCTATGATAGTAAGGTGTCAGGACACACAGGACATGGCAGCTCGCTGTGTATGGGGGGTGTAGTCACAGAGGGGTTAGAGCACCCATGCTGACCCCTGACCACTGCTGGCTATGATAGAAAGGTGTCAGGACACACAGGACATGGCAGCTCGCTGTGTATGGGGGGTGTAGTCACAGAGGGGTCAGAGCGCCCATGCTGACCCCTGACCACTGCTGGCTATGATAGAAAGGTGTCAGGACACACAGGACATGGCAGCTCGCTGTGTATGGGGGGTGTAGTCACAGAGGGGTCAGAGCACCCATGCTGACCCCTGACCACTGCTGGCTATGATAGAAAGGTGTCAGAACACAGGACATGGCAGCTCGCTGTGTATGGGGGTGTAGTCACAGAGAGGTCAGAGCGCCCATGCTGACCCCTGACCACTGCTGGCTATGATAGAAAGGTGTCAGGACACACAGGACATGGCAGCTTGCTGTGTATGGAGGGTGTAGTCACAGAGAGGTCAGAGCACCCATGCTGACCCCTGACCACTGCTGGCTATGATAGAAAGGTGTCAGGACACACAGGACATGGCAGCTCGCTGTGTATGGGGAGTGTAGTCACAGAGAGGTCAGAGCACCCATGCTGACCCCTGACCACTGCTGGCTATGATAGAAAGGTGTCAGGACACACAGGACATGGCAGCTCACTGTGTATGGGGGGTGTAGTCACAGAGGGGTCAGAGCGCCCATGCTGACCCCTGACCACTGCTGGCTATGATAGAAAGGTGTCAGGACACACAGGACATGGCAGCTCGCTGTGTATGGGGGGTGTAGTCACAGAGGGGTCAGAGCACCCATGCTGACCCCTGACCACTGCTGGCTATGATAGAAAGGTGTCAGGACACAGGACATTGCAGCTCGCTGTGTATGGAGGGTGTAGTCACAGAGAGGTCAGAGCACCCATGCTGACCCCTGACCACTGCTGGCTATGATAGAAAGGTGTCAGGACACACAGGACATGGCAGCTCGCTGTGTATGGGGGATGTAGTCACAGAGGGGTCAGAGCACCCATGCTGACCCCTGACCACTGCTGGCTATGATAGTAAGGTGTCAGGACACACAGGACATGGCAGCTCACTGTGTATGGGGAGTGTAGTCACAGAGAGGTCAGAGCACCCATGCTGACCCCTGACCACTGCTGGCTATGATAGAAAGGTGTCAGGACACACAGGACATGGCAGCTCGCTGTGTATGGGGGTGTAGTCACAGAGAGGTCAGAGCGCCCATGCTGACCCCTGACCACTGCTGGCTATGATAGAAAGGTGTCAGGACACACAGGACATGGCAGCTCGCTGTGTATGGGGGTGTAGTCACAGAGGGGTCAGAGCACCCATGCTGACCCCTGACCACTGCTGGCTATGATAGAAAGGTGTCAGGACACACAGGACATGGCAGCTCACTGTGTATGGGGGGTGTAGTCACAGAGGGGTCAGAGCGCCCATGCTGACCCCTGACCACTGCTGGCTATGATAGAAAGGTGTCAGAACACAGGACATGGCAGCTCGCTGTGTATGGGGGTGTAGTCACAGAGAGGTCAGAGCGCCCATGCTGACCCCTGACCACTGCTGGCTATGATAGAAAGGTGTCAGGACACACAGGACATGGCAGCTCGCTGTGTATGGGGGGTGTAGTCACAGAGGGGTCAGAGCACCCATGCTGACCCCTGACCACTGCTGGCTATGATAGAAAGGTGTCAGGACACAGGACATTGCAGCTCGCTGTGTATGGAGGGTGTAGTCACAGAGAGGTCAGAGCACCCATGCTGACCCCTGACCACTGCTGGCTATGATAGAAAGGTGTCAGGACACACAGGACATGGCAGCTCGCTGTGTATGTGGGGTGTAGTCACAGAGAGGTCAGAGCGCCCATGCTGACCCCTGACCACTGCAGGCTATGATAGAAAGGTGTCAGGACACACAGGACATGGCAGCTCACTGTGTATGGGGGGTGTAGTCACAGAGGGGTCAGAGCGCCCATGCTGACCCCTGACCACTGCTGGCTATGATAGAAAGGTGTCAGGACACACAGGACATGGCAGCTCACTGTGTATGGGGGATGTAGTCACAGAGGGGTCAGAGCACCCATGCTGACCCCTGACCACTGCTGGCTATGATAGTAAGGTGTCAGGACACACAGGACATGGCAGCTCACTGTGTATGTGGAGTGTAGTCACAGAGAGGTCAGAGCACCCATGCTGACCCCTGACCACTGCTGGCTATGATAGAAAGGTGTCAGGACACACAGGACATGGCAGCTCGCTGTGTATGGGGGTGTAGTCACAGAGAGGTCAGAGCGCCCATGCTGACCCCTGACCACTGCTGGCTATGATAGAAAGGTGTCAGGACACAGGACATGGCAGCTCGCTGTGTATGGGGGTGTAGTCACAGAGGGGTCAGAGCGCCCATGCTGACCCCTGACCACTGCTGGCTATGATAGAAAGGTGTCAGGACACACAGGACATGGCAGCTCGCTGTGTATGGGGGTGTAGTCACAGAGGGGTCAGAGCGCCCATGCTGACCCCTGACCACTGCTGGCTATGATAGAAAGGTGTCAGGACACAGGACATGGCAGCTCGCTGTGTATGGGGGTGTAGTCACAGAGAGGTCAGAGCGCCCATGCTGACCCCTGACCACTGCTGGCTATGATAGAAAGGTGTCAGGACACACAGGACATGGCAGCTCGCTGTGTATGGGAGGTGTAGTCACAGAGGGGTCAGAGCGCCCATCCTGACCCCTGACCACTGCTGGCTATGATAGAAAGGTGTCAGGACACACAGGACATGGCAGCTCGCTGTGTATGGGGGGTGTAGTCACAGAGGGGTCAGAGCACCCATGCTGACCCCTGACCACTGCTGGCTATGATAGAAAGGTATCAGGACACACAGGACATGGCAGCTCGCTGTGTATGGGGGGTGTAGTCACAGAGAGGTCAGAGCGCCCATGCTGACCCCTGACCGCTGCTGGCTATGATAGAAAGGTGTCAGGACACACAGGACATGGCAGCTCGCTGTGTATGGGGGGTTGTAGTCACAGAGAGGTCAGAGCCCCCATGATGACCCCTGACCACTGCTGGCTATGATAGAAAGGTGTCAGGACACACAGGACATGGCAGCTCACTGTGTATGGGGGGTGTAGTCACAGAGGGGTCAGAGCACCCATGCTGACCCCTGACCACTGCTGGCTATGATAGAAAGGTGTCAGGACACAGGACATGGCAGCTCGCTGTGTATGGGGGTGTAGTCACAGAGAGGTCAGAGCGCCCATGCTGACCCCTGACCACTGCTGGCTATGATAGAAAGGTGTCAGGACACACAGGACATGGCAGCTCGCTGTGTATGGGAGGTGTAGTCACAGAGGGGTCAGAGCGCCCATCCTGACCCCTGACCACTGCTGGCTATGATAGAAAGGTGTCAGGACACACAGGACATGGCAGCTCGCTGTGTATGGGGGGTGTAGTCACAGAGGGGTCAGAGCGCCCATGCTGACCCCTGACCACTGCTGGCTATGATAGAAAGGTATCAGGACACACAGGACATGGCAGCTCGCTGTGTATGGGGGGTGTAGTCACAGAGAGGTCAGAGCGCCCATGCTGACCCCTGACCGCTGCTGGCTATGATAGAAAGGTGTCAGGACACACAGGACATGGCAGCTCGCTGTGTATGGGGGGTTGTAGTCACAGAGAGGTCAGAGCCCCCATGATGACCCCTGACCACTGCTGGCTATGATAGAAAGGTGTCAGGACACACAGGACATGGCAGCTCGCTGTGTATGGGGGGTTGTAGTCACAGAGCGGTTATGCTGACCCCTAAAATTGCAGCAATTGATACCTCAATAGAAGATACAAATTGGAGGCAAATAAACCAATTTTAATACTATATTCTGTAGTATATACCTATGAGTAATACCATCATGCAGCACTGGGGGGCAGTATCACACCGTGATATAGGCACCCAGGTCCCGCTGTGCTGTGTGCAGGGATGTACAGTAATTAGTTGATATCATGGATGTTCATGTTTTTACTGTGTAAGAAAACAACACATTTTGTCTACGACGACCCCTCAGGGGCAGGAAGGTAAAAAAGATGTGCAAGCTTAATACCCCCCACCCTGATGGAGGAAGAGACGGGCCGGGTGGGCTCTGCTGTAACCATCACCATGGCGGGTGGGTTTGTGTCGCACACCATCACCTACACAAAGCCTGGTCTGCGGATAGAGAAAATCCATATTTAAATCAGCTCCACCGATAAAATGTCCGACCTCTTAAAGGGAAAGTAAAGAGAATTATTTCTTGTTAGGATCTGTTTTAACTCTTTCCTTTCCAGAGGGCACAGGTAAAGGGAAACTCTGACCTTCATTTATCATGTCACTTGTATTGTGTACCCGGGCATCCTGGTGTCCTCACACTGCTGTGCTCTCTGCAGCCCCTCAGCAGCGCGTTCTCTGCGCTGGTTTCGGGTCCGGCCGGGATTTAATAAGGTAGTTCCTCCGCCGTCCAGCAGGTGGCGCTGCTGCGCTGAAAAGCATCGGAACGCGCTAGAGTTCACCGGCTCGGGCTGAGTGAAGGTAAGTGCAAGCTCCACGACAGATTATTTTTTTAAAAGTGGCGGTTTTTCCGAATCCGTCGGGTTTTCGTTCGGCCACGCCCCCCAATTTCCGTCGCGTGTATGCCAGCGCCGATGCGCCACAATCCGATCGCGTGCGCCAAAATCCCGGGGCAATTCAGGTACAATCGACGCAAATCGGAAATATTCAGGTAACACGTCGGGAAAACGCGAATTGGGCCCTTAGTAAATGACCCCCAATGTTCTAGTTTGAAATGAAAACTAGGCTGTGGAGAACTCTAATGCACAGCAGTGTGAGGACAGTACCATAAGCTTCAATCTTGGAATATAAACCCATTTTCACAGTCCTGCTGCTACTAACATACACAAAGGATTCATTAAACATCTCACCAGGGACAATACATAACAATGGCTGCAGAGAGCACAGAGCACAGCAGTGTGAGGTCTGATTACACATCTCTCCAGGGACAATACATAGCCCTGGCTGCAGAGAGCACAGAGCACAGCAGTGTGAGGTCTGATTACACATCTCTCCAGGGACAATACATAACCCTGGCTGCAGAGAGCACAGAGCACAGCAGTGTGAGGTCTGATTACACATCTCTCCAGGGACAATACATAACACTGGCTGCA
This sequence comes from Engystomops pustulosus, assembly GCF_040894005.1. Taxonomy (NCBI): domain Eukaryota; kingdom Metazoa; phylum Chordata; class Amphibia; order Anura; family Leptodactylidae; genus Engystomops; species Engystomops pustulosus. The sequence goes on along the minus strand of NC_092417.1, from coordinate 177,358,423 downwards.
GAGAGCACAGAGTACAGCAGTGTGAGGTCTGATTACACATCTCTCCAGGGACAATACATAACACTGGCTGCAGAGAGCACAGAGTACAGCAGTGTGAGGTCTGATTACACATCTCTCCAGGGACAATACATAACACTGGCTGCAGAGAGCACAGAGCACAGCAGTGTGAGGTCTGATTACACATCTCTCCAGGGACAATACATAACCCTGGCTGCAGAGAGCACAGAGCACAGCAGTGTGAGGTCTGATTACACATCTCTCCAGGGACAATACATAACACTGGCTGCAGAGAGCACAGAGCACAGCAGTGTGAGGTCTGATTACACATCTCTCCAGGGACAGTACATAATACTGGCTGCAGAGAGCACAGAGTACAGCAGTGTGAGGTCTGATTACACATCTCTCCAGGGACAATACATAACACTGGCTGAAGAGAGCACAGAGCACAGCAGTGTGAGGTCTGATTACACATCTCTCCAGGGACAATACATAACCCTGGCTGCAGAGAGCACAGAGCACAGCAGTGTGAGGTCTGATTACACATCTCTCCAGGGACAATACATAACACTGGCTGCAGAGAGCACAGAGCACAGCAGTGTGAGGTCTGATTACACATCTCTCCAGGGACAATACATAACACTGGCTGCAGAGAGCACAGAGCACAGCAGTGTGAGGTCTGATTACACATCTCTCCAGGGACAATACATAACCCTGGCTGCAGAGAGCACAGAGCACAGCAGTGTGAGGTCTGATTACACATCTCTCCAGGGACAATACATAACACTGGCTGCCGTCTGTTTGGTCACATCGCTGACAGGTTCCCTTTAAAGATCACAATATGTCATGGATAGATATAGATTATGACTCCTCTATCCATATACTTGCTCCCTCTAGCAGTCGGTGGCATTGGGTCCCATGGAGGTCAGACAAGGGCCCGGCCCCTCTTGGTCTTGAGTTGTTCTTTTGACCTCACTGATGAATTATGGAGCATGGTTTTATTATTTGCATATAATGTCTGCACTTACCGCTGATGGAGATGTCACATCCCGCATTGTTATTCCCGCTCCTCGTTCCGGGATTGAACTCCCAGCCGTCTCCTCATCCTCTGGACTCTGGTTTTTCGGGACGTCTTCCGCTTGTTGACAACCTCGTTTTTTTTTTTCTTAGTAAATTACTTTATCAAACGAAGGTCGACAGGGGCCGACGATAGATGAAATTGCAGATTTTTTTTTGTCTTCCAACTTATTTGCATTTTCCAAGTAAGAGAAAGATCCGAAATTGCTGAAGTGACGGCGGTCCCATTACCGGGGCCGAGCGTCCGGAAAAAAAGCCGGCGCTGAGCTGATTGTAAAAGATTGTGTTCTGTAAATAGCATCTGAAATATTTAGACATGGAGATGTCACGGCGGCAAGGACAAAGCACAAAGTTACATCACTGAGAACTCATGGACCTCCGAGCAGGACCGGCGTAAGGGGGGCGGCAAACCAATCGCAAGTATTTTCAGAGTTCACCAGAATTATAATAATCACAGTGGGGGTCATTCACTAAGGGCCCGATTCGCGGTTTTCCGACGGGTTACCCGAATATTTCCGTTTTGCGCCGAGTTTCCCTGAATTGCCCCGGGATTTTGGCGCACGCGATCGGATTGTGGTGCATCGGCGCGATCGGATTGTGGTGCATCGGCGCCGGTGCACGCGACGGAAATCGGGGGGCGTGGGTGAAGGAAAACCCGACGGATTCGGAAAAACTGCCGCATTGAAAAAAAAAAGTGTCGCTTGACACGCACTTACCTGCACCCAGGATAGGACGGTGAAGTTCAGTGCATTCCGACGGACTTCAGCGCAGCAGCGACACCTGGTGGACATCGGGGAAACTACCTTAGTGAATCCCGGCCGGACCCGAATCCTCCACAGAGAACGCGCCGCTGGATCGCGAATGGACCGGGTAAGTAAATCTGCCCCAGTGTCTGCAAAGAGCTGAACAGTGCCACCTACTGGTGGCTACTATACAAAAACATAGAGAAAGATATCCAAGCAAAAAGTTGGACCTAAAATTTCTATGTTGGAGTGAAGCAATTAGGCGATACTTTTTTGAGTATATTTGACGGTGGAGGTTTCGAGAATACTAGTTCTCTTCGTCTGACATGATGTTATGCAGGGAACAGAAAATTCACAGCATTTTATACACACTAAGCAGTGATCATCAAAGGATATAAAAAAAAACCCAAAAACTTTAAAACAACAGATTGATAAAACATCTTATTTATGACAGGACGGCAATAAACAGACTAAAAACCTGTGAGGTGAGACACGAGAGCACTGGCTCTTATCTGCTTGTGGCCTCCAGGTCAGAGGTCGGGGGTCATGAAGCTGCATGAATGGTAAGACCACTTTGTAAGGTGTTGAATCTCCTCATTAGTTTATACTCGGATTCTTTCCTTTCCCTCTGTGTCTTAAAATGTCCCATTAGAATAGTAATCTGCAGATCCCCCATAGTGTGGTCCTCTCTGGAGAAATGTGCAGCCACGGGGAGACCTTTCCTTTCATTTTTAATATCAGATCGGTGCGAGTTCATGCGCTGGTGGAGTCTCTGTATGTGACTGTATGCAGATAATAGTAGGAGGGGGAGTAGCAGCTCAGAGAAGAGAGGTGCGGGTCACACATGGGATGTCCTATCATCTGCAGGTGAGGTTGTAAGGTCGGAACACCCTATAAATAGGTTGTGAAAAGGGCCTACAGTAGAACGCAAGGCCAACAGTAGAGTGTGTGGTCTACAGTAGAGTGCGAGGCCTACAGTGGAGTGCGAGGCCTACAGTAGAGTGCGAGGCCTACAGTAGAGTGCGAGGTCTACAGTAGAGTGCAAGGCCTACAGTAGAGTGTGTGGCCTAAGGTGAAGTGTGAAGCCTACAGTAGAGTGTGTGGCCTAAGGTGAAGTGCGAGGCCTACAGTAGAGTGTGTGGCCTACAGTGGAGTGCGAGGCCTACAGTAGAGTGTGTGGCCTAAGGTGAAGTGCAAGGCCTACAGTAGAGTGTGTGGCCTACAGTGGAGTGTAATTCCTACAGTGGAGTGCGAGGCTCACAGTGGAGTGCGAGGCCTACAGTAGAGTGTGTGCCCTACAGTGGAGTGCGAGGCTCACAGTGGAGTGCGAGGCCTACAGTAGAGTGTGTGCCCTAGAGTGGAGTGCGAGGCTCACAGTGGAGTGTGAGGCTCATAGTAGAGTGTGTGGCCTACAGTGGAGAGCGCGGCCTGCAGTGGATTGCGAGGGCTACAGTGGAGTGCGAGGCCTACAGTAGAGTGTGTGCCCTACAGTGGAGTGAGAGGCTCACAGTGGAGTGCGAGGCCTACAGTAGAGTGTGTGCCCTACAGTGGAGTGAGAGGCTCACAGTGGAGTGCGAGGCCTACAGTAGAATGTGTGCCCTACAGTGGAGTGCGAGGCTCACAGTGGAGTGTGAGGCTCATAGTAGAGTGTGTGGCCTACAGTGGAGTGCGCGGCCTGCAGTGGATTGCGAGGCTCACAGTGGAGTGCGAGGCCTACAGTAGAGTGTGTGGCCTACAGTGGAGTGTGAGGCCTACAGTAGAGTTTAATTCCTACAGTGGAGTGCGAGGCCTACAATAGAGTGTTGCCCTACAATGGAGAGCGAGGCTCACAGTAGAGTGTGAGGCTCATAGTAGAGTGTGGCCTAAGGTGAAGTGTGCAGCCTACAGTAGAGTGTGTGGCCTACAGTAGAGTGTGTGGCCTGCAGTAGAGTGTGTGGCCTACAGTGGAGTGCGAGGTCTAAGGCATACCTTCCAACATTTCTGGAAGAGAAAAGGGACAAAATAGCTGCACGCGTAGCGGCCGCAGTGATCCCCCCTAAGCCACACCCTGGCCACACCCCAAATTTTTATTTGTAATAATCATGTCTACTGTTGTGTATACACACACGCCAACAAGCCCGCTCAGCTCCAGGTGCGCAATCCTCCAGGAACGCCTTTCTTTTCCTAAACAACATAAACTTAAGTTTAAGTTAAGTTTATAATAATCATCTCTATAATAATAATCATCATCTCCATAATAATAATAAAAATGATGATAATAATCATCTCCATAATAATAATATTAAATATATGTTATATAATTTTAGCACCGCCTGAGATTAGAACCCACAACCTCCACACTCAACCTGCGATAGACATAGGCTCTGAGAAGATGTATCTCTATACACCAGAGCATGGAGTCACAGATAACCATTAAGCCCATAGTGCATAGAGTCTCTGTCCTGTCTCTCTATGTCAGGTGGAGTGTGGAGGTTGGTGGTTCAAATCCTATCCTGGGTAAAAATGTATTTAATTGAATTAAATAGAGACCTTGTGTCTGGGGAAGCCCTGGAGATGTACAAACACCATATATGGACAGATGGTGATATCTCCCTGTTGAAGTGGCCCATCTCTCAAAAGGATTCCCTGTCCGATGTCTGTAGAAATCATTCAGTACTGCAAGTTCTGGCTTTGAAATTATTTGCTTGGTAGGACACAGAGCCGTGACAACCCCAGCCAGTGCGGGACCTGAAGGGGGATATCCGGGACAATCTCCTAGCTGCCTGTGACGGCGGGACAGACTTGAAAAACTGGGACTGTCCCTCCAAATCCGGGTTGGTTGGGAGCTATGTCTAAGGTGAAGTGCAAGGCCTACAGTTGACTATGTAGCCTACACTGGAGTGCAAGGCTTACAGTCGTGTGTAATTCCTACAGTGGATTCTGTGACCTACAGTGGAGGGTGAGGCCTAGAGTGGAGGGTGAGGCCTAGAGTGGAGGGTGAGGCTTACAGTGGAGGGTGAGGCCTGCAGTGGAGGGTGAGGCTTACAGTGGAGGGTGAGGCTTACAGTGGAGGGTGAGGCCTGCAGTGGAGGGTGAGGCTTACAGTGGAGGGTGAGGCTTACAGTGGAGGGTGAGGCTTACAGTGGTGTGCGAGGCCTACAGTGAAGTGCGTGGCCTACAGTGGAGTGTGAGGCCTACAGTGGAGCGCGAGGCCTACAGTAGAGTGCGAGGCCTACAGTAGAGTGCAAGGCTTACAGTGGAGCGCGAGGCCTACATTAGAGTGTAAATCCTGTTGCCTAGCAACCTTAACACGGCTAAGAGCTGACAATCTGCTGCGTTTTGCTGTGTTTTCGGTTGTGTTGTATATAATTTCATGACAATTTCTGCTCCATCTTCCCTTCCCATGATCTTCCCACAGAACCGGAGAGGATTGGGCTCTCTCCACTTACGGAGCCTCTCCTGAGTGACAATCAGTGAATTAGATGTTCGGACAAGAGGAGATTTACGGGGACGGTGCCGGGAGCGCAGATTAGCAGCGGCGCATATAAATAGCGCTACTGGGAGCCCTCCATGGCGGCTCCTACATAAATATGTCTCTGCTATCCCGCTGCAAACTTTAATCATGATAAATGTCGCGTCCGCTCACATCTCCCAGGCTGAAGGACTGATTTGTAAAACGCCGGCTCCCTCTTCTGCTCATCATTTAAAGGGATGTATTTATTAAAATCAAAACGTCAGGAGCCCGTTCTTTATAGGTCACCAAATTACTCCCGGCCGTATATTAAGTGGAGATGAAGGGCAGGGAGCGGCGCCGAAAAATCTGATATTTCTCCTATTTCTTCCTATTAGTCGCCTGGTAATGACTGGATCATCGCAAACGTTTTTTTGAAATGTTAAATCTGTGCAGACGCGATGCTCTGCGTACCCAGGAGGAAGGTAGGGGGTCTGTCAGGGACAAGGAGACCCAGGTTTGGTTTGTAGGCCTCTTCATGGCATAAAGTTTCAGTAGGTTCATCAATCTCCAGTCAGCTGGAGATAATAGGAATCTTCTATCTTACCCCAAGTGCTTTATTTTCTTCAGAACACATTTGTTTTACTCTATAATATCCTATGTGACCCTGCTGGTGCTCCTCAATGATAGAGAAGAGACACAGACACATATAGAAGCTGCTGGAGATAATGGGAATCTTCTATCTTACCCCAAGTGCTTTATTTTCTTCTGGGCACATTAGTACTTCTGTATAATATCCTATATGACCCTGCTGATGCTTCTCAATGATACAGGAGAGACACAAGCACAGATGGAAGCTGCTGGAGATAATAGGAATCCTATATCTTACCTTAAGTGCTTTATTTTCTTCTGGGCACATTAGTACTTCTCTATAATATATTATATGACCCTGCTGGTGCTCCACAATGATAGAAGAGAGATACAGGCACAGATAGAAGCTGCTGAAGATAATAGGAATTTTCTATTTTACCCCAAGTGCTTTATTTTCTTCTGGGCACATTAGTACTTCTATATAATATATTATATGACCCTGCTGGTGCTCTTCAATGATAAAGGAGAAACACAAGCACAGATAGAAGCTGCTGGAGATCACGGGAATCTTCTATCTTACACCAAGTGCTTTATTTTCTTCAGAGCAAATTAGTACTTCTATATAATATATTATATGATGAAGGAGAGACACAGTCACAGATAGAAGCTGCTGGAGAAAATGGGAATCTTCTATCTTACCCCAAGTGCTTTATTTTCTATCGAGTACATTGGTACTTCTCTATAATATCCTATATGACTCTGCTGATGCTTCTCAATGATAGAGGAGAGATACAGGCACAAATAGAAGCTGCTGGAGATAATGGGAATCTTCTATCTTACCCCAAGTGCTTTATTTTCTTCCGGGCACATTAGTACTTCTATATAATATATTATATGACTCTGCTGATGCTTCTTAATGATCGAGGAGAGACACAAGCACAGATAGAAGCTGCTGGAGATAATGGGAATCTTCTATCTTACCCTAAGGGCTTTGTTTTCATCAGAGCACATTAGTACTTCTCTATAATGATCCTCCTGATGCTTCTGAGAGATAAAAGGGAGGTTCATCCACAGACAGAGGCTTATGGAGATAATAGTAAGTTTCTGTCTTACCCCAAGTGCTTTATACACATCAGTACAAAGCAGAACTTCTCCATAATGTCCTATATGATCCTCCTGATGCTTCTGAGTTATAAAAGGGAGAATCAGTCACAGACCAAAGCTACTGGAGATAATAGGAATTTTCTATCTCACCCCCAGTGTTTAATTCCCATCAGTACAGAGCACTGTTAGACTTCAATGATCTACAATATAATGGATTGTGGTTCATCATTAACATCAATGTAACCCCATAATGGATTGATGGCAACTTAGGACCTGGACGGCGGCCATCTTGTCGGCCATTTTGTTGGTGGGAGATGAAAAATCTCTGAGCTGTCAGGGAAAATACAGTCTGGTGGTTAAAAATAACTTAGATGTGAAACGCTTGGCTCGCTCTCGGGTCTGTGTATAATCTGCACGGACGGCGACGTACTGTACCTGGAACCGCTTTATATAATTATTTAGCCGGGAACAGAAGCCATTATGTAAATGACAACATCAGCTTTCTCCGATATAATAAGCACATACATTTTTTTGGCGAGCGGTTGACGTTTTTGCTATTTAGAACGTGTCCGATGACGAGGCGGCGCTAAACACGATCACATATTGATGCGCTTTCATGACAGGACGGCGAATCTCTGCCCAGAATCTGATCACAAACATTATTTCCTCTCTTTCCCCTGAAATCCCGTCCAAATGCTATAGAAAAGCCGTAGAATTAATGAGCGCGGTTATAGAGCCGTATATCCTCACCGCCTCGCCCGCATTAAATAGATATTGTAACGTTGTTAAACTGGAGATTTATTTAGGAACAATCCGGGGTAATGAGACACCTGGCACCGAGGTATGAGGAACGACCTAAACTGCTTGTCTGAGCCCACGTCTACCTATAATTGTCTCCTGTACTGAGGCAATGCGCAAAGAGGAGGGAAAAGCAACTATTTTGGGAAAGAGATTCACGTGGAAGTAGAGATACAGATAGAGGAATAACTATATTATAATACTGCCCCCTATGTACAGGAATATAACTACTATAATACTGCCCCCTATGTACAGGAATATAACTACTATAATACTGCCCCCTATGTACAAGAATATAACTACTATAATACTGCCCCCTATGTACAGGAATATAACTACTATAATACTGCTCCCTATGTACAAGAATATAACTACTATAATACTGCCCCCTATGTACAAGAATATAACTACTATAATACTGCCCCCTATGTACAAGAATATAACTACTATAATACTGCCCCCTATGTACAGGAATATAACTACTATAATACTGCCCCCTATGTACAAGAATATAACTACTATAATACTGCCCCCTATGTACAAGAATATAACTACTATAACACTGCCCCCTATGTACAGGAATATAACTACTATAATACTGCCCCCTATGTACAAGAATATAACTACTATAATACTGCCTCCTATGTACAGGAATATAACTACTATAATACTGCCCCCTATGTACAGGAATATAACTACTATAATACTGCCCCCTATGTACAGGAATATAACTACTATAATACTGCCCCCTATGTACAAGAATATAACTACTATAATACTGCCTCCTATGTACAGGAATATAACTACTATAATACTGCCCCCTATGCACAAGAATATAACTACTATAATACTACTCCCTATGTACAGGAATTTAACTACTATAATACTGCCCCCTATGTACAGAATATAACTACTATAATACTGGCCCCTATGTGCAAGAATATAACTACTATAATACTGCCCCCTATGTACAAGAATATAACTACTATAATACTGCCCCCTATGTACAGGAATATAACTACTATAATACTGCCCCCTATGTACAGAATATAACTACTATAAAACTGGCCCCTATGTACAAGAATATAACTACTATAATACTGCCACCTATGTACAAGAATATAACTACTATAATACTGCCCCCTATGTACAGGAATATAACTACTATAATACTGCCCCCTATGTACAGGAATATAACTACTATAATACTGCCTCCTATGTACAAGAATATAACTGGTATAATACTGCCCCCTATGTACAAGAATATAACTACTATAATACTGCCCCCTATGTTCAAGAATATAACTACTATAATACTGCCCCCTATGTACAGGAATATAACTACTATAATACTGTCCCCTATGTGCAGGAATATAACTACTATAATACTGCCCCCTATGTACAAGAATATAACTACTATAATACTGCCCCTATGTACAGGAATATAACTACTATAATACTGCCCCCTATGTACAGGAATATAACTACTATAAAACTGCCCCTATGTACAAGAATATAACTACTATAATACTGCCCCCTATGTACAGGAATATAACTACTATAATACTGCCCCTTATGTACAGGAATATAACTATTATAATACTGCCCCCTATGTACAAGAATATAACTACTATAATACTGCCTCCTATGTACAAGAATATAACTACTATAATACTGCCTCCTATGTACAGGTATATAACTACTATAATACTGCCTCCTATGTACAGGAATATAACTACTATAATACTGCCCCTATGTACAGGAATATAACTACTATAATACTGCCCCCTATGTACAAGAATATAACTACTATAATACTGCCCCCTATGTACAGGAATATAACTACTATAATACTGCCTCCTATGTACAGGAATATAACTACTATAATACTGCCCCCTATGTACAAGAATATAACTACTATAATACTGCCTCCTATGTACAGGAATATAACTACTATAATACTGACCCCTATGTACAGGAATATAACTACTATAATACTGCCCCTATGTACAAGAATATAACTACTATAATACTGCCCCCTATGTACAAGAATATAACTACTATAATACTGCCCCCTATGTACAAGAATATAACTACTATAATACTGCCCCCTATGTACAGGAATATAACTACTATAATACTGCCCCCTATGTACAGGAATATAACTACTATAATACTGCCCCCTATGTACAAGAATATAACTACTATAATACTGCCCCCTATGTACAGGAATATAACTACTATAATACTGCCCCCTATGTACAGGAATATAACTACTATAATACTGCCCCCTATGTACAAGAATATAACTACTATAATACTGCCCCCTATGTACAGGAATATAACTACTATAATACTGCCCCCTATGTACAGAAATATAACTACTATAATACTGCCCCCTATGTACAGGAATATAACTACTATAATACTGCCTCCTATGTACAAGAATATAACTACTATAATACTGCCCCCTATGTACAGGAATATAACTACTATAATACTGCCCCCTATGTACAAGAATATAACTACTATAATACTGCCCCCTATGTACAGGAATATAACTACTATAATACTGCCCCCTATGTACAAGAATATAACCACTATAATACTGCCCCCTATGTACAAGAATATAACTACTATAATACTGCCCCCTATGTACAAGAATATAACTACTATAATACTGACCCCTATGTACAGGAATATAACTACTATAATACTGCTCCCTATGTACAAGAATATAACTACTATAATACTGCCCCCTATGTACAGGAATATAACTACTATAATACTGCCCCCTATGTACAAGAATATAACCACTATGATACTGCCCCCTATGTACAGGAATATAACTGCTATAATACTGACCCCTATGTACAGGAATATAACTACTATAATACTGCCCCCTATGTACAGGAATATAACTATTATAATACTGCCCCCTATGTACAGGAATATAACTACTATAATACTGCCCCCTATGTACAGGAATATAACTACTATAATACTGCTCCCTATGTACAAGAATATAACTACTATAATACTGCCCCCTATGTACAGGAATATAACTACTATAATACTGCCTCCTATGTACAAGAATATAACTACTATAATACTGCCCCCTATGTACAGGAATATAACTATTATAATACTGCCCCCTATGTACAGGAATATAACTACTATAATACTGCCCCCTATGTACAGGAATATAACTACTATAATACTGCTCCTATGTACAAGAATATAACTACTATAATACTGCCCCCTATGTACAGGAATATAACTACTATAATACTGCCTCCTATGTACAAGGATATAACTACTATAATACTGCTCCTATGTACAAGAATATAACTACTATAATACTGCCCCCTATGTACAAGAATATAACTACTATAATACTGCCCCTATGTACAGGAATATAACTACTATAATACTGCCCCCTGTGTACAGGAATATAACTACTATAATACTGCCCCCTATGTACAGGAATATAACTACTATAATACTGCCCCCTATGTACAGGGATATAACTACTATAATACTGCTCCCTATGTACAAGTATATAACTACTATAATACTGCCCCCTATGTACAGGAATATAACTACTATAATACTGTCCCCTATGTACAAGAATATAACTACTATAATACCGCTCCCTATGTACAAGAATATAACTGGTATAATACTGCCCCCTATGTACAAGAATATAACTGCTATAATACTGCCCCCTATGTACAAGAATATAACTGGTATAATTCTGCCCCCTATGTACAGGAATATAACTACTATAATACTGTCCCCTATGTGCAGGAATATAACTACTATAATACTGCCCCCTATGTACAGGAATATAACTACTATAATACTGTCCCCTATGTGCAGGAATATAACTGCTATAATACTGCCCCCTATGTACAAGAATATAACTACTATAATACTGCCCCCTATGTACAAGAATATAACTACTATAATACTGTCCCCTATGTACAAGAATATAACTACTATAATTCTGCCCCCTATGTACAGGAATATAACTACTATAATACTGTCCCCTATGTGCAGGAATATAACTACTATAATACTGCCCCCTATGTACAAGAATATAACTTTTATAATACTGCCCCCTATGTACAAGAATATAACTACTATAATACTGCCCCCTATGTACAGGAATATAACTACTATAATACTGCCCCCTATGTACAGGAATATAACTACTATAATACTACCCCCTATGTACAGGAATATAACTACTATAATACTGCCCCCTATGTACAGAAATATAACTACTATAATACTGCCCCTATGTACAGGAATATAACTACTATAATACTGCCCTCTATGTACAGGAATATAACTACTATAATACTGCCCCCTATGTACAGGAATATAACTACTATAATACTGCCCCCTATGTACAGGAATATAACTACTATAATACTGCCCCCTATGTACAGGAATATAACTACTATAATACTGCCCCCTATGTACAAGAATATAACTACTATAATACTGCCCCCTATGTACAAGAATATAACTACTATAATACTGCCCCCTATGTACAAGAATATAACTACTATAATACTGCCCCCTATGTACAAGAATATAACTACTATAATACTGCCCCCTATGTACAGGAATATAACTACTATAATACTGCCTCCTATGTACAAGAATATAACTACTATCATACTGCCCCCTATGTACAGGAATATAACTACTATAATACTGCCCCCTATGTACAAGAATATAACTACTATAATACTGCCCCCTATGTACAGGAATATAACTACTATAATACTCCCCATATGTACAAGAATATAACTACTATAATACTGCCCCCTATGTACAGGAATATAACTACTATAATACTGCCCTCTATGTACAGGAATATAACTACTATAATACTGCCCCCTATGTACAGGAATATAACTACTATAATACTGCCCCCTATGTACAGGAATATAACTACTATAATACTGCCCCCTATGTACAGGAATATAACTACTATAATACTGCCCCCTATGTACAGGAATATAACTACTATAATACTGCCCCCTATGTACAGGAATATAACTACTATAATACTGCCCCCTATGTACAGGGATATAACTACTATAATACTGCCCCCTATGTACAGGAATATAACTACTATAATACTGCCCCCTATGTACAGGGATATAACTACTATAATACTGCCCCCTATGTACAAGAATATAACTACTATAATACTGCCCCCTATGTACAAGAATATAACTACTATAATACTGCCCCCTATGTACAAGAATATAACTACTATAATACTGCCCCCTATTTACAAGAATATAACTACTATAATACTGCCCCCTATGTACAAGAATATAACTACTATAATACTGCCCCCTATGTACAGGAATATAACTACTATAATACTGCCTCCTATGTACAAGAATATAACTACTATCATACTGCCCCCTATGTACAGGAATATAACTACTATAATACTGCCCCCTATGTACAAGAATATAACTACTATAATACTGCCCCCTATGTACAAGAATATAACTACTATAATACTGCCCCCTATGTACAGGAATATAACTACTATAATACTGCCTCCTATGTACAAGAATATAACTACTATAATACTGCCTCCTATGTACAAGAATATAACTACTATAATACTGCCCCCTATGTACAGGAATATAACTACTATAATACTGCCCCCTATGTACAAGAATATAACTACTATAATACTGCCCCCTATGTACAGGAATATAACTACTATAATACTGCCCCCTATGTACAAGAATATAACTACTATAATACTGCCCCCTATGTACAGGAATATAACTACTATAATACTGCCCCCTATGTACAAGAATATAACTACTATAATACTGCCCCCTATGTACAGGAATATAACTACTATAATACTGCCCCCTATGTACAGGAATATAACTACTATAATACTGATTCCTTGTCGGTTTTGCTCTGGTATTAGTTATGCACCATGTTATTCTCTCTTTGTCCTGATGTCACTTCTCTGTTATATTATGGGTGACTCCTGCCCCTTTATCATGCTTGTGCCCTTTTAACCTTTGCCCCCACGGGGCTTTTTCACCTCCAGAAAAACCAGCATGACAAGTATTTCATATCACCATTATACAGACTGCACCGCACATGGATATAACCTCTGGATCCCCCCTCAGCTCCTGATCTTCCGGTGCCGCCTGTTATTATTTAATATTCAGGAATTTCTGAGCAGATGGGACCCGGATCCACAGAAGCCGCTCGGCTCCCGGCGCTGATGGATGGGGCAGGGATTGGATCTTATTATAGTTTCCATAATACAAGCACAGCAGTGATGACTCTCGCTGTTATGTAGAGCCCAACAGACTCCACACGAAATCTGTGCAGATCCAAATAGGATTTACAGCTGAGACCACTGACTCCCGGTGGTGACTGCAGTGACGGGAAGGGGCGGAATCCGGAGCCGCCAGAGGCAAATATGTAGCAATGCCGATACTTTATGGCAGTTTGTTGCCTCCTTGGACCACTAGACGTCACTTCATTTGTTGACCATTGGTCCAAGGACCACACTCATTGCCCGCAGCAGCTCCGGTGATCCACCTCTTCCCCCCAGAATTTTCACTCTTTGTTACTATACGTTAAAATTCGGACAATCCATATTTCAAAATCGCTGTTCGTGGATGTCAACTGTTTAAATGCCTATGGAAAAGTTGCCAGCGGGATCTAACTATTGAAGCCGCACGCTCCAGCATTTTGGGGAGCGCCCCCAATCCTCCTCCCATTCTCCTTCAAATGGCGCCAGAGATTTTGCCAGCAGCATTTAAATAATTACCTCCCATGATCGTTGCCAGCGCTTCTCATGAAGTTTTCGGGTCGGGTCAGGGAACTCAAACCTGCAAAATTCGGTATGAACCGTTTGTGTCCCTTACTTTTGTAGTAGTCCTGCAGTCAGTGTCACCTGATGTGAGCAGGACAAAGGACACGGGTGTTGCCATAAGACACTAAGAACGTGGTCAGACAGAAGGTCGGGGCAGGCAGCCGTGGTTTGGAGTCACTGGGGCACATTTACTTACCCGTTCTGTTGCGTCCGCCGATTTAGAATGTCCGGCGAGGATTCGGAGCTGCCTCGATTCACTTACAGCGTGCGCCCAATATCCTGCATGTGTCGCTTCCCCGCTCAGGTCCCCGGAGTTCACCTTCTTGTTCCCGGTGTATGTAAGTGCTTGATCTTGCGACACAATTTGAATGTTAAATTCTGTGGTTTGTCCGAATCAGTCGGGATGTCTGGCGGCCACGCCCCCCGATTTCTGTCGAATGCAAGACGCCGCCGATGGGCCACAATCCGATAGTGTGCTGCAGAATCCCCTGTGCGATTCAGCGCAGAACAGAAATAGTTCGGAAACCCGACAGAATTGCGGTCCTCGGACCCTTAGTAAATGTGCCCCACTATCTAACCCCAGGTCAAGGCAGATGCCATATTTTAGAGAGAAGTAACCAGGTAAAGACCATGGCAGGAGGCTCTGGTACAGAGGGCAGGTCAGAGTAGGGGGCCAGAGGTAAAGATGAAGGTAAGTAAAAGTTCTTTCTTACTTTTACACCACCTGTGGCTAGAAAGAAAAAAGAAAAATCCCAAAAAGTAGCGAGGTGTTTTTGTATTTAAAGGACATCTACCACTAGCCTGCATCCTGCAGGACTGTATGCAAATGAGCCTGACTGGTTCTAGGCTCTATTAACACCCCTCAGGCTCATTTGCATACATCTTTCATCCAGGCCTGTGAAGGGGTTAAATGAAATTGATCTTCTGCAGCTGTGACGTCTTGTCTATATTCTCCAGAGACCCCTCCCAACTGCTACTGAGTAAAAACTGTAGCAGGCTGCTACCACTCAAAGCATGTGATGTTCAATGCAGAGAGCTTAGAGCACAGCATTGTGAGGACACGCCCCCAGTGCACTTGGTGAAGCTACAATCCTGGAATATAAATCCATATATCACAGCCCTGCTGCTACTAACATCATACTCAAAGGTCTGATTACACATCTCTCCAGGCACAATACTTAATACAGAGTGCACAGAGCACAGCAGTGGGAGGACACGGCCCCAGTGCACTTAGAGAAGCTACAATCCTGGAATAAGTAATCCATATATCACAGTCCTGCTGCTACTAACATCATACAAGATACATCTGATACTCTGTAGTTGTGGAGATTCTGAAGTAACTTCTCCTAATCTCATCTGCTTGTTACCCATGATTGGCTGCATGTGGAGGTTGCAGCGTCGGCCGCATCGTTTTGGGGGCATCTTCTGTGGGATAATCTTCAGGATGAGGCCCCCGCTATTAGCCGGGCAGTGAGTGTACAATGACTGATACTGTGGTTACTGTGCAGAACACAGAAATGTCATCCCATTAGAGGCGGAGAGCCACCGGCTGGAGCGGGGTCCTGCTTTATTACTTGTATCAGGAAGCCTGGATGATCCCGTCTTTCTCACGGAAAGGTCTCACTCCGAGATGAGAAGCGGCGGAGCTCTCACGTAAAGTTCACTGGGGACAGAAAAAGATGTCCCCGGGCACCTACAGATCCAAACACCTCCTGTAAGTGCGAAATGTCAGCACATAAAATGCATCATAACAGCAGAACCTCAGCTGAGGTGTGAACAGAGCCCGAGGGGTCAGAGGGTACGAGACGGTCACTACTCACTACACATTATAAGGGATTGAAGAGGACCCGGCACCAGGATTTACCCTTATAAACCCACGGCTTTCCAGGACCTGTAACTACTGTGTGAACTTCTACTGATCCTCCCTGACTCTGAAAAGAAAAGTTTAAAAAACTCAAGAAGCATGGTCATGGTCTTCTTTCTTCTCCCTCCTCTTTCATCCCTCCTTATTTTTCTTCTCTGTCTCCCTCCTAATCTCTTCCTTTCTCTCTTACTCTCTTCCTATCCCATTCTTCTTCTATTCCTTCGAGAATATCCCCCTCCTTCCTCTCTTCCTTACTCCTTCCTTGTTTTCTTCCTCCCTTCTTATCCCCTCCTCCCTCTCTTATACCTTTCTACTTCTCTCCCTCCTTCTCTCTTCCTTTCTCTCTTCCTCCTATCTTATCCTCTTCCTTCCTCTCTCTCTCCCTTCCTCCTTATCCCCATTCTTCCTCCCTCCAGCTCCTCTTCCTTTCTTCTTACACCCCTTCTTCCTCCCTCCTTATCCTGTTTCTTCCTCCCTCCTTATTCTCAACCTTCCCCCCCCCCCCCCTTATCCCCTGCCTCTGCCCTCTTCATTCCTTGTACCTATAGCCCTGGTTACATGTATGGGTATCATGTTGCAGGCAGTATCTGTAGGGTGGGCAAAGTGTGGGACCCCCTCGTGGGTGCAGTGTGGGACTCCCTCGTGGGTGCAGTGTGGGACCCCCTCGTGGGTGCACTGTGGGACCCCTGGTGGGTACAGTGTGGGACCCCTGGTGGGCGCAGTGTGAGACCCCTGGTGGACGGGTTGCGGGACCCCTGGTGGGTGCAGTGTGGGACCCCTGGTGGACACATTGTGGGACCCTTGGTGGGGACATTGTGGGACCCCTGGTGGGCGCAGTGTGAGACCCCTGGTGGATGGGTTGCGGGACCCCTGGTGGGGACATTGTGGGACCCTTGGTGGGGAAATTGTGGGACCCCTGGTGGGCGCAGTGTGAGACCCCTGGTGGGCGGGTTGTGGGACCCCTGGTGGGTGCAGTGTGAGACCCCTGGTGGGCGGGTTGCGGGACCCCTGGTGGGTGCAGTGTTGGACCCTTGGTGGGGACATTGTGGGACCCCAGGTGGGCGCAGTGTGAGACCCCTGGTGGGCGGGTTGTGGGACCCCTGGTGGATGCAGTGTGGGACCCCCGGTGGGTTCAGTATGGGACTCCCAGTGGGTGCAGTGCGGACCCCCAGTGGGCACAGTGTGGGACCCCCGGTAGGCTGCGGGCCACTAAGCAGCGGTGACAGTGACTCAGTCTGTCCTTTCTGGTTTGCACTTGGCCGCTGATAATGATGGACGTTTTATTTGCTGCTCTATTTTCTAGAGGGAGTAATTGACATTCTGAAAAATGGCCGTGTTATTACGTTCCAGCAAATCGGGGAGTAGTGAGAGAGATGGATAATAATCGCTCCTAATGCCCGGTCTGCGTTATCAGGGACATTCTCACAGCATTAACATTTCCCTCAGAAAATCAATAACATTTATCAGTCTTCATTGTGGCAGCCGAGAAATCCGGAGATTCTTCTATATTTTCTGCAAATATAATATGTGAGATGCGGTGACAGCGCGGCGGAGTCATCGGGACAAGGATCTGTGGATATGGGAAGCAGGAGAGGAAGGTGGGGGGGTCACCAGGAGGCCGATGAGTGGGGGGACACCCGTCAGGTACCCCGCAACCTCCAACGTTACAATCAGAGAAGACGGCACCGGATGTAAATGGAGCGGAATCAGTAGATCTGAGCTGCTGTATCTCGGGTGTCATTAGGAGGATCCCTTTAAGTCATGTGACCTGTAGTATCGCATTGTACCACCATGTATACCGCACCTATAGGTTATAGGTCATCACACAGTCCTGGACTTTCACTATATTAATATTTTTAATAGTGTTTTTACTGTATCCGCAGCTCCGAAAGGTGATTTTGGCTGCGGATGAAGTCGGATTAGCTGAAGTCTGGGATGGAGGATTCTGCGGATACATATTACACATAGGATGAGAGGCTGTGAGGGATGTGATCCCGCTCCTCCTGGGGTCTTCCTAATAATCCGCTCCCCTCTATGTATCATGGATTTTCTCGTATCTGCACAAAGTCATAAAGCAAAGGAAGATAAATGACTCCGACCGCAACGAAGTCATCGAGAAAATCAGAGGCTGGAATATTCTGTCCCTCATCACGTCGGGATAATGGGTCCTTGTGGTGAGCGTGGGCTGCCAGGGGTGGAGGAAGACCTGGCCGCAGTAATGGGGGGCTCAATCATTCTTCATTAGGAGGAGGGATATTTGGGGATGGGTGATGATTACTGATGGAAGTATAGCAGCGGCACATGTACACTATAAAATACATCATTGGTAGAGGCATTGATATCTTCCAAGGATTGTGGGTTCCGCTGGTGGTAGTGGTCAGTACTTCTAGGATTGTGGGTCAGGCTTGTACCCCGGTAGCAGTCCTTCATTGACTGGGGTTATCCTTGTCGTTTTGTGTTCCTTGGAATGGGCGTACCACTGGGTCAGGCTGGTAGTGGTGGTTACTTCTTGAACTGAGGTCAATCTTGTGGTTGTTGGTTCTTCTTGGGCTTGGAGTCCCCCTCAGTCTTACTGGTAAGGGGAACCAAATGTATAGTGGTGCATCGGGTGGCGACCGCAATTGGGGAAAAAATGGACATGTACGAATGGCGCTGGCATGTTCTTTTCGTTCAAAGTAGGATCCGATTATTTCCAGAAAACAAGTAAAAACAAGTCAACGCGTTTCGCACCTTCTTTAGGTGCTTCCTCAGGTCTGTATCTGATGATGTGCAGTTGGCTGGTATTGGACTGGTAAGGTGTTGGTTCCTTCTTGAAAAGTGATTCCCACAGTCATGCTGGTAGTTGTCTTCCTTACTGGACTTGGGTCATCCTTGGAGTCTAGGGTCCTTCTTAATAATGAGTACTCCTGAGTCATGATTGTAGTTTTAGGGCCTTCTTGGATCATCCACCCTTTTGAGTCATGCTGGTGGTGGTGGGTTCCTCATGGATTGTAGGCTAAGATTGTACCAGTGGCTGTTTCTTTTCTCTGGCTCATGCTGGTAGCAGTGGCTCCTTACTAGACTTGGGTCATCCTTGGAGTGGTGGGTCCTTCTTAATAAAGAGTACTCCTGAGTCATGATTGTAGTTTTGGGTCCTTCTTGGGTCATCCCCCCCTTCCCCGAGTCATGCTGGTGGTGGTGGGTTCCTCATGGATTGTCGGTTAGGATTGTACCATTGGGTGTTTCTTTTCCCTCAGACTCATGCTGGTAGCCGTGGCTTCTTGTTGGACTGGGGTCATCCGTGGGGAGGGGAGTCCTTCTTGGGCTGGGTGTCCAAATGAGTCATGCTGGTAATGGTGGTTCCTTCATGGACATTCTTGTAATGGTCGTTCCGTCTTGGATTGAAAATCCCCTTGAATCATGCAGTTAGTGATGGGTTCTTGTTGGGTTGGACTCATTCTTGTGGTGGAGGGTCCTTCTCAAACTGGAAGGGCCCCTGAGTCCTGTTGGTCCTTTTATGATTATGAGTTGGTCTTGTAGAGGTTGGTCCAGTTGATTGTGAAATATGCATGTTATGGTGTGTCCTTCGTGGATTGTGGGTCACGCTTGTAACGGGGGAGTCCTACTAGAGCTCTGGGTTACCCTATAAACGGTGAGACCTACTTTGATTGTGGGCCTACTTATGTAATGCTGGTAGTATTGGATTATTTCTGTATTTTGGCCCATGCTTGTAAAGACGGGTGCCTCTAAAATTGTGGGTATGCCTATAGTTTTATGTATAAACCTTGCTTTATTGTGGGTTATGATTGTAGCGGTGGATCCCGGCAGTTGACCTCCATGAATTATGCTGGTAATGGAGGATCTTTATTGGATTTTCATGATGATATTCTGGTTTTTGGGTATTGGTGGATCCTATTTGGATTATGAATTCACGTTAGTAATGATGATATGGAGGGATGTAAATGATAATTTTTGGAGTCATATCCGCCCCCTGGCATGGAGGTGGTAGGAATGGGGAAATAATAGTAAGTGCTAGCAATAAGATAGTTTGTGATTATTTTAGGGCTTCTATGCTACTGGCGTGGTGCAGAAGCCTTGATAAATACCCCCCATAGTGTATATGTGATATACGTGGGGGCACAGTTGTGTTATAGTAAATATATATTCATTAGGTGCATAGTGTGGGACATAGTTGTTATTCAGGGAACAATATACTGTAAGTCACTGTGGTATTTTCAGGTGCGCAGTGTGGAGATGTTCTGCAATGAGCTGTAGACATCTAGGGTAAAATTCAGCAGCGTTAAGTCATGGGCTCATGCTATTCTGAACACGAAAATGCAGATTATCACCTAATTAGCTCATATTTATCGTCAGTCATATCGTCAACTGTATGTATGTCCTATGCTTTACAACAGGAAACTATAATGTGGGGCAGGACTTGAATCGGGCCCTGAGATTCCTATTCTTCGTGTTCTAGAACGTTCTTTGTGTAATTATCCTTCCTGTGGCCGGGCTGGTAGATCCGATGACACTAAATCCACCCCTCGGCCACGTCGCAGAATCCATCACTCGCTTATTTGTGTGTTTTCCGTGATAGGAAATAGCTGAATCTACTTATCCCGTTTTCCGATGCCCTGAACATACTTTTTTTTTTTTTTTCGGAAGTCAAGTGATAAATTAGGTGTTGGGAATACACAAATTCTGCGAGTCCGTGAGGCATGAACAGAATCTGCTGATGGACGAGAAGAGAAAAAGCTCCTTAAACACAAACCTCGGCTTTCCATTCCTGCGGAGAGGCAGCAGCAGCCGTGCGCCGCATATGATTTGCATGATGGCTCTGCGCCTCCTGTAATCAAATTAAAAGATTTAAAGGCGCAGCGATTATTTATAACGTGTTTTTACGGCGCCGTCTCTCATCTGGATTTCGGAATGCTTAGAAGTAGCGGCCCGGTGACAGATTGTGACGCGGCTTATACACCAAGCCGAATGAGAAATACACAATGAGTCCTAGAACGTTTCCCGACGCCGCCGGGAGGCGAGAGACGTATTTCAGCAGCGCGCATGCGGATCCGGAAAATATGTTAAGTGTTGTATCTTATCAGCTTGTGAGTACAGGCTCATTGTATAAGACGCTTGGGGTGGGGGATATGGCGGATGACCGGACAGGTAGCGGGAATTAGAAGCGCGGTGGGGAAAATCGCAGAAATGTTGCGGTTGGGTTTAGTCTATTATGTTCAGTCACTTTCCATGCATCAATAGTTGAATGCATATAAACTTATTAGGCCAGAAGGGATATTTCCGGTTGTATGCTACCCGTACCGTAGTGTATATAATAGCCACATTCACTTCAATGGCCGATACGTCCAATCACGTGAATTAACGTATTGCCCACCCTACCATCGACCGGAAAAAGATGGAGCTTACTTCTTCCTATGGAGAGGGGTGCACAGCACTCACCTTTCCTCTCTCCTCTCTGCTGCTATGGCCCGGGCATGCCAGGAGCCTAAATGTAATTTATGTTATCAGATATCTTATCAGAAATAATAGTAAGTTACTATCTCACCCCAAGTGCTTTATTCCCCTCATTACAAGTCAGTACTTCTCTATAATGTCCTGTATGATCCTGCTGATACTTCTGAGTGATAGAGGAAAGACACAGGCACAAACAGACGCTGCTGGAGATAACAGTAGGTTTTCTATCTCACCCCCAAGTGCTTTATTCCCATCAGTACAGCTCAGTAGTTCTCTATAATTTCCTATATTATCTGCTCATGTATCTGATTGATAGAGGAGAGACATGAGTACATACAGAGGCTGCTGGAGATAACAGTAAGTTTTCTATCTCACTCCCAGTGCTTTATTCCCATCAGTACAGCTCAGTAGTTCTCTATAATTTCCTATATTATCTGCTCATGTATTTGATTGATAGAGGAGAGACATGAGTACATACAGAGGCTGCTGGAGATAACAGTAAGTTTTCTATCTCACTCCCAGTGCTTTATTACCATCAGTACATGTAAGTAGTTCTCTATAATTTCCTATATGATCTGCTCATGTCTGATTGATAGATTACAGACACAGGGACAGACAGGGATGCTGGAGATAACAGTAAGTTTTCTATCTCACCCCAAGTGCTTTATTCCCATCAGTACAGGTCAGTAGTTCTCTATAATTTCCTATATGATCTGCTCATGTCTGATTGATAGATTACAGACACAGGGACAGACAGGGATGCTGGAGATAACAGTAAGTTTTCTATCTCACCCCAAGTGCTTTATTCCCATCAGTACAGGTCAGTAGTTCTCTATAATTTCCTATATGATCTGCTCATGTCTCTGATTGATAGATGAGAGACACAGGGGCAGACAGGTATGCTGGAGATAACTGTAAGTTTTCTATCTCACCCCAAGTGCTTTATTCCCATCAGTACATGTAAGTAGTTCTCTATAATTTCCTATATAATCTGCTCATGTCTCTGATTGATAGATGAGAGACACAGGGACAGACAGGGATGCTGGAGATAACAGTAAGTTTTCTATCTCACCCCAAGTGCTTTATTCCCATGAGTACAGGTCAGTAGTTCTCTATAATTTCCTATATGATCTGCTCATATCTCTGATTGATAGAGGAGAGACACAGGTATAGACAGAGGCTTCTGGAGATAGTAAGTTTTCTATATAACCCCAAGTGCTTTATTCCCATCAGTACAGGCCAGTACTTATCTATAATGCCCTATGATCTGCTGAAACCTCATATTCTCCACTGTGCAGCCAACAACCAGACAACCTGGTTCTGTAAAATTGGACCTCTGTTGTCCACTAAGTACCAGGTATCCAGTGTTACTTCTTGCTGTTGTTTGTAGGACCTACGGTTCCGACTGCTGAGATTTTTCACCTTCAAACCAACTTCATGGGTTTTTTTTTTGAAGTAGCAAAAAAGCAAAAAACCTGATTTTATTCCATATAAATAAAGGCGGATTGGAGGTAATTGCATCGGCTCCGCGGTCTCGCCCTCCTTGTGTCTGTGGTCTATTATCATTTGGCAGTAATTGATCCGGCAGTCAGAGGGAATGGCGGGTGTATTAGACTCTGTTAGGAGAAATCAATGTCCTCATGGACCTGCAGTAACGCAGCACGGGGACAACAATGCACCTGGGCTCCGGGAGGGGGGGGGGGGTGTCCTAGAGGGCGGTGGGTGATTCATTAATATATATCATTGCAGTCACTTATTAATATATTATCCTCATAGTCCGATGTAAGATCATCAATATTCACTAGTTAAAAATGTGATAAAGCCAAAGCCGGACAGATGCAACAGCTTTACAGAGGATTTAAGGGCCCAATCCATTCATGCCAGGGCAAACACAAACCGGGAGCCACATGGAGTAACGGAGGGGAGGAACGAGGTAAAGGATATTGGCCACAAATTTGTTCATCACTGACAGACAACTCCTTTAAAGGGGTTGGTTCTCCCTATGTCTGACGAGTGGTTTCAGAGTTCTTAAGCAGGGGTGGGGCTAAACAAATTCAAACATTTTGTCTTTAATTTTGGGTTCATCAGTGGAGGAAGCAGGAACGTAGCATGCAGAATTAAGGTGGCTGCTTCTCCTTGTATCTGAGAAGATGTCTCAAAGTCCATTAGCAGGGGTGGGGCTAAGCAAATTCAAACCCTCTTTTTAAAATTCGTCCACACCCCTGCAGTACCTAATTGTTTCAAATGTAACTGGGAAAGAATTAGCATTATGTTTTGATATGGACACCTGTCAAGGCGATTTGGGACATTAAACCACCCACAGATCTTTATGGACAGGTGGATTTGAAATTAGCAAGTTCTTTAACTTTCTTTCTAAATATATGTAAATTTGCCTGTTCTTCTTCATTTCTGAGAAGATGTCTCGGAGTCAGCAGGGGTGGGGCTTAGCCAATCCTCTTTCTCAAATCCTTGAACTCAGTTCAGTCTCTGGTCTTGTCTTGGCGGAGATAAAAAATGGATGAACCGGAGCAGGTTTTGATAAGAAATTTGTAAGCTCTTTAAATATTTTTTACCAGAGAAGATGTCTCACAGTCCTCGGGGGAGGGGCTAAGCCAATGCTTGAACTCATGCTTGAACACACCCCTGCAGTACAGTTACAGTGGAAATTGATGAGATTATTGGACAAGGGACAGTATTTGGCATGTGTTTTGAGAAAAATTTTGTTGCCCCTTTAAGTTTTTCTACTTTTTGGGTGATCAGCTGAGGGAGTGAGACATCTCATCGTATTGAGACTCCACGAGCTGCCGAGACTGGCATTTCCGTGACCTCAGCATCATTACCTAAGATTACCTGAGCTGGTATTTTTTTGTCGCCCTCGTCTATCACTTACGGCCTCCCCCATGGATCATTCTAGTGCTCGAGGAAGTTATTAACTCATCTCGGCGTGGTGTCCTCTGTAAAGTAACGCACAGCGGAGCCCGGACTGCCCACGGGTTATTACCACTGTGCCAAAGACAGCGAGAGGAAGAGCCGACTCAGCACAGGTGTGCGCCGCGTTATTAAACTCCACGCCGCCCATAAACTACTGTACACTGCTCTACTTTAACTCATCGAATGCAACAAAAAAATTATTAAAAATTTGTGTCGCCAGCGTCTTGTGAAGTCGAGGCAATCAAACTATTAAGCAAATTATAGGGCAGCGTTGATAGGGAGAGCACGAGAAAACATAGAAGCAACAAGGCAACGCTCACCTACAACAAAGAGCGAGCGAGAGGCCACCACCGACATCACCGCCGCCAACGCTCCCGAAATGATATCATTTACTGTTCCTCGCGTCTCGGGGGGGAGATTCCAGACGGGTTTTAAATATTAATGGAAATGAAAATGTTTCCTCTTAAAAGGAGAAACTTATAAACATCTGTAAAGATAAACGTAAAAAAACTCTGCGCGCGGCATCGAGGGGAAGGGAATCGGATGACTTCATTAATGTGTTAAATAATGGATTATCTGTGGTTGTCGGAAACTTCAAGATGATGTCAGGGATCGGGACGTGAGGAGAATGGGAACGCGGGGAGGACGGGATGGGAGCGTTATGGGAGATAAGGAAAGGGCCACAAACGGAGTCTTGTCAAGGGGCCCCCGAGGGAGAGCTCGGCCATGAATGAAAAGTCTGTAGCCCACTACCTGCCATAGGTTTACCTGTATTTGTAATCCGAGGATCAGTATCGGGCCCCCCTGATCTCTGGGGCCCCAGCAGTTGCATAGGGTGTGATATATAAGGCTGAATCCCTGATGACGTATAGAACTTGTACTGTCGATGCGTAAACTGTTTAAGGACTTTTACCATCAGTTCTTGAAGGTCATTGTTCCTCAGGACTTCTTTTATTATAAGTCTATGGGGCTCATTTACTAAGGGTCCGAACGCCGCACTTTCGTCGGGTTTCACGATTATTTCCATTTTGGCCCTGAATTGTCCCGGGATTTTGGTGCACACGATCGGATTGTGGCGCATCGGTGCCGGCTTTCATGCGACAGAAATCGGGGGGCATGGCCATCGGACAACCCGACGGATTCGGACAAACCGCGGAATTGTCAAGCACTCACATGCACCAGGAAGAAGAAGGTGAACTCCGGCGGACCTCGGTGCAGAAGCGACGGATGCAGGAACTCCTGCGCACAATCTTAGTGAATCGCGGCAGAACCCGAATCCACGCCGGACAATGCACCGCGGGATCGCTACTGGAGCGGGTAAGTAAATCTGCCCCTACATCCCGCTATATAAAAGTTATATGGATCTCAGAATATCTATCTAATGAGTATAATTTGTCAGTTTGGTATAGAAACCATCACAAATCACTTGTTATCTTAAGTCCAGTCCATTTATGCACAAATGGATTTGGTTCCAGAACTTCTGATCCCATAGATGTTTCTTTATGAATCCCAATAAATAAACTTCCTCCCAGTAACAACATGTGACCAGTGATTCCTGTCCCCCCATAACCTTTGCCTCTGGTCAGTCCGGGCTCCGTCTCCGGCTCGATTGCCCGGTAGTTCGCCGTACCGGATACGGTCGCTGGTGGATGAGCCGGATGGAAGCCTCTGACTTGCTGTTTGATGAAGTGTGTGATAAATCAAAGAACGGAATAATTTCACAAACATTAACGATGCGTAGAAAATCGACTCGTTTTAGTTCATTTAGATCCAGGGAGAATTTTTTTTAAAACTTTTTTTTTTTTTTTACATTCTGGTTTCTCGGCGTGCCGGTAGAAGGCATTAATAATCCGCTGATGTTTGTCGGGTGAAATTAATCTTTGGGGAATCAGATCTACGGGTTTTGATTTCCACCTCAATCATAAATCGTCACCGCATGGCGCTCTTACAATGTGTAATGAACGAGGAGGAAAAAAAAAAAAATGAAATAAAAAAAAACCCTGCGAGACGCGACGGGGTTTGCCGAATCAAATTAAGTTGATTGTTTGTTGTCAGCGGAGGCCAAAAAAAATGGTCTAATATTTGCTCTGAAAATTAATTTGTCTGCTCCCTCGATTCTCCGGTGTTTTCCTTTCAAGTCATGGAGGACAATTACAGAAGACTTTGATAAATCCATCACTTTGCGGAAATTGGAAGCGAAAAGACAAATAAAGTGATTAGTCCGGCATTTTGTTGGTAAATGATGGGTCCTGGGGGGAGGGGGAGACCGACAAGGTTAAAAAGTATATTGGATCGGGAATAGTTAGTGATGATTAATAATCAATCAATTATAAGGAACGGCAGAGGAAAGATCCTCGGGGGAGGAGTCTTCAGACTGACCTTGGACCTATTTGGTATCATTCCTTCAAAGGGAACCGAGTTACAGATACTGTAACATCAAAGGGTCCAATTTTACCATTGACCACCATCATAGAGGCCACCCGGTGGCCCACAGATCTTCTAATTTTACCTTGAGGGGGTTTTATGCAAATATGGACAACCACCAGGGGTTTTGGATGAGGAAAAAAAGATATATTTACCCTGAGCAGATCCCAGTTCCCACATCGGTACTTCCAGTCTTCAACACAACCCCTTGTCTAGATGTTCCCGGAGATAATGGAAACCACATCATCCAATGAGTGGCCTCCTCAGACCATAGGACGTCACTGTTCAGTGGGGCTTCCCTTGTGTTGTCCTCTGGTCCGAGGAAGCCACTCGTTGGATGATGTGGTTTCCATTATCTCCGGGAACATCTAGACAAGGGGTTGTGTTGAAGACTGGAAGTACCGATGTGGGAACTGGGATCTGCTCAATGGAATGGGTCCGGTGATCCTATGTAAGATCCTCTGGAAGTACCAGAGCGAAACCAGAAAGATCCATAATTACAGAAGTGATGCAGGAACCGGGAGCCAGAATGAGGTAAGTATCTGCTCTGTTTTATTCTTATTCTGGTCCCACCTACCTGGTGGCTTTTCATATCATGGTCCTGGACATCTCCTTTGTTTTGGGTTTGGCCAATGTCCAGCTACAGAGTCTTTATTATGTAGTAATGAAGGCAGGTGACCTGACAGGGGCAGATAGGACATCAAAAAGTCCCAACTTGATCGATTTGCGGGTCATGATCACATGATCGCTACTACGGGAAAGCCTTGATGACCCCTGGTGGTCTATCAATCAATTTTTACCTTCATTTGTTCTTGGCCAGATTTGAGCTGCAGAATCTGTTGTTATATTTTTTGGATATTGGGTCAAGAATGATGCAATTGAGTTTCAGCCATTACAACATCTGATATGACCAATTGGGCGGGGAACCACTGAGGTCATCTACCGACCTCACCGATCACTGGAAGCTCCACCGATGATGAAAACAAGGGTCGAGAAAGGACCCTACTGCTCCATTCATTCTCTATGACGCGGCCAGGGATGTCACTCTTGTCCCACCACTACACAGGGATCGAAGCTCTTCTCCCAACTCTCTTCTCCAAGTGGATTCGGAAGGAAGCTGCTTTGGGCTGAGGGGCTCCATACCTTCCAACCATCCCAAATTCAGTGCGCCAATATTTTACGCACCCCAATAGAGAAGTATAAGTAAATGATTGTTAAACCGATTCCCTACAGGAGGGAGTTACCTAAAGTAGGTGGAGGGTAGGCTTGTAATAATGTTGGCAGCACATCATTCCGCCATTTGGTTCGTCCAGTGAAGAACCAAGGGATTTAGGAGAAAATGGACCAATTTGGTGCAGAAGTGAAGACCACAAAGAACAAAGCATGTCATAGGGATCACACGTTTCGAGGGAGAACCTACCTCTTCATCAGATTCAGCCGAGGAGCGGATGAAGAAGGCAGTGGGGCAGCAGGTTTGTCCCATATTGTAGCTCAGTCTTTATCCTTCCGACCACAGTAGGGGGTAGTGGGTGGGACACAATGATTGGGGGTCATGGTAAAGGAATCAGTGGCGTAACTAGAGTCCCCTTAACTGTGAACACCATTACTGTTGAAAAAAAAACAGCCGGCACACATCCTAAGGGTGCAGACACAATTTGGGGCTTGTTCCCATGTACATAATAGCGCACAACCTTCATTTTTTAGTGTGTGGCCAAATGCCGGGCCCCCCTCACACTGCAGGCCCCATAGCAGCTGCTACCACTGTAGGCAGAAGACTGTAGGGAGCACTATGAAGGAAAGGATAAGATGACATAATAGGGGGGGGGGGGCATCATGAATCGGCCACACGATGGGGGGTTATTATACAGCGGGAGGGTATTACAGTGTTATATTGTTGGATAATACACTGTTATGGCCTTATATGATACGAGGGCCACTAAAAGGAGGGTTATTATACTATGTGGGGATATGTGGTGGGGTCCAGGCCACCCTTGCCCATATCCCCCTCATCGGGCCTAAGGATCTCATAGAGGGACCCCGACTTTTAGCTAGAACAATGGGGGTCATTTACTAAGGGCCCGATTCGCGTTTTCCCGACGTGTTACCTGAATATTTCCGATTTGCGCCGATTTCCCCTGAATTGACCCGGGATTTTGGCGCACGCGATCGGATTGTGGAGCATCGGCGCCGGCATGCACGCGACAGGAATCGGGGGGCGTGGCCGAACGAAAACCCGACGGATTTGGAAAAACCGCCGCATTTAAAAATGCGGAGTTTGCACTTACCTTCACTCAGCCGGCCCGGTGAACTCCAGTGCGTTCCGATGCTTTTCAGCGCAGCAGCGCCACCTGGTGGACGTCGGAGGAACTACCTTAATGAATCCCGGCCGGGCCCGAATCCAGCGCAGAGAACGCGCCGCTGGATCGCGAATGGACTGGATAAGTAAATCTGCCCCAATGTATTGTATTACACGGCCCCCCATCTGTATGGACATTGTATGAGAGGACCCTGGGGGATTAGTGGGTCCTGTAATCCCCCGGCTCAGCAGACCTGCGTTGTCCTTGTAGACGAGGGTGGGGGGTAGTGTGAAGCCCCGGCCGCTGTAATTATCTTAATGCACATGTCCCGCTCTGATACAATTGTAATCCATCTGATGCACCGACGTTCCGGCCGCTGCCCTCACAAATCCAATTTCTCCAGCTTTTATGATTATTTTAATGGATCTGAGGCTTTCGCTTTCTGTTGTGCAGACGCATCGACTCCTGTTTGCTGCAGGTTCATGAGATCGGAGTCCGGAGCCGCCACTTAAAGGGATTGTATCTGTAGCAATGCCGTCCCTTTCAATCCGGGTACTAATTGGGAACAGAGGACCACTTTTAGGAAGGCAGTGCAAGCCCCACGGGACATGCCCAAATTTTCTGGGGCTGTAAAGCAGTTATTGTAACTCCGCCAAGTGCGCTCACACTGCTGTGCTCTGTGCCGCCAGTGATATCGCCCCTGCAGAGCTGTGTAATGAAACCATTGTGCATGTTATTAGTAGAAGCAGGGCTGTGATATATGGATTTATATTCCAGGCTTGTAAGGGATGGTGTCCTCACACTGCTGTGCACTTAGCTCTCTGCAGCCAGTGTTCAGTATTGTCCCTGGAGAGATGTGTAATCAGACCTCACACTGCTATGCTCTGTGCTCTCTGCAGCCAGTGTTATGTACTGTCCCTGGAGAGATGTGTAATCAGACCTCACACTGCTGTGCTCTGTGCTCTCTGCAGCCAGTGTTATGTATTGTCCCTGGAGAGATGTGTAATCAGACCTCACACTGCTGTGCTCTGTGCTCTCTGCAGCCAGTGTTATGTATTGTCCCTGGAGAGATGTGTAATCAGACCTCACACTGCTGTGCTCTGTGCTCCCTGCAGCCAGTGTTATGTATTGTCCCTGGAGAGATGTGTAATCAGACGTCACACTGCTGTGCTCTGTGCTCCCTGCAGCCAGTGTTATGTATTGTCCCTGGAGAGATGTGTAATCAGACCTCACACTGCTGTGCTCTGTGCTCTCTGCAGCCAGTGTTATGTATTGTCCCTGGAGAGATGTGTAATCAGACCTCACACTGCTGTGCTCTGTGCTCTCTGCAGCCAGTGTTATGTACTGTCCCTGGAGAGATGTGTAATCATTCCTCACACTGCTGTGTTCTGTGCTCTCTGCAGCCAGTGTTATGTATTGTCCCTGGAGAGATGTGTAATCAGACCTCACACTGCTGTGCTCTGTGCTCTCTGCAGCCAGTGTTATGTATTGTCCCTGGAGAGATGTGTAATCAGACCTCACACTGCTGTGCTCTGTGCTCTCTGCAGCCAGTGTTATGTATTGTCCCTGGAGAGATGTGTAATCAGACCTCACACTGCTGTGCTCTGTGCTCTCTGCACCCAGTGTTATGTATAATCCCTGGAGAGATGTGTAATCAGACATTTTTGTCTGTTATTAATAGCAGCAGGTCTGTGATATATGGATTTATATTCCAGGGTTGTGATTTCCTTACACTGCTGTGCTCTATAATCTGTGCAGCCAGTAAAGCTGTATAATCATATCTCTGCCTCCTGCTTGTTCTATCTTGTGCTACTTCTGTCTCTGCCTCGTGCCGATTCTGTCTCTGCCTCGTGCCGATTCTGTCTCTGCCTGGTGCTGGTTCTGTCTCTGCCTCGTGCCGATTCTGTCTCTGCCTCGTGCTGGTTCTGTCTCTGCCTCCTGCTGGTTCTGTCTCTGCCTCGTGCCGATACTGTCTCTGCCTCATGCTTGTTTTGTCTTTGCCTCGTGTGGGTTCTGTCTCTGCCTGGTGCCGGTTCTGCCTCTGCCTGGTGCCGGTTCTGTCTCTGCCTAGTGCTGGTTGTGTGTACACCTCTGCACATCACTTTGCACTGAGCTGATTTTCGGTGTCGCCCGCTCGGGAGACGTTCTTGTTTTTTTTTTTTTTGTGTTTTAGGTTCTACAGCAAAACAAATATATCCGGAACGTACGAGGAGCCCCTGAGGGCGGCCGAGAGGGAAATCAGGAAAGTTTTCTGTTTATTGTATTTGTAGGGAAATAGTTTGAGCCGTTTATACAACTTCCTGACGTGT
The DNA here is from genome assembly GCF_040894005.1 of Engystomops pustulosus. Lineage (NCBI taxonomy): Eukaryota > Metazoa > Chordata > Amphibia > Anura > Leptodactylidae > Engystomops > Engystomops pustulosus. Next base: position 177,326,518 of record NC_092417.1, on the reverse strand, counting down.
CGCTCGCTGCGGCGCCGGCGCCTGTGCAGTAATAAGATTCGGCGTCCGACAGGCAGTGAATTTCCTCCGGTCCCAGGATCACAACAGACGATCTAAAAATAATTCTTTATTATCCGGAATATTCCCTACAAATTCTCTCCCGGATAAGTTACAAAATATTTGAAATTCAATGATCAGATCCCCGGAGCCGTCTCTTCACAAAGTCTCATCCACTTCACGGACCCTTAAAGGGGATGTCCCATAACAGACACTTATCCAAGGTCAGATTTACCCATAATGCAACCCGTTGATATTGCTTGGGGTCCCTTAATCACACAGGGGGGCGCAAACTTATCTGCACTCCTTGCTCTTTGCTTGGGGCCCAAGAAATCCCATATCCACCCCTTGTACTTACCCCCTATCAACGGGCGAATCCCCGATTACTGGGACGGACCCCCTGACTTTCGGACCCCTTGAGATGACACATTTATCCTCTATTCTATGCCACGACCTCTTTAATAATTGGTTTTATACTGTAGTTATATATCAGCATTGCGGCTGAAACGGGATGTGTACTAACACTGCTGTGCTCTGAAATCACTGCAAATAAATGCTTTATACAGTCTTCCTGTTGCTGTGAGTGACTTCTGCAGCGGGTTCTTGATTAAATACTGTAGCAGTCCCTCGGAGCAGAGGGGAGGGACTATGGAACAGCTGTATGCAGAGAGCAAAGAGTACAGCAGTGTTAGGACATGCTCTCAGTGCAGTTAGAGTAGCCACAATCCTGGAATATTTATCCATTTTTCCTAGTCCTGCTACTATTAACAACATACACAGAGGTCTGATTACACATCTCTCCAGGGACAATACATAACACTGGCTGCAGAGAGCACAGTGCACAGCAGTGTGAGGTCTGATTACACATCTCTCCAGGGACAATACATAACACTGGCTGCAGAGAGCACAGAGCACAGCAGTGTGAGGTCTGATTACACATCTCTCCAGGGACAATACATAACACTGGCTGCAGAGAGCACAGAGCACAGCAGTGTGAGGTCTGATTACATATCTCTCCAGGGACAATACATAACACTGACTGCAGAGAGCACAGAGCACAGCAGTGTGAGGTCTGATTACATATCTCTCCAGGGACAGTACATAACACTGACTGCAGGGAGCACAGAGCACAGCAGTGTGAGGTCTGATTACACATCTCTCCAGGGACAGTACATAACACTGGCTGCAGGGAGCACAGAGCACAGCAGTGTGAGGTCTGATTACACATCTCTCCAGGGACAATACATAACACTGGCTGCAGAGAGCACAGAGCACAGCAGTGTGAGGTCTGATTACACATCTCTCCAGGGACAGTACATAACACTGGCTGCAGAGAGCACAGAGCACAGCAGTGTGAGGTCTGATTACACATCTCTCCAGGGACAATACATAACACTGGCTGCAGAGAGCACAGAGCACAGCAGTGTGAGGTCTGATTACACATCTCTCCAGGGACAGTACATAACACTGGCTGCAGAGAGAACAGCAGTGTGAGGTCTGATTACACATCTCTCCAGGGACAATACATAACACTGGCTGCAGAGAGCACAGAGCACAGCAGTGTGAGGTCTGATTACACATCTCTCCAGGGACAATACATAACACTGACTGCAGAGAGCACAGAGCACAGCAGTGTGAGGTCTGATTACACATCTCTCCAGGGACAATACATAACACTGGCTGCAGAGAGCACAGCAGTGTGAGGTCTGATTACAAATCTCTCCAGGGACAATACATAACACTGACTGCAGAGAGCACAGAACACAGCAGTGTGAGGTCTGATTACAAATCTCTCCAGGGACAATACATAACACTGGCTGCAGAGAGCACAGAGCACAGCAGTGTGAGGTCTGATTACACATCTCTCCAGGGACAATACATAACACTGGCTGCAGAGAGCACAGAGCACAGCAGTGTGAAGTCTGATTACACATCTCTCCAGGGACAATACATAACACTGGCTGCAGAGAGCACAGAACACAGCAGTGTGAGGACAAATCCCTAGTGTACTTGGAGAAGTTCTAATCCTGGAATATAGATCCATAGATATAGATCACTACAGCCCCACCTACAGGTGATTAGTAGTATTACATGCTATGTCCTCCAGTGTCATTGATCCTCCTTGGAGCTTTCTCTACATCCAGCCCCGACTTCTCATGAAGGTTAAGAGATGAATTTACAAGCGATATTTAGATTTTCGCTTCTCTGGACGCTTGATGTAATAATGAGGGGCCACGTCTGAGTGATGGTCCATGTTCTGGCTCCGGGTCATGACCCCGATCTGCCCGTGTCACGGCGTCTCATGCCCTTGATTCCTCCTCTGCGCCTCCTTCCATCCCTTACCAGCTGTCAGACGCAACGTGAAGACTTTACGCTAAACGTTCTGCGCTATTTTAAGCTGTCAACGTGTCAAACCTTAATCGCTTTGTTATTTTAACTTCTCAGCACAATTCTTATTCTTCCTGCAAAACTTCTTTTTTTCTCTCTTTTTTGTTGTTGTTTATTACTAATAACACAAAATGGATCTCGCCTGAGAGTCCGGAAAAACGGGATCTACCCCGACCCATAAGCCCAGACCTGGACCTCATCCAGGACAGTACATCCTCACTAATAATTGATGGGGGTCATCACCTAAATGGGGTGTTTTATCCACATTGGTGGGGTCCACAGTGACTGGATGGTGGAGCCCTCTAGTGGTGGTCTTCTAGGCTACTATTGCTGGAGCTCCTGTCATAGTAGCCAAAGGGTTAATCCGGATAATTTCTGGTCCAGGCTAGATTAGATACAGCATCTCAGCTCTATGCAAGGTGGATGTCTGTGTAATGGCAGCTTAGATACATTATCTTAACTCTATGTATGGTGGATGCCTATATAATAGTAGCTTAGATACAGCATCTTAACTCTATGTAAGGTGGGTGCCTATAGACTGGCAGCTTAGATACAACAGCTCAGCTCTATGTATAGTGGATGGTTATATACTGTAATGGGAGCTTAGGTACAGCAACTCAAATCTATGTAAAGTGTATATCTATATAATGGCAGCTTAGATACAACAGCTCAGCTCTATGTATAGTGGATGGTTATATACTGTAATGGGAGCTTAGGTACAGCAACTCAAATCTATGTAAAGTGTATATCTATATAATGGCAGCTTAGATACAACAGCTGAGCTCAATGTATGGCATTTACCTCTATAATGGCAGCTTAGATACAGCAGCTCAGATCTATGTAAGGTGGATGTCTATGTAATGGCAGCTTAGATACAGCATCTTTACTCTATGTTTGGTCGATGCCTATATAATAGTAGCTTAGATACAGCATCTTAACTCTATGTATGGTGGGTGCCTATATACTGGCAGCTTAGATACAACAGTTTAGCTCTATGTATGGTGTATGCTTATATACTGTAATGGGAGCTTAGGTACAGCAACTCAAATCTAAGTAAAGTGGATGTCTATATTATGGCAGCTTAGATACAACAGCTGAGCTCAACATATGGTATTTACCTTTATAATGACAGCTTAGATACAGCAGCTCAGATCTATGTAAGGTAGATACTTATATAGTGGCAGCTTAGATACAGCAGCTCAGATCTATGTAAGGTAGATGCCTATATAATGGCAGCTTAGATACAGCAGCTCAGATCTATGTAAGGTAGATACTTATATAGTGGCAGCTTAGATACAGCACCTTAGATCTATGTAAGGTGGATGCCTATATAATGGCAGCTTAGATACAGCAGCTTAGCTCTATGCATGCATGGCTCTACAATACAGTATATGGTACATAGCAGCTATACACAGTGAGAAGTCATTATGCACCAGTTATATCCTGGGGTGTCTTAAAGGGGTAGAAGGAGAGTTATGTAACCCCTGGCAGATGCAGATTTCGAGTTATTTGACTATTTACCAAATTACTGCTACCTCTGACATTAAAAGGTTAATGATCTCCTAAAAGTGGGTGATTGGACATCTCTGGCAGTTTGTGTCATGACTCTCAGTGCACAGAGTGCAGGCAAAGGATTTACCATGCTTAAATTTCCAGACTTCATAGGGGATAAAAGTCTTCTTCTGCAGCAACCTCTACAATGACACCATGGACATCCGAGTACAGAGGGAATTTCAATCTAAAACACTGAAAAAGACCCCATGACCCTGTGGACTAATTTTTTTTTATATAAATTTGGCACAAAGAAAAAAAACAAAGCATAAAAACTAGAATAAAAGCAAACCAGGACATAGCATTTCAGAACTTATTAAATCGTTTCTCAAAAAATAATCCTATAAGAACTTCACAAGGCAACAAATAGAAGCAAAAAAAAAACATAAAACAACAAAATTACGAAAAGTCTGAGAAATCTGGAATCATTTCCCTTCTGTAACCTGTGGAGGTAGCGAGGAGCCGAGTGCAGGAGATTAATCAGGAATCCATCGAGATAAAAAAAAAAAAAAGAATCCTGACAAGTTAATTGCTCAAATATGAAATCATGCAATTAATCCGATTATACATGTAAATAGCGGCTCGTTTTCAGGGTCCTTTTAGCTAATTATTTAATGATGGATTTCAGAATTAATTTCTTGGCTGAACCCGGCTGATCCAATTTAGTTGTTAACCCTTGTGGAAAAAAAAGTATAAAAATATCCGGGACAAATATATCGGTTATATACAGGTCATACAGGTCATATATATTATATATAGGATATACAGGTCATATATATTATATACAGGTTATACAGGTCATATATATTATATACAGGTCATATATATTATATACAGGATATACAGGTCATATATATTATATACAGGTCATATATATTATATACAGGATATACAGGTCATATATATTATATACAGGGTATACAGGTCATATATTATATACAGGTCATATATATTATATACAGGATATACAGGTCATATATATTATATACAGGTCATATATATTATATACAGGATATACAGGTCATATATATTATATACAGGATATACAGGTCATATATATTATATACAGGTCATATATATTATATACAGGATATACAGGTCTTATATATTATATACAGGTCATATATATTATATACAGGATATACAGGTCATATATATTATATACAGGTCATATATATTATATACAGGATATACAGGTCATATATATTATATACAGGATATACAGGTCATATATATTATATACAGGTCATATATATTATATACAGGTCATATATATTATATACAGGATATACAGGTCTTATATATTATATACAGGTCATATATATTATATACAGGTTATACAGGACATATATATTATATACAGGATATACAGGTCATATATATTATATACAGGTCATATATATTATATACAGGATATACAGGTCATATATATTATATACAGGTCATATATATTATATACAGGTCATATATATTATATACAGGATATACAGGTCATATATATTATATACAGGTCATATATATTATATACAGGTCATATATATTATATACAGGATATACAGGTCATATATATTATATACAGGTCATATATATTATATACAGGATATACAGGTCATATATATTATATACAGGGTATACAGGTCATATATTATATACAGGTCATATATATTATATACAGGATATACAGGTCATATATATTATATACAGGTCATATATATTATATACAGGTCATATATATTATATACAGGATATACAGGTCATATATATTATATACAGGATATACAGGTCATATATATTATATACAGGGTATACAGGTCATATATATTATATACAGGTCATATATATTATATACAGGATATACAGGTCATATATATTATATACAGGGTATACAGGTCATATATATTATATACAGGTTATACAGGTCATATATATTATATACAGGATATACAGGTCATATATATTATATACAGGTCATATATATTATATACAGGATATACAGGTCATATATATTATATACAGGTCATATATATTATATACAGGATATACAGGTCATATATATTATTTACATGTTATATATATTATTTACAGGTTATATATATATATTCTATACAGGTTATATACACTCACCGGCCACTTTATTAGGTCCACCATGCTAGTAACGGGTTGGACCCCGTTTTGCCTTCAGAACTGCCTCAATTCTTCGTGGCATAGATACAACAAGGTGCTGGAAGCTCCTCAGGGATTTTGCTCCATAGTGACATGATGGCATCACACAGTTGCCGCAGATTTGTCGGCTGCACATCCATGATGCGAATCTCCCGTTCCACCACATCCCAAAGATGCTCTATTGGATTGAGATCTGGTGACTGTGGAGCCATTTGTGTCCAGTGACCTCATTGTCATGTTCAAGAAACCAGTCTGAGATGCTTCCAGCTTTATGACATGGCGCATTATCCTGCTGAAAGTAGCCATCAGATGTTACAGGGTACATTGTGCTCATAAAGGGATGGACATGGTCAGCAACAATACTCAGGTAGGCTGTGGCATTGTACCAAGGGGCCCAAAGACACCATGACACCACCAGCACCAGCCTGACCCGCTGATACAAGGCAGGATGGATCCATGACACCACCACCACCAGCCTGACCCGCTGATACAAGGCAGGATGGATCCATGACACCACCACCACCAGCCTGAGCCGCTGATACAAGGCAGGATGGATCCATGACACCACCACCACCAGCCTGAGCCGCTGATACAAGGCAGGATGGATCCATGACACCAGCACCACCAGCCTGACCCGCTGATACAAGGCAGGATGGATCCATGACACCACCACCACCAGCCTGAGCCGCTGATACAAGGCAGGATGGATCCATGACACCACCACCACCAGCCTGAGCCGCTGATACAAGGCAGGATGGATCCATGACACCACCACCAGCCTGAGCCGCTGATACAAGGCAGGATGGATCCATGACACCAGCACCACCAGCCTGAGCCGCTGATACAAGGCAGGATGGATCCATGACACCACCACCACCAGCCTGACCCGCTGATACAAGGCAGGATGGATCCATGACACCAGCACCACCAGCCTGAGCCGCTGATACAAGGCAGGATGGATCCATGACACCACCACCACCAGCCTGACCCGCTGATACAAGGCAGGATGGATCCATGTCACCAGCACCACCAGCCTGAGCCGCTGATACAGGGCAGGATGGATCCATGACACCACCACCACCAGCCTGACCCGCTGATACAAGGCAGGATGGATCCATGACACCACCACCACCAGCCTGACCCGCTGATACAAGGCAGGATGGATCCATGACACCACCACCACCAGCCTGAGCCGCTGATACAAGGCAGGATGGATCCATGACACCACCACCACCAGCCTGAGCCGCTGATACAAGGCAGGATGGATCCATGACACCACCAGCACCAGCCTGAGCCGCTGATACAAGGCAGGATGGATCCATGACACCACCACCACCAGCCTGACCCGCTGATACAAGGCAGGATGGATCCATGACACCACCACCACCAGCCTGAGCCGCTGATACAAGGCAGGATGGATCCATGACACCACCACCAGCCTGACCCGCTGATACAAGGCAGGATGGATCCATGACACCACCACCACCAGCCTGACCCGCTGATACAAGGCAGGATGGATCCATGACACCACCACCACCAGCCTGACCCTCTGATACAAGGCAGGATGGATCCATGACACCACCACCACCAGCCTGAGCCGCTGATACAAGGCAGGATGGATCCATGACACCACCACCACCAGCCTGAGCCGCTGATACAAGGCAGGATGGATCCATGACACCACCACCACCAGCCTGACCCGCTGATACAAGGCAGGATGGATCCATGACACCAGCACCACCAGCCTGAGCCGCTGATACAAGGCAGGATGGATCCATGACACCACCACCACCAGCCTGAGCCGCTGATACAAGGCAGGATGGATCCATGACACCACCACCACCAGCCTGACCCGCTGATACAAGGCAGGATGGATCCGTGACACCACCACCACCAGCCTGAGCCGCTGATACAAGGCAGGATGGATCCGTGACACCACCACCACCAGCCTGAGCCGCTGATACAAGGCAGGATGGATCCATGACACCACCACCACCAGCCTGAGCCGCTGATACAAGGCAGGATGGATCCATGACACCACCACCACCAGCCTGAGCCGCTGATACAAGGCAGGATGGATCCATGACACCACCACCACCAGCCTGACCCGCTGATACAAGGCAGGATGGATCCATGACACCAGCACCACCAGCCTGACCCGCTGATACAAGGCAGGATGGATCCATGACACCACCACCACCAGCCTGACCCGCTGATACAAGGCAGGATGGATCCATGACACCAGCACCACCAGCCTGAGCCGCTGATACAAGGCAGGATGGATCCATGACACCACCACCACCAGCCTGACCCGCTGATACAAGGCAGGATGGATCCATGACACCAGCACCACCAGCCTGAGCCGCTGATACAAGGCAGGATGGATCCATGACACCACCACCACCAGCCTGAGCCGCTGATACAAGGCAGGATGGATCCATGACACCACCACCACCAGCCTGAGCCGCTGATACAAGGCAGGATGGATCCATGACACCACCACCACCAGTCTGAGCCGCTGATACAAGGCAGGATGGATCCATGACACCACCACCAGCCTGACCCGCTGATACAAGGCAGGATGGATCCATGACACCACCAGCACCAGCCTGATCCGCTGATACAAGGCAGGATGGATCCATGACACCACCACCACCAGCCTGAGCCGCTGATACAAGGCAGGATGGATCCATGACACCACCACCACCAGCCTGAGCCGCTGATACAAGGCAGGATGGATCCATGACACCACCACCACCAGCCTGACCCGCTGATACAAGGCAGGATGGATCCATGACACCAGCACCACCAGCCTGAGCCGCTGATACAAGGCAGGATGGATACATGCTTTCATGTTGTTGACGCCAAATTCTGACCCTACCATCCGAATGTCGTATCAGAAATCGAGACTCATCAGACCAGGCAACGTTTTTCCAATCTTCTACTGTCCAATTTCGATGAGCTTGTGCAAATTGTAGCCTCAGTTTCCTGTTCTTAGCTGAAAGGAGTGGCACCCGGTGTGGTCTTCTGCTGCTGTAGCCCATCTGCCTCAGAGTTGGACGTACTGTGCGATCAGAGATGCTCTTCTGCCTACCTTGGTTGTAACGGGTGGCGATTTGAGTCACTGTTGCCTTTCTATCAGCTCGAACCAGTCTGCCCATTCTCCTCTGACCTGTGGCATCAACAAGGCATTTCCGCCCACAGAACTGCCGCTCACTGGATGTTTTTTCTTTTTCGGACCATTCTCTGTAAACCCTAGAGATGGTTGTGCGTGAAAATCCCAGTAGATCAGCAGTTTCTGAAATACTCAGACCAGCCCTTCTGGCACCAACAACCATGCCACGTTCAAAGGCCACAAATCACCTTTCTTCCCCATACTGATGCTCGGGAGAACTGCAGGAGATTGTCTTGACCATGTCTACATGCCTAAATGCTTTGAGTTGCCGCCATGTGATTGGCTGATTAGAAATTAATTGTTAACGAGCAGTTGGACAGGTGGACCTAATAAAGTGGCCGGTGAGTGTATTTATATTTTAGGATTCATATAGGTTACAGTACAGAGGAGGCTCTGTTTTGCCATAAAATGGGGGGCTTAACATGTAATACCTATCATATCCACAGCACAGGGGGTATACATCTGCTTCTGATGGACTCCCCATGATTGGCAGAACGTGGACCCCCGAGTTCCCTATAGATCCCCTATGAGACACGCCAGAAGTCCTATAGAAGGTTTTTGTCCAGCTCTCCATAGATTGCTCTTATAGCCGTGTATGGAAAGCTGGACAAAACTTGCCCTGTGCCTTGGGCATCTACTACATCTGATATTTAAAGGTTAATGATCTCCTAAAGGGGCAGTGGCGGCTTGTGTCATAAATCTCAGTGCACAGAGTATGAGGTAAGGATTTATGATGCTTAAATTTCCAGACTCGGAAGGAGATCAAAGTCTTGTGGACAGCGGCAGCCACAGCAACCTCTATAGTTACATCTAATGCAGGAAGGTGAGGGGGGATGCGGGGGTCTCCCATTCTCATGGTCCTGGGGGTTTTGGTAGTCAGACCTTTCTATAATCCGGCATAATGGGTTGGAAAATGTTCCCAATGAGTGTATTTGCCTGTGAGTCCAATGTATCACCATTTTTCATCTGCCCCCGGGTCTATATGTCCAGTGGTGATTCAGCAGTTCACAGAGGGGTCACATAAGGACCCGCAGCCGGTTTGTGTGGCGGCGTTGTCTTTTTGGCGGTATCTCCGCTCATCGTTACTGGAGGATGTGATTGAGGCCGAGGCGACGCTCACTTGACCCTTAGATTTTTCTTCTAAATGATCTTCTAACTTGTTTAGCAAAACCCACACAGAATTGATTTCCCATTTCCAGGATCATCTACATACTTATGAGTCCAGTGCAATCAACATGCAGCGGAGAGCGCTCCACGTATTAACCTCTTCAGTGCCGCTGGGACCGGTGATTATTCTGCAGGAGGAGCTTCACCATTTATCATCTCCTCTGCACAGAGCGGACGGACAGCATCTGCAACATCCCCCACCGGGGCCTAGCCTTTGAGGTGAGGCCTGGAGACAGCCGGGGCCCGCAGTACCTGAGTGGCTGGCGGTTGCGGCCTAAGCACGCTATTGTCACGGTGCTTGGTACGGGGGGAACCGGAGGTCTGTCCTACAGCCTGGCAGGTCTCCAGCAGGGTGGTGTTGGCAAGAAATGATGAGGGAGAGGCTGCTATAGCGGATCTCCCTGGGGCAACCCCTTAATGTCCCGAGTGTGAGTCTCTGGGTGATGGACAGGGTGCCGGTGATGAAGGCAGCCGTATCAGCAGGGACCAGACGGAGACAGAAGTTGAAGAAAACAACTTACAGTTCTTTATTTGAACCGGCAGGAACCGCAGCAAACGTGCCTTTAACAGGTAGATGGAGTGCTGAGATGTGAGTTGGAGGGAGCCTCAGGAGATAGTTCACCAGCCTGGATGTAGAGGGCAGGCTGGGAAGGCAGCTGTGTCCTGGTAGGAAGCTTCAGCTTGTCCTGTAGGGCTTCAGGTATCACCTTTGAAGGTAAGATGATACCCCTTTTCCTCACTACACTAACTCTAGTCTTAGACTCCACTCTTCAGAGGCAGGGGCTAGGCTCTTCCTGCTCTGGTATGGGCTAGACAGAGATTACTCACTCACTCACTCACTCTAAGTCTACAAGATCTTCTCCTGTGGGAGAGACTTCTCTCACTAACTCCTTTCTCTTAGATCTCCAGAACATTCCTGGCCAGGGGGTTTTATTACCTCCCTTTTGTCAGGTGGTGGCTGCTCCTCCAATCACATCTCAGCTTACAAAGGACAGGATGTAACACATATCATTGGACAATAGCATCTTGCATCATACAAAATACTTAACCTCTGCCTTGCCAGGCAGGATTCACCACTGCAATACCCCTATGTCCTATCAGAACCATGTAGTGTGATGTGGGTATATGCAGATGGGACGTATTCGCAAACACTACCTCGCCATTGCATCGGCGAGGGTGTTGCATACCCCGGGGGCAATTGAAAGAGCCGCCCTCGGCTCGACTACAGATGTTTTGGGGCACAGAGGGGGCTAAGGGCACTTCTGGGAAGTGCAGGCTATGTGAGGTGTAGGGACAAACCGCCCATGGTCCTGGAGACAGGCACCTGGGTTGGTGTCGGACTAAGACAAAAACATGTAGCTGTATGACAGTTGGTCGCTGACGCCATTAAACCGAACTGTACAGTAGGAAAGGTGTGGTGTCATGTCCTGTAATCCACTCCTTTCACCAAGGCCTGTATATTTGTTGTATCAACACTTCTTCCCTGGCGGCAATTATATAGTTTGTCTATCTGCATTGCGTTAGCATATGCGACACAAGTACCTCCTGACTGACAACCTTACCCATGTATGGGTGGCATCCAGGTGCTAACTGTGTAACACCCCCGGTCCCCGTAGGACCCGCAGTTTACGGACTACCCCCATGTGCAAACCTCGGTTTGAGGGATCAGGTAGCGGTCAGTGTTTTACAAGAAAGACGGTCCGACACAGCCACACTACAACCTGAAAAGCCTATGAAAGGGTTAATGCAGACTACTGGCATATCTTCTGACAGTGTGCAAACAGGTTAAGATCACATTGGTTTAGGAGCCCAATGGGTACACATCTTGAACGTTACAAACGTTACAGAAGTAGATAATCTACTCAGGGTAGCACGATAGTGAATGTCTCTTTACCTGAAAAGGAAAAGGCATAAAAAGTGCAAGCAGAATGTCCATACCTAAAAAGGAAGGCATTAAGTGCAATATAATAATAAATAAAGTGGCAACTTTTCCTGGTAGTATCTGGCAAAAGTCTCACAGAAGGTCTCTAGTGACAAAGTCCATCTTCTGGGTACAGCCCTTGATGTGGGGAAAAGTGCACTAAGAAGCAAAGGGTCTCCTCTTTGTGTAGAGGGACAGAGTCCTTTGAAAAGACTCTCTGCTGTGGCAGAGGAAGGGGTGCTATCATAGCACATGATAATGTATAATCTCTTGACTGAGATAAATAAGGGTAAGAGTCTCAGGACAGTCTCTGGCTCTTTGGGGGAAAAGGACAGAAATATACAATATGTACATGGTACAGTACCTGAAGTGGGCTACAGCCCTTCAGGGGTTACTCTGCATCTTCGCTGGGTTCAGCAGGGACAGGATCCAAAGTCAGCAGGGAATCCTGTGCATCCTCAGCGGGAGTAGGTGCCGGCTGGGGACACCCGGTGGCAGTAGTGGGTACTGCAGGTGCAGCAACATCCTCCGGACCTTCAGGGGGAGGAGCACTGTCGCCCGGGGTGTCGGCTGATCCAGCCGGGGGCTCAACTGAGCCAGGGACCACGGAGGGGTCCAGAAAGACATAAATAGGGACCTGCGGCGGCGCCGCGGCTCCTTCCAGCTCCGGTTCTTCCGGGGCCGGGTCATCACCCCATTGGTAACCAGCAAGGGGAGATGCGGGCCTAGATGGAACCTCCGGGCAAGGTTCGCTAGCCGGGACGTCTTCTCCCACAGAAGAGCCGCGGGACCTGGTAATGCTCCCGGCAGGGGAGACGGTGGGGGTGGCGCCCTGGATCATGCCCGGCCCATGGATGGCAATGGGACCCGTACTCACGATTACCGTGGATGGGGCATTCACGTGGGTCACCGCCCGGGGACTCGCAGCCCAGGAAGAAGAGGTGTTCGGAGATTCCGGCCACTCGTCGTCCTCATACCAGTCATCGTGCGGGAAGTAGCGGTCCTCATCGGAGTCGGGGATCCGGATCACACCAGCCGCCCAAGGTCCTCGGGGCCCCTCTTGCAGGGAGAACTCAATGCACTCGCCTGGCTTCAGGTTGTGCTGGCTCTCCGGCAGATCAGGCCTCTTGACAGACCGGCGGGGTATAAATACTTCCCGTCCGGTGTAGTCCTGGGTGGCGAAGCCATAGCCACGCTGCTTGTCGAAGAACCGGACCATGCCGGTGGTGCGGTTCTTTTCCACCCAGGCTCCAGCTGTAGACCGGCCGGCCATGTAGCGTTGGGCCTCCTTCTCGCGGCGCCGCTGCTCCGAGACAGCGTCCCGGAGTCGCTGGCGGGCGGCCTCACCTCGGCCTCGAGGCTGCGGAGGTGCCGGTGCTGGGGCTCGTGGCTCCGGTGCAGGCTCGGCTCTCCGTGTTGGTCGGGTAGGTGCCGGAACAGGAGCAGGAGCAGCCGGAGGATCTGGAACCGTCTCAGCAGGGCTAGCAGGCCGAACAGCAGGGATGGTAGGCCTCGGAGCAGGTGGCACAGCCGCAGTAGGCCCAGGTGTTGGCTCGGCAGGAATCGGGGCCACCCCACGTGGCGCCTCCACGTGGGCCTGTGGTACCGGGATGGTAACCGGGATAGGTACGAGGAACCGCCCGGGTGGGACTTGGTACTGCGTCACCGTTTGATAACACGTCCTGGTGACGAAGGCCCGAGTCAATCCTCGGTGCAGCCGATGTCCAGCGGAGGGTCTCCGGACCGGCTGCGCAGAGACCACCACCATAGTCTCTAGTACCTCATAGAATTCAGGACGCTCCACAGGAGGGAAAGGCGGAGGACCCCACATGATGTTGTCCTCACTGTCCAAAATCCACTCAAGTTCTGGCGTTTCTCTGAGGCGGGGCAGTAGGAGGAGTCCAAGTCCTTCCCGCCAAGAGCTGTGGCGGGCTCTAATTTTTCCTGCGCCACAGGAGGCCGGGTTCGCGCCATTCGCGCGTGGGTGGAGCTTGATGCGTCATCTGGGTTTCCCGCCAGTGAAGGTTTTGGCGGGCTTGAATTATTTGCTGCGCCACAGTTTCTGAGGTAAAAATCTTCAGGCGCGGCAGCGCCGGATGTAGCAGAGCTGGTACCGTTCTTGCAGGGATTAACCTCTAAAGTGCTGGAGCAGCGCTCGACAGCACGTGGCAGCATTAACACAGTTCAATCCAGAAGCACACAAATACTTGGGCCTAAACCCGGATGGCAGCAGGGTTAGGCAGCACAGTCTTTTTAATAAAGGAAAGTCTTTAATGCCGTAATAAGGCACAGAAGTATCAATCCTGTTCGTGACGCCACTTGCAACATCCCCCACCGGGGCCTAGCCTTTGAGGTGAGGCCTGGAGACAGCCGGGGCCCGCGGTACCGGAGTGGCTGGCGGTTGCGGCCTAAGCACGCTATTGTCACGGTGCTTGGTACGGGGGGAACCGGAGGGCTGTCCTACAGCCTGGCAGGTCTCCAGCAGGGTGGTGTTGGCAAGAAATGGTGAGGGAGAGGCTGCTATAGCGGATCTCCCTGGGGCAACCCCTTAATGTCCCGAGTGTGAGTCTCTGGGTGATGGACAGGGTGCCGGTGATGAAGGCAGCCGTATCAGCAGGGACCAGACGGAGACAGAAGTTGAAGAAAACAACTTACAGTTCTTTATTTGAACCGGCAGGAACCGCAGCAAACGTGCCTTTAACAGGTAGATGGAGTGCTGAGATGTGAGTTGGAGGGAGCCTCAGGAGATAGTTCACCAGCCTGGATGTAGAGGGCAGGCTGGGAAGGCAGCTGTGTCCTGGTAGGAAGCTTCAGCTTGTCCTGTAGGGCTTCAGGTATCACCTTTGAAGGTAAGATGATACCCCTTTTCCTCACTACACTAACTCTAGTCTTAGACTCCACTCTTCAGAGGCAGGGGCTAGGCTCTTCCTGCTCTGGTATGGGCTAGACAGAGATTACTCACTCACTCACTCACTCTAAGTCTACAAGATCTTCTCCTGTGGGAGAGACTTCTCTCACTAACTCCTTTCTCTTAGATCTCCAGAACATTCCTGGCCAGGGGGTTTTATTACCTCCCTTTTGTCAGGTGGTGGCTGCTCCTCCAATCACATCTCAGCTTACAAAGGACAGGATGTAACACATATCATTGGACAATAGCATCTTGCATCATACAAAATACTTAACCTCTGCCTTGCCAGGCAGGATTCACCACTGCAATACCCCTATGTCCTATCAGAACCATGTAGTGTGATGTGGGTATATGCAGATGGGACGTATTCGCAAACACTACCTCGCCATTGCATCGGCGAGGGTGTTGCACATCCGATGTCAGTAATAACCGCAGAGATCACCGAAAGGGTTTCCAAAAACTTATCTGTCTATCTGCTCTTCTCCCACGTATGAAGCTGAGGGCACAGTTTTTGAAAAAAATTCTGCGTTTTTTTCCGAATCCGTCGGGTTTTCCGATGGCCACCCCCCCAAATTTCCGTCGCGTGCATGCCGGCGCCGATGCGCCACAATCCGATCGCGTGCGCCAAAAACCCGGGGGAATTCGTTGCAAACCGGTAATTTTTGGGAACCCCGACAAAAAATAGCGATTTGGGCCCTTAGTAAATGCCCTTAGTAAATGTACCACTGTTGCTGGTAGGTCGGCCCAGTCCTCCAGGCAGATCTCCTCTAGAGATGTTTTGGGGCTGTCACTGGGTAACATGGACTTTCATCTCCCTCCAAAGGTTTTGTATGGGGTGATATGTGGAGGCTGGTGAGGCCTCCCAGGACCTTGGCTGCTTCTCATGCAGTGGCTCCTGCGTGGTCCTGGTGGTCATTGTCCTGCTGAGACCCGGCCACGTTTCCTCTTGACTGCCCTCGCTGATAGCAGGAGGTCTGCACGATACACGGCCCCATCCGCTCTCTCATGTACATGGATCAGTGGTCCTGGTCCCCATTGGCTGACATAGGTGACCTACCTACTGTGCCGATTCTGTACCTAGCCTTGGCCACCACCGCAGGCAAAGTCGCACCTGTGGTGTGACCTGGTGGTTTCCCTGCCAAGGTTGCGCTACCTGAACTGGGTGATCTCACCACTATTGTGGCTCAGCAGTCCCAGAAGATTGCTTTCTACGATCTGCCGTCTTCTCTGAGTGACATCATCTCCCTGGCCACTCGGATTGACATCCGGTTCTAAGAGCATTTGAAGGAGCAGTGCCTAGAAGAGCCTTGGACGATATCCTGGTGTTCTCTGCAGACCTCAAGTCCCAAAAGGCTAAAGTACGTCTAGTACTCCAGCGCCTAAGGGCCAATCAACCTATACGCAAAGCTCGAGAAGTGCCTATTCCATCAAAAGAGTCTTCCTTTCCTGGGGTATATCATCTCTGACAAGGGACTACAGATGGATCCCAAAAAATTGTCTGCAGTCCTTCAGTGGCCTCGCTCAGGCGGACTTGCTCTTGCTCTCGTGCCTCCGATGTTATTGGGGACGAACCGGCTCCTCCAAAGAATGTTCCTCCTGAAAGACTTGTTGTTGCTGCTCCTGTGGATCTACGACAAATTCCTTCTGGCAAGACCTATGTCCGACATGCCCTTGGGAAGAGGATATTGGAGGTCATTTACTAAGGGCCCGATTCGCGGTTTCCCGACGCGTTACCTGAATATTTCCGATTTGCATTGATTTTCCCTGTATTGCCCAGGATTTTGGCACACGCGATCGGATTGTGGTGCATCGGCGCTGGCATGCACGCCACGGAAATCGATGGGCGTGGCCGAATGAAAACCCGACGAATTCGGAGAAACCGACGCATTTAAAAAAAAAAAGTGTCACGGGACACGCACTTACCTTCACCAAGTATAGGCTCGTGCACTCCGGCGGACTTCAGCTCAGCAGCAACACCTGGTGGACGTCGGAGGAACTACCTTAGTGAATCACCGGAAGACCTGAATCCTCCACACAGAACGCGCCGCTGGATCACGAATGGACCGGGTAAATAAATGTGCCCCATTACATCGATACTCGTTGACATTGCTCTCGTCGCTCTTATCTCTCGTTTCTTCCGGTGGCCAGGTCTGGTCAAGGATGTACGGGACTTTGTGAGTTCCTGTGCCCGAAATAAGTCATCACGTCTCAAGTCAGCAAGTCTGTTTCTGCCACTGCCTATACCCAGCTGCCCATGGACTTTATTATGGATCTTCCACTTTCCTCTAGTAATTACGCCATCTGGGTGGTCACAGTCCTTTTGTCTAAAATGTCCCACTTCATTCCTCTGCTAGTTAGCTCCTGGTCTTACCAGCTTGTTCTTTCTCCACATCTTCCGGATTCATGGACTTCTTCAGCACATTGGGGCAGATTTACTTACCCGGCCCATTCGCGATCCAGCGGCGCGTTCTCTGTGCTGGATTCGGGTCCGGCCGGGGTTCACTAAGGTAGTTCCTCCGCCGTCCACCAGGTGGCGCTGCTGCGCTGAAGAGCATCGGAACGCACTGGAATACACCGAGCCGGGCTGAGTGAAGGTAAGTGCAATTTTCGCAACACATTTTTTAAAAAAATGTGGTGGTTTTCCCGAATCCGTTCGGCCACGCCCCCCGATTTCCGTTGCGTGCATGCCGGCGCCGATGCGCCACAATCCGATTGCGTGCGCCAAAATTCCGGGGCAATTCAGGGGAAATCGACGCAAATTGGAAATATTTGGGTAACACGTCGGGAAAACGCGAATCGGGCCCTTAGTAAATGACCCCCATTGTCTCAGACTGAGGGGTCCAGTTTGTTTCCAAGTTCTGGCACTTTTTGTGCAACCAACTTCTAGTAAAGCTGGTCTTTTCCTCTGCCTATCATCCACAAGCGGGTGAGTGGAGAGAGTCAATCAGACTCTGGGCTGTTATGTACGGCACATTGTTTCCGCTCGACAGGACGACTGGCTCACCCTACTAGCTTGGGTGGAATTCTTCTATAATTCCCTGGACTCTGAATCTGCCGGCGCCGCTCCCTTCTTTATTGTCTATGGACGACATCCCCGCCCACACTTTCCTCTTTCCATGCCATCTGATGTTCCTGCCATGGAAGATTTGGTGCAAGAGATCAAGTCCAATTGGGAGCAAACACGTCAGTTTCTACTTAAAGTGTCCGCCCGCACCAAACCCCAGGCTGATAAAAAAATGCAGACCTCCTCTAGTCCTCTCTCCGGGTGATAAAGTGTGGCTGTCCTCCAGATATGTACAGCTGAAGATTCCCATCTACAAACTCGGTCCTCCGTTTCCTGGGTCCATTTGAGGTGCTGAAGCTCTAGGTTTACAAGCTTCGTCTTCCTCCCACCATGCGCATCCCAAACTCCTTCTACGTCATCCTGAATCGCTTCTCCAGGCAAGTAGCCCCTCCTTCTCCTGAGGCTGACTCCACTGATGTCTTCGAAGTGAAGGAGATCCTGAACATGAAGACTGTGAGAGGGAGATGGGTTTTTTTTCTCATCGACTGGAGGGGATTTGGGCTAGAGGACAGATCTTGGGAGCCTGAAGACAAAATTTTGGACCGCGGGGTCCTTCAGAGGGGGGCATATTGTCACGGATGCCCCTGTGACCCATATCTCGGGTCACAGGCACACATATGTTCCCCCATGTGGCTGCACCCCATGACTCTTACCTCTCGCAATGCTCCAGTGGCGTCTCCTGTGTTCTTTGAGATTTAAAAGGCCAGTGTGCTTCTAATTGTCGCTGGCCGGCCGCTGACCTCTTAAATAGACGGCCTCTTTCTGTGACCCCTGCCGGATCTCCGATCTCATGCCATCTCTCCTGACCTTCTGCCTGCCAATTCTGTACCTCGCCTTGGCCACCACCACAGGCAAAGTCACACCTGTGGAGTGACCTGGTGGTATCCTGCCGCAAGAAGTCCAACCCACTTTGCGGCAGGCTCTGGTGAATACCCGGTGTCGGCTTATGTCTTCGCTTGTGGTGGTTCAGTGGGTCCACCAGCGTCAGAGTGGCCCACCGGAATAACGGAGAAACCTCTGGTGGGCCCCGAGTCCCCACACTTATTATATTTAGAAGGGCATTATTTCACAATGATCGGGCGCTAACGGACACTGTGTCCGCCAGTGCCCTATCTCGGCCTGGACACTTGGCAGTAGGGCCGGCAAAGTCGCGCTGCAGTGCGCGGTGGCTGACAGGAAGCAGTAGCGTGACATTAGAGAAAGCCACGAAAAAAGCAGCGGCCACTTGAGGAGGTGAGGGGACGGGTGGCCCAGTAAAGTCAGCTCTGGGGGAGGGGCCCCTGTGATTTCATCTTTGGGGGGAGAAGGTCCCCTGTAATTTCAGCTCTGGGGGGAGTGGGGCCCCTGTGATTTCATCTTTGGGGGGAGAGGGGCCCCTATAATTTCAGCTCTGGGGGGAGTGGGGCCCCTGTGATTTCATCTTTGGGGGGAGAGGGGCCCCTGTAATTTCAGCTCTGGGGGGAGTGGGGCCCCTGTGATTTCAAGTCTGGGGGGAGAGAGGCCCCTTTAATGACAGCTCAGTGGGGGGGGGGCTGTAATGGCTACTATGGGGGAGTGGGGGCCCCTGTAGTGGCAACTTTGGGAGGAGAGGGGAGCCATTACTATCTATCTGATCCCGGGCGGGGATGGCATTATACATCCTTAAGGTGGCAGCATAATTATACTGAATGCTGTTGATGTCTGGAATGAGGAGAATAACATAAATGAATCCATAAATAACCTTCTATTCTGGGTTCTGATTATCTCATCCCCTCGCAATATAATTATATTAAAAGGAAAATTATTTTTTAGTTTATTACAGGTCAAAGTACCAGGAGCACAGGATCATGAGAGGGACTACAACAACCCCCATCCGTAGGTCCGGCCCACTGATCATCAGTATCCGGCGTGTAGCTCATTGACTTATTACATGGTCGGCCCTTTATCATCTATTGGGGAATAGATTAGGGGATCCTCTGGGGAGCAGTACAAGGCGACTCTATATGGGACAGAAGGGCCTATAGGCTCCACCAGGCACCGAGATCATGCGCTCCTGCTGGCTGTGCACCCTGTGGGTATTTCGGATAAATATGGCTACCATCAGGGTCCAATCACTACAAGTGGATATTCCACCATAAAGCTAACTGGAGACATAGGGGCAGATTTACTTACCCGGTCCATTCGCAATCCAGCGGCGTGTTCTGTGCGAAGGATTCGGGTCCGGCCGGGATTTATTAAGGCAGTTCCTCCGATGTCCACCAGGTGTCGCTGCTGCGCTGAAATTCCCCGGAATGCACTGATCTTCACCAAGCCAGACCGAGTGAAGGTAAGCCGAGTCCCGCGACACTTTTTTTTTTTTAAATGCGGCGGTTTTTCCGAATACGTCAGGTTTTCGTTCGGCCACGGCCCCCGATTTCCGTTGCATGCATGCCGGCGCCGATGCGCCACAATCCGATCGCGTGCGCCAAAATCCCGGGGCAATACAGGGAAAATCGGCGCAAATCGGAAATATTCGGGTAACACGTCGGGAAAACGCGAATCGGGCCCTTAGTAAATGACCCCCAAGGTGCTAATCCGAAGATAGGAGAACATGACAGAAGTCAGACAGTTACACAGATTTGTAAGGTCTGACTACATGTAGGACCTATCTGTAGTCTGTTACCATGGAGACCCATAAAATAAGCTACTATTTTCACATAGGATCTAGAATTCTGGTAGACTAGTGAGGGTTTTTTTGGGGGAGTCATTTTAGGTAACCTATCTGGGCAATTTTGGAGCATCAAACCAGAGGAATCACTAACTTAGTGCCACAAATCGCCACAAAATCAGGGCTGCATTAAAACAACACAAACTTTCACCTTTACCTGCAATGTCAGACTGAGGTTCCTTCGGCCCTCTGGGGCACTCTTTATCATTCCCTATTAAACAGCTCTGACCAACCTCCAAATTATGGGATCCGGTATTAGATTAGATCCTGGGCCCACCGGAGGATCCTCCGATTCTATGGTGGGCCAGTCAGACACTGGTTACTTTGGTTTGGTTCTCCTGCACTTGCACGGTCACTGAGTGAGGCTGGAGTAGCACTTACCTTCTGTGAACGTGGGTTTTGAAAAGTGGACTCAAAAATTTAGGGTCTACTATTTTAGGGTAATTTGAGACACTAAACCACCGGTTTACACGGATCGGTGGTGGTTTGGTGTGACAGGATCCCTTTAAGGAGTAGTCTTACGCCTCGCGCCTCCCTCTCATCAGGACACCAGTCAGTGGCGTCAACTTTTTGAATGTTTTAAAGCTTTTTTGATCATCACCATCATAATACATGGCCAATTCTTCGCCTCTCTTTCTTCTGCGCTAATTATGAAATAATTTTAACAAAAGTGTCCGGTAATTAGCGGCGGGGGGAGACGAGGGCGCACTCGCAAGGTGTAGCAACAAATTAGGGAGAATGTCAAGTGTGTTTACACTTCTCGCTTCTCCTTTATTAAATGAAGGATTTACGAGATTGCCGCGATAATTGCTTCATTTATTAGACCTGATTAATCTGTCATTAATACCGCAGCGAGTGCCGGAAACATCTCCGTAGCAAAGCGACGCCTGGAGCCGAGGGGAAGGGGGCTCCTGCATGCGCCAAAGGGCAATTACCAGGTCTGTACCTACCAGGGGAATATGTGCCGCTCTATATGTCATCCCCTTTAGGTAATGCTTAGTATCACTATGGGCCTGTAGCAGCTCAGAAGCGGCCAGACCTGATGATGTCATCACATGGCGCCAGGACACAGCAAAGGAAGAACGGAGGAGCCGGGAAACTGTGCCAAACTCTTATCCTGTGCTGTGCCCATTTATACAGGATAGGAGTAGTAGTACTGTGCTGTGCCCGTATATACAGGATAGGAGTAGTAGTACTGTGCTGTGCCCATATATACAGGATAGGAGTAGTAGTACTGTGCTGTGCCCATATATACAGGATAGGAGTAGTAGTACTGTGCTGTGCCCATATATACAGGATAGGAGTAGTAGTACTGTGCTGTGTCCATATATACAGGATAGGAGTAGTAGTACTGTGCTGTGCCCATATATACAGGATAGGAGTAGTAGTACTGTGCTGTGCCCATATATACAGGATAGGAGTATTAGTACTGTGCTGTGCCCATATATACAGGATAGGAGTAGTAGTACTGTGCTGTGCTCATATATACGGGATAGGAGTAGTAGTACTGTGCTGTGCCCATATATACAGGATAGGAGTAGTAGTACTGTGCTGTGCCCATATATACAGGATAGGAGTAGTAGTACTGTGCTGTGCCCATATATACAGGATAGGAGTAGTAGTACTGTGCTGTGCTCATATATACGGGATAGGAGTAGTAGTACTGTGCTGTGTCCATATATACAGCATAGGAGTAGTAGTACTGTGCTGTGCCCATATATACAGGATAGGAGTAGTAGTACTGTGCTGTATCCATACATACAGGATAGGAGTAGTAGTACTGTGCTGTGTCCATATATACAGAATAGGAGTAGTAGCACTGTGCTGTGCCCATATATATAGGATAGGAGTAGTAGTACTGTGCTGTGCCCATATATACAGGATAGGAGTAGTAGTACTGTGCTCTGCCCATATATACAGGATAGGAGTAGTAGTACTGTGCTGTGTCCATATATACAGGATAGGAGTAGTAGTACTGTGCTCTGCCCATATATACAGGATAGGTGTAGTAGTACTGTGCTGTGCCCATATATACAGGATAGGAGTAGTAGTACTGTGCTCTGCCCATATATACAGGATAGGAGTAGTAGTACTGTGCTGTGTCCATATATACAGGATAGGAGTAGTAGTACTGTGCTGCGCCCATATATACTGGATAGGTGTAGTAGTACTGTGCGGTGCCCATACATACAGGATAGGAGTAGTAGTACTGTGCTCTGCCCGTATATACAGGATAGGAGTAGTAGTACTGTGCTGTGTCCATATATACAGGATAGGAGTAGTAGTACTGTGCTGTACCCATATATACAGAATAGGAGTAGTAGCACTGTGCTGTGCCCATATATATATAGGATAGGAGTAGTAGTACTGTGCTGTGCCCATATATACAGGATAGGAGTAGTAGTACTGTGCTCTGCCCATATATACAGGATAGGAGTAGTAGTACTGTGCTGTGTCCATATATACAGGATAGGAGTAGTAGTACTGTGCTGCGCCCATATATACAGGATAGGAGTAGTAGTACTGTGCTGTGTCCATATATACAGGATAGGAGTAGTAGTACTGTGCTGCGCCCATATATACAGGATAGGTGTAGTAGTACTGTGCTGTGCCCATATATACAGGATAGGAGTAGTAGTACTGTGCTCTGCCCGTATATACAGGATAGGAGTAGTAGTACTGTGCTGCGCCCATATAGGAGGATTATTACCCCTGCTATCAGCTCTATTTGTGTCCTGAGGTTGGGACATTTGGCTGCTGCTCCCGTAGGGTCTTGTGTGGTTACACCCCCGGGCACTGCAGTCTAATATCACCTGTTGGACCAGATTAGGCACAATTCTCCATGTCTTGATAACTGTTTCGATCTTTTCCTCGTATAATGTATCAGATGTTCCTTCTTTGGGTCTGTAGTTTGTGGCAGTAAGTGCCGACCGGTAACATCTGCTTCAGGGGCCTCGTGCACAGATCCCGAATATCTGACTCATTGGAAATAAAATTGCTGCAGGGAAACAATCTGGAGGAGCAGAGAAATAATCGCAGCATTTACCCGAGAGCTGCCGCTAATCTCCACCATCAGTCTCCGCAAACCACGTCCAGAGATATCCGGGGAAAACGGGGGAAATCATCCGACATTCACTGCTGACCTTCATCTCTGCTGTCAGAAACTTTATTGCAAAATACAATGTAATTAGGGGACATAGGTAAAGGAAAAGTGTCACCAGAAAATTACCTCTATATAGATAACACTGACCCATCATTACATCACTACTGACAATAGATGATGTCACAGCTTATCTCCTCCCCCTCTCTGTACAATGACCTCTATATAGATAACACTGACCCATCATTACATCACTACTGACAATAGATGATGTCACAGCTTATCTCCTCCCCTCCCTGTACAATGACCTCTATATAGATAACACTGACCCATCATTACATCACTACTGACAATAGATGATGTCACAGCTTATCTCCTCCCCTCCCTGTACAATGACCTCTATATAGATAACACTGACCCATCATTACATCACTACTGACAATAGATGATGTCACAGCTTATCTCCTCCCCTCCCTGTACAATGACCTCTATATAGATAACACTGACCCGTCATTACATCACTACTGACAATAGATGATGTCACAGCTTATCTCCTCCTCCCTGCACAATGACCTCTATATAGATAACACTGACCCATCATTACAACACTACTGACAATAGATGATGTCACAGCTTATCTCCTCCCCCTCCCTGTACAATGGCCTCTATATAGATAACACTGACCCATCATTACATCACTACTGACAATAGATGATGTCACAGCTTATCTCCTCCTCCCTGTACAATGAACTCTATATAGATAACACTGACCCATCATTACATCACTACTGACAATAGATGATGTCACAGCTTATCTCCTCCCCCTCTCTGTACAATGACCTCTATATAGATAACACTGACCCATCATTACATCACTACTGACAATAGATGATGTCACAGCTTATCTCCTCCCCTCCCTGTACAATGACCTCTATATAGATAACACTGACCCATCATTACAACACTACTGACAATAGATGATGTCACAGCTTATCTCCTCCCCCTCCCTGTACAATGGCCTCTATATAGATAACACTGACCCATCATTACATCACTACTGACAATAGATGATGTCACAGCTTATCTCCTCCTCCCTGTACAATGAACTCTATATAGATAACACTGACCCATCATTACATCACTACTGACAATAGATGATGTCACAGCTTATCTCCTCCCCTCCCTGTACAATGAACTCTATATAGATAACACTGACCCATCATTACATCACTACTGACAATAGATGATGTCACAGCTTATCTCCTCCCCCTCCCTGTACAATGACCTCTATATAGATAACACTGACCCATCATTACATCACTACTGACAATAGATGATGTCACAGCTTATCTCCTCCCCCTCTCTGTACAATGACCTCTATATAGATAACACTGACCCATCATTACATCACTACTGACAATAGATGATGTCACAGCTTATCTCCTCCCCTCCCTGTACAATGACCTCTATATAGATAACACTGACCCATCATTACAACACTACTGACAATAGATGATGTCACAGCTTATCTCCTCCCCCTCCCTGTACAATGGCCTCTATATAGATAACACTGACCCATCATTACATCACTACTGACAATAGATGATGTCACAGCTTATCTCCTCCTCCCTGTACAATGAACTCTATATAGATAACACTGACCCATCATTACATCACTACTGACAATAGATGATGTCACAGCTTATCTCCTCCCCTCCCTGTACAATGAACTCTATATAGATAACACTGACCCATCATTACATCACTACTGACAATAGATGATGTCACAGCTTATCTCCTCCCCCTCCCTGTACAATGACCTCTATATAGATAACACTGACCCATCATTACATCACCACTGACAATAGATGATGTCACAGCTTATCTCCTCCCCCTCCCTGTACAATGACCTCTATATAGATAACACTGACCCATCATTACATCACTACTGACAATAGATGATGTCACAGCTTATCTCCTCCCCCTCCCTGTACAATGACCTCTATATAGATAACACTGACCCATCATTACATCACTACTGACATTAGATGATGTCACAGCTTATCTCCTCCCCCTCCCTGTACAATGACCTCTATATAGATAACACTGACCCATCATTACATCACTACTGACAATAGATGATGTCACAGCTTATCTCCTCCCCCTCCCTGTACAATGACCTCTATATAGATAACACTGACCCATCATTATATCACTACTGACAACAGATGATATCACAGCTTATCCCCTCCCCCTCCCTGTACAATGACCTCTATATAGATAACACTGACCCATCATTACATCACTACTGACAGTAGATGTCACAGCTTATCTCCTCCCCCCTCCCTGTACAATGTCCTCTATATAGATAACACTGACCCATCATTACATCACTACTGACAAAAGATGATGTCACAGCTTATCTCCTCCCCCTCCCTGTACAATGACCTCTATATAGATAACACTGACCCATCATTACATCACTACTGACAATAGATGATGTCACAGCTTATCTCCTCCCCCTCCTGTACAATGACCTCTATATAGATAACACTGACCCATCATTACATCACTACTGACCATAGATGATGTCACAGCTTATCTCCTCCCCCTCCCTGTACAATGACCTCTATATAGATAACACTGACCCCTCATTACATCACTACTGACAATAGATGATGTCACAGCTTATCTCCTCCTCCTCCCTGTACAATGACCTCTATATAGATAACACTGACCCATCATTACATCACTACTGACAATAGATGATGTCACAGCTTATCTCCTCCCCCTCCCTGTACAATGACCTCTATATAGATAACACTGACCCATCATTACATCACTACTGACAATAGATGATGTCACAGCTTATCTCCTCCCCCTCCCTGTACAATGACCTCTATATAGATAACACTGACCCATCATTACATCACTACTGACAATAGATGATGTCACAGCTTATCTCCTCCCCCTCCCTGTACAATGACCTCTATATAAATAACACTGACCCATCATTACATCACTACTGACAATAGATGATGTCACAGCTTATCTCCTCCCCCTCCCTGTACAATGACCTCTATATAGATAACACTGACCCATCATTACATCACTACTGACAATAGATGATGTCACAGCTTATCTCCTCCCCCCTCCCTGTACAATGACCTCTATATAGATAACACTGACCCATCATTACATCACTACTGACAATAGATGATGTCACAGCTTATCTCCTCCCCCTCCCTGTACAATGACCTCTATATAGATAACACTGACCCATCATTACATCACTACTGACAATAGATGATGTCACAGCTTATCTCCTCCCCCCTCCCTGTACAATGACCTCTATATAGATAACACTGACCCATCATTACATCACTACTGACAATAGATGATGTCACAGCTTATCTCCTCCCCTCCCTGTACAATGACCTCTATATAGATAACACTGACCCATCATTACAACACTACTGACAATAGATGATGTCACAGCTTATCTCCTCCCCCTCCCTGTACAATGGCCTCTATATAGATAACACTGACCCATCATTACATCACTACTGACAATAGATGATGTCACAGCTTATCTCCTCCTCCCTGTACAATGAACTCTATATAGATAACACTGACCCATCATTACATCACTACTGACAATAGATGATGTCACAGCTTATCTCCTCCTCCCTGTACAATGAACTCTATATAGATAACACTGACCCATCATTACATCACTACTGACAATAGATGATGTCACAGCTTATCTCCTCCCCCTCCCTGTACAATGACCTCTATATAGATAACACTGACCCATCATTACATCACCACTGACAATAGATGATGTCACAGCTTATCTCCTCCCCCTCCCTGTACAATGACCTCTATATAGATAACACTGACCCATCATTACATCACTACTGACAATAGATGATGTCACAGCTTATCTCCTCCCCCTCCCTGTACAATGACCTCTATATAGATAACACTGACCCATCATTACATCACTACTGACATTAGATGATGTCACAGCTTATCTCCTCCCCCTCCCTGTACAATGACCTCTATATAGATAACACTGACCCATCATTACATCACTACTGACAATAGATGATGTCACAGCTTATCTCCTCCCCCTCCCTGTACAATGACCTCTATATAGATAACACTGACCCATCATTATATCACTACTGACAACAGATGATATCACAGCTTATCCCCTCCCCCTCCCTGTACAATGACCTCTATATAGATAACACTGACCCATCATTACATCACTACTGACAATAGATGTCACAGCTTATCTCCTCCCCCCTCCCTGTACAATGACCTCTATATAGATAACACTGACCCATCATTACATCACTACTGACAAAAGATGATGTCACAGCTTATCTCCTCCCCCTCCCTGTACAATGACCTCTATATAGATAACACTGACCCATCATTACATCACTACTGACAATAGATGATGTCACAGCTTATCTCCTCCCCCTCCTGTACAATGACCTCTATATAGATAACACTGACCCATCATTACATCACTACTGACAATAGATGATGTCACAGCTTATCTCCTCCTCCTCCCTGTACAATGACCTCTATATAGATAACACTGACCCATCATTACATCACTACTGACAATAGATGATGTCACAGCTTATCTCCTCCCCCTCCCTGTACAATGACCTCTATATAGATAACACTGACCCATCATTACATCACTACTGACAATAGATGATGTCACAGCTTATCTCCTCCCCCTCCCTGTACAATGACCTCTATATAGATAACACTGACCCATCATTACATCACTACTGACAATAGATGATGTCACAGCTTATCTCCTCCCCCTCCCTGTACAATGACCTCTATATAAATAACACTGACCCATCATTACATCACTACTGACAATAGATGATGTCACAGCTTATCTCCTCCCCCTCCCTGTACAATGACCTCTATATAGATAACACTGACCCATCATTACATCACTACTGACAATAGATGATGTCACAGCTTATCTCCTCCCCCCTCCCTGTACAATGACCTCTATATAGATAACACTGACCCATCATTACATCACTACTGACAATAGATGATGTCACAGCTTATCTCCTCCCCCTCCCTGTACAATGACCTCTATATAGATAACACTGACCCATCATTACATCACTACTGACAATAGATGATGTCACAGCTTATCTCCTCCCCCCTCCCTGTACAATGACCTCTATATAGATAACACTGACCCATCATTACATCACTACTGACAATAGATGATGTCACAGCTTATCTCCTCCCCCTCCCTATACAATGACCTCTATATAGATAACACTGACTCATCATTACATCACTACTGACCATAGATGATGTCACAGCTTATCCCCTCCCCTTCCCTGTACAATGACCTCTATATAGATAACACTGACCCATCATTACATCACTACAGACAATAGATGATGTCACAGCTTATCTCCTCCCCCGTCCTGTACAATGACCTCTATATAGATATCACTGACCCATCATTACATCACTACTGACAATAGATGATGTCACAGCTTATCCCCTCCCCCTCCCTGTACAATGACCTCTATATAGATAACACTGACCCATCATTACATCATTACTGATAATAGATGATGTCACAGCTTATCTCCTCCCCCTCCCTGTACAATGACCTCTATATAGATAACACTGACCCATCATTACATCACTACTGACAATAGATGATGTCACAGCTTATCTCCTCCCCCTCCCTGTACAATGACCTCTATATAGATAACACTGACCCATCATTACATCACTACTGACAATAGATGATGTCACAGCTTATCTCCTCCCCCTCCCTGTACAATGACCTCTATATAGATAACACTGACCCATCATTACATCACTACTGACAATAGATGATGTCACAGCTTATCCCCTCCCCCTCCCTGTACAATGACCTCTATATAGATAACACTGATCCATCATTACATCACTACTGACAATAGATGATGTCACAGCTTATCCCCTCCCCCTCCCTGTACAATGACCTCTATATAGATAACACTGACCCATCATTACATCACTACAGACAATAGATGATGTCACAGCTTATCTCCTCCCCTGTCCTGTACAATGACCTCTATATAGATAACACTGACCCATCATTACATCACTACTGACCATAGATGATGTCACAGCTTATCCCCTCCCCTTCCCTGTACAATGACCTCTATATAGATAACACTGACCCATCATTACATCACTACAGACAATAGATGATGTCACAGCTTATCTCCTCCCCCGTCCTGTACAATGACCTCTATATAGATATCACTGACCCATCATTACATCACTACTGACAATAGATGATGTCACAGCTTATCCCCTCCCCCTCCCTGTACAATGACCTCTATATAGATAACACTGACCCATCATTACATCATTACTGATAATAGATGATGTCACAGCTTATCTCCTCCCCCTCCCTGTACAATGACCTCTATATAGATAACACTGACCCATCATTACATCACTACTGACAATAGATGATGTCACAGCTTATCTCCTCCCCCTCCCTGTACAATGACCTCTATATAGATAACACTGACCCATCATTACATCACTACTGACAATAGATGATGTCACAGCTTATCTCCTCCCCCTCCCTGTACAATGACCTCTATATAGATAACACTGACCCATCATTACATCACTACTGACAATAGATGATGTCACAGCTTATCCCCTCCCCCTCCCTGTACAATGACCTCTATATAGATAACACTGATCCATCATTACATCACTACTGACAATAGATGATGTCACAGCTTATCCCCTCCCCCTCCCTGTACAATGACCTCTATATAGATAACACTGACCCATCATTACATCACTACAGACAATAGATGATGTCACAGCTTATCTCCTCCCCTGTCCTGTACAATGACCTCTATATAGATAACACTGACCCATCATTACATCACTACTGACAATAGATGATGTCACAGCTTATCTCCTCCCCCTCCCTGTACAATGACCTCTATATAGATAACACTGACCCATCATTACATCACTACTGACAATAGATGATGTCACAGCTTATCCCCTCCCCCTCCCTGTACAATGACCTCTATATAGATAACACTGATCCATCATTACATCACTACTGACAATAGATGATGTCACAGCTTATCCCCTCCCCCTCCCTGTACAATGACCTCTATATAGATAACACTGACCCATCATTACATCACTACAGACAATAGATGATGTCACAGCTTATCTCCTCCCCTGTCCTGTACAATGACCTCTATATAGATAACACTGACCCATCATTACATCACTACTGACAATAGATGATGTCACAGCTTATCCCCTCCCCCTCCCTGTACAATGACCTCTATATAGATAACACTGACCCATCATTACATCACTACTGACAATAGATGATGTCACAGCTTATCTCCTCCCCCCTCCCTGTACAATGACCTCTATATAGATAACACTGACCCATCATTACATCACTACTGACAATAGATGATGTCACAGCTTATCCCCTCCCCATCCCTGTACAATGACCTCTATGTAGATAACACTGACCCATCATTACATCATTACTGATAATAGATGATGTCACAGCTTATCTCCTCCCCCTCCCTGTACAATGACCTCTATATAGATAACACTGACCCATCATTACATCACTACTGACATTAGATGATGTCACAGCTTATCTCCTCCCCCTCCCTGTACAATGACCTCTATATAGATAACACTGACCCATCATTACATCACTACTGACAATAGATGATGTCACAGCTTATCTCCTCCCCCTCCCTGTACAATGACCTCTATATAGATAACACTGACCCATCATTACATCACTACTGACAATAGATGATGTCACAGCTTATCCCCTCCCCCTCCCTGTACAATGTCCTCTATATAGATAACACTGACCCATCATTACATCACTACTGACAATAGATGATATCACAGCTTATCTCCTCCTCCCTCTCTGTACAATGACCTCTATATAGATATCACTGACCCATCATTACATCACTACTGACAATAGATGATGTCACAGCTTATCTCCTCCCCCTCCCTGTACAATGACCTCCATATAGATAACACTGACCCATCAATACATCACTACTGACAATAGATGATGTCCCAGCTTATCTCCTCCCCCTCCCTGTACAATGACCTCTATATAGATAACACTGACCCATCATTACATCACTACTGACAATAGATGATGTCACAGCTTATCTCCTCCCCCTCCCTGTACAATGACCTCTATATAGATAACACTGACCCATCATTACATCACTACTGACAATAGATGATGTCACAGCTTATCTCCTCCCCCTCCCTGTACAATGACCTCTATATCGATAACACTGACCCATCATTACATCACTACTGACAATAGATGATGTCACAGCTTATCTCCTCCCCCTCC
Source organism: Engystomops pustulosus (assembly GCF_040894005.1). Taxonomy (NCBI): domain Eukaryota; kingdom Metazoa; phylum Chordata; class Amphibia; order Anura; family Leptodactylidae; genus Engystomops; species Engystomops pustulosus. Next base: position 177,293,898 of record NC_092417.1, on the reverse strand, counting down.
CTGTACAATGACCTCTATATAGATAACACTGACCCATCATTACATCACTACTGACAATAGATGATGTCACAGCTTATCTCCTCCCCCTCTCTGTACAATGACCTCTATATAGATATCACTGACCCATCATTACATCACTACTGACAATAGATGATGTCACAGCTTATCTCCTCCCCCTCCCTGTACAATGACCTCTATATAGATAACACTGACCCATCATTACATCACTACTGACAATAGATGATTTCACAGCTTATCTCCTCCTCCTCCCTGTACAATGCTCTCTATATAGATAACACTGACCCATCATTACATCACTACTGACCATAGATGATGTCACAGCTTATCTCCTCCCCCTCCCTGTACAATGACCTCTATATAGATAACACTGACCCATCATTACATCACTACTGACAATAGATGATGTCACAGCTTATCTCCTCCCCCTGCCTGTACAATGACCTCTATATAGATAACACTGACCCATCATTACATCACTACTGACAATAGATGATTTCACAGCTTATCTCCTCCTCCTCCCTGTACAATGACCTCTATATAGATAACACTGACCCATCATTACATCACTACTGACCATAGATGATGTCACAGCTTATCTCCTCCCCCTCCCTGTACAATGACCTCTATATCGATAACACTGACCCATCATTACATCACTACTGACAATAGATGATGTCACAGCTTATCTCCTCCTCCTCCCTGTACAATGACCTCTATATAGATAACACTGACCCATCATTACATCACTACTGACAATAGATGATGTCACAGCTTATCTCCTCCCCCTCCTGTACAATGACCTCTATATAGATAACACTGACCCATCATTACATCACTACAGACATTAGATGATGTCACAGCTTATCTCCTCCCCCTCCCTGTACAATGACCTCTATATAGATAACACTGACCCATCATTACATCACTACTGACAATAGATGTCACAGCTTATCTCCTCCCCCCTCCCTGTACAATGACCTCTATATAGATAACACTGACCCATCATTACATCACTACTGACAATAGATGATGTCACAGCTTATCTTCTCCTCCTCCCTGCACAATGACCTCTATATAGATAACACTGACCCATCATTACATCACTACTGACAATAGATGATGTCACAGCTTATCTCCTCCCCCCTCCCTGTACAATGACCTCTATATAGATAACACTGACCCATCATTACATCACTACTGACAATAGATGATGTCACAGCTTATCTCCTCCCCTCCCTGTACAATGAACTCTATATAGATAACACTGACCCATCATTACATCACTACTGACAATAGATGATGTCACAGCTTATCTCCTCCTCCCTGTACAATGACCTCTATATAGATAACACTGACCCATCATTACATCACTACTGACAATAGATGATGTCACAGCTTATCTCCTCCCCCTCCCTGTACAATGACCTCTATATAGATAACACTGACCCATCATTACATCACTACTGACAATAGATGATGTCATAGCTTATCTCCTCCACCTCCCTGTACAATGACCTCTATATAGATAACACTGACCCATCATTACATCACTACTGACAATAGATGATGTCACAGCTTATCTCCTCCCCCTCCCTGTACAATGACCTCTATATCGATAACACTGACCCATCATTACATCACTACTGACAATAGATGATGTCACAGCTTATCTCCTCCCCCTCCCTGTACAATGACCTCTATATAGATAACACTGACCCATCATTACATCACTACTGACAATAGATGATGTCACAGCTTATCTCCTCCCCCTCCCTGTACAATGACCTCTATATAGATAACACTGACCCATCATTACATCACTACTGACAATAGATGATGTCACAGCTTATCTCCTCCCCCTCCCTGTACAATGACCTCTATATCGATAACACTGACCCATCATTACATCACTACTGACAATAGATGATGTCACAGCTTATCTCCTCCCCCTCCCTGTACAATGACCTCTATATAGATAACACTGACCCATCATTACATCACTACTGACAATAGATGATGTCACAGCTTATCTCCTCCCCCTCCCTGTACAATGACCTCTATATAGATATCACTGACCCATCATTACATCACTACTGACAATAGATGATTTCACAGCTTATCTCCTCCCCCTCCCTGTACAATGACCTCTATATAGATAACACTGACCCATCATTACATCACTACTGACAATAGATGATTTCACAGCTTATCTCCTCCTCCTCCCTGTACAATGCTCTCTATATAGATAACACTGACCCATCATTACATCACTACTGACCATAGATGATGTCACAGCTTATCTCCTCCCCCTCCCTGTACAATGACCTCTATATAGATAACACTGACCCATCATTACATCACTACTGACAATAGATGATGTCACAGCTTATCTCCTCCCCCTGCCTGTACAATGACCTCTATATAGATAACACTGACCCATCATTACATCACTACTGACAATAGATGATTTCACAGCTTATCTCCTCCTCCTCCCTGTACAATGACCTCTATATAGATAACACTGACCCATCATTACATCACTACTGACCATAGATGATGTCACAGCTTATCTCCTCCCCCTCCCTGTACAATGACCTCTATATCGATAACACTGACCCATCATTACATCACTACTGACAATAGATGATGTCACAGCTTATCTCCTCCTCCTCCCTGTACAATGACCTCTATATAGATAACACTGACCCATCATTACATCACTACTGACAATAGATGATGTCACAGCTTATCTCCTCCCCCTCCTGTACAATGACCTCTATATAGATAACACTGACCCATCATTACATCACTACAGACATTAGATGATGTCACAGCTTATCTCCTCCCCCTCCCTGTACAATGACCTCTATATAGATAACACTGACCCATCATTACATCACTACTGACAATAGATGTCACAGCTTATCTCCTCCCCCCTCCCTGTACAATGACCTCTATATAGATAACACTGACCCATCATTACATCACTACTGACAATAGATGATGTCACAGCTTATCTTCTCCTCCTCCCTGCACAATGACCTCTATATAGATAACACTGACCCATCATTACATCACTACTGACAATAGATGATGTCACAGCTTATCTCCTCCCCCCTCCCTGTACAATGACCTCTATATAGATAACACTGACCCATCATTACATCACTACTGACAATAGATGATGTCACAGCTTATCTCCTCCCCTCCCTGTACAATGAACTCTATATAGATAACACTGACCCATCATTACATCACTACTGACAATAGATGATGTCACAGCTTATCTCCTCCTCCCTGTACAATGACCTCTATATAGATAACACTGACCCCTCATTACATCACTACTGACAATAGATTATGTCACAGCTTATCTCCTCCCCCTTCCTGTACAATGACCTCTATGTAGATAACACTAACCCATGATTACATCACTACTGACAATAGATGATGTCACAGCTTATCTCCTCCCCCTCCCTGTACAATGACCTCTATATAGATAACACTGACCCATCATTACAATACTACTGATAATAGATGATGTCACAGCTTATCTCCTCCTCCCTGTACAATGACCTCTATATAGATAACACTGACCCATCATTACAATACTACTGACAATAGATGATGTCACAGCTTATCTCCTCCCCCTCCCTGTACAATGACCTCTATATAGATAACACTGACCCATCATTACATCACTACTGACAATAGATGATGTCACAGCTTATCTCCTCCCCCTCCCTGTACAATGACCTCTATATAGATAACACTGACCCATCATTACATCACTACTGACAATAGATGATGTCACAGCTTATCTCCTCCCCCTCCCTGTACAATGACCTCTATATAGATAACACTGACCCATCATTACATCACTACTGACAATAGATGATGTCACAGCTTATCTCCTCCCCCTCCCTGTACAATGACCTCTATATAGAGAACACTGACCCATCATTACATCACTACTGACAATAGATGATGTCACAGCTTATCTCCTCCCCCTCCCTGTACAATGACCTCTATATAGATAACACTGACCCATCATTACATCACTACTGACAATAGATGATGTCACAGTGGTCCTATGGCTTGTCTTTTTAGCTCTTATCCAATGTATAACCCAATTTGTAGTTCAGGATTTTGTTTTAGTCAAAAATGTAAAGGGTCCTTACCCTTTGTCCTTATTATACTCTCGTTATAAAAGGTCCCTTACCCTGCAGGATGGTGTTTAGGACTTGTATATCCCATGTGATTCTCGAGACCTCAGCTATGTTCTTTGTCTCTGTCTCCCTCAGTGACAACCTCGGCTTGATCCAACACGAAAGAAGCTTCCCTCACCTTTGCCTGCTCTGATCACTGCTTGCCCTAATCTATTCCTTTATTTGACTTTTCTCTGCCTGACCTCTACCTGTCCTGACCTTGGCTTGCCTCTGACTATTCTCTGCCTGACCTCTCTCTGTCCTAACCTTGGCTTGCCTCAGACTATTCTCTGCCTGACCTCTCTCTGTCCTGACCTTAGCTTGCCTCAGACTATTCTCTGCCTGACCTCTGCCTGTCCTGACCTCGGCTTGCGTCTGACTATTCTCTGCCTGACCTCTGCCTGTCCTGACCTCTGCCTGTCCTGACCTTGGCTTGCCTCTGACTATTCCCTGCCTGACCTCTGCCTGTCCTGACCTTGGCTTGCCTCTGACTATTCCCTGCCTGACCTCTGCCTGTCCTGACCTTGGCTTGCCTCTGACTATTCACTGCCTGACCTCTGCCTGTTCTGACCTTGGCTTGCCTCTGACTATTCACTGCCTGACCTCTGCCTGTCCTGACCTTAGCTTGCCTCTGACTATTCTCTGCCTGACGTCTGCCTGTCCTGTTCTTTGACTGCCCTGAGCTCTGCCTGTTTTGACCATGTCCTTCCCTGACCTTGGCCTGTCTCTGCCTATTCTCTAACTTCCTGTTGCTTTGCCCTGGCTAGTTACAGTATATCTAGTATTGGGCAACATCAATTAGTGGCCTTGTGATACAATGTCTATGTCTCCCAAGGAGATGAAGACCTATATTACCCAGCATGCTTTTTGGCTACCAGGTTATCTGTGTCTTGTAGTCCAGCCCTCACTGGCAGCTACCTCTTTAATCCAATTACATGACGATGTTGGCAATTTTTTTGGTTGAAACTCGATAATTACAGCAACTGAACTCGGCTTGGTGACAATATTGTATTTCTGATAACGTTCCATCCGGAGGGAGTGAAGGTGGAGATCACAGCGTGCGGCGCTCTCTATTCTCATGCCAGCTCCATCATTAGTGGGACTAGAGGAGAGACCACCAGCAAGGAGGTGACCCCCGAGCCAGTGCACTCACTAGGAATGAAGAAAAGCAACTTCTTTAGTGTGAACAGAAGCGAATGTCAGCATTAGGGGTGTCTGCTCAATGCCAGGAGGCTGCCCCATGATGGATGCTGGGGGGGATCCTGGTCATCCTCCTTTGTGTGTCTGTGCCTCCACCTCGACCTAATTAAAGGGGTATTCCTCCCACGAAGACAAGTTTCTTATATATACTCAGGATAACAAAATATCACATTCTCTAATTTACTGTTATCAACAAAAACACAGCATCTCACAGATATAAGTCCAACCTGTCTCTATCAGTCCTGGTATACACAATTTCAGTTGCTCCTAGACATGACCACGTAACTTCTGACTTGGGGTCGGGCTGCCATCTTGGATGAGATTCTGCAGATGAGATTTCTGTCTGTCTATGCTCTGTTTCTGTAGTCCCACCCCCTGCATGGAGCTCAGAGACTCTCACTGATCACATCCTGTCAGCACATGGAGAACAGAGAGAGGCTGCAAACTACAAGCTACAAGGAGATAAGTGATCTGGGGGAAGGGAGAGGCAGGCACATATCTGTGAGATGTAGCAGTGCTCACATTTCAACAAGTTACAAGGAGATAAGTGATCCAGGGGAAGGGCGAGGCAGGCACATATCTGTGAGATGAAGCAGAGCTCACATTTCAACAAGTTAAAAGGAAATAAGTGATCCGGGGGAAGGGGGAGGCAGGCACATATCTGTGAGATGTAGCAGTGCTCACATTTCAACAAGTTACAAGGAAATAAGTGATCCAGGGGAAGGGCAAGGCAGGCACATATTTGTGAGATGTAGCAGAGCTCACAGTGTAACAAGCTACAAGGAGATAAGTGATCCGGGGGAAGGGCGAGGCAGGCACATATCTGTGAGATGTAGCAGTGCTCACATTTCAACAAGTTACAAGGAGATAAGTGATCCAGGGGAAGGGCGAGGCAGGCACATATCTGTGAGATGAAGCAGAGCTCACATTTCAACAAGTTACAAGGAAATAAGTGATCCGGGGGAAGGGGGAGGCAGGCACATATCTGTGAGATGTAGCAGAGCTCACAGTGCAAGAAGCTACAAGGAGATAAGTGACCCAGGGGAAGGGGGAGGCAGGCACATATCTGTGAGATGTAGCAGAGCTCACAGTGTAACAAGCTACAAGGAGATAAGTGATCCGGGGGAAGGGCGAGGCAGGCACATATCTGTGAGATGTAGCAGAGCTCACAGTGCAAGAAGCTACAAGGAGATAAGTGACCCAGGGGAAGGGGGAGGCAGGCACATATCTGTGAGATGTAGCAGAGCTCACAGTGTAACAAGCTACAAGGAGATGTGTGATCTGGGGGAAGGGGGAGGCAGGCACATATCTGTGAGATGTAGCAGAGCTCACAGTGTAACAGTGTAATGGTCTCTCAGCCTCTGTGTAATCATCTCATGCATCTCTGATCGGTCTCATCTCTCCTTCTATGTGTCAGTGTATTAGTACAATGCACTATTGATTGACAAAGAGCAAACTGTACAGAACGTGTCGCACAACCGCACCAAGCGCCACTTTATACATCCTCCGTCTTTTTCATTCTTACTACTGTTCTTTCTGTTATATAATTACTGTTTTCCGTTGCTTTGCTTTACATCCTCCCTTCTTCCCATCTTGCATTTCTCCTTTTAGTTTTTTTCATCTGTGTTGCTTCAACTTTACTTCCTTCTTATTATTTTGAAGACGTCTTTCCATACTTCATTTTATCCATCACCTTTCCATCCTTATGTTTCCATCTTACTTCCATCCCTTTTACCCTTCCTCCCTTCTGTTCTATTCTTTTTGTGGCATTTGCCAGGACTTTCCATTCTTCTTTCTTTCCTCTCCTCTTTTCTATGCATCTATTTTCTGTCTTTTTATGCACTTTATACTTTCTATTCTTCTTTCCTTTCATCTATCTATCATCTTTTTTCTATCCATCCTTCTCTTCCTAATCTCCATCTTTATACCAATCTTCCGTTCATCTTTCCTTCCATGTTCCTAAACATTTTCCTTCCTTTCATCTTTCTACCCATATTCCTTCCATCTTTCGACACACATTCCTTCCTTCCTTCCTTCTGTCTTTCTACCCATATTCCTTCCTTCCATCTTTCTACCCATATTCCTTCCTTCCATCTTTCTACCCATATTCCTTCCATCTTTCTACCTATATTCATTCATTCATTCCATCCTTCTACCCATATTCCTTCCATCTTTCTACCTATATTCATTCATTCATTCCATCCTTCTACCCATATTCCTTCCTTCCTTCTTTCCATCTTTCTACCCATATTCATTCCTTCCATCTTTCTACCCATATTCCTTCCATCTTTCTACCTATATTCATTCATTCATTCCATCCTTCTACCCATATTCCTTCCATCTTTCTGCCTATATTCATTCATTCATTCCATCCTTCTACCCATATTCCTTCCTTCCTTCTTTCCATCTTTCTACCCATATTCCTTCCTTCCATCTTTCTACATACATTCCTTCCTTCCTTCCATCTTTCTACCCATATTCCTTCCATCTTTCTACCTATATTCATTCATTCCATCCTTCTACCCATATTCCTTCCTTCCTTCCATCTTTCTACCTATATTCATTCATTCATTCATTCCATCCTTCTACCCATATTCCTTCCTTCCATCTTTCTACCTATATTCATTCATTCATTCCATCCTTCTACCCATATTCCTTCCATCTTTCTACCTATATTCATTCATTCATTCCATCCTTCTACCCATATTCCTTCCTTCCTTCTTTCCATCTTTCTACCCATATTCATTCCTTCCATCTTTCTACCTATATTCATTCATTCATTCCTTCCTTCCTTCCTTCCATCTTTCTACATACATTCCTTCCTTCCTTCCTTCCATCTTTCTACCCATATTCCTTCCATCTTTCTACCTATATTCATTCATTCATTCCATCCTTCTACCCATATTCCTTCCATCTTTCTACCTATATTCATTCATTCATTCCATCCTTCTACCCATATTCCTTCCTTCCTTCTTTCCATCTTTCTACCCATATTCATTCCTTCCATCTTTCTACCTATATTCATTCATTCATTCCTTCCTTCCTTCCTTCCATCCTTCTACCCATATTCCTTCCTTCCTTCCATCTTTCTTCCTATATTCATTCATTCCTTCCATCTTTCTACACATATTCCTTTCTTCCTTCCATCTTTCTACCTATATTCATTCATTCATTCCTTCCATCTTTCTACACACATTCCTTCCTTCCATCTTTCTACCCATATCCCTTCCTAATTATCCCTCTATCCTTATTTCTATGAAGTGTTACATAATTTCTTTCTTTCATTCCTCCAGTCCTTCCCTTTTCCTTTCCTTTATTCCTTCCCCCTTTCTCTCCCTTCTTCCACCCTTTGATGCTTTCTATGACAGCCTTTCCTCTGGAGTCGGGTGCTGTATGATCAGAGCTCAGACCTGTGGATATTTCCGCTGCCCGGTAGAATAAGTTGCATTTCTATAGCACAATCATCTAATGGCCTTAACTGACAGTAAAGTAAATGTATCTTATTTTGTGAATGTGACTGAATGGAGCGGTGATCCGACTCCTCGTGTTTGGGCTTTGATGCCTCGGAGAGTCGCTCTGTAATTACCGGCAGAAAGTTCTTTGCTTCCGCCACTTCCTGATCTTAGAAATGACGGCGGCTCCTCGGTGACCATTGCTCTTAATTTCTCAACCTCCTAATTTCATTATGTGTGACACAAAGCTTCGGCCGCCGTCCTGTAATTACTGTATAAGTTATTTTATTCTCACAAAGTTGTAATTTTCACAAAATTAGTCGGACCGCTTCAATTATGTAAATTGAATCTGGAGAATATAATGACGACGTTTGAGAGGAGAATAAAGAGCCGGAGCCGACGCTCCAGAGAGACGCAACAACGCGCTTTATTATTAGATCCATTGCAGAAACCCACTTGGCCATTATGGATATTTAGTTTGGCCCAGACAGGGTTAATTTATTGTCTTAAAGGGAAACTGATCTAACGTGTGACCCCCATAGACTGCAGCCAGTGCTATGTATTGTCCCTGGAGAGATGTGTGATCAGACCTCACACTGCTGTGCTCTGTGCTCTCTGCAGCCAGTGTTATGTACTGTCCCTGGAGAGATGTGTAATCAGACCTCACACTGCTGTGCTCTGTACTCTCTGCAGCCAGTGTTATGTATTGTCCTTGGAGAGTTGTGTAATCAGACCTCACACTGCTGTGCTCTGTGCTCTCTGCAGCCAGTGTTATGTATTGTCCCTGGAGAGATGTGTAATCAGACCTCACACTGCTGTGCTCTGTGCTCTCTGCAGCCAGTGTTATGTATTGTCCCTGGAGAGATGTGTAATCAGACCTCACACTGCTGTGCTCTCTGCTCTCTGCAGCCAGTGTTATGTATTGTCCCTGGAGAGATGTGTAATCAGACCTCACACTGCTGTGCTCTGTGCTCTCTGCAGCCAGTGTTATGTATTATCCCTGGAGAGATGTGTAATCAGACCTCACACTGCTGTGCTCTGTGCTCTCTGCAGCCAGTGTTATGTATTGTCCCTGGAGAGATGTGTAATCAGACCTCACACTGCTGTGCTCTGTGCTCTCTACAGCCAGTGTTATGTATTGTCCCTGGAGAGATGTGTGATCAGACCTCACACTGCTGTGCTCTGTGCTCTCTGCAGCCAGTGTTATGTATTGTCCCTGGAGAGATGTGTAATCAGACCTCGCACTGCTGTGCTCTGTGCTCTCTGCAGCCAATGTTATGTATTGTCCCTTGAGAGATGTGTAATCAGACCTTGCACTGCTGTGCTCTGTGCTCTCTGCAGCCAGTGTTATGTATTGTCCCTGGAGAGATGTGTAATCAGACCTCGCACTGCTGTGCTCTGTGCTCTCTGCAGCCAGTGTTATGTATTGTCCCTGGAGAGATGTGTAATCAGACCTCACACTGCTGTGCTCTGTGCTCTCTGCGGCCAGTGTTATGTATTGTCCCTGGAGAGATGTGTAATCAGACCTCACACTGCTGTGCTCTGTGCTCTCTGCAGCCAGTGTTATGTACTGTCCCTGGAGAGATGTGTAATCAGACCTCACACTGCTGTGCTCTGTGCTCTCTGCAGCCAGTGTTATGTATTGGCCCTGGAGAGATGTGTAATCAGACCTCACACTGCTGTGCTCTGTGCTCTCTGCAGCCAGTGTTATGTATTGTCCCTGGAGAGATGTGTAATCAGACCTCACACTGCTGTGCTCTGTGCTCTCTGCAGCCAGTGTTATGTATTGGCCCTGGAGAGATGTGTAATCAGACCTCACACTGCTGTGCTCTGTGCTCTCTGCAGCCAGTGTTATGTATTGTCCCTGGAGAGATGTGTAATCAGACCTCACACTGCTGTGCTCTGTGCTCTCTGCAGCCAGTGTTATGTATTGTCCCTGGAGAGATGTGTAATCAGACCTCACACTGCTGTGCTCTGTGCTCTCTGCAGCCAGTGTTATGTATTGTCCCTGGAGAGATGTGCAATCAGACCTCACACTGCTGTGCTCTGTGCTCTCTGCAGCCAGTGTTATTTATTCTCCCTGGAGAGATGTGATAGAGCTGCATAGAGCACAGAGCACAGCAGTGTGAGGACTTGTCCGCAGTGGATGTTGAGAATCTACAATCCTGGAATATAAATCCATATATCACAGTCCTGCTGTTACCTGAATACAGACAGATATATGATTAAATATATATCTCTCCTAGGCAGGGGCGGACTGGGAATTTAAAGTGGCCCTGGAAAAAACTGTAAAAGTGGCCCCATTCTGTGGGCGGGGTCAAAACAAGTAGGCGTGGCCTTGTGATGTGGGTGGAGTTACTAAACTCCATAAAAACTGTATAGATGGTCTAAATCAACATGTACACCACAGAGAAAGAGACTCGTACTGCCTCCTTTATAGAGGAATAATGCTTCTATTTTAAGAGCACACAACTTAATACTGCCATATATGTACACTAAAAACATACTACAATACCTTCTCTGATAAACAAGAATGTAATTACCATAGTACTGCCCCCTATGCACAAGGATATAACTACTATAATACTGCCCCCTATGTACAGGAATATAACTACTATAATACTGCCCCCTATGTACAAGAATATAACTACTATAATACTGCCCCCTATGTACAAGAATATAACTACTATAACACTGCCCCCTATGTACAGGAATATAACTACTATAATACTGCCCCCTATGTACAGGAATATAACTACTATAATACTGCCCCCTATGTACAAGAATATAACTACTATAATACTGCTCCCTATGTACAAGAATATAACTACTATAATACTGCCCCCTATGTACAAGAATATAACTACTATAATACTGCCCCCATATGTAAAGGAATATAACTACTATAATACTGCCCCCATATGTAAAGGAATATAACTACTATAATACTGTCCCCTATGTACAGGAATATAACTACTATAATACTGCCCCCTATGTACAGGAATATAACTACTATAATACTGCTCCCTATGTACAGGAATATAACTACTATAATACTGCCCCCTATGTACAAGAATATAACTACTATAATACTGCCCCCTATGTACAGGAATATAACTACAATAACACTGCCCCCTATGTACAAGAATATAACTACTATAATACTGCCCCCTATGTACAGGAATATAACTACTATAATACTGCCCCCTATGTACAGGAATATAACTACTATAATACTGCCCCCTATGTACAGGAATATAACTACTATAATACTGCCCCCTATGTACAAGAATGTAACTACTATAATACTGCCCCTATGTACAGGAATATAACTACTATAATACTGCCCCCTATGTACAAGAATATAACTACTATAATACTGCCCCCTATGTGCAGGAATATAGCCCCAGCCCCTGCCCCCGTGTATACAGCTGCCAGCCCCCGTGTATACAGCTGCCAGCCCCTGCCCCAGTGTATACAGCTGCCAGCCCCCGTGTATACAGCTGCCAGCCCCTGCCCCAGTGTATACAGCTGCCAGCCCCTGCCCCGGTGTATATAGCCAGACAGCCCCTGCCCTGGTGTATATAGCCAGGCAGCCCCTGCCCGGTATATATAGCCAGACAGCCCCTGCCCCGGTGTATATAGCCAGGCAGCCCCTGCCCCCGTGTATATAGCCAGGCAGCCCCTGCCCCGGTGTATATAGCCAGGCAGCCCCTGCCCCCGTGTATATAGCCAGACAGCCCCTGCCCCCGTGTATATAGCCAGACAGCCCCTGCCCCCGTGTATATAGCCAGACAGCCCCTGCCCCCGTGTATATAGCCAGACAGCCCCTGCCCCCGTGTATATAGCCAGACAGCCCCTGCCCCCGTGTATATAGCCAGACAGCCCCTGCCCCCGTGTATATAGCCAGACAGCCCCTGCCCCCGTGTATATAGCCAGACAGCCCCTGCCCCAGTGTATACAGCTGACAGCCCCTGCCCCAGTGTATATAGCCTGCCAGCCCCTACCCCAGTGTATATAGCCTGCCAGACCCTGCCCCAGTGTATATAGCCTGCCAGACCCTGCCCCAGTGTATATAGCCTGCCAGACCCTGCCCCAGTGTATATAGCCTGCCAGACCCTGCCCCAGTGTATATAGCCAGACAGCCCCTGCCCCCGTGTATATAGCCAGACAGCCCCTGCCCCCGTGTATATAGCCAGACAGCCCCTGCCCCGTGTATATAGCCAGACAGCCCCTGCCCCCGTGTATATAGCCAGACAGCCCCTGCCCCCGTGTATATAGCCAGACAGCCCCTGCCCCCGTGTATATAGCCAGACAGCCCCTGCCCCAGTGTATATAGCCAGACAGCCCCTGCCCCAGTGTATACAGCTGACAGCCCCTGCCCCAGTGTATACAGCTGACAGCCCCTGCCCCAGTGTATACAGCTGACAGCCCCTGCCCCAGTGTATACAGCTGACAGCCCCTGCCCCAGTGTATACAACTGACAGCCCCTGCCCCAGTGTATACAGCTGACAGCCCCTGCCCCAGTGTATATAGCCTGCCAGCCCCTGCCCCAGTGTATATAGCCTGCCAGACCCTGCCCCAGTGTATACAGCTGACAGCCCCTGCCCCAGTGTATACAGCCTGCCAGACCCTGCCCCAGTGTATATAGCCTGCCAGCCCCTGCCCCAGTGTATATAGCCTGCCAGACCCTGCCCCAGTGTATACAGCTGACAGCCCCTGCCCCAGTGTATACAGCCAGTCGGTCACCCCTTTATACAGCAGCCCCCGGTATACAGCAGCCCCCGGTATACAGCCAGCCCAACCCAGTACAAAAAAATAAAAACACATGAAACTCACCTCTCCGACGCTGCTCCCCTGCTTGATCCAGTCCGGCCGCGGTGACAGCTCCGTACGGGCCGGCGTCGCACAGACCATGACATAAGACGCTTGCCGACGTCATGGTCTGTGCGACGCCGGCCTGTACGGAGCTGTCACCGCGGCCGGACTGGATCAAGCTGGGCCGCAGCGTCGGGGCGTCGGAGAGGTGAGTTTCATGTGTTTTTATTTTTTCACCGGCCCCACCAGTCCAGGACCGGCCCCGGACCGGCCCTAAACCAATCGGCCCACCGGGATTTCTCCCGGTGGGTCTTATGGCCAGTCCGCCCCTGCTCCTAGGACAATACTTAGCCCTTTGCACTGAACTGCAGGAGCTGAGTGCACAGCAGTGTGAGGAATGCATCTTTAGAAGCTACAATCATGGTACATACATTGTTCTGTTTTTTTTTACCCCAAATCCATAATTAAATGATTCAAATTGTTGCAGAAGAATTGGCAGCAAATTACATAGAAAAAATTTATCTCCATTTCTGAGATTCTGCCCCCAACGGATCGCCGGCTCCTAATTATCCGAATTCCGGCTGATTCCATTGCCGCATCTTCAGGAGGGATTCTCCTTGTAATGTGGAAATTAGGAGAATTCTAGAATCTGCTCTCCTGGTGACAGCAAATATTAAAAAATAACCCCACCCCCCCTTATAGTCTGGGAAGTAAATGTTACACTTCATATTTGTGTATAAAAGCAATAAACTGCTTATCACCTCCCTCCGGCCGCGCCTAATAGTATTTCTAATTAACAGGAAGCCGAACATCTCGTATTTATCACAGGGTCACAGACCTGCCGCCGCTTTGAAGCTGAAAATGGATATTTTTGTTAGTAGTCTAAATTCTTTGAAAGAAAAGGAGAAACGTTCAGCGTTCACCTGAGTCATCCGGATAAATAAGGACCTGACTATGAGAAAAAGTGTACAGATTCCCAGGTCCAGAGGCAGAAACCAGAACCAAGGAAACGGCTCCCCCCACTGACAAACGTGTCATACTCAGATGAGTGTTATACATATGGATTAGAATAACTACTATAATACTGCCCCCGATTTACAAGAATATAACTGCTATAATACTGCCCCCTATGTACAGGAATATAACTACTATAATACTGCCCTCTATGTACAGGAATATAACTACTATAATACTGCCCCCTATGTACAGGAATATAACTACTATAATACTGCCCCCTATGTACAGGAATATAACTACTATAATACTGCCCCCTATGTACAAGAATATAACTACTATAATACTGCCCTCTATGTACAAGAATATAACTACTATAATACTGCCCCCTATGTACAGGAATATAACTACTATAATACTGCCCCTATGTACAAGAATATAACTACTATAATACTGCCCCCTATGTACAATACTATAACTACTATAATACTGCCCCCTATGTACAAGAATATAACTACTATAATACTGCCCCCTATGTACAGGAATATAACTACTATAATACTGCCCCCTATGTACAGGAATATAACTACTATAATACTGTCCCCTATGTACAAGAATATAACTACTATAATACTGCCCCCTATGTACAGGAATATAACTACTATAATACTGCCCCCTATGTACAGTAATATAACTACTATAATACTGCCCCCTATGTACAGGAATATAACTACTATAATACTGCCCCCTATGTACAAGAATATAACTACTATAATACTGTCCCCTATGTACAAGAATATAACTACTATAATACTGCCTTCTATGTACAAGAATATAACTACTATAATACTGCCCCCTATGTACAGTAATATAACTACTATAATACTGCCTCCTATGTACAAGAATATAACTACTATAATACTGCCCCCTATGTACAGGAATATAACTACTATAATACTGCCCCCTATGTACAAGAATATAACTACTATAATACTGCCCCCTATGTACAAGAATATAACTACTGTAATACTGCCTTCTATGTACAAGAATATAACTACTATAATACTGCTCCCTATGTACAGGAATATAAATACTATAATACTGCCCCCTATGTACAAGAATATAACTACTATAATACTGCCTCCTATGTACAGGAATATAACTACTATAATACTGCCCCCTATGTACAAGAATATAACTACTATAATACTGCCCCCTATGTATAAGAATATTACTACTATAATACTGCCCCCTATGTATAAGAATATAACTACTATAATACTGCCCCCTATGTACAGGAATATAACTACTATAATACTGCCCCCTATGTACAAGAATATAACTACTATAATACTGCCCCCTATGTACAAGAATATAACTACTATAATACTGCCCTCTATGTACAAGAATATAACTGCTATAATACTGCCCCCTATGTACAGGAATATAACTACTATAATACTGCCCCCTATGTACAAGAATATAACTACTATAATACTGCCCCCTATGTACAAGAATATAACTACTATAATACTGCCCCCTATGTACAAGAATATAACTACTATAATACTGCCCCCTATGTATAAGAATATAACTACTAATATACTGCCTTCTATGTACAAGAATATAACTACTATAATACTGCCCCCTATGTACAAGAATATAACTACTATAATACTGCCCCCTATGTACAAGAATATAACTACTATAATACTGCTCCCTATGTACAAGAATATAACTACTATAATACTGCCCCTATGTACAGGAATATAACTACTATAATACTGCCCCCTATGTACAAGAATATAACTACTATAATACTGCCCCCTATGTACAAGAATATAACTGCTATAATTCTGCCCCCTATGTACAGGAATATAACTACTATAATACTGCCCTCTATGTACAAGAATATAACTACTATAATACTGCCCCCTATGTACAAGAATATAACTACTATAATACTGCCCCCTATGTACAAGAATATAACTACTATAATAATGCCCCCTATGTACAAGAATATAACTACTATAATACTGCTCCCTATGTACAAGAATATAACAACTATAATACTGCTCCCTATGTACAAGAATATAACTACTATAATACTGCCCCCTATGTACAGGAATATAACTACTATAATACTGCCCCCTATGCACAAGAATATAACTACTATAATACTGCCCCCTATGTACAGGAATATAACTACTATAATACTGCCCTCTATGTACAGGAATATAACTACTATAATACTGCCCCCTATGTACAGGAATATAACTACTATAATACTGCCCCCTATGTACAGGAATATAACTACTATAATACTGCCCCCTATGTACAGGAATCTAACTACTATAATACTGCCCCCTATGTACAAGAATATAACTACTATAATACTGCCCCCTATGTACAAGAATATAACTACCATAATACTGCCCCCTATGTACAAGAATATAGCTACTATAATACTACCCCCTATGTACAGGAATATAACTACTATAATACTGCCCCCTATGTACAGGAATATAACTACTATAATACTGCTCCTATGTACAGAAATATAACTGCTATAATACTGCATCCTATATACAAGAATATAACTACTATAATACTGCCCCTATGTACAAGAATATAACTACTATAATACTACCCACTATGCACAAGAATATAACTACTATAATACTGCCCCCTATGTACAGGAATATAACTACTATAATACTGCCCCCTATGTACAAGAATATAACTACTATAATACTGCTCCCTATGTACAAGAATATAACTACTATAATACTGCCCCTATGTACAAGAATATAAATACTATAATACTGCCCCCTATGTACAAGAATATAACTACTATAATACTGCCCCCCTATGTACAAGAATATAACTACTATAATACTGCCCCCTATGTACAAGAATATAACTACTATAATACTGCCCCCTATGTACAAGAATATAACTACTATAATACTGCCCCCTATGTGCAAGAATATAACTACTATAATACTGCCCCCTATGTACAGGAATATAACTACTATAATACTGCCCTCTATGTACAAGAATATAACTACTATAATACTGCCCTCTATGTACAAGAATATAACTACTATAATACTGCCCCTATGTATAAGAATATAACTACTATAATACTGCCCCCTATGTACAAGAATATAACTACTATAATACTGCCCCCTATGTACAGGAATATAACTACTATAATACTGCCCCTATGTACAGGAATATAACTACTATAATACTGCCCCCTATGTACAAGAATATAACTACTATAATACTGCCCCTATGTACAAGAATATAACTACTATAATACTGCCCCCTATGTACAAGAATATAACTACTATAATACTGCCCCCTATGTACAGGAATATAACTACTATAATACTGCCCCTATGTACAAGAATATAACTACTATAATACTGCCCCCTATGTACAGGAATATAACTACTATAATACTGCCCCTATGTACAAGAATATAACTACTATAATACTGCTCCCTATGTACAGGAATATATCTACTATAATACTGCCCCCTATATACAAGAATATAACTACTATAATGCTGCCCCTATGTACAAGAATATAACTACTATAATACTGCCCCCTATATACAAGAATATAACTACTATAATACTGCCCCCTATGTACAGGAATATAACTACTATAATACTGCCCCCTATGTATAAGAATATAACTACTATAATACTGCCCCTATGTACAAGAATATAACTACTATAATACTGCTCCCTATGTACAGGAATATAACTACTATAATACTGCCCCCTATATACAAGAATATAACTACTATAATACTGCCCCTATGTACAAGAATATTACTACTATAATACTGCCCCCTATATACAAGAATATAACTACTATAATACTGCCCCCTATGTACAGGAATATAACTACTATAATACTGCCCCCTATGTATAAGAATATAACTACTATAATACTGCCCCTATGTACAAGAATATAACTACTATAATACTGCTCCCTATGTACAGGAATATAACTACTATAATACTGCCCCCTATGTACAAGGATATAACTACTATAATACTGCCCCCTATGTACAGGAATATAACTACTATAATACTGCCCCCTATGTATAATAATATAACTACTATAATACTGCCCCCTATGTACAGGAATATAACTACTATAATACTGCCTCCTATGTACAGGAATATAACTACTATAATACTGCCTCCTATGTACAAGAATATAACTACTATAATACTGCCCCCTATGTACAGGAATACAACTACTATAATACTGCCCCCTATGTACAGGAATATAACTACTATAATACTGCCCCCTATGTATAATAATATAACTACTATAATACTGCCCCCTATGTACAGGAATATAACTACTATAATACTGCCTCCTATGTACAGGAATATAACTACTATAATACTGCCTCCTATGTACAAGAATATAACTATTATAATACTGCCCCCTATGTACAGGAATATAACTACTATAATACTGCCCCCTATGTACAAGAATATCACTACTATAATACTGCCCCCTATGTACAAGAATATAACTGCTATAATACTGCCCCCTATGTACAAGAATATAACTGCTATAATACTGCCCCCTATGTACAGGAATATAACTACTATAATACTGCCCCCTATGTACAGGAATATAACTACTATAATACTGCCCCCTATGTACAGGAATATAACTACTATAATACTGCCCCCTATGTACAGGAATATAACTACTATAATACTGCCCCCTATGTACAAGAATATAACTACTATAATACTGCCCCCTATGTACAAGAATATAACTACTATAATACTGCTCCCTATGTACAAGAATATAACTACTATAATACTGACCCCTATGTACAAGAATATAACTACTATAATACTGCCCCCTATGTACAGGAATATAACTACTATAATACTGTCCCCTGTGTACAAGAATATAACTACTATAATACTGCCCCCTATGTACAAGAATATAACTACTATAATACTGCCCCCTATGTACAGGAATATAACTACTATAATACTGCCCCCTATGTACAGGAATATAACTACTATAATACTGCCCCCTATGTACAGGGATATATATACTATAATACTGCTCCCTATGTACAAGAATATAACTACTATAATACTGCCCCCTATGTACAAGAATATAACTACTATAATACTGCCCCCTATGTACAGGAATATAACTACTATAATACTGCCCCCTATGTACAAGACTATAACTACTATAATACTGCCCCCTATGTACAGGAATATAACTACTATAATACTGCCCCCTATGTACAGGAATATAACTACTATAATACTGCCCCCTATGTACAGGAATATAACTACTATAATACTGCCCCCTATGTATAATAATATAACTACTATAATACTGCCCCCTATGTACAGGAATATAACTACTATAATACTGCCTCCTATGTACAGGAATATAACTACTATAATACTGCCTCCTATGTACAAGAATATAACTACTATAATACTGCCCCCTATGTACAGGAATACAACTACTATAATACTGCCCCCTATGTACAGGAATATAACTACTATAATACTGCCCCCTATGTATAATAATATAACTACTATAATACTGCCCCCTATGTACAGGAATATAACTACTATAATACTGCCTCCTATGTACAGGAATATAACTACTATAATACTGCCCCCTATGTACAAGAATATAACTACTATAATACTGCCCCCTATGTACAAGAATATAACTACTATAATACTGCCTCCTATGTACAAGAATACAACTATTATAATACTGCCCCCTATGTACAGGAATACAACTACTATAATACTGCCCCCTATGTACAGGAATATAACTACTATAATACTGCCCCCTATGTATAATAATATAACTACTATAATACTGCCCCCTATGTACAGGAATATAACTACTATAATACTGCCTCCTATGTACAGGAATATAACTACTATAATACTGCCTCCTATGTACAGGAATATAACTACTATAATACTGCCTCCTATGTACAAGAATATAACTACTATAATACTGCCCCCTATGTACAGGAATACAACTACTATAATACTGCCCCCTATGTACAGGAATATAACTACTATAATACTGCCCCCTATGTATAATAATATAACTACTATAATACTGCCCCCTATGTACAGGAATATAACTACTATAATACTGCCCCCTATGTACAGGGATATATATACTATAATACCGCTCCCTATGTACAAGAATATAACTACTATAATACTGCCCCCTATGTACAAGAATATAACTACTATAATACTGCCCCCTATGTACAGGAATATAACTACTATAATACTGCCCCCTATGTACAAGACTATAACTACTATAATACTGCCCCCTATGTACAGGAATATAACTACTATAATACTGCCCCCTATGTACAGGAATATAACTACTATAATACTGCCCCCTATGTACAAGACTATAACTACTATAATACTGCCCCCTATGTACAGGAATATAACTACTATAATACTGCCCCCTATGTACAGGAATATAACTACTATAATACTGCCCCCTATGTACAGGAATATAACTACTATAATACTGCCCCCTATGTATAATAATATAACTACTATAATACTGCCCCCTATGTACAGGAATATAACTACTATAATACTGCCTCCTATGTACAGGAATATAACTACTATAATACTGCCTCCTATGTACAAGAATATAACTACTATAATACTGCCCCCTATGTACAGGAATACAACTACTATAATACTGCCCCCTATGTACAGGAATATAACTACTATAATACTGCCCCCTATGTATAATTATATAACTACTATAATACTGCCCCCTATGTACAGGAATATAACTACTATAATACTGCCTCCTATGTACAGGAATATAACTACTATAATACTGCCTCCTATGTACAAGAATATAACTATTATAATACTGCCCCCTATGTACAGGAATACAACTACTATAATACTGCCCCCTATGTACAGGAATATAACTACTATAATACTGCCCCCTATGTATAATAATATAACTACTATAATACTGCCCCCTATGTACAGGAATATAACTACTATAATACTGCCTCCTATGTACAGGAATATAACTACTATAATACTGCCTCCTATGTACAGGAATATAACTACTATAATACTGCCCCCTATGTACAAGAATATAACTACTATAATACTGCCCCCTATGTACAAGAATATAACTGCTATAATACTGCCCCCTATGTACAGGAATATAACTACTATAATACTGCCCCCTATGTACAGGAATATAACTACTATAATACTGCCCCCTATGTACAGGAATATAACTACTATAATACTGCCCCCTATGTACAAGAATATCACTACTATAATACTGCCCCCTATGTACAAGAATATAACTGCTATAATACTGCCCCCTATGTACAAGAATATAACTGCTATAATACTGCCCCCTATGTACAGGAATATAACTACTATAATACTGCCCCCTATGTACAGGAATATAACTACTATAATACTGCCCCCTATGTACAGGAATATAACTACTATAATACTGCCCCCTATGTACAAGAATATAACTACTATAATACTGCCCCCTATGTACAAGAATATAACTACTATAATACTGCTCCCTATGTACAAGAATATAACTACTATAATACTGACCCCTATGTACAAGAATATAACTACTATAATACTGCTCCCTATGTACAAGAATATAACTGCTATAATACTGCCCCCTATGTACAAGAATATAACTACTATAATACTGACCCCTATGTACAAGAATATAACTACTATAATACTGCCCCCTATGTACAGGAATATAACTACTATAATACTGTCCCCTGTGTACAAGAATATAACTACTATAATACTGCCCCCTATGTACAAGAATATAACTACTATAATACTGCCCCCTATGTACAGGAATATAACTACTATAATACTGCCCCCTATGTACAGGAATATAACTACTATAATACTGCCCCCTATGTACAGGAATATAACTACTATAATACTGCCCCCTATGTACAAGAATATAACTACTATAATACTGTCCCCTATGTACAGGAATATAACTACTATAATACTGCCCCCTATGTACAAGAATATAACTACTATAATACTGCCTCCTATGTACAGGAATATAACTACTATAATACTGCTCCCTATGTACAAGAATATAACTACTATAATACTGCCCCCTATGTACAAGAATATAACTACTATAATACTGCCCCCTATGTACAAGAATATAACTACTATAATACTGCCCCCTATGTACAAGAATATAACTACTATAATACTGCCTCCTATGTACAGGAATATAACTACTATAATACTGCCTCCTATGTACAGGAATATAACTACTATAATACTGCCCCCTATGTACAAGAATATAACTACTATGTCGCTTTGTATTGGATCATGTGATATTTTAGAGCCAATAATCAGATGACACGGAGCGGGATATGAGTAATTCCATTCATACAATTGGGTTTAGAGCCATTTAGTCTTTTTAAAATTGTCATGAAATTTTAAAAAATTTTGTATATTTTTATGCAATGATTGATATGGACAAGGCGGCGTTGTGTATGTGCGGAGGACGTGTAGGTACATGGACCCGGGTAATTACTTCTCACCATGCGAGCGTATTGATAACCGCCGTGACTTAAACACAGAAGACCTGACCCGGCGTCTCGGCTGATGGACGACTTCCATCGATGTTTCCATTGTGTTTCCTATGGGCCGATACCATGACAAATAGACACTAGATAAATGTGCTGATTCTCCTTTAAAGAGTCGTTGAAGACCAAATTAATATTTTTCCCGGGAAGGCGCTCATCCTCAAAAAGTGCAAGCCAAGCCTCGTTATCAGACAAATCACCGGACTCGTTATCAGACAAATCACCGGACTCGTTATCAGACAAATCACCGGACTCGTTATCAGACAAATCACCGGACTCGTTATCAGACAAATCACCGGACTCGTTATCAGACAAATCACCGGACTCGTTATCAGACAAATCACCGGACTCGTTATCAGACAAATCACCGGACTCGTTATCAGACAAATCACCGGACTCGTTATCAGACAAATCACCGGACTCGTTATCAGACAAATCACCGGACTCGTTATCAGACAAATCACCGGACTCGTTATCAGACAAATCACCGGACTCGTTATCAGACAAATCACCGGACTCGTTATCAGACAAATCACCGGACTCGTTATCAGACAAATCACCGGACTCGTTATCAGACAAATCACCGGACTCGTTATCAGACAAATCACCGGACTCGTTATCAGACAAATCACCGGACTCGTTATCAGACAAATCACCGGACTCGTTATCAGACAAATCACCGGACTCGTTATCAGACAAATCACCGGACTCATTATCAGACAAATCACCGGACTCGTTATCAGACAAATCACCGGACTCGTTATCAGACAAATCACCGGACTCGTTATCAGACAAATCACCGGACTCGTTATCAGACAAATCACCGGACTCGTTATCAGACAAATCACCGGACTCATTATCAGACAAATCACCGGACTCGTTATCAGACAAATCACCGGACTCGTTATCAGACAAATCACCGGACTCGTTATCAGACAAATCACCGGACTCGTTATCAGACAAATCACCGGACTCGTTATCAGACAAATCACCGGACTCGTTATCAGACAAATCACTGGACTCGTTATCAGACAACTGTAACGAAGAGAGGGGTCGGGCCATTTTTGGTGCCATTTTACAAATTTTCGAAAAAAGTTTTTACATGACTTTCTCTAAACCACCGGGTAAAGCCTACTTCATTTCACCAGAGGAGATGATGATGGAAGCTCCTCCAAGATCTATGTAGGACAATCCTCCACTCCCTGAAAATAAAGCTTGGCAATTGTTTTATAATTTTACTGTCTTCCTCGAAGACCTTTGTTTTTGTCATGGGTATTGCCAGGGCTCGGGGCCCAAAAAATCATCTGTCCCAAGTTCTTCTGTTGTGTTGTACTATTGGACATAATGGACCTCCCAGAACATGTCTCCAGAAAAGTATTCACTGATGGACCGACCCAATCATGAAGTTGTGGAGAGCCATGAATAGAAGCTGCGGCTGTGAACAATATAATCCCCCAAAAAATTTTTTAAAAAATTCTAAATTCCCACATCTAAACTGTTAGAAGAATCTGAAAGACATCTCCATCTTCTCGGTGTAATCACACAATTGTGAAATGCATTGAGAAGTTATAAAAGAAGCCGGTAATTATAACTGTTTATCTGACACCAGTAATCAGCTCCCGATTATCAACAAACCGGATAATTGGCCCCGGATACAAACCTTCATAATGAAGCCGCAAAAAAACGGGGCCTAATTTTCAAAAAAGGAGAAAATGAGACGATCAATGATTGAAGAGTTAAATGACAACAATAACAATTGCAGGCAAAAGCGCAATTATCTAATCAACAGAATAACGACTCCAATTAAACTTCTGCCTTAAAGGGGCGTCCGAATGGCGGCTTTCCATTTTTTTTTCTCTCCATTTTTTTTTTTAGCTACAAATTTGCCCACACGGGGCTACAGCAATTTCAGACATTGGGGCTCATTTACTAAGGGCCGAATTCCGATTTACGCCGAATTGCACTGGGATTTTGGTGCACGTGATCGCTTTCACGCGGCAGAAGTGGGGGGGGGGGGGGGCGTGGCCGTCGGAAAACCCAACAGATTCGGAAAAGCTGCGGAATTTAAAAAAAAAATTTGTGTCGCAAAAATAGCACTCACATGCACCGAGACGTAGGAGGTGAACTCCGGTGAACTCCGGCGGACTTCAGCGCAGCAGCGACACCTGGTGGACATCGGGCGCACGACCTTAGTGAATCCTGGCAGAACCCGAATCAGTGTCGGAGAACGCTCCGCTGGATCGTGACTGCACCGGGTATATAAATCTACCCCCAATGGGTCCAATAGTACAAAAAAATTCACAACCCCAGTCATAAAAAAATTTAGACTTCCACACTTTTCACCAATTTGCCAAATCTGAATTTTGAAGTCCATTGAGTAAAATGGGTAAATACTCAAAAGGAAATGACAATTTTCTTTCACTAACCAACTCCTACTTTGAACACTAAAGCTAACTGGCTGAACCGGTCTCTGGCTGAGGCGGGCCACCGCTCTAGTGGTTGGCTTTGAGTCTACCGTGTGGGTTTCTCATGACGACAGCACCAAATTGCAATTTTTGGAAAATTTTATGGGGTCTGGCATTTGGTTCCCACGTCTCTTCTGTACTCCCAGTCTTCAGCACCTGTACCCGGATAGAAATTCTGGGGGTTCATAGAGGAAGTGACATAAAAGAAGTGACCTCCGATGGTCGGTGGAGGTCACTCATTGGCAGAAGCCCCCAGAGAGACTCGGTTACCCGATACCGGAGCGTTGTACTACGCTTTCTGTCTTTTTTGATTACCCATATCCTAGTCCTTAATGTGTCATGGCTATTTCACCTCAGTGACCCCAGCCTATCCCTGTGCCCCCCTGGTTATAGTGATCCTGTCCGGTTTCTTGAGAATGTGTTGAGGTCCACCACTGCCTGATTTCCATGGTTTTGTTCTAATGACTCTTGTTGACGACCAAGAATTGACCTGATTTTGGATCTGTGCTGCTCAACCACTGGAGATCAGGCCTGAGCTTGTTCCTGCACCTTTCCTGGTTGACCCCCTAGTGGCGATCCATCTAGACCACCTGTCACCTATACCGGAACTCCTGCATGAGTTACTGACCCCCATTGTAGCAAAGACAAGATCCTTCAGTGCTGATCGCAGAGTAAGCACCTCAGACACTTCCCTCCCTCGTATCCTGAACCCAGGCAGTCCCTGGGTTCCATGGGTTTGTTCTTAAGTTCAATTTGTATGTAAGTCGGAACTGTATATTTTTTTAATTGTAGATCTAAACAAAAAAATTCTTTTGCCCCAGTGACAATTGGAGTTTCAAAATTTTTTGCTGTTCTGGGACCAGGGATTGTCAATAAAGCTTCATTACAGACATCTTACAGCTGATCATTGCAGCCTGGGACTATAGCAAAGCCTCTGGAGAGCTTCACCAGAGGTCACAGAGGGCAGAGGGGTCACCAGACATCACAGAGGGATCTGTCTGTAAGTCGCGTGTCCTTAAGTAGGGGGCCGCCTGTATATGACCCTTAAAACCGGCTGCATAAATCCTTCCTTACATATACATATGTTAGTTTCACTTTTAGTGCTCGGCGCGTCTATGGAAAACTCTTTTTGGACTTGCACCAGTTTCGGGACGTGCAAATAAAAAAAAAAAACACTTTTTTTTCTTGCGTGAAACTTGATTTAAGTTGTTCCAGGGCGGAATGGATGAAATCTCCACAGAATCACAGCTGCCAATTTTAAGTTAAATCAAGGAATTTTGGGGATCTAATGCTATGAATTTTTTGGCAACTTTTTGTAGTTTATGCCAAGATTTGGTGAATAGACCTCCGGCGCCACGTCTGTACATACTGTGGCCTCTATGGTGAAGGCATTTTCTGAAGCTCTCGGGAAAGAAGGTCTCAAAAGTAACTTGTCATATTAAGGGGGTTATTTTGGAGGAATTGGCATAGAATTTTGAATAAAACTCTTAAAGGGGCATTCTGGGAATGTGTCTACCTAGCTTTAGGATGGCTGATCAATGGCAGATTGGCCAGAGGTTCCTGAAAGTTATGGTATGTTCTCTGGACACAACAGCTAAAGCAACAGGTATCAGAATCCCAAGTGATCAATAACTGATACTAAACATAGGGGATTAATAAAAAACTTTAAATATTGTTATTCCAGTTATTTATCCATTTACCACTGGGAATATTGAGGGATAAACAGTATAAATCCATTACAGGCAGTCCCCGGGTTATGTACAAGATAGGTTCCGAAGGTTTGTTCTTAAGTTGAATTTGTATGTAAGTAGAAACTGTATATATTTTTTTTTTTGCCCCCAGTGACAATCGGAGTTTCACATTTTTTGCTGTAATGGGACCAAGGATTATCAATAAAGCTTCATTACAGACACTTTACAGCTGATCATTGCAGTCTGGGGCTATAGTAACATCCAGAGAGGTCACCAGAGGTCAGAGTGGTCTGTCTGTAACTAGGGGTCGTCTGTAAGTCGGGTGTCCTTAAGTAGGGGACTGCCTGTATAGCAACCAAAAGCTATCATCAATGTTAAATGGCTCCTGCATGGGGAATTAGAAGCGAGGTGTCTCCATGGTTACAGACTACAAAAAGCCCAGTGTAGTCTGATCTCACATATATATATATATATATATATACATATTATACTGTCTCTGCTTCACCTTCATCTTAACCTGTAGAAGAGGTAGATGTAAGAGGGTAACACAAGACTTCAGAATGTGACTACACAAGGTTTGTAGTCTGTTACCAGGGAGACAGATCGGCACAGGAGCCTTATATGTATGCCTAGACTTTATAATCCCAGGTGGGATCAAATCCAGTGTAGAAGTTAACATTTTAATAAAAATTTTAAAATATGGTTTTTGGGTTTAATTTATAATTTTATTAAAGATCCAGTGGAGAGTTCAAATAAGTAGAAAATACAATTTTTTTTTTTTTTTTTTTTTTTTTTAAATTAAACTATTATCAGTTACATTTCAGTAACTAAAATGACAAAATAAATCACATTGGGAATAAGTTGCCAGATTATATAATTATTTTAATGTAAAATTTTAAAAATAAGATTATTTCATCTTTCGTGTCAGCTGAATATTTGATATTAAAAGAAATCTACCGCGGGGAATCTACTTTCTGTGCGATGCCCGATGGTAGATTCCCCATCCGGGCAGTAACTTCAATCCATTTTTCACTAATCCACAGATGCAGCTGCTGCAGAAATAAAGTTTAATTTGTCAATATGCTAATTGGTTTTTTAAGGCTACTGGGGGCGTGGAGTAGCCTGAGACAGCTCCAGGGGCTAAGGCCACGCCCCAAGTAGTCCCTGCTGATCCGCCTCTACCCGTCCGTCTCCAGCATCCGGCCTGACTCCGGCATTATTTGAGCTGTGCGCGAGCTTTGCAGGAGACAGGCCGGATGCCGGAGACGGGTGGGTAGAGGCGGATCAGTAGTGGCTACTTAGGGTGTGAGACAGCTTCAAGGGCGAAGGCCACGCCCCAAGTAGTCCATGAGGCTCATCCGCCTCTATGCGCCATCTCCGGCATCCGGCCTGACTCCGGCATTATTTGAGCTGTGCGCAAGCTCTTCCGGAGACAGGATGGATGACGGGTGAGTACAGGCGGATCAGTAGTGTCTACTTGGGGCGTGGCCTTCGCCCTTGGAGCTGTCACAGGCTACTCCCCGCCCCCAGTAGCCTTAGAAATTAATTAGCATATTAACAAATTAAACGGAATGAAGCCACTGCCCGGACAGGGAATCTACCATAGGGAATTGCTCAGAAAGTAGATTCCCCACAGTAGATTTCCTTTAATATCAAATATTCAACTGACACGAATAATCTAATAATTCATAATTTAAATGTTACATTAAAATAATAATGTAATCTGGCCATTTATTCCCAATGTGATTTATTTTTGTAATTTTAGTTTCTGAAATGTAACTTTAATTTATGCCTATTTTTAATTTTTTTTTTTTTTTTTTAATTCTATTTTCTACTTATTGTATTTTTTTGTTTGTTTTTGCTAAAATTATTTTTTTCAAATCGATTATATATATATATATATATATAGGGCAAAAATTGGACTTATAAATATACAAAATACCTAAACTTTATGCTCAAATATTGTTTTTTTTTGTTTTTTTTTTCAAAAAATACTTGGCAAATAAATATATTAAAAACCCTTGAATGCAAAAGATCTGATTTCATGGGTGAAAAACACAAAGCGATGAAGAATGTATTTACTATCTGAGTGATCTGGATACAGTTATTGGGAGCATTAATGTACCTTATCTGGCGCAGCGCGGGCTGAATCCTCTGCAGATATGGAAATGCGCATTAGCTGCCGAATATCAGATTATGGAAATTCTTAGAAGAAAATTAAGGCCTGAGAGAGAGAGAGAGAAAAGAAAGACCATTGTCGCTAAATCAGTTTTGCTTTGAAGCTATCATTTTTTTGACAACCGGTTGAGTGTAAAAATATAAATTAAATCTGAAAAGTTGGACAAGATGTAATTATTAAAATGATTTGTGTCGCGAAAAGGGGGAATTTAATATGTGTAATCCCAGAGAGAGGTTACAAGAAGAGGCTTACAAGACGGGGCCTCGGGACAGAAGTCTTGTGATGACTTGACTAGAACGGGCTAAGACAATAATCTTTTTGTTTTTGGGCCTACAGGGTACAAGTAGCTTTCAAACAGCATAGAACTCTGTGGGGTGTCACCAGAGCCCCTCTGGGCTCCGTGGTCTCACTTATCTGCACACGCTCAGCAGCCCGTTCACTCCACCTACGTTTTCCTCTGGCCCTTACTTTCAGCCGGTGCCATCACCCAGCTTTTGGCAATTCCTGCGCATGCGCAATCATAAACCGAGTTATGCAGTGTGGGAATTGTCGAGAGATGGGTTGAAAGGAAGGGCTGCAGGAAAATGTAGGCGGGATGAACTTGCTGCTGGAGGCGTGCATATGTGTGAGACCACAGAGCCTGGAGTGGCCGTTGTGAAGCCCCGACCCCTAGAGCCCCTTCAATATATGGCCCTTCACCCCAAAAACCAAAATGCATTAGGAATGAATAGTGTACCACTGGTGGTCTGAGACCTTAGGGGTATTGGCTTACCCAGCATGCCCAGATTTTGGCTTCCTTCATCCCCTAACTGTTCATGGTGGCCAACAAGGTGGGTCGTAACATATAGGCGTGTTTGAAAATTTAAGGGACCATTTTGCTCATGACTAATCACCAGACTTCCTAATGATAAATAGTATTGAAGCCCAAAGAGACAATACATGAGCATTAAGGATCCCCTTCCTGCTACACCCTTGAGAAGCTTTTCCACTCGCCTCCATATTATTCTCTGTGTTTCCGACTGGGTTGGTTCACAATCGTGTTTGGTGACCCATTGTGGCCACCACTGGCTTGACCTAACCTCGAATTTACACTAACTGCTCTGACCTCTCGTCATTACCTTTACTTCCAGGGAACTTCACCTGCCCTGATCTCAGCTTGTTTCTTAGTCTTGTTGCTCCCTATTGACTGAAGCAGGACAGCACCAGGAGGTAGTTATCCCATAATTCAGCCCCGGAGGAGCCAAAAACCCTGTTGACATTTAAGAATACACCAGTGATAGGTGAAACCCTGACACAGAATTTCCATTCCACCTCAGAACATTTGTGTGACGTCTCTGCTCCTCGGGGGTGGGGTTAATTTTTTAACCCCACCCTCGAGGAACTGTTTCAGTGCCTATTACCCTGGTATGCCTATGAAATGCAGGGAATGATGATGAGGGAGATTCAATATAATGGTTATTTTCTCTGCCGCCAGCCTATCCTCTAGAAGCATGTACATGGTCACACATAAACAGTCGCTCTTCTCATTTATACGAGGGTTCACTAAAGCTAAAATAAAGTGAGACTGCTCTGACATCAGCCGGACTTGGGAAATCGATGAGAATTGATGTCCTGCTAGAATCAGATGCAAGGAACGTGTTCAGTGAAATAAAACCCCTGCGCCAGCGAGGAATAACGCGGGATACGGGGATCGGGGCAGGCGAATGGATTTTCCTATAAACATTTCACACCTCGGTCGCTTTGCGATTCATTAACACGTGTCATCATTCCGAGATTATTAGGTAAACTGCTATGATTTGTGATACTAACGTGGTCGTCCTTCCGGTGGACTATGAAGCTTGGAAGGAAGAATTTCTAGGATATCCTGACTCGTAGGCTCATGTCGTAGCCATGATTGAACGATTTGTGGTGGCCAAGGTGAAAGGTCAGCAGTGGTGGTGATGTTATGTCAATGATTGAGGGGTTTGATGTATATTCGTGTTAAAGAGTTGATTAGTGGATCTATACGCAAAGAGCGGCCATTAACCATATACGGCAGATCGGTCTCTGCAGAATATACTGGAAACACGGGTCAGAGGGTGGAGGACTTCTACTGAAATGAGAAGGTGGCTACTTCCTTCCTCAGTGGGAAAAAGCCACTAAGGGGGTTCGATGGCCCCCCCCCATGACCTATATAAGGGTCACATGATGGTGGAATGCTAAACTTACCCCCACTTCAAATTATGGCAAATCCAGCCCTTTTCATCAACACTAAAACACATTTAACCACTTATCATTTTAAAACGCGCGTAACAATTAAAACCGAGGCTCGTGTTGGGTGGTGGAAAACCGATCACAGATTTATTATATATTATTTAACAATTTTCTCAAAAAATAAATATAAAACGGTAGGCACTTTATAGAAAAATCTTCATCCGAAGGTAAAACGGCTCGGGACTGCCCTATGCCCATCTGGACTCCCAGATGGCAAGTCGGCCAGACGAGCAAGGCAACATTTTTCCTCCAGCTGTGACTTCAAAACTACAAAACACGGAATTTTCAAAACTGTAACCGATTCTTAACTTAGGGAGGGACTGCTTCTTGTCTGTGCCGCAGTCCAGAGAGGAAGAAGGAGGAGACTCGCTCCTCCTTAAATACAGAAACAAAAAGGGGGGAGGAGGTAAGTGCACTGTAGTAAACCTCCTGCTCTTAAAGTGCAACAATGGTCATTAACCGCTGTGCGACTAGCAGCCGCCTCCACCAGTCCAGGTGCACCCGCCGTAAGAACGTAGGGAGTACACCACACCCTTGTGTACCCCATATATACACTCATCTCCACCGATTTTGATGTTATACAAGTAAAGTCAGATACCTCCACTGATCGACTGCTAAAGATCGATCCTATATCTCTTGTAACATAGGGGTCCAGAAAACCCCTTTTATCTGTATATAGATACACATGTCTGACTGTTCTTGTACATCTTTAGGGCGATGGTTAATTGGTGGCCATGTAAAGATTGGAGCTACCTTTGAGGGGGACCCCTAAATTATATTAAGACCCCAGTGGGGTGATGGAAGGAGATGCACTGATTCTGAGTATGGTAATAGTTATGGGTACACAACATAGAGCAGGTGTAGTGATGAGACTGGTGGAAACCAACTACTCTACATGACTATCGGATTGGTCAAGACTGAGGACTAAGTTCTTCCTGGCTGAGATTACGTGAGACTTCCTCAAACCCATATGAGATGGAGTGTTCCAAAATAGAAGATTGGTGTCCTGTTGTAACCATCCTCCCAATGATGATTATTGGCCAAGGGCACCAGCTTGTAGAAACCTCAGAAAGTAGTGCACCAAGACCAGGTAGTGTACAAGACCCCACCAAGGACAACGACCAATATCCACTATTCCTGGATTATGGTCGTTATGGTGGGTGTATAACCTATTGTCTGATGGTCCCAAAAACGTGGAACCAAAGAACTTGATGTTGTGCCTTATGCTGGATCCAAAGAAAGTATAAACTAATTCTGTTTTTGTTCCTTTTGGTGATAACTTTATGCAAATTGAGCACTTAAAAAAGTCATGCCCTCCAGTCCTCCACCGGTGCTCTTCATTTTTTGAAAACTACCTCTGTACAAACTCTGATAATGGTTCCAGAGGTTATGGTTTTCTTGTGGGACTGCATAGAGGGTACAGCATGAGTGGTGATGAAGTCAGGGCTCTAAAGTGATAAACCAGGGACACTTACTAATAGATCCAGGCACCGGGGCTCTGATAATCTTATAGTTTCATAGTTTCATAGTTTATACGGTTGAAAAAAGACACTTGTCCATCAAGTTCAACCAAGGAAGGGAAGGGATTGGATGAGGAAGGGATTTAGGGGAAACAATTCTATATAACATAACCATCAATGTTATTTAGGTGTAAAAAGGCATCTAGACCCTTCTTAAAGCTCTCTGCTGTCCCTGCTGTGACCAGCGCCTGAGGCAGGCTATTCCACAGAGTGACAGTTCTTATAGTAAAAAAGCCCTGTCGCCTCCGGTGATTAAACCTTGTTTTCTCCAGACGGAGACAGTGCCCCCTCGTCTTTTGATTTGATCTAATCTGAAACAACTTTCCACCATATTTTTTATATGGACCATTCATATATTTAAATAAATTAATCATGTCCCCTCGTAGTCGTCTCTTTTCCAGACTAAATAAATCTAGTTGATTTAATCTTTCCTCATAACCAAGACCCTCCATTCCCCTTATCATTTTTGTGGCTCTACGTTGAACCCTCTCCAGCTCCAGGGCATCCTTTTTATGGACCGGTGCCCAGAACTGGACAGCATATTCCAGGTGAGGCCGAACCAGTGCCTTGTACAGGGGTAATATTACATCCCTATCACGAGAGTCCATACCACTTTTGATACACGACAAGATCCTACTAGCTTTAGAGGCAGCTGATTGACATTGCATGCTGTTATTCAATTTATGATCTACTAGTACCCCCAGGTCCTTCTCAACAAGGGACTCTCCCAGATTTACTCCCCCAAGGACATATTTTGCCTTTGGATTATTGGCCCCCAGGTGCATAACCTTACATTTATCCACATTAAACCTCATTTGCCAAGTGGATGACCAAACATTCAGTTTGTCCAAGTCACCCTGCAGCCTATGTACATCCTCCATAGACTGTATTACACTACACAGTTTGGTGTCATCTGCAAAAATAGACACAGTGCTATTAATTCCTACCTCTATATCATTAATAAATATATTAAATAGTAGTGGGCCAAGCACAGAACCCTGAGGTACACCACTCATAACTGGTGACCATTCTGAGTAGGAATCATTGACCACAACTCTCTGGATACGATCCTTCAGCCAGTTTTCAATCCAATTGCAAATGATTTCTGCCAAACCAATAGCCCTAATTTTACCCATCAGGCGTCTATGAGGAACAGTGTCAAATGCCTTTGCAAAGTCCAAGAACACAATATCCACAGCTGCTCCTCCATCCAGGCATCTGCTCACCTCTTCATAGAAGCAGATAAGGTTAGTTTGACAACTTCTATTCTTAGTAAACCCATGCTGGCTCACTTATTATTCTATTTGATGTCACATACTCCTGTGTGTAGTCTCTTAGTAACCCCTCGCTGGCTGTCACTTATTATTCTATTTGATGTCACATACTCCAGTATGTAGTCTTTTACTAACCCTTCCAATACTTTCCCCACAATGGAAGTTAAGCTTACAGGTCTGTAATTGCCTGGCGAAGTTCTAGAGCCCTTTTTATATATTGGCACCACATTTGCCTTGCGCCAGTCACTTGGCACCACACCAGACATTACGGAATCCCTGAAGATTTTAGACAGTGGTACAGCAATAACAGAACTGAGTTCTTTAAGAACTCTGGGGTGTAACCCATCTGGTCCAGGAGCTTTGTACGCATTGATTTTATTGAGCTTAGATTGGATAATGTCTACATTCAGCCAGTCTAGTATATCACAGGGTGCATGAACCGCACTGGCACCACCCAAGTCAGAAGTTCTCTCTTCTATTGTATAAACGGAGCTAAAAAACCTATTAAGTAACTCCGCCTTCTCTTGGTCTCCAGTCACCGATGCCCCATTTTCAGAATAAAGGGGTCCAACCTGTTCTGACCCATTTTTTTTTGCATTGATATACTTAAAAAATTTCTTGGGATTTGTTTTGCTATCTTTAGCCACCTGTCTTTCATTTTGTATTTTGGCTGATTTGATTTCTTTTTTACAGATTTTGGTAACTTTTTTGTAAGTATTGAAAGCCTCTGGTGACCCATCAGATTTATATTTTTTAAATGCCCTCTTTTTCTCATTAATTGCCCTTTTAACTGTAGCTGTAAGCCACGAGGGGTGTAATCTAGCCCGTCTATACTTGTTACCTATTGGAATAAATTTAGAAGTATAAAAACCCAGGATAGATTTGAATTTCTCCCATTTAACATTAGTATCACCATGTGACAGTATCTGATCCCAGTCTGTATCCACTAGTGCAGCCCTGAATTTCTGGAAATTGGCCCTCTTAAAATTCAAAGTTTTCGATTTTCCCACCTGTTTCTGCTTTTTAAAGTTTAAGAGGAAAATAATTATATTATGATCGCTGTTCCCAAGGGGTTCCCGGACACTGACATTTTGGACAATCTCCTCATTGTTAGAAATCACAAGGTCCAACAATGCGTCACCTCTTGTGGGATCTTCTACCAGCTGCACCATAAAATTATCCTGAAGAATGTTCATAAAATGTTTCCCCTTCATAGATGAAGACGATCCCTGACCCCAATTTATATTTGGAAAGTTAAAGTCTCCCATTATCACTACGGTCCCCTCCTGTGCAGCCCGCTCCATCTGTTTATATAGGTGACCCTCTATTTCCTCAGAGATGTTAGGGGGTCTATAAATTACACCCAAAACAATTTTTTCAAAGCTCTCTTGGCTTTGAATTTCAACCCACAAAGTTTCAGCCTCCTCACACTCTTCTGAGACCACTGACTCATTCACAATCGCTTTTAAGTCTCTTCTGACATACAGACATACACCACCTCCCCTCCTATTTGCCCTGTCTTTCCGAAAGAGTGTAAAACCTTGAATATTAACACCCCAATCATGCGATGCATCAAGCCATGTCTCTGCTACACCAACAACATCTAACTGTTCCTCTAATATCAGAGCCTCAAGCTCGCCCATTTTGCCTGTGATACTTCTGGCATTTGTGAACATACAATTTAATTTTCCACAGTTATTTATCTGATTTAAAGTAATTTTACTGGCACATATATCCTCACCACTGTTCTGCAACTTGTGGATCTCCTTATCCACCGCCTTGGTCCCACATACACCGCCCACCTCACCACCCACCAACATAACCTGCCCCCTCTCTGACCTGTCTACCCCTTCAGTGTCTTCCTTTTCCTCCTCCCCCGATCCTAGTTTAAATACTCCGCCACCCCTGCTAGGATCCTCTCCCCCAGCACAGCAGCCCCCCTTCCACTTAGGTGCAAGTTATCTGCAGAAAACAGCTTGTACCCCAGTGAAAAGTCAGCCCAGTGCTCTAGGAACCCAAATCCCTCTGCTCTACACCAGGATCTGAGCCATGCATTTAACTCCCTGAGCTCCCGCTGTCTGCTCTGTGTAGCGCATGGCACAGGTAGAATTCCGGAGAATACTACCTTGGAGGTCCTTTCCTTAAGCTTTGAACCTAGTTCTTTAAAATTATTCTTCAGGCTCCTCCACCTACCATCTATTCTGTCATTGGTACCAACATGGACCACGACAGCTGGGTCATCCCCAGCCCCTCCCAGTAATTTATCCACCCTTTCCACCACATGCCGAACCCTGGCACCAGGGAGACAGCAAACCATTCGGTTGAGGCGGTCTTGGCGACAAATTATTCTATCCGTCTTCCTGATTATAGAGTCCCCTACAACCACTAGCTGCCTTGGCTTGCCTGCACTCCCATCCACCCTACTACTAGCTGGTCTGCTCCCCCGGCTGTGAGGGAGAGCAGGATCCGCTAGGGCTGCCATTTCTGACACTGACGTCCTGACATCATTGCACAATTTTGCAATTTTGCTTGGATGTTCAGAGTCAGAGTTGGCCTTCCTTTTCTTTGACCCCTTCCTACTCCCTCTATTTACAGTAACCCAGCTACCCACCTGGCCCTGCTGGCTTTCCTCTCCACCCTCCACTTCTACCCCGCTTATTGCTTGCTCAGTGAGCAGCATACTCCTCTCAAGATTGTCAATTGCTCGCAGCCGTGCAATATCTTCCTCCAGATCTCTAACACGAGCTTCTAGTAGAAAAATATGGGCACATCTGTCACAGCGGTATTCACCCTGGAACTCCTGCTCCAGCAGTGTATACATGTGGCAGAGTGTGCACTGGAGCATACCACCAATCTTGCTAGCCATATCCAAGTTACAAAACTGTGATGAGTATATAAATCAAGAGATATAAAATGTAGGTTACTTACAGTTCTGTGGACTTCTCTTTTTCAAACTCCGCTTTTTTCAACTCACTTAAGTTCACTAGCCACTTAGAATCACAAGCCAAAACTGAGCGAGCTCAAAAGTGAGTTGCTAGACCTTAATTTATCAGGTGTGAACACTAATCCCTCCTCCCAATTAGCAGACCAGGCAAAGAAAGGAAAAAAAAAAAAAAAAAATCTATTTAAATTGTGACACTAAGAAACGTGCCTTGCTATTACCTGTATACTCAGTCCACAATCACCCAAACAACAGATTCACTCTTATCACACACAAAACTCCGCTTTTTTCAACTCACTTAAGTTCACTAGCCACTTAGAATCACAAGCCAAAACTGAGCGAGCTCAAAAGTGAGTTGCTAGACCTTAATTTATCAGGTGTGAACACTAATCCCTCCTCCCAATTAGCAGACCAGGCAAAGAAAGGAAAAAAAAAAAAAAAAAATCTATTTAAATTGTGACACTAAGAAACGTGCCTTGCTATTACCTGTATACTCAGTCCACAATCACCCAAACAACAGATTCACTCTTATCACACACAAAACTCCGCTTTTTTCAACTCACTTAAGTTCACTAGCCACTTAGAATCACAAGCCAAAACTGAGCGAGCTCAAAAGTGAGTTGCTAGACCTTAATTTATCAGGTGTGAACACTAATCCCTCCTCCCAATTAGCAGACCAGGCAAAGAAAGGAAAAAAAAAAAAAAAAAATCTATTTAAATTGTGACACTAAGAAACGTGCCTTGCTATTACCTGTATACTCAGTCCACAATCACCCAAACAACAGATTCACTCTTATCACACACAAAACTCCGCTTTTTTCAACTCACTTAAGTTCACTAGCCACTTAGAATCACAAGCCAAAACTGAGCGAGCTCAAAAGTGAGTTGCTAGACCTTAATTTATCAGGTGTGAACACTAATCCCTCCTCCCAATTAGCAGACCAGGCAAAGAAAGGAAAAAAAAAAAAAAAAAATCTATTTAAATTGTGACACTAAGAAACGTGCCTTGCTATTACCTGTATACTCAGTCCACAATCACCCAAACAACAGATTCACTCTTATCACACACAAAACTCCGCTTTTTTTCAACTCACTTAAGTTCACTAGCCACTTAGAATCACAAGCCAAAACTGAGCGAGCTCAAAAGTGAGTTGCTAGACCTTAATTTATCAGGTGTGAACACTAATCCCTCCTCCCAATTAGCAGACCAGGCAAAGAAAGGAAAAAAAAAAAAAAAAAAATCTATTTAAATTGTGACACTTCTTATATTTCTTATCCATGGCCTCCTTCTTTCTAAAATCAACTTATAAAATTATGCTTATGAACCAAAATGGCCATGGGGTAGTTATCAGAGCCCTTCTGTGCTGTAGCTTCACAAGCTGTTACAATGGGCAGAACAGGTCTCCCTTCCCTCCTCCTGCACCTCCTGCTGCTACTAGATTACACAGGCAGAGGGAGAAGGGAGAGAGCGAGGGGTTGGATGAGACATGTTCTGCTCATTGTAACAGCCCGTGAAGCAAAACCCCCGAGGGGGCTTCTCATGGTTTATTATTATGGTTTATTATGATGGGTTGTCAATTACAGTGCATTGGTTGGGTAGAAAGGTGGTTTATTTGGCTATTGCTCCACCCCCTTGACTCATTTTCTTAAAGAATAAAGTCAAGATACAAGGGGCACATGATCTGATCATAGTTTCAGGTGCAAAGAGTCAGTAGAAGAACTGTTCTCCTGGATGGTGGCCTCTACCATTCTCTACTGATGGCTGTTTTGAAGTTTTTGATCCTCATCAGTGCAGTGCAGGACACTATTAGGATAGGATGGAGAGGCCATCGACATGGGTAAGGAAGGATGATATCATATGGTCACAGGTATCTTTTTTTCCAGGAGCTCATGATACTTATTTTTTATTTCTCCTACTAGAAAATGAAAAATAATAAATATAAAAAGGTATAAAAGTAAAACGCGTTAAGCCAAAGCGACTGCCTGCAAATAACATCATCAAATAAACCGCTTTTTATACTCCGCCGCTTTCAACCTTATCCACAATCTAGATGTTAAAGAGGGAGGAAATCTGTCTGACATTTGAAGGACAATGCTAAGATTAGACCTGAAATAATCAAAGCGCTCGCGGCTATTGATAAACTACTCCCGTGAAGTGCGCCGCTCTTCAATGGACGACTTCAGTCCGGAAAATTTCTGAAATGGGGTGAAAAAAAAATAATAAATTCTACTATTGACGGATTTGTTTGAAAAAATAAAAAATATAGAGAATATATTTATGGCGGAAGCAATTTTTGCTATATATAAATCTTCTTGGGAAGCCTAAACGCTCTGCTGCCTGAGGCGAGATATAGAACAGCGCCCCCTATAGCCCATCCAGTAGTAATATGTTTAGTAAGGGGGTTCTCCATGCAGTGCCCCATACGGACATTGAGTATTAAGGGAATCTATTTTTAAGTGCGCTCCTGATACTGCCCCCCCCCTCAACTTTCTACAGGTGGTGCCGCCTGAGGCAAGAGGCTCAACTTCCCCTTTGTACATGATATTCTAAAGGGATTCTACCCCTTCCCCAAGTGCTGGCACCGGGTTGTAGTGACCATCATTTCAACACTATTAAGATTTAGCAGTATGTTGCTTTATTAGTTCAATTCAATATGCAAATTACGAAGCAACTGCTCCCAGGGCATGTCCACAGCACCAAGAGCACCGAAGACGGTGCCCAGTTCTCTCCTCTCAGTGCTGCCCATCCTTGGCAGTTCTAAACATCTCATTATTTCGGTTTCACCCACTGAAACCCTACGCATGCGCCAAAGTCATGCATGCGCCGGACCTCATTAGGGAAGCCGTGACGTAGGTAGGCTGGGCATTATAAGTAGGGATGAATGGACTGAATGAGTTTCGGGTTCGAACTAAACTGATTCAGTCTGCTAACAGCCAGAAGTTTGGCGTTCCGTCTCACCACCGCTGGTGATACCCATGGTCGGTAACGATTAAATGCTGCTGGCAAAGAGGATGTGGACATTTGAATGTTGGATGAACGTCACGGTTTTCTAGATCCCTGCTTGCAACAGGAAGCCTCATTGTTTACTTCCTGTTGAGAAACACCGATCCATGGTCATGTGATGTCACACAGGTGCACAGCTCGTTATAATACACAGCTCTGATTATTCTCTGTGATATAACGAACTGTGCACCTGTGTGACGTCACATGACCCTGGACCAGTGATCTCTGGCAGAGATCTAAAAAACCGAGAAGATATAATGGAAAATGTAATAAATTTATGCAGAATAGTGGGGCAGATTTACTTACCCGGTCCGTTCGCGATCCAGCGGCACGTTCTCTGCGCTGGATTCGGGTCCGGCCGGGATTCATCAAGGCAGTTCCTCCGACGTCCACCAGGTGGCGCTGCTGCTCTGAAGTCCGCTGGAATGCCTCGAAATACACCGGCCTATCCAGGATGAAGGTGAGTGAAATTTTCGTGACACAATTTTTTTTAAAATGCGGCGGTTTTTCCGAATCCGTCGGGATTTCGTTCGGCCACGCCCCCCGATTTCCGTCGCGCGCATGCCGGCGCCGATGCGCCACAATCCGATCGCGTGCGCCAAAAACCCGGGGCAATTCAGGTGCAAACGGCGCAAATCGGAAATATTCGGGTAACACGTCGGGAAAACGCGAATCGGGCCCTTAGTAAATGACCCCCAATGTGTCTCTCCATGCATCTTATCTATAACACAGGAAATGGGATGAAGCACAAGACCAGGTGTAGCCTGCAACCATATAGACACACCAAGCAGAATAGGAGAAGATATCTAAAAGTAATAATATAAAACAAATTATCAATGTAAATTACTGTTAATTCGTTTTAAGAATTTTGGGGCTTTACTAATTTTTCCCATATAGAAATATAAAAAATGATTGAATTTATGTTATGTATATACATACTGTATATATCGCTATTGGCCACTAGAGGAAGCATCATTTATGTGCTGTAACAATGCAAGACAGAGAACACAGGAGAAGGACCTTTGATGATGTCATAATTAAGGAGGGATGAGATTCCTGCTCTTGTTCTCCTGATATCTCCTGATGTTGTTGATGTGGATCAGTACAGACTGAGCTGTGTATCGTTGTATCATAGGATCATAGTTTATACGGTTGAAAAAAGACACTTTTCCATCAAGTTCAACCAGGGAAGGGAAAGGATTGGATGAGGAAGGGATTTAGGGGAAACAATTCTATATAACGTAACCATCAATGTTATTTAGGTGTAAAAAGGCATCTAGACTCTTCTTGAAGCTCTCTGCTGTCCCTGCTGTGACCAGCGCCTGAGCTCTCTGCTGTCCCTGCTGTGACCAGCGCCTGAGCACTCTGCTGTCCCTGCTGTGACCAGCGCCTGAGCTCTCTGCTGTCCCTGCTGTGACCAGCGCCTGAGCTCTCTGCTGTCCCTGCTGTGACCAGCGCCTGAGCTCTCTGCTGTCCCTGCTGTGACCAGCGCCTGAGCTCTCTGCTGTCCCTGCTGTGACCAGCGCCTGAGCTCTCTGCTGTCCCTGCTGTGACCAGCGCCTGAGCTCTCTGCTGTCCCTGCTGTGACCAGCGCCTGAGCTCTCTGCTGTCCCTGCTGTGACCAGCGCCTGAGCTCTCTGCTGTCCCTGCTGTGACCAGCGCCTGAGCACTCTGCTGTCCCTGCTGTGACCAGCGCCTGAGCTCTCTGCTGTCCCTGCTGTGACCAGCGCCTGAGCTCTCTGCTGTCCCTGCTGTGACCAGCCCCTGAGCTCTCTGCTGTCCGTGCTGTGACCAGCACCTGAGCTCTCTGCTGTCCCTGCTGTGACCAGCGCCTGAGCTCTCTGCTGTCCCTGCTGTGACTAGCGCCTGAGCTCTCTGCTGTCCCTGCTGTGACCAGTGCCTGAGCTCTCTGCTGTCCCTGCTGTGACCAGCGCCTGAGCTCTCTGCTGTCCCTGCTGTGACCAGCGCCTGAGCTCTCTGCTGTCCCTGCTGTGACCAGCACCTGAGCTCTCTGCTGTCCCTGCTGTGCCCACGGCCTGACCTCTCTGCTGTCCCTACTGTGACCAGCGCCTGCGCTCTTTGCTGTCCCTGCTGTGACCAGCGCCTGAGCTCTCTGCTGTCCCTGCTGTGACCAGAGCCTGAGCTCTCTGCTGTCCCTGCTGTGACCAGCGCCTGAGCTCTCTGCTGTCCCTGCTGTGACCAGCGCCTGAGCTCTCTGCTGTCCCTGCTGTGACCAGCGCCTGAGCTCTCTGCTGTCCCTGCTGTGATCAGAGCCTGAGCTCTCTGCTGTCCCTGCTGTGACCAGCACCTGAGCTCTCTGCTGTCCCTGCTGTGACCAGCACCTGAGCTCTCTGCTGTCCCTGCTGTGACCAGCGCCTGAGCTCTCTGCTGTCCCTGCTGTGACCAGCGCCTGAGCTCTCTGCTGTCCCTGCTGTGACCAGTGCCTGAGCTCTCTGCTGTCCCTGCTGTGACCAGCGCCTGAGCTCTCTGCTGTCCCTGCTGTGACCAGCGCCTGAGCTCTCTGCTGTCCCTGCTATGATCAGCGCCTGCGCTCACTGCTGTCCCTGCTGTGACCAGAGCCTGAGCTCTCTGCTGTCCCTGCTGTGACCAGCGCCTGAGCTCTCTGCTGTCCCTGCTGTGACCAGCGCCTGAGCTCTCTGCTGTCCCTGCTGTGACCAGCGCCTGAGCTCTCTGCTGTCCCTGCTGTGACCAGCGCCTGAGCTCTCTGCTGTCCCTGCTGTGACCAGCACCTGAGCTCTCTGCTGTCCCTGCTGTGCCCAGGGCCTGACCTCTCTGCTGTTCCTACTGTGACCAGCGCCTGTGCTCTCTGCTGTCCCTGCTGTGACCAGCGCCTGAGCTCTCTGCTGTCCCTGCTGTGACCAGCGCCTGAGCTCTCTGCTGTCCCTGCTGTGACCAGCGCCTTAGCTCTCTGCTGTCCCTGCTGTGACCAGCGCCTGAGCTCTCTGCTGTCCCTGCTGTGACCAGCGCCTGAGCTCTCTGCTGTCCCTGCTGTGATCAGAGCCTGAGCTCTCTGCTGTCCCTGCTGTGACCAGCACCTGAGCTCTCTGCTGTCCCTGCTGTGACCAGCACCTGAGCTCTCTGCTGTCCCTGCTGTGACCAGCGCCTGAGCTCTCTGCTGTCCCTGCTGTGACCAGCGCC
Source organism: Engystomops pustulosus (assembly GCF_040894005.1). NCBI lineage: Eukaryota > Metazoa > Chordata > Amphibia > Anura > Leptodactylidae > Engystomops > Engystomops pustulosus. The sequence goes on along the minus strand of NC_092417.1, from coordinate 177,250,052 downwards.
TGAGCTCTCTGCTGTCCCTGCTGTGACCAGTGCCTGAGCTCTCTGCTGTCCCTGCTGTGACCAGCGCCTGAGCTCTCTGCTGTCCCTGCTGTGACCAGCGCCTGAGCTCTCTGCTGTCCCTGCTATGATCAGCGCCTGCGCTCTCTGCTGTCCCTGCTGTGACCAGAGCCTGAGCTCTCTGCTGTCCCTGCTGTGACCAGCGCCTGAGCTCTCTGCTGTCCCTGCTGTGACCAGCGCCTGAGCTCTCTGCTGTCCCTGCTGTGACCAGCGCCTGAGCTCTCTGCTGTCCCTGCTGTGACCAGCGCCTGAGCTCTCTGCTGTCCCTGCTGTGACCAGCACCTGAGCTCTCTGCTGTCCCTGCTGTGCCCAGGGCCTGACCTCTCTGCTGTTCCTACTGTGACCAGCGCCTGTGCTCTCTGCTGTCCCTGCTGTGACCAGTGCCTGAGCTCTCTGCTGTCCCTGCTGTGACCAGCGCCTGAGCTCTCTGCTGTCCCTGCTGTGACCAGCGCCTGAGCTCTCTGCTGTCCCTGCTGTGACCAGCGCCTGAGCTCTCTGCTGTCCCTGCTGTGACCAGCGCCTGAGCTCTGTGCTGTCCCTGCTGTGACCAGCGCCTGAGCTCTGTGCTGTCCCTGCTGTGACCAGCGCCTGAGCTCTCTGCTGTCCCTACTGTGACCAGCGCCTGAGCTCTCTGCTGTCCCTGCTGTGACCAGGGCCTGACCTCTCTGCTGTCCCTGCTGTGACCAGCGCCTAAGCTCTCTGCTGTCCCTGCTGTGACCAGCGCCTGAGCTCTCTGCTGTCCCTGCTGTCCCTGCTGTGACCAGCGCCTGAGCTCTCTGCTGTCCCTGCTGTGACCAGCTCCTGAGCTCTCTGCTGTCCCTGTTGTGACCAGCGCCTGAGCTCTCTGCTGTCCCTGCTGTGACCAGCGCTTGAGCTCTCTGCTGTCCCTGCTGTGACCAGTGCCTGAGCTCGGCTATTCCACAGATTTGACAGTTCTCATAGTAAAAAATCCCTGTCCTCTCTGATTAAACCTTGTTTTCTCCAGACGGAGACAGTGCCCCCTCGTCTTTTGATTTGATTTAATCTGAAACAACTTACCACCATATTTTTTGTATGGACCATTCATATATTTATATAAATCAATGATATTCCCTCGTAGTCGTCTCTTTTCCAGGCTTAATAAATCTAGTTGTTTTAATCTTTCCTCATAACTGAGACCCTCAATGTATGAGACTCTACATCCTCCAGAGCAGGACTCTTCCCCCATCATGATCAAAAAAAATGATAAATGCTGGAATTATGCAGAATTTGCCTTTTCGCGATGCCGGTCCCCATTGCGCTTGCTGGAATTTTATAGAGATATAAATCAAGGAGAAATAAGAAAACCGTAATGAGGTAGAACTAGGCTTGAAATATGGACGCGGATCCCCACCACCTGCTGACGGCACCGTGTCTGCCGAGACCGTCCTGGGAACCGGATTACCATTAACATGTTGTAAGTGCTAAATTCACGAGGAGAGGACGGGAGAATTATACGTCCCTGCTGTGATCAGAGCCTGAGCTCTCTGCTGTCCCTGCTGTGCTCTGCTCCTGAGCTCTCTGCTCTCCCTGCTGTGACCAGCGCCTGAGCTCTCTGCTGTCCCTGCTGTGACCAGCACCTGAGCTCTCTGCTGTCCCTGCTGTGACCAGCACCTGAGTTCTCTGCTGTCCCTGCTGTGACCAGCGCCTGAGCTCTCTGCTGTCCCTGCTGTGACCAGCGCCTGAGCACTCTGCTGTCCCTGCTGTGACCAGCGCCTGAGCTCTCTGCTGTCCCTGCTGTGACCAGCGCCTGAGCTCTCTGCTGTCCCTGCTGTGACCAGCGCCTGAGCTCTCTGCTGTCCCTGCTGTGACCAGCGCCTGAGCTCTCTGCTGTCCCTGCTGTGACCAGCGCCTGAGCTCTCTGCTGTCCCTGCTGTGACCAGCGCCTGAGCTCTCTGCTGTCCCTGCTGTGACCAGCGCCTGAGCTCTCTGCTGTCCCTGCTGTGACCAGCGCCTGAGCTCTCTGCTGTCCCTGCTGTGACCAGCGCCTGAGCTCTCTGCTGTCCCTGCTGTGACCAGTGCCTGAGCTCTCTGCTGTCCCTGCTGTGACCAGCGCCTGAGCTCTCTGCTGTCCCTGCTATGATCAGCGCCTGAGCTCTCTGCTGTTCCTGCTGTGACCAGCGCCTGAGCTCTCTGCTGTCCCTGCTGTGACAAGCGCCTGAGCTCTCTGCTGTCCCTGCTGTGACCAGAGCCTGAGCTCTCTGCTGTCCCTGCTGTGACCAGCACCTGAGCTCTCTGCTTTCCCTGCTGTGCCCAGGGCCTGACCTCTCTGCTGTTCCTACTGTGACCAGCGCCTGCGCTCTCTGCTGTCCCTGCTGTGACCAGAGCCTGAGCTCTCTGCTGTCCCTGCTGTGACCAGCACCTGAGCTCTCTGCTGTCCCTGCTGTGCCCAGGGCCTGACCTCTCTGCTGTTCCTACTGTGACCAGCGCCTGTGCTCTCTGCTGTCCCTGCTGTGACCAGCGCCTGAGCTCTCTGCTGTCCCTGCTGTGACCAGCGCCTGAGCTCTCTGCTGTCCCTGCTGTGACCAGCGCCTGAGCTCTCTGCTGTCCCTGCTGTGACCAGCGCCTGAGCTCTCTGCTGTCCCTGCTGTGACCAGCGCCTGAGCTCTGTGCTGTCCCTGCTGTGACCAGCGCCTGAGCTCTGTGCTGTCCCTGCTGTGACCAGCGCCTGAGCTCTCTGCTGTCCCTGCTGTGACCAGCGCCTGAGCTCTCTGCTGTCCCTGCTGTGACCAGGGCCTGACCTCTCTGCTGTCCCTGCTGTGACCAGCGCCTAAGCTCTCTGCTGTCCCTGCTGTGACCAGCGCCTGAGCTTTCTGCTGTCCCTGCTGTCCCTGCTGTGACCAGCGCCTGAGCTCTCTGCTGTCCCTGCTGTGACCAGCTCCTGAGCTCTCTGCTGTCCCTGTTGTGACCAGCGCCTGAGCTCTCTGCTGTCCCTGCTGTGACCAGCGCTTGAGCTCTCTGCTGTCCCTGCTGTGACCAGTGCCTGAGCTCGGCTATTCCACAGATTTGACAGTTCTCATAGTAAAAAATCCCTGTCCTCTCTGATTAAACCTTGTTTTCTCCAGACGGAGACAGTGCCCCCTCGTCTTTTGATTTGATTTAATCTGAAACAACTTACCACCATATTTTTTGTATGGACCATTCATATATTTATATAAATCAATGATATTCCCTCGTAGTCGTCTCTTTTCCAGGCTTAATAAATCTAGTTGTTTTAATCTTTCCTCATAACTGAGACCCTCAATGTATGAGACTCTACATCCTCCAGAGCAGGACTCTTCCCCCATCATGATGTCATCATAGGTCCTGCTCAGTCCGTCACCATAGGTGGCTTCGCTGCCTACTCTCCTATGGTTGGTGTTCGGTGTGAATGGACTCCGTACACAGCTGAAGGCTCTTCTAGTGGTCCCCCATGGGCAATATTACTCCACGTGTCCAAAGCCATAAAAATGCCACACAAACCTGTAAAAAAATGTAACAATTCACAATAAAAAAGCCTTTTTTTTGGTGACCCATTAATCAGGACTGTGCAGACGTGTCCCACACTACATTGTAGATGCCGAGGTGCACAAACCTCCTCATGTCCTACATGTTCGGTGGATATTCCGTGGTGATTTACTCTGGTAATTGCCGAATGCCAGAACCCTTCATCCCTAAATGCTAAATTTATTAAATCCTCTCACTGGAGAATCCGTTCGGCGCGGCCCCTCGCGAGGGATGAAGTCAGGGAACAAATGGAAGAAAAAAAATAGAAGAAGGGAGAAAAAAAATGATAAATGCTGGAATTATGCAGAATTTGCCTTTTCGCGATGCCGGTCCCCATTGCGCTTGCTGGAATTTTATAGAGATATAAATCAAGGAGAAATAAGAAAAACGTAATGAGGTAGAACTAGGCTTGAAATATGGACGCGGATCCCCACCACCTGCTGACGGCACCGTGTCTGCCGAGACCGTCCTGGGAACCGGATTACCATTAACATGTTGTAAGTGCTAAATTCACGAGGAGAGGACGGGAGAATTATACGTCTGTAAAATGCCAGCGCCAGCGCTGATTTATCCCGCGCCACAATGTTCCAGACACATCTACATAAATATTTTAACAGGGATTTAATTTTAATATTTTGTCTGGTCTTAAATCTTCTACCTGCGGCCATCTTGGTGTGGAAAGAAGCCGCTCTTCCACTGGCGGTCGCCGGCGATGGTCGCCCTCTACGTGTTCACTCTTCTTCATGTCAATGTAATGGAAGTTCGATAGAATCTGGTCGACCACATTGTATATTAGTTTCATCCGGCAACAAAGTTGCATCAGTCCTCTCAGCAAAAATTCTTTACCCCAGATTGATAATAGGAAAGGTAAGTGGAAACCTTCCTCAAAATTGTTCCATCCCGGCTTTTCACTGGTTAATGCAGGTTCTCCTTCTTTTGAGTTGGTTGCAGGTTCTTATCCCTGCTATTTAGGTTCACTTTCCTGGTGACCAGGAGTATGGGAAAATTCCCATCTCTGGTGGACACATGCAATGTCCCATCTCTGGTGGTCAGTGGTATAGACAACTACTCATGACTGGTAGTAGGTAGGACAGATGGATTCCAATCCATCATAGTCAGTGGTCAGTGCAGATTCTACTCCCTACTGATATAGAAAGCTTCTTATCTCTGCTAGTTAGTGGTATAGACAGCTTCCCTTCCCTGGTGGCCAGTGGTATGGGTGGACTTTGGTATATGCATGTTCCCATCGCTGGTGGTTAGAAGTATCAAATGGTTCCCATCCCTGGTAGTCAGAGATATAGGCAGGTATTTATGCCTGGTAGTAGGTAGTATAGACAGATTTCCATCCTTGGTGGTCAGTGGCTTAGGCCGATTCCCCTCCCTGGTGGTCAGTAGTATCAATAGCTTCCCATACCAGGTGATCAGAAATATAGGCAGGTACTTATGCATGGTTTCGGTAGACACTGGTATAGGAAAACTCATTGGTCGACATTGGAAAATGCAAGATCCCATCCCTGATGGTCAGTAGTATCAACAGGTTCAGTGGCGTAGGCCGGTTCCCACCCGTGGTGGTTAGTGGCTTAGGCCTGTTCCCATCCGTGGTGGTCAGTGACTTAGGCTGGTTCCCATCCATGGTGGTCAGTGGCTTAGGCCGGTTCCTTTATGCGGTGGTTAGTGGCTTAGGCCTGTTCCCATCAATGGTGGTCAGTGGCTTAGGCCGGTTCCCATCCATGGTGGTCAGTGGCTTAGGCCGGTTCCCATCTATGGTGGTCAGTGGCTTAGGCTGGTTCTCATCCATGGTGGTCAGTGGCTTAGGCTAGTTCCCATCTGTGGTGGTCAGTGGCTTAGGTCGGTTCCCTTCTGTGGTGGTCAGTGGCTTAGGTAGATTCCCATCCGTAGTGGTCAGTGGCTTAGGTCGGTTCCCATCTGTGGTGGTCAGTGGCTTAGGTCCGTCTCCATCCGTGGTGGTCAGTGGCTTAGGTAGATTCCCATCCGTGGTGGTCAGTGGCTTAGGTAGATTCCCATCCGTAGTGGTCAGTGGCTTAGGTCGGTTCCCTTCTGTGGTGGTCAGTGGCTTAGGTAGATTCCCATCTGTGGTGGTCAGTGGCTTAGGTCGGTTCCCTTCTGTGGTGGTCAGTGGCTTAGGCCGGTTCCCATCTGTGGTGGTCAGTGGCTTAGGTCGGTTCCCTTCTGTGGTGGTCAGTGCCTTAGGCCAGTTCCCATACGAGGTGGTCCTTGCGTGACTTGTCTGTGCATTAGCATCGATTGTAAGAATCCTGGTGCTGCAGTGGAACTGGACACTTGTCTTTGGGTCTTTGGATCTCTGGGATGACTGTAATCAGTTTATTGTTGGTATTAAAGGGACAGACCACAATTTGTGAGCCATGAAATGTATTTTACGTCTGTAAAGAGAAGGATATAATAATCTCATGATAAAATACATGCAAAGAATTCTCCACATTCTCTATATAACCATGAAAAATCCCCTCCCCGACTCCCCCCGTCCCCTCGATAAACCTCTGTCCTCTAAAATTCTAATCCCTCAATCAATAAACATATTCCCTACTGCAAAATCAGTCTTCAAAGCAGCGGCGGCCCGTGGTGAGTCACACCTGTACTCCACCGGCAACGCTCCGCGCCCCACCATCCTCACTGACTTCATAAATGAGGTTGCTAAGCAACCCAAACTCCCCAACCAATAAAAACCTTCCCCGCTCCCCGTCTGATATCCCATAAAACACCAGCGGTTAATTCTGCTCTCAGACTGAATGGCACTTTGTGCGCGACGTTGTGCATTTATGGTGCAGACAAAAGACGCAGGGTGGCTGTGATTTTCTGACAAAAGCTTCAGTTTTGGTAAAATTACGTAGATACCGGGACGAGGCGGCGGCACATGGAATGAGAACTTGATTGGGCATCACATTCTGCGCTATTGTTATACATATAGTACTTGTAGCTTTGCAAATCGATCTGCGTTCTAGTTGTGATAACATTCTGCTCTTATTTCTTTTCTTTGCATTGTTATGAATTCCATGATACTTCAGCATAGCCTCACATGGGCAGCTAGAAACAGTAATGTTTCTGTCTTCTGGGAGGACAGTATGATTACACTTTAAGTTTAAAGTAAACCATAGATATTCCATAATCAGGGAGGCAGAATGTGTTCTTTTTTCTTCTGTAATATGTATTACTCCAATGTGTCTTCAGTGGAGCATCACATGGGCAGCTAGACGCAGTAACGTTTCTGCCTTCTGGGAGGATAGTATGATTACACCTCATCCTAAAGTCTACAGTAAACCATAGATATTCCATAATCAGGGAGGCAGAATTTGTTCATTTTTCCTCTGTAATGTGGATTACTACAATGTGGCTTCAGTGGAGCATCACATGGGCAGCTAGACGCAGTAACGTTTCTGCCTTCTGGGAGGAGAGTATGATTACAATTCATCCTAAAGTCTAAAGTAAACCATAGATATTCCATAATCAGAGAGGCAGAATGGGGTTCATTTACTAAGGGTCCGAATCACATTTTCCCGAATATTTCCGTTTTGCGCCGATTTTCCCTGTATCGCCCCGATCGGATTGTGGTGCATCGGCACTGGCATGCACCCGACAGATTCAGAAAAACCGCTGCATTTAAAAAACAAAAAGTGTTGCAGAGCTTGCACTTACCTTCACTAGGAATAGGCCGGTGTACTTGAGTGCATTTCAGCGGACTTCAGCGCAGCAGCGCCACCTGGTGGACGTCGGAGGAACTACCTTAGTGAATCCCGGCCGGACCTGAATCCACCGCAGAGAACGCGCTGCTGGATCGCGAATGGCCCGGGTAAGTAAATCTGCCCCAATGTGTTCTTCTTTCCTCTGTAATATGTATTACTCCAATGTGTCTTCAGTGGAGCATCACATGGGCAGCTAGAGTATGTACAATGTCTGCTGACTGGGAGAACAATGTAATTAGTTTTCTCTATATATTCTCATAAATTTGATAAGAGGCCATGGGGGGATATTTCTCATGGTTGTATGATGAAACCTTGCCCCTCCGGTGCCGCCTAAGGCTCCATACCTGGTGCAGAATTCCCTTATTAGCTGCTGCTTTCATTCAGGATTGAACAGTCGCTGGCTGTAGGGATTGCGTAGACACGGCACAAGAGCGTTCTCTTCTGGCCGACTTTTCCATTGCCCACGCTGCGTACACTCCCCTCCATACTCAATTGGTGAGGAAGTGGAAAATAATCACAGTGTGTGACGGTTTACTAGACATTGTGATTTCAGAGTTTTTACAAGGCGCATAAACCCTGGTAAATGCCCCCCCCCCTCCATATGTCATAACATCTTCTGTTGTGAGATGATGAGTACGAACAGACTCTATCTTGATTTTCCGATTTAGTCCTGCTATTCTTTCCCCTATACCCTGCATCAACTCAATGATGCCTCCGCACAGCATCACATGAGCGGCTTTCAGGAGGACACTGTGAATCCAATCCTCTATACATTCTCATAAGAAGCCATAAGTATACAGTCAGGGCTGCTGAGCTGCTATAACAGTCTGTGAGAGAAGTTTCTGCCCTTTCATTTTAAAAACCAATGTGAAAAACTTTTATATAGTAAGATCTAATGTCAGTCAAGATTGTGGTTTTCTTTTTTGTATATTATCCTCATTTTTCTGCAGTTCATCCTCTTCTATCTTGATTTTCAGATTTAGTCCTGATTTCCTTTCCACTGTACCTTGCATCAACTCAATGATGCCTCAGCACAGCATCACATGAGCAGGTAAAGCCAGTACAGGTTCTGGCTGGTAGGAGGACACTGTGAATCCAATCCTCTATACATTTTTAAGAAGCCATAAGTATACAGTCAGGGATGCTGAACAGCTATAATAGATTGTGATAGAATTTTCTGCCATTTCACTTGAAAAACTGCTTTTATATAGAAAGATCTAATGTCAGTCAAGATTGTGGTTTTAATTTTGTATATTATCCTCACTTTTCTGCAGTTCATCCTCCTCCATCTTGATTTTTAATCCATGTTAACGATCCCATGATGCCTTGGTATGACATCACATGGGCAGCTAGGGCCAGAGGAATTTCTGTGATCATATTAAGGGGTGTGTTACAATTTTGCAGGCGGTTCAGATATTTTGTCAGATATTAATTGCAGTATCAATCACAACCCACAGACAAGGGGGCACATATACTAAGGGTCCGAAACGCGGTTTTCCGTCTTTCTGACGGCTTTCACGCAACAGAAATAGGGGGACGTGGCCGTCGGAAAAACCCAAGAGATTTGGAGAAAAACACAGAATTAGAAAAAAAATTTGGGTCACAAAAATAGCACTCACATACGAAGGAGGTGAATTCCGGCGGACTTCAGCACAGCAGCGACACCTAGTGGACATCAGGCGCACGACCTTAGTGAATACCGGCAGACCCGAATCAGCGTCGGAGAACGCGCCGCTGGATCGGGTAAGTAAATCTGCCCCAGTGTTTTCCTTTAAAAACTTTTTTTTAAAAAATCTATTTTTTTCCCTAGGTATAATTTACCTAACATTGCAGCACTTATCTCAGATGAACCCAGCTGCCTTCATAAATATTTTGCGCAGGCGAGCCGCGCAGACGGAAGACAAATGCGAGCATGAATCTGCCCGCATGCACCCGCGCAGTGCACTTTACATACATAATACAGATAGCTGCTGCTTTATCGTGCCGAAAAAATTAAAATATCCCCTTAATAAGAATGATTTACGTCCCGGCTAATGGATTATAACTGAGATGTGAAGGCATTTAAGGCAAATTGAAATACTGGAGGCTTCTGCGCTCTGCTATTATTTCTTACCTTCTACAGTTTAATGCTCTTCAAAGGCCTTCGGGTAGTAAAGGCTCCGAGCTTCTGGAGAACCTCGGCCCCCGTGGAACACGTAGCATTCCAACCTCACGGATGTTCCGGCATGGAAAACCCCTGTAGAATATCTTACCCATAAGTTAATTGAAGTATGAGAGGCTGTTAGGACTCCATAATGGCCGTTTTGCGGGAGACGTTAATGGCTATCGCCCTCTCGTGTCTCGATAAACCTTCAAACATCGGAACATTACAAAGTCTGATGAGCACTTACAGTTTCCAGACAAATTGAATTCCGATTGAAAAAGGTGGTTAATGTATGTTAATTAAATGCCGCTTGATTGAGAGAAAACATCCTCGTTGACATGAAACCGCGATGAAAGAGATACATCAACACGCCATGTAATTAACTGGAAATTATGTAACCGCCGCGTGATTGCCCTCTCTTATGCCGTCAATTGTGTCTTCTCCTCTTGTCTAAAAACAGAGCGCAGTCAATAAGTTATCGCTGTATTAGGAAGCTTTAACCCTTGGCAGAAATGAGAAATGTTGCATGTTATGGATCCTGGTACCAGGGGTGGAAGAAGGTGATAGATGTCCTTCAAAAACTGTGCAAAATTTTTAGTTTTTGGCCAGAAGTCCTTCAAGAAGACTCTCTACTAAGTAAAGGTCAAAAACTAACATGGTCACACTTGAATGGTCAAGCTTAGAAGAACAGTATCATGTACCTTATAGAGGATCTAAAGCCACCTACAAGGAAGCATGGACCTCAGTAGGCTTGGGTAGACCATGTCCTCCAGTAGACAGCACAATAGAGACTATGTACATTTTTAATACTCCTCATAGCCCAATGGAAGAGGAACTCACCAGAGGTGATAGATGTCCTTCAAAAACTGTGCAAAATTTTTCGCCAGAAGTCCTTTAAGAAAACTCTCTACTAAATAAAGGTCAAAAACTAACATTGTCACACTTGAAAGGTCAAGCTTAGAAGAACAGTATCATGTACCTTATAGCGGATCTAAAACCACCTACAAGGAAGCATGGACCTCAGTAGCCTTGAGTAGACCATGTCCTCCAGTAGACAGGGCAATAGAGACTATGTACATTTTTAATACTCCTCATAGCCCAATGGAAGGGGAACTCACCAGAGGTGATAGATGTCCTTCAAAAACTGTGCAAAATTTTTCGCCAGAAGTCCTTCAAGAAAACTCTCTACTAAATAAAGGTCAAAAACTAACATTGTCACACTTGAATGGTCAAGCTTAGAAGAACAGTATCATGTACCTTATAGAGGATCTAAAGCTACCTACAAGGAAGCATGGACCTCAGTAGGCTTGGGTAGACCATGTCCTCCAGTAGACAGGGCAATAGAGACTATGTACATTTTTAATACTCCTCATAGCCCAATGGAAGGGGAACTCACCAGAGGTGATAGATGTCCTTCAAAAACTGTGCAAAATTTTTCGCCAGAAGTCCTTCAAGAAAACTCTCTACTAAATAAAGGTCAAAAACTAACATGGTCACACTTGAATGGTCAAGCTTAGAAGGACAGTATCATGTACCTTATAGAGGATCTAAAACCACCTACAAGGAAACATGGACCTCAGTAGGCTTGGGTAGATCATGTCCTCCAGTAGACAGGACAATAGAGACTATACAAATTTCTAATACTCCTCTTAGCCCAATAGAAGGGAAATTCTCCAGAGCCATATCTAGGTTTTCGGTCAGCGGGGTTCTTGATGGTGACGCCCTCTAACCAAACCCTCGGGCACGTGACCCCAAAGCCCATCTTAGCTTTGCCTCTGGTCAATCACCATCTTCTCTCATTGCTACAAAATATACCTTAGAATCTTAATCCATCAGGTTTAGGGGTTGGATTAGTTTTACTGATGGTCACTGCTCTGCTCACCTTCTGAGGGAGTCTCAACCCTGAACTACTCAATGTCATCTCTCAGTGGTCTCCAGGACCTGCTGTCATGGCTGTTATTATTATTATGACTCCTGCCATTGATCTGGCACCAGGATCTTACCCGATTTAGGGATTTATGGGTGTGAACCCTCTCGGAGTCTGGGGAAGGACCTGGATGAAAGGTCTTTTTTTGTGTTTGGACCCTCGGAAACTGGTGAGATCAGGAGATGGTGGAGCTCTATGTCTCAGCCCCGTTGATGGTGGAGGACATCATTGACTTTACATGTCCTCGCTGATTGTCTCTCTTACACCTTTCTTAGATGACATACAAGGACCTCTTCTCACCATCATCTGCCAGGATCTCCAGGGCAAACCCCACAGTCTGCAGGTCCCATCTCAGATACTTCAGGTGTCTCAGGGGATTATGGACCCCTGCACTGTAGATGTTGGTCACCTAATCTGGGATTGATGAAGTCTGAAAGTTTTCTGTGTTCTTCAGATTATTACCATGTGTTTCATGCTGTTAGGTCAAAGTCCCTGCAACTTTACTGCTTTATTTCTCATATTAGTAACAAAGAATATCGCCATATAGTTATTATATCACCATATAGTTATTATATCACCATATAGTTATTATATTACCATATAGTTATTATATCACCATATAGTTATTATATCGCCATATAGTTATTATATCGCCATATAGTTATTATATCACCATATAGTTATTATATTACCATATAGTTATTATATCACCATATAGTTATTATATTACCATATAGTTATTATATCACCATATAGTTATTATATTACCATATAGTTATTATATTACCATATAGTTATTATATTGTTATATAGTTATTATATCACCATATAGTTATTATATCACCATATAGTTATTATATCACCATATAGTTATTATATCGCCATATAGTTATTATATCGCCATATAGTTATTATATCGCCATATAGTTATTATATCACCATATAGTTATTATATTACCATATAGTTATTATATCGCCATATAGTTATTATATCACCATATAGTTATTATATCACCATATAGTTATTATATTACCATATAGTTATTATATCACCATATAGTTATTATATTACCATATAGTTATTATATCACCATATAGTTATTATATCGCCATATAGTTATTATATCACCATATAGTTATTATATCACCATATAGTTATTATATTACCATATAGTTATTATATCACCATATAGTTATTATATCGCCATATAGTTATTATATCACCATATAGTTATTATATCACCATATAGTTATTATATCACCATATAGTTATTATATTACCATATAGTTATTATATCACCATATAGTTATTATATCGCCATATAGTTATTATATCGCCATATAGTTATTATATCGCCATATAGTTATTATATTGCCATATAGTTATTATATTACCATATAGTTATTATATCACCATATAGTTATTATATCGCCATATAGTTATTATATTACCATATAGTTATTATATTACCATATAGTTATTATATCGCCATATAGTTATTATATTGTTATATAGTTATTATATCACCATATAGTTATTATATCACCATATAGTTATTATATCACCATATAGTTATTATATTACCATATAGTTATTATATTGTTATATAGTTATTATATTACCATATAGTTATTATATCACCATATAGTTATTATATCGCCATATAGTTATTATATCACCATATAGTTATTATATCGCCATATAGTTATTATATTACCATATAGTTATTATATCACCATATAGTTATTATATCACCATATAGTTATTATATCGCCATATAGTTATTATATCACCATATAGTTATTATATTACCATATAGTTATTATATCGCCATATAGTTATTATATTGTTATATAGTTATTATATCACCATATAGTTATTATATCGCCATATAGTTATTATATCACCATATAGTTATTATATTGTTATATAGTTATTATATCACCATATAGTTATTATATTACCATATAGTTATTATATCGCCATATAGTTATTATATCACCATATAGTTATTATATCACCATATAGTTATTATATCGCCATATAGTTATTATATCGCCATATAGTTATTATATCACCATATAGTTATTATATTGTTATATAGTTATTATATCACCATATAGTTATTATATCACCATATAGTTATTATATCGCCATATAGTTATTATATCGCCATATAGTTATTATATCACCATATAGTTATTATATCACCATATAGTTATTATATTGTTATATAGTTATTATATCACCATATAGTTATTATATCACCATATAGTTATTATATTGTTATATAGTTATTATATCACCATATAGTTATTATATCACCATATAGTTATTATATCACCATATAGTTATTATATCGCCATATAGTTATTATATCACCATATAGTTATTATATCACCATATAGTTATTATATTGTTATATAGTTATTATATCACCATATAGTTATTATATCACCATATAGTTATTATATTGTTATATAGTTATTATATCACCATATAGTTATTATATCACCATATAGTTATTATATCACCATATAGTTATTATATCGCCATATAGTTATTATATCACCATATAGTTATTATATTACCATATAGTTATTATATCGCCATATAGTTATTATATCACCATATAGTTATTATATCGCCATATAGTTATTATATCACCATATAGTTATTATATTACCATATAGTTATTATATCACCATATAGTTATTATATCACCATATAGTTATTATATCGCCATATAGTTATTATATCACCATATAGTTATTATATTACCATATAGTTATTATATCACCATATAGTTATTATATCACCATATAGTTATTATATCGCCATATAGTTATTATATCGCCATATAGTTATTATATCACCATATAGTTATTATATCGCCATATAGTTATTATATCACCATATAGTTATTATATTACCATATAGTTATTATATCACCATATAGTTATTATATCACCATATAGTTATTATATCGCCATATAGTTATTATATCGCCATATAGTTATTATATCACCATATAGTTATTATATTACCATATAGTTATTATATTGTTATATAGTTATTATATCACCATATAGTTATTATATTACCATATAGTTATTATATCACCATATAGTTATTATATCACCATATAGTTATTATATCACCATATAGTTATTATATTGTTATATAGTTATTATATCACCATATAGTTATTATATCGCCATATAGTTATTATATTACCATATAGTTATTATATTGTTATATAGTTATTATATTACCATATAGTTATTATATCACCATATAGTTATTATATCGCCATATAGTTATTATATCACCATATAGTTATTATATCACCATATAGTTATTATATCACCATATAGTTATTATATTACCATATAGTTATTATATTACCATATAGTTATTATATCGCCATATAGTTATTATATCACCATATAGTTATTATATTACCATATAGTTATTATATTACCATATAGTTATTATATCACCATATAGTTATTATATCGCCATATAGTTATTATATTACCATATAGTTATTATATTGTTATATAGTTATTATATCACCATATAGTTATTATATCACCATATAGTTATTATATTACCATATAGTTATTATAGCACCATATAGTTATTATATCACCATATAGTTATTATATCGCCATATAGTTATTATATCACCATATAGTTATTATATTGTTATATAGTTATTATATCACCATATAGTTATTATATCACCATATAGTTATTATATCACCATATAGTTATTATATTACCATATAGTTATTATATTACCAT
This sequence comes from Engystomops pustulosus, assembly GCF_040894005.1. Classification (NCBI taxonomy): domain Eukaryota; kingdom Metazoa; phylum Chordata; class Amphibia; order Anura; family Leptodactylidae; genus Engystomops; species Engystomops pustulosus. The sequence continues at coordinate 177,234,891 of NC_092417.1, read as the reverse complement.
ATAGTTATTATATCACCATATAGTTATTATATCGCCATATAGTTATTATATCACCATATAGTTATTATATCGCCATATAGTTATTATATTACCATATAGTTATTATATTACCATATAGTTATTATATCGCCATATAGTTATTATATTACCATATAGTTATTATATTGTTATATAGTTATTATATCACCATATAGTTATTATATCACCATATAGTTATTATATTACCATATAGTTATTATATCACCATATAGTTATTATATTACCATATAGTTATTATATCGCCATATAGTTATTATATCACCATATAGTTATTATATTGTTATATAGTTATTATATCACCATATAGTTATTATATTACCATATAGTTATTATATCACCATATAGTTATTATATCACCATATAGTTATTATATCGCCATATAGTTATTATATCACCATATAGTTATTATATCACCATATAGTTATTATATCACCATATAGTTATTATATCGCCATATAGTTATTATATCACCATATAGTTATTATATCACCATATAGTTATTATATCACCATATAGTTATTATATCACCATATAGTTATTATATTGTTATATAGTTATTATATCACCATATAGTTATTATATCGCCATATAGTTATTATATCACCATATAGTTATTATATTGTTATATAGTTATTATATCACCATATAGTTATTATATTACCATATAGTTATTATATCACCATATAGTTATTATATCACCATATAGTTATTATATCGCCATATAGTTATTATATCACCATATAGTTATTATATTGTTATATAGTTATTATATCACCATATAGTTATTATATTACCATATAGTTATTATATCACCATATAGTTATTATATCACCATATAGTTATTATATCGCCATATAGTTATTATATCACCATATAGTTATTATATTGTTATATAGTTATTATATCACCATATAGTTATTATATCACCATATAGTTATTATATTGTTATATAGTTATTATATCACCATATAGTTATTATATCGCCATATAGTTATTATATCGCCATATAGTTATTATATCACCATATAGTTATTATATCACCATATAGTTATTATATCGCCATATAGTTATTATATCGCCATATAGTTATTATATCACCATATAGTTATTATATCACCATATAGTTATTATATCGCCATATGGTTATTATATCGCCATATAGTTATTATATCACCATATAGTTATTATATCACCATATAGTTATTATATCGCCATATAGTTATTATATCACCATATAGTTATTATATTACCATATAGTTATTATATCACCATATGGTTATTATATTGTTATATAGTTATTATATCACCATATAGTTATTATATCGCCATATAGTTATTATATCACCATATAGTTATTATATCACCATATAGTTATTATATCGCCATATAGTTATTATATCGCCATATAGTTATTATATCACCATATAGTTATTATATTACCATATAGTTATTATATCACCATATAGTTATTATATCACCATATAGTTATTATATCACCATATAGTTATTATATCGCCATATAGTTATTATATCACCATATAGTTATTATATCGCCATATAGTTATTATATCACCATATAGTTATTATATCACCATATAGTTATTATATCGCCATATAGTTATTATATCACCATATAGTTATTATATCACCATATAGTTATTATATCGCCATATAGTTATTATATCGCCATATAGTTATTATATTACCATATAGTTATTATATTACCATATAGTTATTATATCACCATATAGTTATTATATCACCATATAGTTATTATATCACCATATAGTTATTATATCGCCATATAGTTATTATATCACCATATAGTTATTATATCGCCATATAGTTATTATATCACCATATAGTTATTATATTGTTATATAGTTATTATATCACCATATAGTTATTATATTACCATATAGTTATTATATCACCATATAGTTATTATATCACCATATAGTTATTATATCACCATATAGTTATTATATTGTTATATAGTTATTATATCACCATATAGTTATTATATCACCATATAGTTATTATATCACCATATAGTTATTATATCGCCATATAGTTATTATATCACCATATAGTTATTATATCACCATATAGTTATTATATTACCATATAGTTATTATATCACCATATAGTTATTATATCACCATATAGTTATTATATTGTTATATAGTTATTATATTGTTATATAGTTATTATATCACCATATAGTTATTATATCACCATATAGTTATTATATTACCATATAGTTATTATATTACCATATAGTTATTATATCACCATATAGTTATTATATTGTTATATAGTTATTATATTGTTATATAGTTATTATATCACCATATAGTTATTATATCACCATATAGTTATTATATTACCATATAGTTATTATATCACCATATAGTTATTATATTACCATATAGTTATTATATTACCATATAGTTATTATATCGCCATATAGTTATTATATTACCATATAGTTATTATATCACCATATAGTTATTATATTACCATATAGTTATTATATCGCCATATAGTTATTATATTACCATATAGTTATTATATCACCATATAGTTATTATATTACCATATAGTTATTATATTGTTATATAGTTATTATATCACCATATAGTTATTATATCACCATATAGTTATTATATCACCATATAGTTATTATATTACCATATAGTTATTATATCACCATATAGTTATTATATTGTTATATAGTTATTATATCACCATATAGTTATTATATTACCATATAGTTATTATATCACCATATAGTTATTATATTGTTATATAGTTATTATATTGTTATATAGTTATTATATCACCATATAGTTATTATATCACCATATAGTTATTATATTGTTATATAGTTATTATATTGTTATATAGTTATTATATCACCATATAGTTATTATATTACCATATAGTTATTATATTACCATATAGTTATTATATCACCATATAGTTATTATATTGTTATATAGTTATTATATTGTTATATAGTTATTATATCACCATATAGTTATTATATTACCATATAGTTATTATATCACCATATAGTTATTATATCACCATATAGTTATTATATCGCCATATAGTTATTATATCACCATATAGTTATTATATTGTTATATAGTTATTATATCACCATATAGTTATTATATTACCATATAGTTATTATATCACCATATAGTTATTATATTACCATATAGTTATTATATTGTTATATAGTTATTATATCGCCATATAGTTATTATATCACCATATAGTTATTATATTGTTATATAGTTATTATATCACCATATAGTTATTATATTGTTATATAGTTATTATATCACCATATAGTTATTATATCACCATATAGTTATTATATCACCATATAGTTATTATATTGTTATATAGTTATTATATCACCATATAGTTATTATATTACCATATAGTTATTATATCACCATATAGTTATTATATCACCATATAGTTATTATATTACCATATAGTTATTATATCACCATATAGTTATTATATCACCATATAGTTATTATATTGTTATATAGTTATTATATCACCATATAGTTATTATATTACCATATAGTTATTATATCACCATATAGTTATTATATTACCATATAGTTATTATATCACCATATAGTTATTATATTACCATATAGTTATTATATCACCATATAGTTATTATATTACCATATAGTTATTATATCACCATATAGTTATTATATCACCATATAGTTATTATATTACCATATAGTTATTATATCACCATATAGTTATTATATCACCATATGGTTATTATATCGCCATATAGTTATTATATTACCATATAGTTATTATATTGTTATATAGTTATTATATCACCATATAGTTATTATATTACCATATAGTTATTATATCACCATATAGTTATTATATCACCATATAGTTATTATATTGTTATATAGTTATTATATCACCATATAGTTATTATATTGTTATATAGTTATTATATCACCATATAGTTATTATATCACCATATAGTTATTATATCACCATATAGTTATTATATTGTTATATAGTTATTATATCACCATATAGTTATTATATTGTTATATAGTTATTATATCACCATATAGTTATTATATCACCATATAGTTATTATATCACCATATAGTTATTATATTACCATATAGTTATTATATCACCATATAGTTATTATATTGTTATATAGTTATTATATCACCATATAGTTATTATATTGTTATATAGTTATTATATCACCATATAGTTATTATATTGTTATATAGTTATTATATCACCATATAGTTATTATATCACCATATAGTTATTATATCACCATATAGTTATTATATCACCATATAGTTATTATATCACCATATAGTTATTATATTGTTATATAGTTATTATATCACCATATAGTTATTATATTGTTATATAGTTATTATATCACCATATAGTTATTATATCACCATATAGTTATTATATCACCATATAGTTATTATATTACCATATAGTTATTATATCACCATATAGTTATTATATCACCATATAGTTATTATATTACCATATAGTTATTATATTGTTATATAGTTATTATATCACCATATAGTTATTATATTGTTATATAGTTATTATATCACCATATAGTTATTATATCACCATATAGTTATTATATCACCATATAGTTATTATATTGTTATATAGTTATTATATCACCATATAGTTATTATATCACCATATAGTTATTATATTGTTATATAGTTATTATATCACCATATAGTTATTATATTGTTATATAGTTATTATATCACCATATAGTTATTATATCACCATATAGTTATTATATTACCATATAGTTATTATATCACCATATAGTTATTATATCACCATATAGTTATTATATTACCATATAGTTATTATATCGCCATATAGTTATTATATCACCATATAGTTATTATATCACCATATAGTTATTATATTGTTATATAGTTATTATATTACCATATAGTTATTATATCACCATATAGTTATTATATCACCATATAGTTATTATATCGCCATATAGTTATTATATCACCATATAGTTATTATATTGTTATATAGTTATTATATCACCATATAGTTATTATATCACCATATAGTTATTATATCACCATATAGTTATTATATCACCATATGGTTCCAGCAACATTCAACACAGGACAAAATGTATAAGTCCATTGCATTGCGTCCTCTCTGGCTGGGATACGCGGTGGAGGTCACTGGGGTCACACACATGAATGACCCCCTGGTGGTGGGACTCCATGTACACAATATCCACATGTAACAGATATTCATATGTCCTCTCTGTGCACAGAGGGGATAAAAGCAATTTTCATTTACTGCCTTTTGTGCAGTTGTTTGGTTACATTACACAATCCTCAGATAATGGGGCAGAGTTACTTACCCGGTCCATTCGCGATCCAGCGGCGTGTTCTCTGCGCTGGATTCGGGTCCGGCCGGGATTCATTAAGGCAGTTCCTCCAACGTCCACCAGGTGGCGCTGCTGCGCTGAAGTCCGCTGAAATGCACTCAAGTTCACCGGCTCGGGCTGAGTGAAGGTAAGTGCGACACTTTTTGTTTTTTAAATGCGGCGGTTTTTCCGAATCCGTCGGGTTTTAGTTCGGCCACGCCCCCCAATTTCTGTCGCGTGCATGTCAGTACCGATGCGACACAATCCGAGCGCGTGCGCCAAAATCCCGGGGCAATTCAGGGGAAATCGGCGCAAATCGGAAATATTCGGGTAACACGTCGGGAAAACTCGAATCGGGCCCTTAGTAAATGACCCCCAGTGTCTGAATAGGAAACTGTGGTATGTATGAGGTTCTGCAGCAGATGAGGTGTGTAGTATGAGGTTCTGCAGCAGATGAGATTTGTATTATGATGTTCTGCAGCAGCTGAGGTGTGTATTATGATGTTCTGCAGCAGCTGGGGGTGTGTAGTATGAGGTTCTGCAGCAGATGAGGTGTGCATTATGATGTTCTGCAGCAGCTGGGGTGTGTAGTATGAGGTTCAGCAACAGATGAGATTTGTATTATGATAATCTGCAGCAGATGAGGTGTGTATTATGATGTTCTGCAGCAGCTGAGGTGTGTATTATGGGGATTAAGAGGTTCTTCAGCAGTTTAGGCAAGCATTATGAGGTTCTGCACTAGCAGTGGTGTATGATGAGGTTCTGCAGCAGATGCGGTTTGTATGGTGAGGTTCTTTAGCAGCTGAGGTTGTATTATGATGTTCTGCAGCAGCTGAGACATTTTCCTTTTTATGCTGCTGATCAGTAAGTTGATACAGTTTTTAATGACAATAAAATGACTCTTTTTCACCTTATCTCTTAATGATAATATGGTCGTGTTAAACTCGGATTTTTGATGACCGCGATGAGATGACTCTGCTGACCCTGTCCCAGTCTACACTACAAAGCTGCAAAATTGAATTGCAAAGAAGTAGGAAATCTCATCCTGTCCTTCCTTTCACCATAAAACATTGGGTCACATTTACTTACCCGGTCCATTTGTGATCCAGCGGCGCGTTCTCTGACGTGGATCCGGGTCTTCCGGTGATTCACTAAGGTCATGCGCCCGATGTCCACCAGGTGTCGCTGCTGCGCTGAAGTCCGCCAGGGTTGGCTGGAGTTCACCATCCGCTGCTGGGTTCAGGTAAGTGACACTTTTTTAAAAAATTCTGCGTTTTTTCCAAATCTGTGAGGGTTTCCGATGACCACGCCCCCGATTTCCGCCGCAAGCATGCCGGCACCGATGCGCCACAATCCGATCGCGTGTGCCAAAAACCCGGGGCAATTCGGCGCAAATCGGTCATTTTCAGGAAACCCGATGAAAAATAGCGATTCGGGCCCTTAGTAAATGACCCCCAGTGTCCCTGTAATATAGCAGTAGTCTCCCATCCGCTGGGAGTTGTAGTCCCGTGACCCAAGAGTTGCATATTTAATGATCAATAATTCTTGTTTTCTGATAATTTATTTATTCCACCAATAATTATATTTCTGGGTTTACAAAACGCCAAAATTTCCCGGATGCAATTTCATGTATCTGCTGAATATATCACCCCGCCCCCTCCCCATACATTCACCAGCCCAGTAACTTACATGATATATACGGCACCACCATCAGTTGTGAAATGTAAACTCTGTAAAGCAGCTGCTTAAAGGGATGTGAGTGTGAATGGCGCCTTATGTGGCGGTATAAATAATACCGTATAGAGGGTAATACAATCACTGTATAAGTAATGGCTCACGGCTTGTCAGGGGGTACAATCAAGCCATAATTTCGGCACTAGGAGATGTTACTAAAGTAAGCAGCTCCTTGTGCTTGAACAAACGCCTCCGTGTTAGAAGGATAGCGTTACCGGAAACCTCTGTGGCGGGCTACAGGGTAATCGTCGGACCACTCCGATGTATTCATGGGGGGACGCGGTTGGGGTGTGGTTAGGGGCGGTGACTGCCGCATGACGCGGGGCAGTCGCCGCTACCCTATGGAGCAAGTGGAGTCGTCCGGGGAAGAGGTAGCGCCTCGGACCGCCCCCTCATGAATACATGGGACCGCTTTGCGAGCAATTACACTGTACCCCGTCGCAGTGTTAGATAGCGTTACTGGAGGTTTCCGGTAGCGCTATACTTCTTACACTGCGGCGTTTGTTCAGGTCCTCTTTAAAGGGGACCTACCACCACGATTCTACCTCTAAAGGTAGAACGGGTGGTAGGTGGATGAATGGGACGTAAGGATAGCCCTTTTTGGGCTAATCCTTACGTCCCGGCTATCCTTTTGTAAACTTTAATCAGTTGATATGCTAATTTAATTAAGCGGCTACTGGGGCGTGGAGTAGCCGGACATGAGGCTACTAGTCGCGGCTACTCCACGCCCCAGTAGCCTTGTTCCTCCGCCTACCGGGTAATCTTCGGCGCGCAGCTACGAGGAGCGAATATCCTGCGTTCTGCGCATGCGCAGGACGCAGGCCTACGGGTGCGCGGCCGTAGCTCCGAGGCCGGCGCTACTGCGCATGCGCAGACGCCGGGTGCTCGGACAAGGGCGCGCAGCTACGAGGTGCTGCGCGCCGAAGATTACATGGTACGCGGAGGAACAAGGCTAGTGGGGCGTGGAGTAGCCGCGACTAGTAGCCTCATGTCCGGCTACTCCACGCCCCAGTAGCCGCTTAATTAAATTAGCATATCAACTGATTAAAGTTTACAAAAGGATAGCCGGGACGTAAGGATTAGCCCAAAAAGGGCTATCCTTATGTCCCATTCACCCACCTACCACCCGTTCTACCTTTAGAGGTAGAATCGTGGTGGTAGGTCCCCTTTAAAGGATTATTCCAATCATTTGGAAATGAACCCCCCCATGCCGCTGCTCTATTGGTATGGTCCATAGGGGGTAAAATATAAAGTGGAAAAAGAGGGTCTGAGTAAGATGAAGTACGGTGGTGGCTGTGGAAAGGCCCAACCCTCAGTTCGGGATCAAACATCTTTCAGAAAAATATCCAATCAATGTCTCACTGGCTTGTCCGGTGGTGGCTGAGGATCAGATCTTCTATCTTGGATCTTCTAGCCATTGAGGTTGCTGTCAGGATTTTTCGAGGGTATTTTATATCATCCTGGTACAGAACCATGCTATATGCCTTATATTGTTTCATTTCACTAATGAGTGAGGACTAGAGCAGGTGGATTACCTATTCTTTTGTTCATAGCCAAAAAGGGCAGCATGTTGGCTTAAAGGAAATCTACCACCAGGATGAAAGATTGTAAACTAAGCACACTTACACGCAGGTGTGTGACCCCTCTGACAGGATCTGTTCTTCACTTAGCTTCTTATGCCTTGGCTTTCACACCAAAAGCCTTTAAAAATTATGCAAATGAGTCTCTAGGGCGCCAGGCACCGTAGGTGTTAATGGAACCTGGAGCCCCTTAGGTTCATTTGCATAATTCTAAAGCCTTTTTTTTCTTTAAAACCAGGAATAAGAAGCCTTAAGAAGAGCAGATCCAGCCAGAGGGGGGACACAATAGTATGGTAGTTTGCTTGGTTTACAATCCTTGATCCTGGTGGTAGATTTCCTTTAAGGTCAGCACAGTGGCTTAGTGGTTAGTATTACAGCATTATAGCCTTGCAGCGCTGGGCTCCAGTGTTCAAGTCCCACCCAGGTCAACATCTGCATAGAGTTTGTATGTTCTCTCTGTGTTTGCGTGGGTTTCCGCCGGGTCCTCCGGTTTCCTCCCACACTCCAAAAACATACTGGTAGGTTGATTAGATTGTGAGCCCCATGGGGACAGGGACCAATTAATGGCCTAATCCTCTTAAAGGGAATGTGTTATCTCACTAACTGACACTTTAATAACATATCGAACATTGTTTAACTATCAAATGTTGGCTCGTCCTGGGTGGATGACCTAAAATTTTTCTATTCCCTGTACTGAGAGTAAGTATGGGTGTGTCCCAATTGCGAAGGGGAGGGGCTTATGCAAACACCGCCCAAGAGGGGGCAAGGTTTCTGCATAATGAGGCGTTGCGGAAGTTTATGTATTTCTTTTACATCAGGAAGGGGACTTTCAGGTATCTTTAGGCCAGGTATAAATTCCACCCTAGACCATATATAGAGGGAAGGGCATATAAATGACCGTGCTGGGGTATTTTTGCATATTATTGCTGAAGATCTCTTTTTTTTCATCCCCTTCTGTCCCCATAGACATTGTTTCTAAAATGCTAATGTGAGAGCTTTGATATGAATTAATAACATGAGTCACATATTTATACACTCAGTATGCATCTTATCCCAGAGCTCCCCCTAGTGGTGGCTCCATGTTACCTGCAATGTAATTACTTTGTGCAGAGAATTTTTCTACAAGTCAGCGATTTCCTTTCAATACACCGTCACCTCTCTGTGATTTGTACCAGCTTTTAGCTTCATTGCTCGGTGGCAGCCAAGTGTGAATGGATTCTTTTCCGTAAGGGGCGCAGATCTATCCTACGGCGTGGAATTCATTCTGCGGGCGGTGCACTTATCTAGGCCGATGTGTCAGCCCGTACCCCCCCCCGGTGCTGCCCGCCTGCGCTTGCACGCTGACAATCCGTTATCCTGCAGACAATCTGCACAGTCAGAGCCGTCTGCACCCTTCCATTAATGAGTTCTCATTTGGAGCCATTACGGGATGTCCTTGCGAGATTGTCATTATTAGCTGCCAGTATAATATATTATATAATGTTCTCCTTCCATAACATCTGTTATTTTATCATTACCACTGACTCTTACATGCATGTCACTGAATACATCATCTGCTGAGGGATAATGAGATCTGCTCGTATAAGATATGGGACCAAAATGTGACTTTCATATTTTATGGACCCAAAGAAAGTGAATATTCAACTTTTAATCTACTAAAATATCTTTTTATGGAGTCAGAATATTGTCTTCATGATACAGAATTCCAAATCCCCTGCAAAGAAATCTGCAGAAAATTCTAGCTCCCTGCAGTCACCACTAGAGGGAGCTGAAGATAGTTTAAGTATTCTACAGTGAGCTCCTCCTAGTGGTGGCTGCAGGAAAGACACTACAGGGAGCTGAGGACAGTTTAAGTATTCTACAGTGAGCTCCTCCTAGTGGTGGCTGCAGGAAAGACACTACAGGGAGCTGAGGACAGTTTAGGTATTCTACAGTGAGCTCCTCCTAGTGGTGGCTGCAGGAAAGACACTAGAGGGAGCTGAGGACAGTTTAGGTATTCTACAGTGAGCTCCTCCTAGTGGTGGCTGCAGGAAAGACACTACAGGGAGCTGAGGACAGTTTAGATATTCTACAGTGAGCTCCTCCTAGTGGTGGCTGCAGGAAAGACACTACAGGGAGCTGAGGACAGTTTAGATATTCTACAGTGAGCTCCTCCTAGTGGTGGCTGCAGGAAAGACACTAGAGGGAGCTGAGGACAGTTTAGATATTCTACAGTGAGCTCCCCCTAGTGGTGGCTGCAGGAAAGACACTAGAGGGAGCTGAGGACAGTTTAGGTATTCTACAGTGAGCTCCCCCTAGTGGTGGCTGCAGGAAAGACACTAGAAGGAGCTGAGGACAGTTTGAGTATTCTACAGTGAGCTCCCCCTAGTGGTGGCTGCAGGAAAGACACTACAGGGAGCTGAGGACAGTTTAGGTATTCTACAGTGAGCTCCCCCTAGTGGTGGCTGCAGGAAAGACACTACAGGGAGCTGAGGACAGTTTAGGTATTCTACAGTGAGCTCCCCCTAGTGGTGGCTGCAGGAAAAACACTAGAGGGAGCTGAGGACAGTTTAGGTATTCTACAGTGAGCTCCCCCTAGTGGTGGCTGCAGGAAAAACACTAGAGGGAGCTGAGGACAGTTTAGGTATTCTACAGTGAGCTCCTCCTAGTGGTGGCTGCAGGAAAGACACTAGAGGGAGCTGAGGACAGTTTAGATATTCTACAGTGAGCTCCTCCTAGTGGTGGCTGCAGGAAAGACACTAGAGGGAGCTGAGGACAGTTTAGGTATTCTACAGTGAGCTCCCCCTAGTGGTGGCTGCAGGAAAAACACTAGAGGGAGCTGAGGACAGTTTAGGTATTCTACAGTGAGCTCCCCCTAGTGGTGGCTGCAGGAAAGACACTAGAGGGAGCTGAGGACAGTTTAGATATTCTACAGTGAGCTCCCCCTAGTGGTGGCAGCAGGAAAGACACTAGAGGGAGCTGAGGACAGTTTAGGTATTCTACAGTGAGCTCCCCCTAGTGGTGGCTGCAGGAAAGACACTAGAGGGAGCTGAGGACAGTTTAGATATTCTACAGTGAGCTCCTCCTAGTGGTGGCTGCAGGAAAAACACTAGAGGGAGCTGAGGACAGTTTAGGTATTCTACAGTGAGCTCCCCCTAGTGGTGGCTGCAGGAAAGACACTACAGGGAGCTGAGGAAGGTTTGAGTATTCTACAGTGAGCTCCTCCTAGTGGTGGCTGCAGGAAAGACACTACAGGTAGCTGAGGACAGTTTAGGTATTCTACAGTGAGCTCCCCCTAGTGGTGGCTGCAGGAAAGACACTAGAAGGAGCTGAGGACAGTTTAGGTATTCTACAGTGAGCTCCCCCTAGTGGTGGCTGCAGGAAAGACACTAGAGGGAGCTGAGGACAGTTTAGGTATTCTACAGTGAGCTCCTCCTAGTGGTGGCTGCAGGAAAGACACTAGAGGGAGCTGAGGACAGTTTAGGTATTCTACAGTGAGCTCCTCCTAGTGGCGGCTTCAGGTAAGACACTAGAGGGAGCTGAGGACAGTTTAGATATTCTACAGTGAGCTCCCCCTAGTGGTGGCTGCAGGAAAGACACTAGAGGGAGCTGAGGACAGTTTAGATATTCTACAGTGAGCTCCTCCTAGTGGTGGCTGCAGGAAAGACACTACAGGGAGCTGAGGACAGTTTAGATATTCTACAGTGAGCTCCTCCTAGTGGTAGCTGCAGGAAAGACACTAGAGGGAGCTGAGGAAGGTTTGAGTATTCTACAGTGAGCTCCTCCTAGTGGTGGCTGCAGGAAAGACACTACAGGGAGCTGAGGACAGTTTAGATATTCTACAGTGAGCTCCTCCTAGTGGTGGCTGCAGATAAGACACTAGAGGGAGCTGAGGACAGTTTAGGTATTCTACAGTGAGCTCCTCCTAGTGGCGGCTGCAGGAAAGACACTAGAGGGAGCTGAGGACAGTTTAGATATTCTACAGTGAGCTCCTCCTAGTGGTGGCTGCAGGAAAGACACTAGAGGGAGCTGAGGACAGTTTAGGTATTCTACAGTGAGCTCCTCCTAGTGGTGGCTGCAGGAAAGACACTAGAGGGAGCTGAGGACAGTTTGAGTATTCTACAGTGAGCTCCCCCTAGTGGTGGCTGCAGGTAAGACACTAGAAGGAGCTGAGGACAGTTTGAGTATTCTACAGTGAGCTCCCCCTAGTGGTGGCTGCAGGAAAGACACTAGAGGGAGCTGAGGACAGTTTAGGTATTCTACAGTGAGCTCCCCCTAGTGGTGGCTGCAGGAAAAACACTAGAGGGAGCTGAGGACAGTTTAGGTATTCTACAGTGAGCTCCTCCTAGTGGTGGCTGCAGGAAAGACACTAGAGGGAGCTGAGGACAGTTTAGGTATTCTACAGTGAGCTCCTCCTAGTGGTAGCTGCAGGAAAGACACTAGAGGGAGCTGAGGACAGTTTAGGTATTCTACAGTGAGCTCCCCCTAGTGGTGGCAGCAGGAAAGACACTAGAGGGAGCTGAGGACAGTTTAGATATTCTACAGTGAGCTCCCCCTAGTGGTGGCAGCAGGAAAGACACTAGAGGGAGCTGAGGACAGTTTAGGTATTCTACAGTGAGCTCCTCCTAGTGGTAGCTGCAGGAAAGACACTAGAGGGAGCTGAGGACAGTTTAGGTATTCTACAGTGAGCTCCTCCTAGTGGTGGCTGCAGGAAAGACACTACAGGGAGCTGAGGACAGTTTGAGTATTCTACAGTGAGCTCCCCCTAGTGGTGGCTGCAGGTAAGACACTAGAAGGAGCTGAGGACAGTTTGAGTATTCTACAGTGAGCTCCCCCTAGTGGTGGCTGCAGGAAAGACACTACAGGGAGCTGAGGACAGTTTAGATATTCTACAGTGAGCTCCCCCTAGTGGTGGCTGCAGGAAAAACACTAGAGGGAGCTGAGGACAGTTTAGGTATTCTACAGTGAGCTCCCCCTAGTGGTGGCTGCAGGAAAGACACTAGAGGGAGCTGAGGACAGTTTAGATATTCTACAGTGAGCTCCTCCTAGTGGTGGCTGCAGGAAAGACACTAGAGGGAGCTGAGGACAGTTTAGATATTCTACAGTGAGCTCCCCCTAGTGGTGGCTGCAGGAAAGACACTACAGGGAGCTGAGGACAGTTTAGGTATTCTACAGTGAGCTCCTCCTAGTGGTGGCTGCAGGAAAAACACTAGAGGGAGCTGAGGACAGTTTAGGTATTCTACAGTGAGCTCCTCCTAGTGGTAGCTGCAGGAAAGACACTAGAGGGAGCTGAGGACAGTTTAGGTATTCTACAGTGAGCTCCTCCTAGTGGTGGCTGCAGGAAAGACACTACAGGGAGCTGAGGACAGTTTGAGTATTCTACAGTGAGCTCCCCCTAGTGGTGGCTGCAGGTAAGACACTAGAAGGAGCTGAGGACAGTTTGAGTATTCTACAGTGAGCTCCCCCTAGTGGTGGCTGCAGGAAAGACACTACAGGGAGCTGAGGACAGTTTAGATATTCTACAGTGAGCTCCCCCTAGTGGTGGCTGCAGGAAAAACACTAGAGGGAGCTGAGTACAGTTTAGGTATTCTACAGTGAGCTCCCCCTAGTGGTGGCTGCAGGAAAGACACTAGAGGGAGCTGAGGACAGTTTAGATATTCTACAGTGAGCTCCTCCTAGTGGTGGCTGCAGGAAAGACACTAGAGGGAGCTGAGGACAGTTTAGATATTCTACAGTGAGCTCCCCCTAGTGGTGGCTGCAGGAAAAACACTAGAGGGAGCTGAGGACAGTTTAGGTATTCTACAGTGAGCTCCTCCTAGTGGTGGCTGCAGGAAAGACACTAGAGGGAGCTGAGGAAGGTTTGAGTATTCTACAGTGAGCTCCCCCTAGTGGTGGCAACAGGAAAGACACTAGAGGGAGCTGAGGACAGTTTAGGTATTCTACAGTGAGCTCCTCCTAGTGGTGGCTGCAGGAAAGACACTAGAGGGAGCTGAGGACAGTTTAGGTATTCTACAGTGAGCTCCTCCTAGTGGTGGCTGCAGGAAAGACACTACAGGGAGCTGAGGAAGGTTTGAGTATTCTACAGTGAGCTCCCCCTAGTGGTGGCTGCAGGAAAGACACTAGAAGGAGCTGAGGACAGTTTGAGTATTCTACAGTGAGCTCCTCCTAGTGGTAGCTGCAGGAAAGACAAAAATAATTTAAGGTGAGTGCAGAATGTTTAGAGCAACATCAAAAAACTCAGCTCAGAAATTAATCTACTCAAAAATCACAAAGGGGGGTACACTCACTTTAAAGGCATTGCACAAGCTCCTAATTTCATTGCAAGATACATGCCTACCCTTGTTGAGAGAAAATTAAATTAAAACTTTTATGCAAATCAGGTTCTCAGTGCACTAGGGGAGGGGCCATGTCACAGTTCGGAGGGTACTAGGGAGTACCAGGACGGAGGAGAGTCTCTTATGGAAGAGTCAGAGTCGCGAGAGATGATGGTATTAGCCAACACCCGGGACCGGAGTTTTAGTGGCCCTTGGTCCTCGCCAGAGCCCGCCGCAAAGCGGGATGGTCTTGCTGTGGTGGGGTGCCACCAGGTGGTAGCCAAGGTAGTATGGAGGTGCAGGACACAGTCCGAGCCTGGGGTGATAGCAGGAGAACAGCTTGGGCGGATGAGCTGGAACTCAGGGCAGTAACGCAGGAACTGGCACACGGAACACTGGAAACATAGGGAGCGCTGGAGGGCTTTCACTTAGCAGGAAATGATGCTGAAGATCTGTTGAGGCAGGAAGGGAGGTGCCGAATTATAAGGCAGAGTTGGATTAACCAGAGCCAATCAGGAGGACGCTGACCCATTAAGTCTTGAAGAGCTGGCGTGTGCCCCCTAGGAGCGGAGACTCGCACGGCCTAGTTGGATCAGGAGAATTGAGTGGTGAGTATAGGCCTGGGAGCGGGGCAGCGGGACCAGGCCACCAAGAGGGGCACGGTTATGCCCGCAATCCGCGGCATGGATCGCGGGGGCACCTGTGACAGGCCATACCTGTTGGTGCATTTAAGGGGATAATAAGATCTTGCAGCATAGAATAAGGGGGAAGAAATTGCCTAAAGCTTTTACATTTTAAAAACACATCATGGCTTCTTCCACCAGAATATTTGTGTAGCATTGGATCCCTGCTTTACAGATGCAGAACTCCAAATAGTCAATTTGAAAAGATTTTGGGTCTCAGCTCTTTAAAAAATAATTATTTTTTATTTTATTGAAATGTTAAAATGCAGCGACTTGACTATCCCCCTTAAAAACTGCTGATGCAATTCGAGCAAAAAATAAAAAAATCACATGCCCTTAGTCATAAGTTTTACGGAACTGAGACCCAAAATCTTTTCAAGTCGTCTACTAGTTATTGCTGTGATCCAGTCTCGAGCCTCGATTGAGTCAATGGGATTCAGCTGTATTAGACAAGTGGCTGAGCCGTGTGGGAACTTCTACAAAGAACTCCAAATACTCTGTATGGATATTAATGGTAACATTCTGGAATTCTGACTTCCTCCAGCCACCACTAGAGGGAGCTCTGGAGTTTACTGAATACTAAGTAGTCTACAGCGCTTATCGTTGGCCCCAGAAGGGACATGTTCACACCACGCCCGACACTGCCCCTTCCCCACCCAAGAACTGGGACTAAATCACGGCTTGTATGTCAGTATTCAGGCATACAAGATGTTATAAATCCTCCCTATAGAATTAGTTCCAGATGTATAGATGGATAGAGGGAAAGATAGATAGGAGATAGATAGATAGACAGATAGATATGAGATAGATAGATAGATAGATAGATAGATAGATATGAGATAGATAGATATGAGATAGATAGATAGATAGATAGGAGATATATAGATAGGAGATAGATAGATAGATAGATAGATAGATATGAGATAGATAGATAGATATGAGATAGATAAATATGAGATAGATAGATAGGAGATAGATAGATAGATAGGAGATAGATAGATAGATATGAGATAGATAGATAGATAGGAGATAGATAGATAGATATGAGATAGATCGATATGAGATAGATAGATAGATAGATATGAGATAGATAAATATGAGATAGATAGATAGATAGATAGGAGATATATAGATAGGAGATAGATAGATAGATAGATAGATAGATAGGAGACAGATAGATAGATAGATAGATAGATAGATAGATATGAGATAGATAGATATGAGATAGATAGATAGATAGATAGATAGATAGGAGATATATAGATAGGAGATAGATAGATAGATAGATAGATAGATAGATATGAGATAGATAGATATATATGAGATAGATAAATATGAGATAGATAGATAGATAGAGAGATATGAGATAGATAGATAGATGATAGATAGATATGAGATAGATAGGAGATAGATAGATAGATAGATAGATATGAGATAGATAGATAGATAGATAGATAGGAGATAGATAGATAGATAGATAGATAGATAGGAGATAGATAGATAGATAGATAGATAGGAGATAGATAGATAGATAGATAGATAGGAGATAGATAGATAGATAGATAGATAGGAGATAGATAGACAGATAGGAGATAGATATGAGATAGATAGGAGATAGATAGATAGATAGGAGATAGATAGATAGATAGGAGATAGATAGATAGATAGGAGATAGATAGACAGATAGGAGATAGATATGAGATAGATAGGAGATAGATAGATAGATAGGAGATAGATAGATAGATAGGAGATAGATAGATAGATAGGAGATAGATAGGAGATAGATAGATAGGAGATAGATAGGAGATAGATATGAGATAGATCGATATGAGATAGATAGATAGATAGATAGATATGAGATAGATAAATATGAGATAGATAGATAGATAGATAGGAGATAGATAGATAGATAGATAGATAGATAGATAGGAGATAGATAGATAGATATGAGATAGATAGATAGGAGATAGATAGATAGATAGATAAGAGATTGATAGATAGATATGAGATAGATATGAGATAGATATGAGATAGATATGAGATAGATAGA
Source organism: Engystomops pustulosus (assembly GCF_040894005.1). Lineage (NCBI taxonomy): Eukaryota > Metazoa > Chordata > Amphibia > Anura > Leptodactylidae > Engystomops > Engystomops pustulosus. The sequence continues at coordinate 177,217,030 of NC_092417.1, read as the reverse complement.
TGATGTATAGATACAATGGGGCAGATTTACTTACCCGGTCCATCCAGCGGCGCGTTCTCTGCGCTGGATTCGGGTCCGGCCGGGATTCATTAAGGCAGTTCCTCCGCCGTCCACCAGGTGGCGCTACTGCGCTGAAGAGCATCGGAATGCACTCAAATTCACCGGCCTATCCTGGATGAAGGTAAGCGCGAGTCCCGCAACACTTTAGTTTTTTTAAATACGGCGGTTTTTCCGAATCCGTCGGGTTTTCATGCGGCCACGCCCCCCGATTTCCGTCGCGCGCATGCCAGCGCCGATGCGCCAAAATCTGATCGCGTGCACCAAAATCCCGGGGCAATACAGGGAAAATCGGCGCAAATCGGAAATATTCAGGTAACACGTCGGGAAAACGCGAATTGGGCCCTTAGTAAATGACCCCCAGTATATATAGATGGATACTGGATGGATAGATAGGAGATAGATAGATAGATAGATAGATAGATATGAGATAGATAGATAGATAGATAGGAGATAGATAGATAGATAGATAGATAGATAGATAGATAGGAGATAGATAGGGAGATAGATAGATGGATAGATAGATAGATAGATAGATAGATAGATAGATAGATAGATAGATAGGAGATAGATAGATAGATAGATAGATAGATAGATATAGGATAGATAGATAGATAGATAGATAGATAGATAGATAGATAGATAGGAGATAGATAGGGAGATAGATAGATAGATATAGGATAGATAGATAGATAGATAGATAGATAGATAGATAGGGAGATAGATAGATAGATAGATAGATAGATAGGAGATAGATAGGAGATAGATAGATAGGAGATAGATAGATGGATAGATAGATAGATAGATAGATAGATAGATAGATAGATAGATAGGAGATAGATAGATATAGGATAGATAGATAGGAGATAGATAGGGAGATTGATAGATAGATAGATAGATAGATAGATAGATAGATAGATAGATAGGAGATAGATAGGGAGATAGATAGATAGATAGATAGATAGATAGATAGGAGATAGATAGGAGATAGATAGATAGATGGATTGATAGATAGGAGATAGATAGATAGATAGATAGGAGATAGATAGATAGATAGGAGATAGATATATAGATAGATAGGAGATAGATAGATAGATAGATAGATAGATAGATAGATAGGAGATAGATAGATAGATAGATAGATAGATAGATAGGAGATAGATAAATAGGAGATAGATAGATAGGAGATAGATAGGAGATAGATAGATAGATAGATAGATAGATAGATAGATAGGAGATAGATAGATAGGAGATAGATAGATAGGAGATAGATAGATAGGAGATAGATAGATAAATGATGGATACATAGGAGATAGATGTGTGTTGCTCAGTTACTGTTTGTGTATAGAGAGGATTTGGAGCTTTGTATCAGTAACATAAAGTTCTAGACCCTTGGAGATATAATCATAGATGAATCAGCTGTAAAATCTGAGATGAATGGACATTTGCCTTCCAGCAGAGGAATCCCCGGATCATCCTTCATGTATCACCACGAGAAATCCGGACACGACTTCACTCAGTATCTTCCAGGAGGATCCAGTAGGGAAGATCCACAGATTTGCCCCAGGCCTTGTCTCCTGACAAAGTGGCTGATCTTAGTCTGTAATGTCTGATTTAAGGAAATACATATCTTGGATTTTAAATATTTCATCACATATAAGAAGTCGGAGTGTTCGCCTTTTTCATATCTCGCATATTTCCAGGGATTTGGTTGGTTTATATATTTATAACAATCCGATACATGACTATATCTTGGAAGGACACCATATAATGCATAGAGAATTCTGGCCTCAGATTTTGCCCCTGGGGCACTTATGCCCCAACCCCCAAGCTCCCCAATGTAGCCTGCTTTAAAGGGGATTCCCATTATTAGGGAACCTGGCTGCTTCCTTCCAAAGATAGCACCAGTCTATAGGTCGTGTGTGAAATTGCAACTCAACTTTATTGAAGTAGATAAGGCAAAGCTGAAATACCATACACTGTGGAGAGGGGCACTGTTTTTGGAAGAAAGCAGACATGTTTTCCAAATGGACAATCCCTTTAAAGGACACCTGTCATCAGGTCTGTGTCACTTGTCCTGTCACTACTACCTGTTGGAGCAGCTCACAAGGATCCCATCCCAGCCTTTATCTAGTTATTTCATACATTATTCATTGTAAAATCATCTATTTTTTATCATGTAAATGAGGCTGGTCACATGGTCAGAGGCAGTGATGTCACCCCTGTTATCCCTCCCCTCTCCTCCCCCTGCTCATGTCTGTGTGTAATGTATAGTAAAGCATTGCTAGTGTGTGTGCTGCATCTGCTGACATGCTGCATCCTCCTAATATACAGGTGAGAGACACAGACATGAGCTACACAAGTACCTGACATGTTCTGCTGTAACATGGCTGCCTGGAGCTGCTGTATCTCTCCTATACACACACACACACACACAGGCTGCAGGGGGCGTGGCCACCAGCACCAGGAAGCACATCATTATACAGCCTCACATCATTATACAGGCTGTCAGTCAAGCACTGGGGGTGTGGCTGTGCCTCCCACTCATGAATAGAGTGGACAGCTTGAATATGCTAATGCTTCATTGGACATTTCACAGGTCATTTGCATACAGCTTTAGGACCTCATTGCTTAGGTTTACAGGCATGTAGAGGGACAATGAAGGGATAGAGGCAATGCTCTCTAATGGCAGTTTATGAAAATATATTTAGTTTAGGGGAGTTATTTTGCATGACGGGTTCTCTTTAAGGACGATGTTGACTTCTTGAGCTAATGGTTGTGGTACCTTGTTACTGGTGTCCTGTTTCCTCCTCCCACAGACAATGGGGCAGATTTATCTAGGTCTGATGTGTGTTTTTGGTTGTAGTTTAGTGATTTTTTGGACACATTGGGGGTCATTTACTTATTTAAAAAACCGAAAGTGTCGCGGGGCTCCCGCTTACCTTCATCCAGGATAGGCCGGTGAATTTGAGTGCGTTCCGATGCTCTTCAGCGCAGCATCGCCACCTGGTGGACGTCGGAGGAACTACCTTAATGAATCCCGTCCGGACCCGAATCCACCGAGAACGCGCCGCTGGATCGTGAACGGACCGGGTAAGTAAATCTGCCCCATTGGGGCTCATTTACTAAGGGTCCGTCGGACTAATTTGATTTCCATTTTGCGACAAATTGCCCCTGGATTTTGGCACACGCGATCGGATTTTGCCGCATCGGCGCCGGCTTGCACGCAACAGAAATCGGGGGGCGGGCCGTCGGACAACCCAATGGATTCGGACAACGTGCAGGATTTAACATTTTGAATTGTGTCGCAAGACACGCACTAACATGCACCAGGAAGAAGAAGGTGAACTCTGGCGGACCTCGGCGGGGAAGCGACGGATGGAGGAACTCGGGCGCACGATCTTAGTGAATCGCGGCAGACCCTCCTCCTCATCTGCCCCATTGTGCACTAATTTTAGCGCCTTTTTCTAGCCATGCGCCGGAGTTCGCCGTGTAGCAGTTTCCTGGTTTGCTCCTAATTTGTCTTTGTATTTCTCTTGCTTCTAGAAGTTTGACCTGGTGCAAAAAATAGACACGATAGTGAAGGGAAAAAAAATATAACTGACCCCCTGGGTCTTCTGGGTCCTAAGGTGCCCATACCAGTCCTGTCTTCCCAAGGATGCCCACGTCGAATGTTTTCCAGTCCAATCACTGCACAACCCTTGTGCGGAGCCTTCAATCTCTAATTTGCCAGCTTCTCGTTAAGGTATACATACCCAGTTCCTCCTCTCTGGACACAGGTTTTGGTGTAGCGTTTCTGGTCTATGCTTCTGGTGATGATTGTGACTTGACCTGACCCGGATACGTAGCTTGACTGCCCCGACCTACAGCCTTTACCCTAGACTGTTTTCTGCTCTGACCCAGACCTGTCTCTGACTATTCCTGACCCCAGTACTTTTCATCAGCCTGCTCTGACCTGCTGTGACCATGCCACTTCTGGGTAGTGTAGTCCAGATTTCTGTAAGGGTGTTAAATGGGGAAATTGACAAGTTCACTTGGATAACACCCTTAGGATTGGACTAGGTCAAACTAATCTGACCGATATACCAAACCATTATACCAACCCATTATCATATATGGGTTGGTAGAATGGGTTTTCTACAAGATCACCCTCTTTAGAGACTATTTGGGGTTTGTAGCCTACGGAGCACCCTGAAGTATAATCTATGAGGCTTTTTTTAGGGTCCGCGGCCCCACTTTAGTCGGATTTTCCGACATTTTTGGGGACTGCGCGGCTGTGACAGGTATTTAGCAGGGGATTGTGTCGCACGCAATTGGATTTTGGCGCCGCTGCCGTCGGAAGAACCGACTGATTCGGACTGAGCGCGGGATTTAACATTCAAATTGTGTCGCAATCCAATGCACTTACATGCACCAGAAAGAAGATGGTGAACTCTGTCGGACCATACCAGCGACACATACACAATATCGGGCGCGCGATTTAGTGAATCACGGCACAGTGTCCAGTGCACTTTCGGTGAACAACTCCGGTTGGGTAAGTAAATGTGCCCCTATATCTTCATTACTAAGTTAAACAGACACCTTCTCCTCTCCTGATATGTCTATATTAGTAGATAGACCATCATGTCACCTAAATAAAATTATTAATAATGGACAACTGGTTGTCGAGGGATATCCACCTGGACCGTATCGAAGACTGCGTGGACGCGCCCCCTAACTATTAGCACAAAGATGTCAATTTGCTCACATTTTTTAAGGAGGAATAACAGAACATTACAAAATTGTAAGAAATAATGATCTCAAATAGTCACAAGTCTAGAATAGTGACAAGTCTCCTTTAAGCCATTAGGGGGTGTCACAATGTGCGTCCAAGCCCATTTACTCGTTACGAGCCAGAACCCTGCACCTGACAGACCTGACATTTCGGACAATTTTTTTTCTCCGCTCACTTAAGCATTTTCAAGTAGCCCTCTGTCAGCTGCTCCTGACCTTAGCAACGCACCAGAATCTCTTGCCTTTTAATGCAGATAATATCGAGACACTGTATTATAAAAGTATAACAAACATCGCTGGGAATACTTTATTGAAGAACAAATTACCCTGCAAAAATTTTTTGAAAAATTCTAAATTCGTTTTCTAAAATTACCAAAAATTAGCCAATGACTAACAGATGTAAAATAAGCTGCTGTGGAATTCTATTATTGGGTCTCAGCTGTCTCCTCGTCTCTGATTTTGTCGTTACTTGAGGACATGTGACCTCCCGGTGCAGTATGTAAACTAATCTAGTTAGTTTTAGCGGAGTATACATACGGTGCACGATGTCTGCTTCCCCGAAGGGACAATCCCCCTGTCAGTACATGACAAGTTACATTAAGAGACCTTAATACAGTCTTGTATAGGAGTGACCTTTCGGAGAATTGTAGTTATTACCTAACAATATCCACTCATCTATTACCTGCCTCGCTGCAGAATTCCAATGTCTTTAAGAAGCAGAAATATAGATGCTTGGCTTAGAAATTGAGAAATATGATTTAACTAGTGAAAAGGCCTTGGGCACTCAAACCTAATTCAATTTTTTTTTTCTCATTACTTGGGTGATTTTTAAGATGATGGTTGTAACCAGATGAGGCAGCTGAACTAAGAGACCAGAATGAGTTTATGTCTTTCAGCCAAGCTAACCGGAGACGTGGAATCCTATCAGGCTTACGAGGCTTCATTAACGTGATGGTATCGGCCTTGGGGAGACAATGGCGGGAATTCGCCTTCATGCGTGTAGTAGAGCAACGGACAGAGTCCTCCCGGAGAGATAGAGAAACAAGCACCCTGTCAAAATTTGATGGGCTGTAGAGGTCTTCTTGACCCAAGATAAAACACGAGATCTGAGAGAACAGTGCCCCCTGGGCCCACTAGGGGTAATGATTTCTTAGGGAGACAATGAGAAAATGTATCTTCATAACATGATGGAATAGAAATGTTGCTTCAGAAAGATACAATAACCTAAGAGTCATGATGTCTTGGTGAGCTCTTAGAAGTCTTCTTGACCCAAGATAAAAGGATACAAATGGTCAGTGTCGGATTAGGGTTCTCGGATCCACCAGTGATCTAGGGCATTGGAGAAAAAAATGTTTGTATTAAGTAGCATGGTAAAATGAACATGGATGAAGAGTTAAGGAACAGGTAGACTCACGCAGGGAGTAGATTTATGGATATTGTCCGATTGGAAAAATAGAAGAACATGTCAAACCTTACAGCAACATCATTTCTTGATCAGCACTCAAAGTCTTCTTGATCTACGATGAACAATAAGAATAAGCGTCCTTAGTGTTGGCTTTGGGTCCACTTTGGCCCACCAGGGATATTGTTTTTTGGAGGAAAATTTTGGATAATGATTCTGAAAATCCATTTTCAATTACTCTTTTTAGAAACGGTCAGCAATGGCCCATCCAATTTCCAGGCCACATTTTGGCCACATTGCCCCTAAAGTCCTCTATAGTAACTCTTGGTGAACATATACGCTTTATTGGAGAAGCAACATGCCAGGTCAACCACTCCTTTTCTTAGCTGAGAATCCAGGCACCTCTGTTCTTGTAATAGTTGGCATTCCAAGAAGCCGGAACACCATTGATCTATGCTGTATACCCTTTCTTGTAGACCTTTATTCCATTAGGCCCAATTCATTTGGGAGATTTATAACCCTGATAGATATTGTTGGTAGGTGAAAGTCAAGGACTAGTGCCATGTATCATCCATAATGTGTGGGTGGTCTTGCTATATGATATCTACATTACGTTCCATTTGTTGTTCTGGCTGGCTCAGGTGCCTTGGCAACTCTTGGTGAACATATAACTTGAATGAAGCAGCAACATGCCAAACATAGGGCACCTCTCTTTTTGGTAATAGTTGGCATCCCAAGAAGCCAGTACACTATGGATCTCCTATCTTGTAGGTTTATAATCAACCCCGTCCAATGAACTTGCAGAATCTATAACCTGGATAGATATGGTTAATAGGTGGAATGTCCAAGGACTAGCACCATATATCATCCATAAGGGGTTGGTAGTCTTGCCGTGACATCTGCATTACGTTCCATGCTTTGTTCTGGCCGGCTCAGGTGCCTTAGCTTTGTAGTTGAACTAAGATGGAAAAAAAAAGGCAAAAACAAAGTACTTATTCAAAACAGCACAAATAACCCCAAAACCCATTGTATTATTCATCGTCGGAGCTGTGGAACGCCAGGAGAAGAAATCTCTGCAGCGCTGAGAAGGCACTTTCATTCCTCAAGGGCAATATATTAATCAAGGTCGTATCTACTAGATGAATGCGACAAATGTAATTTGTTGAAGCCCAAATTCATCAAGGTGTTTTCAATTAAAAGTTAACATCTATTTGGGAAGGATTCCCGAGCAGGCGCTCCATGATTGCTGATTTATTTTTTATATATTTAAACTGATCAGGGTTTCTCATATAATCACGCCTCAGATTACATTACCAGCCCGCTCCAGCGTGTGCGCCAGGTTAATTTTAGTTCATTGAGTGGCTCAATTTGATTTGTACAACCATAAGTGGCTTTTGAGATAAGATAAAACAGCCTTGTGTTTGTGGAACGCTTGGCCTCGTTTCTTCTTTGAAGGATAATTTCAACTTTTCATTGAAATTTTTTGTAGTGTAGCCAACGTACTACAGCTTGGTCCATATATCTAAAAGCTACTGTCCTGGACAGAAGTTTCTATGTCATGTAACCAGTTAGACTTCTAAGATTCATGAGACTCCTAAGGTCTGATATAAGTGACCTCCCTGGTGATCACCAGGGTATGGACTTCACTTTAGGGAGGTCACCAGGTTTCTAAGTAGTTGTTCTGGTCTAGGGCCAATAGATATCCATGGGATATCCATGGGTCTAGGGCCTAACATCGAGTACAAGCTAATGTCAGGTTAGACAGAGTTTGTTCATAGTCAATAATCAAGCCAGGTCAGAAGATCAGAAGGTCAAAGATGAGTCAAGAAGAGTGAATTCAAGTTAACAAAACTATGCATATAATGGACAACACCTAGGTACTAGTCTATTTTACTAGAAGCAATCTGAAGTCCATAACATGGGAAACAGTCAGTATTCAGTAATGTAGTAAACACCTGCAGGAAATAGCATGCTGGGAAATGTGATCTTCCTATGGTGCAATAAGGAAAGGAGAATAGACAACCATGTCTGAGGTTATGGACCCGTAGGACACACATGGCCATTGGCCAGGTCCGGCAGAAGACGTAATATATTGATTTTCTGGAAAATTTGTCAAGACTTGTCAACATTTCTATGTAGCAAGTGCACAGAACTGTGGGGCATATCAATAGCCATTGTTTTCGGCATGGTTGGACTCATCGTAAGAGCTGTAGGCCCCCAGATCAAACTCATGTTTTGCAATGCTCCAAGGTTGGGGTCCCTTGGAATTACTGGTGGAACAATCCTAGACCCCTTCCTCCATCTGTAGAACATCATACCCCAAGAGGCAATTGGTTGTCTTGAAAGTTGCCTCTAAATGTTTTTTTACTATAGCCGGACTTTGGGGCCCCTTGGACGATCCTCTGGTAGTCAAGTTGATCAATTCAACTAAAATCCCATTCAGATCATTATCACAATTTGCATCTATGTTGAGCCACCTGTATTCAGTCTCCAGAGACCGATGTTCACCCAATAGATTGGGATTGGATTGATCCACCAGAAATACGAAAGTAACTTCCAAAAACCCCAAATTTTGTGGTTGATTTTTTTCTTGATCTGTTGAAATTTACGACTACCCTCAGGATATATCATCTAATAGAGGATACTGCACCTTAGGAGTGCCCTTCTTCCCTACTATTTTCGCAGATGTAACCAGTTTGGCTTAGACTTCTAAGACTACATAAGACTCCTAAGGTCTGATGTAAGCGGCCTCCCTGGTGATCACCAGGATATGGACTTCACTTTAGGGAGGTCACCAGGTTTCTCCCAAGTTTCCAGAGACCAATGTTCACCCAATAGATGGGGATTGGATTGATCCACCAGAAATACGAAAGTAACTCAAAAAATGTTCCAAAAACTCCAAATTTTGTGGTTGATTTTTTTCTTGATCTGTTGAAACATGTGAGATGTTTTTTATTGACGCGAGCCGTACACAGGTGGATTGTGAAGAGCCACCGTATTGTTATTGGAAACAAGATATGAATATAAAAGATGTGAACGTCCAGAGGCCAAAACTGCACATCCTTTGTCTTGTGTCTGCTCAATATAAATACTATTATAGAGAAATGGACTTTTAACTTCCTGGAGCTCTGGAAGAAAATAATGACCCAGGAGTTTCATTTTTAACAAAGTTTTAAGTGATTTCTCTGCAGATATTTCATCACTTTGGTAGCTGGGAAAGAAATGGTACGAGCAGTGTAGCGGCTGCAGGAATTAATATTGTTTCATCTGTATTAAATTGTCATTGGCTGTGTCGCAGAATGAAAGTGTAGTGCTCCGTTATTCCAAGCCACCAAAATTCAAGGGACAATCTTATTCTTTTACAGTGCGAAGGCGATCAAGGTAGGTTACGCCTGTGAAAATAATAATTCATGGATGTTGCCGAGCTAGATTGTTGACATTAATGTGGTAGCTCATGGGTGTGATCAAGGTTGTGAATGGGCGTGAACACAGAAGCTCATGGGTGTGACCAAGTGTAACATCTGTGCTCCTTCGGGCTTCAGCGTCATTCTCTTCTATGAAGTATGGCAGAAGATGTACTTAGTTTGCATTCTGTCTTGCACTAGTCTGAACTCTGCCTTATTCCACTCCTGGATGTCTTCATTGATTTCCACCACACCCGCCTGTCTCCTGCTGATTTTGTTCCGAGCTGCAGACAGTTAAACTAGCTGTGCATTTTCGATTCTTTGATTTACTGCCTGCCTTCTGACCATCATTTTGTCTCTTGATTTTGTACTGCATTGTTTTCTTGGTTTTGAACCATATTGTAGTTGTTTTGTCAGCTCAGAGATGTGTGCAAGCTAGATTTTAGAACTTAACATGGTAGCTCATGGGTGGGACAGAGCCAGGCCATAGATATTAACATGCAAGCTCATAGGTGGGATCAAGGTAGAGAGTGAACATGGGTGTGACCATGCTATGTTGTAGACGTTAACATGGTAGCTCATGGGTGGGACAGAGCTAGGCCATAGATATTAATTTGGTTGTTCACTGGTGGGATCAAGGTAGAGAGTGGACGTGGGTGCGACCATACTACATTGTAGACGTTAACATGGTAGCTCACGGGTTGGACAGAGCTAGGCCATAGATATTAACATGCCGGCTCATAGGTGGGATCAAGGTAGAGCGTGGATATGGGTGTGACCAGGCTACATTGTGGACATTTACCTTGTAACCAATGAGTAGGAAAGAGCTACGCCATAGATATTCACATGTTAGCTCATTGGTGGGATCAAGGTAGAGAGTGAACATGGGTGTGAGCATGCTACATTGTAGACATTAACATGGTAGCTCATGGATGGAACAGAGCTAGGCCATAGATATTCACATGCTAGCTCATAGGTGGGATCAAGGTAGAGAGTGGACGTGGGTGTGACCATGCTACATTGTAGACATTAACATGGTAGCTCATGGATGGGACAGAGCTAGGCCATAGATATTCACATGCAAGCTCATAGGTGGGATCAAGGTAGAGCGTGGTGGACATGGATGTGACCAGGCTACATTGTGGACATTAACCTTGTAGCCAACGAGTAGGAAAGAGCTAGGTCATAGATATTAACATGGTAGCTCATTGGTGGGATCAAGGTAGAGCGTGAACATGGGTGGGACCAAAAGTACAACTCTACGTACATAGGTGCAGCATTTCTCAAAGTGCATTATCTCGCTTGGTCACACTCGTAAGCTATCCAACATCAAATTGGCCATTTTGTGGATCTGGGTGGAGTTTATCTATTACATGACTTTGTGTTCCAACCAATCAAGAGCTAAAGATATCAGCCACAGGTTGTTACATTGAAGAAACCGTACTGTATCACAACCTTTAGGAAATGTGAACAGCAGAGTCTGACAGCAGAGTCCCAGCCGATCTACGAGGGTCCCGGCTTGTTGTATTTGCCCCCAGGATTCAGTTTTCCATCCTGATCCGCTGTGTTATAAATGTATACATGATGTGAAGTTAATTAAAATAGCTTATATATCAGATTACAGCCGCATTTACATGAGCAACGCTGTAAATCCTGATTGTGACAGCGCTGCACAGGAGAACGTCCCTGGAGCTGCCACAGGTATGACATATATCCCAAGGCTTTTACACGCTGTCATTCCAGCAGCTGCAGCCGGCCTATGAGTAATGCATCCACCTAATTAGCGGCATAAGCCGCGGCGCTACCTGCTTTATGACCACTAGGCAGAGAGCGGGACGGAGACAAGCCATCTCTGTGTGAGGAATTGTCACTTGAATTACTGCTTGGAATGATAAGAAACAAAGGCTCCTTTGTCTTAACAGAAGGACATCCTCCTCCGAGGCCTATTAATGTTTCTGTGTACACATTTCATGCCTGTATATCAGGACATAAGAATTACCGGCTCTCAGATAACCTTACAGCTTTGTGTAGGGCAAGCCGCGAGCTTCTAAGTCATATCTTTACTGTTTCCCTGCAATCTATTGTTTTAGAGAAAATTCTCTTCCATCTCTATGCTAATGAGCTTTTCGGTTCACAGTGGGCGTGGTCATGACTAGAGGTGCGCCCACCCCATTACACATTGATTGATAACAAAAAGATGTTGGCTCACACAGTTCTACAAAAATGTTGACTCCATGATTTGTTTATAGGTGTTGGCTTCAAGAGTTCATAAAGATATTGGATGTACGATTTCCAAGTGGGTTTGGCAGGGGTAGGGAACCTATGGCTCAGGATGTGGCTCTTTTCTTGGCTACATCCGGCTCTCAGACAGATCTTTAATAAATAGTGATGGCTGCTGTGTGTCTTAGACTGATCACTGGACACAGGCACCAACGCCGCCATCGTCTAAACATGGGTCAAAGAGAAGAACATGGGAGCGATGAGGAGCTGGCTGCAGGGAGCGCCGGTAGGTGAATATTCTCTTTTTTTTTTTGGCTGTGGCTAGCTATCTAATGGGGGGGCATGTGCTGTGGATAGCTATCTACTGGGGGCATGTGCTGTGTCCTGCTATCTACTGGGGGGGGGTGGTGCTGGGGCTACCTATCTACTGGGGGTATGTGCTGTGGCTACCTATCTACTGGGGGGCATGTGCATATTGTAGGGCTTTTACAGAATAACATTTTAAAATATGTGGCGTTCATGGCTCTCTCATCCAAATAGGCTCCTGACCCCTGGGGTATGGTGTCAATGAGCACAGTGAATATGATGAAGCTTCATGAAGGTTTTAATTCAGCCAGTTCCATGACAATATTGATTCCTTCATTCGTTAAAGATGTCGGCTCCATTATTTATGTGAAAATGTGCTCTGCATGATTGTGTAAACGATGTTAATTCTATGAGGTCCATGAAGGGATTGACTCCATAAGTTCAATAAACATCTTGGTTTCATGAGCCCCACTGATGTCTTGCCTTCATGAGCTGCATGGATGGGTTGGCTCTAAGAGGTCCATTAAAGTATTTACTCCATGACTTTTCTGAAAACCATGAGTTCAATAAAGATCTTGGCTTAATGAATCCAACTGAGGTCTTGGCACCATGAGCTCAATGAAGGGGTTTCCTCTAAGAGGTCCATGAAGGCATTTACAACATGACTTCTGTGAAGATATTGGTTCCATGAGTTCAATAAAGATCTTGGCTTCATAAATCCAACTAAGACTAAGACTAAGGCCTTGGCTCTATGAGCTTCATGAAGGGGTTGGTTCCAAGTGTTCCATCAAAATATTTTCTCCATGACTTCTGAGTAGAAATTGGTTTCATGAATGCAATATAATCAGAGGTCCCATTGAGGTGTTGACTCCATGAGGTTTATGTATCAGTTTGTGCCTTGAATTCCATGAAGATGTTGCCATTGTTTCTCTTGTTGGTTGGTTTCCTATTGTGAAGATCTAGTTAACAAAATTAAAACAAAATGCTCCCCTCCCTGGTTTTATAGGCCAACTATAAGGACATGCTCTACTACATCATATGGAGGATATATAGGGGAATCTCTTCACCTGGTACCCCCTTACGGGTTGGAGATTGGTTCTTGGTTTTTCCTGGCCGCCATGAAGTAATTTGATCAGGTTATGGTAAACTCCAGGAGTTGGACTCATAGGTGTTGAGGTCTCATAGTGAAGAGTTGGTCTGTGCTCGTGACCCCTTTAGGACAAGAGCTCATGTGATGACAACTTTCTGTGTACACTGCCATTTAATAGGAAACTAAATCCATCATCCACAACTCGTCACTATTTACATATTTGGCGCAACCCACAAATCGTTGCACTTTCTCTTCATTGCAGTGGATTACTTTTCAGTTTTGGGAATGACCTCGATAACTTTTCCTCCGTTTTTTGATGATAACTGTTGGAGACAGATGATAGTCTAAGATCTGACAAAAATCAGGAAGATGAGTTTGCTTTGCAAATTCTCCTAAATCTCTCTTTTATGGTTAAATTAAATCTGGAGTGTCAGCGTGAAAAGCAGTTGACTTTGTAGCGGCGCGGATATCTAATTTGTCAATAGGCGCTGCCAACTCGGCTTGTTTGTGAAATGAAGTCCTCATATTCCGTCTACGGCTCGTAGGGTTGAACCACTTTTGCATAATTGTCAATTCCTACATGCGTCCGGTTAATTTGCCGCACATTAGAGCCCATTACCGTTTCCTAGCGTCGGTCATTGAAGCAACAGCTTTCAACTTTTCATTCTTGCTTTTTTCGACTTTGGCAGAGCGGCTAAATGAGCTTTTACTTCACAGAACGCCTGTGATCTCATGGTGCGGGAGGACACTAAAGATGTCTTGTCTAATAGAGAACGATCTCCAGCTTTTATAATGGTATCTTATTGAAACTCAGATGTAAAGGTCTAGAACTGAGAAACTAGATGATTAGACAGAGCCACTTGGATATTTTTCAACCTTTAACTTCTGTATAGAAATTTGGAATTTTTTGGGATTGCAAATGATTACCTCTTGGAGTAGCCTCTGAAATGGTGGCAAATAATGGATAGGAGACACAGGAACAAAGCATCAGTGGTTCAGCCAGAGAATTGTCACAGACAGCCCAAGGTCAGGGCAGATGGAGGGCAGGCTTAGTCCAGGTGGAAGCCAAAAGGCAAACTAAGGGCCTGTTGAATACGAGAATCTTTCAGGGATCGGGCTGGAAGATCTATCTTTTGGAGACACCGGTCCTTTAAAGTGGTTTCTTCATTAATAAGATTAACACCCTCCCCCCTATCTATATGTCTCATTGAGGATGCCTTTGGGCTAGAGGTGACCTTACAGGGCAAGTTGATTTGGAAGTCTATAGTAATATATGGGAGCAAAGAATGATTCACAGACTCCAATTCAGCTGATAACGGGAGGTCTCCACAGTTGGACTCCAATAATCCAACCTATATCCTGTATTCTTTCATTTTTTTCTGGATCCAACACACCGAGGCCAGTAGCTCTGGGACTGGACGCAGCACTGGTGGTGAATAACCTGGGGGCAATGACCACCATGGGGTCATCAGCAGTCATCAACTCCCAGCATTTACAGATCTTAAGTAGACTCGGATTCGTTTTCATGGGCTCCTCGTTTCTCCGGGCTTCGCTCCACTGCAGAGGTTGTGCAGACCTCCCTGATGTGCATGAATAAGCAGGACAAGGTCTCCTCATTTTATCTACAAGATGAGGGCAGAGAGAACTCGAGAAGGAGCACAAATTATTCATGGATTGATTTTTTGTTTAATCTGGCAGCCTTCCACATATATTTTACATAATGACTCCGGAGAACGTTCATGCAATTTCTTCAAATGTTTATATATTTTGCCAAACAGTTTCATGCTGTTGACTCCCGGTGGTTTGAGCGTCTTAGAGAAATATCAGTAAATGTACCTAAAAGCAAAACCGCCCAACACTAGTCCAACATTTTACTCCACTGTTGTTCCACCACTAAAGATCTGGTCAGGAAATGCCACCCAACAATTAATGGTGGCCAGTCCAACTGGGATCACTCAGAATCATTGGAGTTACCTCCAAACTAAGTCTAAACTAGGGGCAACAAAGTTGGAGAAAAAATCCAGCCATTATTTTTTAATCCCAGACAATGTGCTTCAATCCATCCACTGAATTCTCAACTCAATGCCGGCTTCTTGGATGAGGATCGGAGCCTTCTGTATAAAACGGAATGGTGGATTTTGACATTCAGATGATGCTGGGAGAAGGTAGTTCTCTACTGCTAGTCTACCGTAAATGCTTCCTTCTCACCCCTGAGAGATGCCACATTTCTTCTAGATGTACCCAATTTTTACCAGCTTCTGTAAAAACATCAGTATGGTGGAGCCTCAGTGATAAGTTCAGGGAGCCGTGCCAGGGGTCAAGTACAGATCTTAAATGTCTCCCTTCGAGCAGTCCTGAAGGTCCTCTTTCCAGTTGACAGCAGCCAGATGTTTGCGTTCTTCCAGATCATTACCTGTTCTGTAGTGCTTCCTTACGTCTGATTGCTACATGATGGGCGAAGAGCACGAATGTCTGAAGCCCAGGCATATATATATAGGATTCCACCTCCATTATCAATATCAATCCGCTCGTGTTGATCTTGGAGTGATGCTCATTTATTAAAATAGGAAAAATAGCAAAAAAAAATTCCATGCCAAACTAGTCCAAGGATAAAATACTCAACTGGTCCTCAGACTGGATATAGATATGGATGTATTATACAATGGCCAATGGGTGCAAGCATAACATTTGCCTTGTGCTTCTCCTAGTATCAGATTGATATATAAGGTAAGTACATGTTCCCTGCAATCCCATCCAACTATAACTGTTCAGCTATAGTTGCTTAAGGCACATTCCCTTATGAGAAGGTACCTGAGCAATAGGATTCCCAGGTTGCTAGGGTTTATATAAGTTTCTACTACTTACAATCATGTTTCCACTAATCATTTATGATTATACTCCACCGATGCTGACATCGGCTTATTTCCTGGCCTCACCATTACTTGTCCCTTGGGTGCCATACACCATTATCCCCAGACCTATTTTGGTCAATTGTCCCAACTGCAATATCTCGGATTGACGTCACCAGCAGGATTCCCGCCACCATCGTGTCTATGCAGATATTTATAAGCACAGTATATCTCTCATACTAAGAGCCATAATAAAACTATACTGTATTTTTCTAGCTTCCCTTCAAGCTCCAATCTGTTCACATAAAAAGTCGGAGTTTCCCCCTTGTAATCAGTTCTGTATTAAACGCTCTCCATGGGAGAAAAAGTGCTTAAGTTTAATTGTAACTTCTCAGTGGTGCAGTTGGGAAAAGAGGTTCTCTCTCCGCCAGACTAATTGGTGTTTTGGGCTTGACCAAGAACACGAGCACTTGACAGAGCGAGTGAAGAAATAGGTGGTAAGGTTTCTCCGAAAGTGCAACCGGCACATGGAAGGAGGTGAGGACAGGAGCTTAGATCCTAATTCCCAACCACCTGATTGTGTCTTCGGGAAGGGAATGTACAATTACCTCTGATTAGGAGGGGAGAATTACAATGGAGCCAGAGGATAATGAATATCAGGAAATGGAAATCTACGGAAATATTACACAGATGTGTCACAGAATACAACAGGCGATGAAGTGGATCCACCAGTTTTAGAAATGGCACCAAATCCCGACATGGAACATTTCCAGTACAAATAAGTGATACAATTTGTGGGTCACTCCCAATAGAAGGTCATGATGGACACTACCGACTAGACAGAAATCATATTCCACCAGTTGGTCACAGCGGATGCTCAACCAGGAACGAGAAGCAGTGGCACTCACCCGGTGAGGTTTTCAAAAACTTTATTACATTGGTGCGGTCATGTGGGGGGATGTCATCCACCCCACAGGCTACAGACCGTTTCACGCTACAAAACGCTTTCTCAAGCCAATTTCATACCAATTGATACAATTTATGGTGATTCTGGAGTTGAATCTGCTCTTTGGTTCGCTAGACAATGTCAGGTTTTCCCCTTTGCTTAAGTGCGAACAAAGCATTAAATGGCCCTGATATCATGGTATCAGGAGTCCAGTTGTGTTTCCTTAACCTGGAAATTGTCCCTGGATTTCAGAAATTAACTGCCCAAATGCTGTTACATCTAGAACTGCCGAGCAGTGAATGAGGAGAGGAGAGAAAACCACTGCCAGACCCCTCTATTCCCTCCAGCACCCTCTGTCCCTCTCCAGACACCTGTGTCCTCTTCCTCCAGACTTCTCTGTCATCCTCCAGATTCCACTGACCTCCTCCAGACGCCTCTATCCTCCATACTCCTCTGTCCTCTCCAGACCCCTTTCTCCCCTCCAGACCCCTCTCTCCCCTTCAGATTCCGATGTCCTTTCTAGACCCGTCTCTCCCCTCCAGATTCCTGTGTCCTCTCCAGACCCCTCTCTCCCCTCCAGACATTCCTGTCTTCTCTAGACTCCTCCAGACGCCTTGGTCCTCTCTGGACCTTTCTCTCCCCTTATCCTCTCTATGCCCCTTTCTCTCCTCCAGACTTCTGTCTTCTCTCCAGACCCCTCATTCCCCTCCAGACACCAATGTCCTCCTCCAGACTCCTGTATCCTCTCTAGACCCCTCTCTCCCCTCGAGACACCTCTGTCCTCCTCCAGACTCCTGTATCCTCTCTAGACCCCTCTCTCCCCTCGAGACACCTCTGTCCTCCTCCAGACTCCTGTATCCTCTCTAGACTCCTTTCTCCCTTCCAGACTCCTCTCTCCCCTTCAGATTCCTATGTCCTTTCTAGACCCCTCTCTCCCCTCCAGACACCTCTGTCTTCATCCAGACTCCTATATCCTCTCTAGGAAACTCTCTCCCTTCCAGACACCTCTGTCCTCTCTGAAAAGGACAGAGATGTCTGGAGGGGAGAGAAAGGTCCAGACCACTCAGTCCCTTTCAAACTCCTCTGTCCTCTTTTCTAGACTCTTCTGTGGTCTCAGGACTCTTTCATCCTACTCCAGACACTTCTGTCCTTTGCATATCCCTTCTAGACTCCATTTTCCATTCTAACCCCAATCTCCCTTTGACCCCTCTAAACCCTCTAGATTCTTCTGTCCTCACTAGACACATCTGCCCCTCCCCTCTGTCTACTACAGACCCACCTCTATCTTCCAGACCCCTCTGTCCTACACCAGACCCTCTATTCCATCCAGGCTCCCCTGTCCCTGCAGAAAGTTGTAGAATAAACGTACACAATCTTGTGTGAACGCATAACCCGTCACTCGACCTTTCGATAATACAAATCCATTTGTATAGAGAGCGGCGCCTTTAGTGGTAACAGGAGGTTTATATTTTACAAGGGAACACATGGTATGAACTGTGTAATGAAGAAATATTAATTAATTGCTCCTGATCCTTTGTGCTGCTGGAACAGTCTCTATATAATGCACGAAATAATCTACCTACCCCTTATGTGGCCCCCTTCAGGTTACACTACCCTTATTTATATATGTTCATACATGTTATTGAAGATGTCTTTGTTCTACACCATAATTGCCCCCCAGCCCACGCACTTCCATCACCTTGTATTGCGCGGGTTCTGCCGAGCGGCTCCCGTTTTACGAGACGTCCTCAAAGGTTTACCTCAAGCTGCTGGCAAATATTAAAATTCATGGCGTAAAACCTGTTTAATTAGCTTTTTCCGTAAAGTACAAGCTATAATGCAACAAAAATGGAGAAGAAAATATCTAATTGGATGTCGGCGGCTTGTTCTGCACTTAATGAAAGCGTCCAGGTGTAAGGTTCTGAGTGCGGGATGTAAAGGAGCTTCCCGATTTAGGTTAATTAGCAAAGCTCCGCAAGTTACAAATAATCAAATAAAACTTAATTTGCTGAGAGATGGAAGAAAAAAAAACATCCTCTTCTTCCCTCCTAATTACCACCATCTCTCCTCTCCTTTATCTATACCATCCATACGGATGCGGCTGATAACATATCACGTCTACGATATTTGCCGAGCGCTCGGCTCGTTTACTTAATATTAGATGATCGAAACACTGGAACAACGTAGAGCAACATTGTAACATCTGTTACTATAATCACTTACCTGTATCTATAGTAATGACCACATTAGCCACCAGGGTATAAATGCATCGTTAGCCAATACCTGATATAGAGCCCAGTAGGGATGGCCCATTATTGTGTTAGAGCTTTGGCCAACAGATGGATCGTCTGATTCTCTGGTGGGCCAGTACCTGATATAGAGCCCAGTAGGACTGGACTGGGGCTTCTTTGGACCATTATTGTGTTGGAGCTTTGGCCAACATATGGATCGTCTGATTCTCTGGTGGGCTAGTACCTGATATAGAGCCCAGTAGGACTGGACTGGGGCTCCTTTGGCTTTCTACATAAAATTATTCTTGGGGACCCCTCTCCAGGAAGTAGAACCCATTGATTTGGGTTCTGGTTCTACAAAGATCATCATTGTGATGGAGCTTTGGCCAACAGATGGAACCTCTGATTCTCTGGTGGCCAGTACCTGATATAGAGCCCAGTAGGACTGAACTGGGGCTCCTTTGGCCCACCACATAAAATTATTCTTGGGGACGCCTCTCCAGGAAGTAGAACCCTAAAGCAATAGTACATTTGTTTGGGTTCTGGTTCTACAAGGCTCATTATTGTGTTGGAGCTTTGGCCAACAAATTGAACCTCTGATTCTCTGGTGGACCAGTACCTGATATATAGCCCAGTAGGACTGAACTGGGGCTCCTTTGGCCCACCACATAAAATTATTCTTGGGGATCCTTCTCCAGGAAGTAGAACCCTATAGTAATAGTACATTTGTTTGGGTTCTGGTTCTACAAGGCTCATAATTGTGTTGGAGCTTTGGCCAAGAGATGGATTGTCTGATTCTTTGGTGGACCAGTACCTGATATAGAGCCCAGAAGGGCTGGACTGGGGCTCCTTTGGCCAACTACATCAAATTATTCTTGGAGACCCCTCTCCAGAAAGTAGAACCCTATAGCAATAGTACATTGTTTTGGGTTCTGGTCCGACAAGGCTCATTATTTTGTTGGAGCTTTGGTCAACAGATGGACCGTCTGATTCTTTGGTGGGCCAATACCTGATACAGAGCCCAGTAGGACTGGACTGGGGCGCCTTTGGCCAACTACATAAAATTATTCCTGGGGACCCCTCTCCAGGAAGTAGAACCCTATAGCAATAGTACATTGGTTTGGGTTCTGTTCCTATGAGGCTCATTATTGTGTTAGAGCTTTGGCCAACAAATGGAACCTCTGATTCTCTGATGGACCAGTACCTGATATATAGCCCAGTCGGACTGGACTGGGGCGCCTTTGGCCCACTACATAAAATTATTCTTGGGGCTCCTCTCCAGGAAGTAGAACCCTATAGCAATAGTACATTTGTTTGGGTTCTGTTTCTACAAGGCACATTATTGTGTTGGAGCTTTGGCCAACAGATGGATCCTCTGATTCTTTGGTGGGCCAGTACCTGATATAGAGCCCAGTAGGGCTGGACTGGGGCTCCTTTGGCCAACTACATAAAATTATTCTTGGGGACCCCTCTCCAAGAAGTAGAACCCTATAGCAATAGTACATTGGTTTGGGTTCTGGTCCTATGAGGCCAATTATTGTGTTGGAGCTTTGGCCAACAAATGGATCGTCTGATTCTTTGGTGGACCAGTACCTGATATAGAGCCCAGAAGGGCTGGACTAGGGTTCCTTTGCCCCACTACATAAAATTATTCTTGGGGACCCTCTCCAGGAAGTAGAACCCTATAGCAATAGTACATTGGTTTGGATTCTGGTCCGACAAGGCTCATTATTGTGTTGGAGCTTTGGCCAACAGATGGAACCTCTGATTCTCTGGTGGGCCAGTCAGACCCTAGGACCTAGTGGTAGACTAGGGTACTGGAGCCAACAAGGGTGCAGAGGGTCTACACTTCATACATAATGGAGTTGTGTCTCCAGGTAAAATCTATTATTAATAAGACATGATCATCTATATTTGTGATGATCCAATAAGAGATATCCCATAGTGCCAAGTGATTGATCTCAAGGCGGGGTTGAGTTTTGCTGGACTTTAGGGTTAGAGGATTAAAACCAAGGAGGTCACTTAAACAAAGCCCTTAAATGTGTCTCCTTTACACTAGGTCTGACCTGGCATAGAATAGCGCCATAGCCTTCACCGGGACCGGCACACATTATAGGCATTGGGAAGGGCAGAAACGCCCCCTCCACGCCCACCTGGTGTACAGGGGGTGGAGCCCCCGATTCTCTGTGCCTGTGATAAATGTGCCCCAAGGAGACTGTTCTATGGTCTGCAACAATGTAACAGTGTCCATTCTGCATCTGCCAAATATTCTAAAACCTGCGGAATCTCCTGCACAGACTACAATGTGCGAGGAACAGGCATCTAACGCTCCGCTTTTCAATTTCAAGACTCAGTGACGGTGTCCAGAGAGTAGAGATAATTCCGCTATAACCAAAACCAGCCAGAAAGAAAGAGCTTTTATCAAGAGGATGTACATGGGATTCTCTCCCGGAGCAGTCAGATAGGAGACCACAGGGAACAGCACTGGGTATACAGCGTACAATATACAGCAGAGACAGGATAGGTGATAGGAAGATACATAACAGAGAGATAGATAGATAGATAGATAGATAGATAGATAGGAGATATATAGGAGATAGATAGGAGATAGATAGATAGATAGATAGATAGATAGATAGATAGGAGATATATAGGAGATAGATAGGAGATAGATAGATAGATAGATAGATAGGAGATAGATAGATAGATAGATAGATAGGAGATATATAGGAGATAGATAGATAGATAGATAGATAGATAGATAGATAGATAGGAGATATATAGGAGATAGATAGATAGATAGATAGATAGATAGATAGATAGATAGATATGAGATAGATAGGAGATATATAGGAGATAGATAGATAGATAGATAGATAGATAGATAGATAGATAGGAGATATATAGGAGATAGATAGGAGATAGATAGATAGATAGATAGATAAAAAGTAAAAAGCGGGCAGCACTCCATGGTTCAAAATTTCAAAATAAAAGGTGAACTTTATTGAACAAGTGGCGACGTTTCGGTGTGTAACACCTTCATCAAGCAACAGACAAGTGACCCACATGGGAATATATAGCAAAACATAGTAAGTGATTAGCATAAAGAGGCGTGTCTTAAAGTGCCTGTGCAATATTGTGTTGTTCATCATTGTACAAATATAAAAAATACATTCAAAGATAAAGTGCATCAGTTTCAAGTACATGTATATAACAATGTCATTCTCTGTACAATTATACAGTACAAAGTGTAATCATAAAGTGTGCAAGTGCAAAGACTGGCGTGTGAAGTAGGGGTTAAAATTACCCAAAAGGCTCTGGAGAGAACTTTCTTGGTGGAAGCTTCTGGTCCACAGCTGATACTGTGGATCCAGCCTGCACATGTGCAGTGGAGCCCTGAGGCTGCTGAGAAGACATCTTGGAAAAGGGCAACTAAGCCCTCAATGCAGTGTGCACCGAGGCCAAGGAAATGAACCACAAATGACCTGTGACAGCAACTTAAAATGAAAAAAAAAAATGAGCACATACACATTAACCTAAGTATTGGGGATAAGAGGATCGCTCTCATTACCATGGCGGCAGGATAGTAATATACACCTCTACGCAGTATACATAGATTCAAGGTGATTTGCGCCAGGTGCCCACTATGGTGATACATCACCTAATGAGAGATAGGTAAAGCACATAAGAATGCGCGCCAGTGGGATATTAAGTGAGTATAATCACATCCCAAGGAGGCGGTAAGATCCCACAGGGGAGATGGAGCATATATCACGCTCACACCCTCCAGCGTGGGCATCCAAAAACCACTACAGCTGGCAACCTACTCAGTCCCACAAATATGTGGGTATTTTGTGGCACAATTTGGCGCTTAATCCCTACACAGCCATGGATATATTATATAGATATATGTTATAGTTATCAACCAGCCGGCACAGGGCACAAGATGTAAAGGAGAAACCAACAAAAGAAAACATCATAATGGTTCATATAAACAGTTTGAAGTAACGTCCACCAAGAGATGTCATCCATCCGATTGGGCAAAGGAATTTTTTCAATATCATCTGAACATCTATAGATGGTAAACAGATTAATCTGAAGAAGTGAAGATCAATATTCATGTTGTATCTCAGTCACTCGTTACATGGATATAGCATCAATCACAAATGGATTATATACATTCCTTATAAAACATTATCCAGGTTAAACTAATGCGGCTTGCTAATCACTTACTATGTTTTGCTATATATATCCCATGTGGGTCACTTGTTTGTTGCTTGATGAAGGTGTTACACACCGAAACGTCGCCACTTGTTCAATAAAGTTCACCTTTTATTTTGAAATTTTGAACCATGGAGTGCTGCCCGCTTTTTACTTTTTATCTACAAGAGGATCAAGCCAGACCCTTTGGGGGCGCTGCACCCCTCCTTATTAGGAGTCCATAAGATTGTGCTGACTTGGATTTTACTTCTTCTACATCATTGGCATCACGGTTGCTTTGCACGTCTTTTTCTTCAATTTTCATCAATATGGAGTCTACTCCAGGTGACTTTTTGAAAGTGTTCACTTACACGGATGAAGATCAGGAGAGGATCATACAGAGATCACAAGGGGATGCTACTTTCCTGAACAAACCAGGTGATATTGACCTCAAACGAAGATTTGAAACCTTGTCCAAAAGATTAGTGACTTTTATAACTGCACATGGTTACATTGGGGTAATACTATAAAGCCCCCCCCAGATGAGGTGGTAACTGTGAAAAAATGAACTGAACTGGACTCATAGACCATAAATGACACTAAAGTGGACTCTTAGACTAAACCCCCTCAAGCCGCATTAGTTTAACCTGGATAATGTTTTATAAGGAATGTATATAATCCATTTGTGATTGATGCTATATCCATGTAACAAGTGACTGAGATACAACATGAATATTGATCTTTACTTCTTCAGATTAATCTGTTTACCATCTATAGATGTTCAGATGATATTGAAAAAATTCCTTTGCCCAATCGGATGGATGACATCTCTTGGTGGACGTTACTTCAAACTGTTTATATGAACCATTATGATGTTTTCTTTTGTTGGTTTCTCCTTTACATCTTGTGCCCTGTGCCGGCTGGTTGATAACTATAACATATAT